>NC_139326.1:21741797-22415547 GCF_056507025.1 Lutjanus erythropterus | reverse complement strand
AGGAAGCCAGAGTACCTGGAGAGAACCCACACAGACATGAGGAGAACATGCAAACTCCACACAGAAAGGCCCTGCCCTGCCCCAGCTACAAACTCAAGACCTTCTTACTGTGATAATGCGTAATAATTTGTTAGACAGAAACATTTTTGACCACCATCTTTGTCTCAGCAGATACCTGAAAGGCTGCCCATCCTGCAAACAACAGTGGCTTCCTTCACGGCCGGCGTATGAGGTCGTAACTGCATTTTTTCAGTCTCTGGTGGCCTCATCTGAACCACGTTATGCTATGTTTGGCCCCGGCATGGAGCAGCTGGATGTCTCTTTGGTCACAAGGCTCATGCATGCCCCGGATGTGCTTCCTGTGTCGGGCACTCCACACAGACAGATTAATGGTGAGATGATGATGAAGGATAAACTTCTCTTTGTTCTTTTTCATTAATAACACAGTGATAACACCTACATCTGTTTTATTTTAATGCATAATAAATATACAAAATATACAACAAATAGGAAAGACAGTAGTTGCAGTTCAGGTGAGGAAGGAAGCCCTCCACTGTTTAAAAGACATTATTGCTCATCAAATATGAAACAGAACAAGAAAACAAACAATAACACAAACTATTTACATGCACAAAACAAATGCAAGTGTTACCAGAAGTAGAGAAATAAAATTAACAGTAAAACAGACCTAGAATAAATAGGTGTGTGCAACCAACAGATGCATCATGCCATAAAGTTCAAGATGAAACAAGAATTTTCTTTAACTTTGTTTGACAGTTTGAGTGTCACATTCAATAAATTCCATAACTGTGGTCCCCTAAATTTGATTTAAAAAAAAAACTGATGTCTTGTTGTATAACAGTGAGGCAAATGGATTTTTTCTTTGCCTAGTCGAGTTAGAGTGAATGGTTGAAGATGAAATAAAGTATGACATGTACCTGATAGATTTAAACATAAATTAAGATGTTTGGGTGAAAAAATAACCTCATCTATGGACAGTAATGAATATTTTCTAAAGAGAGGTGTAGATGGATCTCATCTGTCAGAATGTCAAATGGTTTTCAAAAACTGTAATTTTGTAAGATATGATGGATGTGTAGAAGCCCAACCAATATTGTGATAGTTGATAAAAGGGAAAATAAGACTGTAAGAGAAGAATGATAGATCATAAAACAAACTTTTCTCGATATTCCAAGCATCATCATGGATCCTACATTTCAGTCTTTCATTTACAATAGATAAAGAATTCAGCTAAGAATTCAGTATGAGGTAATTCTGTTTCATTTATTTGGATTATTGCGTCATCTTTGGAATAAGGATTTGTTTTTTCCAGACTGATGTACGAACAAACTATAATGCATTTCAATAGACTCAGTTAAGAGACAAATTATGAAATGAAAATCTCACTTGTTGTGGGTGTATGTTTCCACCACTAGGTGGCACTTTTGGCATACAATTATTATCTCACCGGTTACTATCAGCCAAGATACCCAACAAATTTAAGCAAACCAGTGTCAACCCTTTTTTTGTTCTAGGTATTGGCTCTGGAATCAGTTACTTGTACAACAACCAGCACAAATTTAACATCCTGACTCTGTACTCAACCAACAGGTAAGCACTTTTCACTGCAGCCCCATTGATATGAAATAGCAGTCTTAACACAGGTGTTAGCAAAAATACTAATTAAGGTCTCGTTTAGTGTAGTAGAGCTTTTCCAGTCAGCCAACATTTACAGCAGTAGACAGACATGAATGGAAAGAATCCTTAATAAGTATCATTGCTAACACCTGTGTTTACCCGACTATTTCATATCAAAATGGCTGTGTATTATTGAGGCTACTGCAACAATCATTACACTCTGTGTGTGTGTGTGTGTGTGTGTGTGTGCAGGGCAGAGAGGGAAAGAGCCAGAGTGCAGCAGGAGAGCATCAGTAATAAACTTTTTACCTTGGAAGGAACAGATGACTCAGGCTGCCCCATCTACAGCCCTTCTCCTCAGGTCCAGCAGGTCTGCCAGGTGGTGGATGGTTTCATTTATGTAGCCAATGCTGAGCCTGGGAGAGGTAGGCTTGGCTTAAGAGGCACTTTCTCTGTCTTTTTCTTCCTTTAGCTGCACTACTACCAACATGTCACACCACGCACGTCGGTTGTTGTCATATAAATCATCAGCAAAGAACACTTAAGACAAATGAGTGTCTTCCACAGATGGGGAGTCTGAGATGGCTCAGATTCGGGCTGTGCTGAGCTCTGCTGGGGGTTCATCACCCAGGCCTCTGCTGGTGCTCTCCTGTGTTGCCAGAGAGGAACCAGAAGCAGTCGGGGTGACCAGTCTGCAAACCGTTACCAGCAGGAACGGTGCGAGGTGTCGGACTCCCTGTGTATACATGGCAAAGAGGCTTGGCCTGTCCCAGCTGACTAACCCCTGGATGGTAACCGTCTGATTCTTGATCAACTGAAAGGCTTCTGCTGCATGTTTATCCCTGCAGTGTCAGTTTGAGGAGACTTTGTTCCTCTGTTTGTGTCTGTCTTTTCATTCAGGTGCAGGATACAGTAGCAGAATCCCTGTCAGGTCTTCTGGACGGCATTTCCTGGTTGCTGAGATGTTCTGGAGTCAAACTCTATGGTAGTTAGTGACGTCGCCTCTGCTGTTGCCAGAAAAATAAAAAGCCACAGACCTGTTTGCTGCATCATCTGGACACTGAGACACACTGGAATTTCCTGATTGATTTATTGTAGACTACATGTGCACTGAGAATGTCGGGATAGGAGCGCTGCCAGTGGAATTTAATGAAGTGGGTGAGAAGTGACAAAGACCCTGTTTTTATTTACATAAAGAGCCATATGAAGAAATTATAGAATGATATGATGTTGTTTTGTATGATATTGGTATATATACAGGTTGAGCTGCTAACTAATCAGTTACCCCACTGTTTGCTTTAAAACAGGATAGACATTTTGTGAACATAGAAAGCAGCAGGAGAATTCTTTTTTTTTTTTTTTTTTTGGTTAATATATACTACATTTACCATCAACAGACTGGACATCTACATGAAAAGTAGCAAATAATGCCAAATAAGTAACAAAATTACTTTAAAAATGACTTAATGTTAAAACTAGTGCCTATTGTTTAGGGATGCATGAGGAATACATCATTGGTGTTTGCCAATAAAGGCTTTAAAATTAAGTATCTTATCAGCACAGAATTAAATTCTTTTTCCGATATAACAGGCTGATAAGATGACGCTTTAATTATATGTATTACACCAGCATGTCTGTTATGTGGCAGTTTTTTGAAGTTTTGCGTTCATATACTGTAACAATATCATTTTGAGAGCTAAACTGTAATACAAGCAATTACATTCATTGACTTTATTTTAAATATTTTTTATGTTTATGCAATGAAGAAATGCTGCCTTTTGATAAATGCTGAATATTTTTTTCCAATTTGAAATGTTTACATCTTTGATTTGTTACACAAGTTTAACGGTGAATGAGTTGCTTTTTTTTTTATAACACTGATAAATCACTATTAAATGTTAGTTAAATAACCGTGAAATTGCTGAAAATGCTAAGCAGTTACAGTGACAAAACCATTCTCTGTGTATACGAGTCATGCTGCCTGTCTTTTTTCTTTTCTTTTGTCCCTCTATGTCATGCACATATTCACGAGTTGTGAGCAGAAGAGGCTATTTCATTTCTCCTCTGTTAAGTAATGTACCACAGTCTTGCCCTGTGGTTCCTCTCCTCTGACGTCAGCCCTGGAATAAAGAGTTGAATCCACATCTGCATGGCAGCAAGTATGGAAGAATGTTCTGCATTGGCCACCAGGGAGTGCTACTGAAAGCTATGTTGAGTTAGTGCTGATTAAGAAAAGCTCTGCCTTTCTTTTTAGTTTTTATTTTATTTTATTTATAAATTTATAGAATTTGAAAGTAGGTTACTAACATGTTTGCTGACAGAAAAGTACAGGCAGAGCCCTGTCACACAGTGTAATCAAGGTGTTCAGAAAGCCAGGTACATTTTACCAAAATGTGCTATTTTGCATTTTAAGCTGAATATTTTAATTTCACTGTAGACTCTGTTATGCGTTTTTTTTTTATGGAGCTGCTCTAATGATCTATTTTGGCCTCAAATCAATACCACTATTACAATGCCTAAAATCTCAGTGTGATATTTTAAAGACCATGGTTTGGAATAATCACAGCAAAAGTGTGCATTTCCATACCATAATGTTTTTTATTAACGCTTTCTACTGTAGTTATTTTAGATTTGCAGTTCCTCAAAAATATTAAAAAAGGTCTCTGCACACCTGAATGTATGACAGGTGCGTTGGAGAAAGATTCAGCTTGAAGAAAACCAGAAAGACTCCCTCACACACCTTCATCAGGTCTACCTGACGAGGGTCGTCCAGACCGAAAATTTTAATAAATAGCAGAAAGCGAGATGGTGTGCGGGAGTCTTTCAGATTCACAGTTCCAAAATGGGTCTGAAAATCTATCTGTCTCTTAATAGCATCAGCATGTGTTTTGTTTTTGTTTTTTTTGTTCAAACACAAAAAATGCACAGTAGATTTTGTGATAAAAAAAAGCTTTTACAAACCCAGTTACACTGATTGACAATAATTTAGTAACGCTGTTCAAGTGTACTTTAGCACATGTTGATTTTCTAAAACTAAATTGCAGCACTTAAGTGATCGCGTTCACGTGTTTGTCCACTGTAAATTACCACCTGTTTGATATTCACTCTCCCTGGCAGCAGTGTTCACATGTCTTAATGGTAGCATGTAAGGATGACAAGATAATGTGCCTCACTGATGCGCTTTTGTCCTAGTCCCCTAGGTAACCACAAATCTTTGGTAAAAGTATGTTCTCCCAGCAGCTCTTCCATCAAAAGGTTCCTTAGTCTGAACAATCATTTTCATAGACATACAGATTTAAAATAGGAACATGATTGGTGCAATTTAGGTGCATTAAGCTCAGCCGAATACTGGTGAAGCAGAAATTGATTCTTTTTTTTTTCTCCCTGGTGAAATTTAAAGGGAAATGATGGCCAATGTGTGTGTGCATGTGGGTGTTTCTGAGGGAAAGAGATGAACAGGCAGAGTCAGACTTCATCTTAACACATCTCTCCATTCTTTGTAAGCAGGATGTCTGTTTCTTAAGTCCTCACTCAACATTATTAAGCTGCACTGTATGTTTGTGTGCCTATGTGTGTATGCATGCTCATGCTCACACAGACTGTCCAACACAGATGATATTAACTTTTAAGCCCTTTCAGCTCAGCCAGGCCCCTAACATCAGCTGATCTAAACATTTTAGCTGTTCCACGGAGCAGACTGAAAACCAAGGGTGACTGTGCACTTTTAGTTTTGGCCCCTCAGCATCTGTGCACCCTCAGTGTGAGATTGGCAGACTTCACACTAGCTGATTAAGTTTATTGTTTTTTGTAAATACACACTGGTTTGATGCCTGCAGCATGTTCCAAAAAAGTTGGGAGAGGGGCATGTTTACCACTGTGATATATCACCTTTTCCTTTGTCTTTCTTTTATAAACACACGTGCAGAATGTGTTTTGGCATTGTCTTGCTGACATAAGCAGTGATGTCTATATATATATATATATATGTACATATATATATATATATATATATATACAAACCATGGGAACCTGTTGTTAGGGCAAGTATGCAGGGAATAACATTGCTTAATCCTACATTATTACTCTGTCATGGAGGTCGAGACTGGCACCATCAGTGTGGATGAATATGAAAGATTTTGCTCAAAGTATGAATTAACTACTTTTATATGAATGCAGGCCAAACAAAACAAACTGTATTAATGAAATAACTATGCATTTGCAGCCAGGATAGGTTGGATCCATGGCAGGAACTTGCTTGGATAGGGTGTTTTCAAGGTCTGTTTGTTTAGACTGCAGACTGTGAACCATTAGCACACGGCCCTACATAATGATGGCTGGAGAGGAGGTTTGGTGGGGGGAGGTTCATGGGAGGCCATGTTTTGGAAGGGTGAATGAGGACCAGACCTCCAGCTGCCTCTTGCCTTCCTCCACAATCAAAAGGGGCCTCTGGGATATGATGTCATGAGGAGGAAACCCCTATTCACAGACACAAGAAGTCTGCAACATTGTGAGGACAGTGGAAGCATACCATGCATGTAGGCCAATATGTGCACAGGGACACTAAGATAGAGTGTATGTGCTGGGTGTATAAAAGTGGGGAAAAAACAGCAAGGGCTCAGACTGAAAAATGAAAAACCTTATTGTATAATATTCAAGTAAAAAAAGAGAACATTTCTCTCTAAATGCCTTCATGATTTTGAATTATGTATTCATAATAACTGAATTATGTCTGATGTAATGGCAAGTGTCAGAGAGGTGTGCCATGTGTCTGTGAATCAGATTTTGATGCAGTTCAGTTTATAGTGTTCTTTCAGCAGCCTGAGGCAATGGAAAAAAAAAATCAGCAGTGTTGCACAGCCAGCCTGTTTACTTATGTAATATGAAGAATGTTTTGCAAGAGGTATTTCCTATATATTCCCAGAGGTTTTCACCTGCTGAATGACACTTCAGTTTTCTTGCTGTATCTCATATTAAGCCAGCAATGACCTTATTTAAGTCGGTCAACATTCAGTTTTTCAGCATTTGTAGAATAAGTCAAATATTGAATTTGGAGAACTGTGTTTACCAGGTACTATAATTGCAAAATAAGTGATGCTTTTTCCTAAGGTTTGCCCAGATATAACATCAAAACATGCTTTCCATTGAGTACATATTATTGAAAACACTTTTGGTGTACATACGTAAAAAAAAATAGGTGAGGAACACATTAAAAGCAACAACTGTACCATATAAATCTATAATTCTGCAATAACTGTTATCTTTGCCTTTAGTTTTTGTTGAAAATGTATCTGTGCTTTCCGATGCTGTAGTTTATGATGGTGATTTTCTTGCACATCACTGTTATTTTTTTAATCTCCTATTTTTTACTGAGTTTTAGTTTATTCAGTCAAATGTTTCTTTGTTCAAAAGTTTTTTTTATCCAAACACATGCTCGTTTTAACTTCACATCACTTCACTTACCTTATTTGAGCTGTATTAATCAAGCACCATCAGTGCAAGTGCAAATTTGCTAACTCAACTTTTAAGTTAATTGTAAACAGTTTACTCACAAAACCTTTATTGTGCAGAGTAAATCATTTTGAGCTGGTTCAACTTCAAAATGTAAGTTATCTGAAGGATTAATAATGAGTTTAAAGTTTTATTTGAGTTTAGTAAAAACATATCGAGATAACTAAACTCACTCAAAATGTTAAGTTGAAACAACAAATATGATTTCTTTTTACATTTTCTCAGACTGAAGAGACAGTTCTTCATTTCATGAAAAGAATTTACTCATGCACATACAAGAAAGTATTGAGTTTCAGTCTGTAATGTGTATTTGGTATGTTAAATGAACACAGATTGTTTCACTGTCTCTGCCAGGCATAAGCCTGTGTTCATGCAATTACATGTGTGTGCACATGCACACGTGTGTGCATGCGTGCATGATCTGGCTGTGGCCAGAGGCATTATGTTATCATCCTATTATTGTGACAGGTTATATTTCAAGAACATCTTGAGGGAATTTCTTCAAACTTGGTACAAACGACCACTTGGACTCAGTGATTAACTGATCAGACTTTGGTTGTTAATGGTAGAGGTTCAAGGTCACTGTGACCTCACAAAACACATTTTTGGCCATAATTCAAGAATTAATATGCTAACTATGACAAAATCAATAAAAATGTTGGTGATTACAAAGGGACTGCATTCAAATATTATTTTAGGGTTGCCTGGTGGAGAGCTCCACTCAGTTTAATGCTCTCTACTGGCTGAACAAGGAAGTTGAAATGCAAAGATGTTGAAGCAGAGTGGATTCAACAATATGAGTAAACATACAGGGACAAAGTTAAGTACAATGTAACTGTTATTATATTTGTGCTGTGTCAAATGTTCGATTTGAAAGACTGAGTATGGCTCTAAATGCCACTCACAGGGTTAAATACAGTAATCACAGCAACCAGCACAGTCTTTCTCAGACTTCTTTTCACATCTTCTGCTGTCTCTGTTCTTCACCTTTGTCTCATCCCACTCTTTTCACTCTATCCTCTTTTTATTAGAGTTAAGTCCCTGATTTGTATTCGAACGATAACAGCCAAGATTAACGGAGGCATTGAAAAAAAATAACATCATTTGCATGATGCATTCACTGATTAGGCTAAGCGTCCCTCTTAATTGTGTTGTTTTGCACATGGTGGGGCTCTCATGCTGATACTCTGTGGATCTTACTCATCCCATGCAATCTCACCAATTCACTTCAATTTCCTCCCCACTTCACCGCGTCCGTCCCACCTACCTCCTGCTGTCATATATATAGCAGGTTAGGGACTCGTAATACTGGATTAGGGTTCAGAAGTGTTAATAGTGAATTATTTGTGACTCACTTTGAGTCTATCAACAGCTCCATAATAAAGAAGATAAAGAAGCAGCAGCACAGAGATCTGTCTTTGTATTTGCTGCTGCTGTTGTTGTTATTTCTGCATGTGTGTAAGAGTTTGTGTGTTCCCCCTGTAGCAATCTTCTCTCTCTTATCCTAATCCAATAGGCAGCAGGATGCTGACATAGTCGTGAAAGGTCACACATGGGATGTGAAACTGCACTAAATGCATTAGAGGTGACTTCAAGGAGAGGACACAAAGGGCACTCTTCGATTATGTGGAAAATAAAACCAGACAAACAGGAATAAATCTTACGTGGCTATTGAGAGGCACACTATTGCAGACAACCAATAGCGCATATTAATATGAAATAGTAGGCTGAAATAATGTGTGTAACATAAAATAATGGCTGAATTGAGAGAGAGCGAGAGTGACTGAAGACGAGGAGGAGGAGACACCAGGACACATTTCAGGACAGGGAAAACCTGCTTGACTCTAAGGGATGAGCAACTTGTTAGAGAGTATAGATTTGACTGTAGCAAGCTAGGCAAATCTTAACATAATATTAGCCATGTTTTTATTGAAAGTCACAAGTTTTTGTTGACTCTTGTCATTGTTTGGTTGTCTCCTTTCTTGCTGTCAGAGTAATATGTTTATTTCTTCATGACTTCGTCTGTGAATCATTCCTCAGCAGATTTCTTGCATTAATTTTGTCAGTTATTTCTTGTCACATCTGCTTGTGTGTAAATTTGTTATGGCTGGGTTCAATTTACTTTGGATTACGTGCCTGTGTTTTCCATATTCTTCAAGTAGAACAACATTCTCATCTTTTCATCTCTTTGTTGTACATTTTGTAGAAGCTAACTAACAAGATAATAATGCTGTCAAGTAACAGGATATTAAAGGATGACAATGTAAAGATGCATAACCCTGGTAACTTAAGTACACATGATCTATATTATGACAGTAGCTACTATGACATCCTTAAGTCTAAACACTTGAGGAAGGAGACAGATGAAGAGGCTTTATGTGACACTCCTAAATAAATCCCTCAGCTTAGGAAGATATTGGTAAAGCATTCCTCTGAAAACCTCCATTGTTGTCCAAAGCCCATTGAAAACACATAAATGAACCACATTGTTATACATGCCTGTATTGCACTGAACTTGTACACTGGAGACTGTTCATTTTTAATTGTATACACCATCTCCCTGCTGTATACTCAGTAGCACACTAAATCTGCCAATGAAAATAGTCCCCAACAAATACACTGCTTTTTCAGTATGATTAATGTAATTAATGTTTGAAAAGCTACAGTTTAGGAAATCATTTTGCCTTTTAAAAAAGCAAAGGAAAAAGAAACTAAAATTACAGACAGATTAACACATTGTTGCTACTGGGCTCTTCATATTAAAAAATATAGAACATCACCAGCCTTATCATTTAATACTACTATTACTAAAAAAGTGATATCAGTTTGACAGCTACTGTAAGAACTAACACCAGCGTGTTCACCAAACATCCCACAGAGGGTATCTGAGGAGGGAGCCCAGCTCCAGTCCCTCCACTGCAGGCCCAGTGGCATCAGCCTGTGGGCCGGATGCATTGTTCTGTTGTCACATTCAATACAGCAAGTCCACATGATCACTCGGAGCAGACAATCACAGGAATGAGTATTCCATAACAAAGGAACTAATTCAATGGACGCCCCCACTCTCCTCCAATCAGAGCTCTCTGTCCCATAACTGACTGTGACATGGACATGTTCAGGGGTCATTTAATGCATACAAATTGTTTGCCTGTTTTTTTCTGTTTGTTTATTAATGCCACAAAGTGCTTCACATCTAATGAAAGGCCAGAAAATTAGTGTGACCCTAGTATTGTTTGAAAAGTCACTGTGCATATTGAAAGATGGTTCAAAAACTTGTAAACATCATTAAATATATTATACTATAGATTTTTCCCTCTGTGATACGAGCCATAATTTACAGTATTTGTGTTACATAAGAGCAGACTTGGTGTCTCATTGATTGTTTTTATGCGCACTGCAACTGGAGGACTTGGAAAAGCCAAGTCATAACTTGTGGACCTTGTAAACCAGAGGGGGACAGGGATATAAAAATACAAGGATGGCTCCGCTCAATACAGATGGGCCTATTCCATTTCTCTCTCCTCACATCACAAATTATGTCAACAGTGAATCAGTGCATTGCCAAAGAGAAAAAAAGGCTTTGGCTCAACAAAATGAAGACCCTGAGGGAGGCCTCATCTCTGTCTGTACTTTTGTCTGTTTGTGTCTCTGTCTTTACATCTAGCCTACTTAAAGCTCACCATGTTAATACTATAGGTTACAGTTTATTCTGTTTTCTTAGGACTATCCCACTATCCACTTACATGAAATAAGATAAGATAAGATAAGATAAGATAAGATAAGATAAGATAAGATAAGATAGAAGTTTATTAATCCTGAAGGAAATTATTGTGCCAGAGACTGCCCCAAAATGACAAAAATAAAAACAATAGAGTATTTAACGTGAAATATAAAATATATAGGGAGTAAATGCAAAAAACAAACAAACAAACAAACAAAAAAAGTCAGAGAAGTTAAGGAAAAAAGTCAACTAACATAGAAAAAGTAGTACTGGCAATAACATTGAAAGAAATATTGGCCGTGATATTGCAAATTGTAACACTGTGCATGATAATAATAATGTAAAAGTAATATTACAGATAATAATGCTTGTGATATTGCACATGATAATGAACAGATTATTGCAAAATATAAAACGTGACATTGTACGTAATAATGACTATTATTTTACATGTGATATTAAATGCAATATTGTATATGATAATTAACATAATATTGCATGATATTAAACATCATATTGTACATGAGAATGAGCATAATATTACAAATGTACTTGTTAATGGGTGTAATATTGCGCAATATTAAAATGTAATATTGCACATGATAATGATTGTAATTTTGCACAGAATAATGAACATATTACTGTTAATGATAATAAACATAATGTTGCACATGATGTTAAACATAATGTTGGCCATGATAATGAACATAATATTGTACATGATAATAATAATGTTAACTAATATAGCAGGATGTATTCATGGAGAACTATACTTGTGTTGCTGTGTTACTTTCATGCTGCAGTTGATGTTGTTTACACTGATGGATGTTTGTCTTGGGATGACCATTGATTGGAAGTCAAATCCTGCAGAGAAAAACAATCACAAGGTCCACGCAGGAAAATACATACATGCGGTGTATGAGCAGAAAAAAAAAGAATCCAAGCCAGCAGCAACAGCTGGAAGCATGGGTGTGTTTTTCTCTCACGTGTCGGGGCGGGCCGTCTACTAATAGTTGGCTCTTTGGTCGGGGGGTGTATATCCATTGACAGCTGAAATTCAGGGCGAGCCTCTCGTAGCGTCACTTCTCCAGTGGACCCTCCACGTGAGTCCACACAGGCTATAGCTTTCAGGCGAACGCAGCCAACAGACGCAGCCATCAGCGACAGCAAGCTGCTGGTTCTCAACATTACCCCGCGCACATGGGGGCGGGTTTTTCACTGCTGGCCAGAGTGAAACCTTGTACATTGAGGAGTTATAATTTTGTCGTGATTTAAATGTGAAAACCATGGTGAATTTGAAAGATCTGTATATGGGATGTGACTGCCTTCCTTCACCTCATTTAAAAGTTTAGATTCAAACCTGTCCATAGCACTCGAATGGCGTAGAAATTACCCTGATATTATTTACTTAATTTGGTAAATAATATTGCTTTATGTAATGACTGCATTTGCCTCCACTTGTGTTCCATAATGTTTTGGTGCTTTTATTTTGTGAAGGTACCCTCATACAAGCCTCTCTAAAAATCAGTTAAAGTCCTTGTTTTGTTCATCTTTACACTTTGATTTTACAATCCTCAAACTACATGTGATCACGTGATTCACGTCTATAGTAAGAATCTTTCTTTTCCTCTTCACAGACATTTGAAGGCAGCAGGTCGCCTGTCTTTTCCATGTTCAGCCTCTAATTGAAGTGAAGTAGCTGTCAAGCCACAATTACGCAGATAGATCTGCCAGTGACATTTTGTTCATCAAGCACCAAATTGTTTCAAACCAACCACAAAAAAATCCGAACTTATGAACACATCAGATTGGTCGGTTATGGAGAATTATTCTACTGCAAATCAACAGGCTTGTTGGAGACAGACACGTTGGAAAAGTTTCACATATGAAACATGAAACATTGTGGATGACTTAAAACTTTTATCTCGATTTATTTCCCCGATGTCTCCAAAACACCGAGTAGCCAGGGTGACGGTGGGAGCATTTTCTTACTAATATCTGACCAAAGTACCGACCCGCATCGTTAGTTAAAATACAGGTGGACATGTGGCTGTGATGAGCTGCATCATGTGATAATGCATTGACGTCAGTGTGACAGAGATTGTTCAGGCTCAATTTCATAGTTTTAATGCCAGACAAAAACAGTGTTGTTTTAAAAAGTAGTATATGGTATATGGTGAGTTAACTGCACTGTCTGAATCAATGCGATGAGAAATAAAATCGCCCCCTGTCACATCCAAAAAAGGGAAAGGCAGTAAGATCTTCACCTTCTCTAAACTCGTGAATTCATTTAATAGTCATCGTCTGCTTTTGATAGTGAAGTCAAGCTGCTGCATTCATATCTAAACACGAAACAGGTTTCCTCTGAAGAAAACTCACGATTCCCAAACTGTCAATAAATGTTTAAAGATGATAGAATAGTGAATGTGATTGCTCATGCTTGTCAAAGCCTCTAACACACCCAGCTATATTATATGATAAAGTGTTCTTTCGCGTCACACGTGCAAGTGCGCCAGGCAATCCTGGCCCAAAAATTGCGTTTGGCAGGCTCCAGACGCACTGGGCAGGGCGCACTTGACTGAAATCTGCGCCGCAGGATTCACGTAATTACTGCAAGGGAGTCAGCAGCAGCTGCACTCGATGCAAGTTTAAATATATACGATCATATGGATCATATTGTTTCTTCTGCTTTATTTCCACGCAAGGTTATTTATTGTTTACAGTAAGATGCAAGTGCACGTACGCGGTGGCGCGCCTGCTCGTAGTCGCACACAGGGCAGCCCCTCCCACTGCAAATACTTCTTTCCCGCCTGGTTCTCAATGAATGTTATTCGCAGTTAGAGAACAACAGACAAAACAATCAATCGTGATGAACTTTGAAACATACTTGTCCTGCATGCAGGTTACATATGGCGTAAGTAACTTTTTATTAGGGAAATAGTCTTCTGCAGCCTGTAGACTTAAGGTAATATAATTAGGTGTAATTTCATCACCAGATTCACAATCTGACCTCATACCGGTAAAGAAAAATGCAGAGAAATGTACATGGTCACACACGTAATTCAAAGTTTGAATATAATGTTAATTGTTAAATAAGGCAAACAAAGCATGAGCCTATTTTCTTTATTATGAGCCTATAATTAATTATTGTCTGCACGTGTAGTCGTGGGGGCGTTAGTCAAGTCCAGACAGACACCTGATGATGTTTTTCTGCGTTTTTCCCTCAAAACATAAAACAAAAAGTCAGCGTATGTGTCTAAAAAACCCTCAGTGTCAGACTCATTGGTTTAAAATTAAGGAAAACATAATGAGCTCTAACGAGATTGTTTAAACTATGCTCGAGGGCGATGGCTCTCAGAATAAATAGCCTAATAAAATGATTATTTGCTACCCTATTTAAACTTTGGCTCTCAGAAGGAGCTTTACTGCATGGGTTTTATTTTGGAAGTTTGTCCCGGCAGTCTTTCTCTCTGCTTGGCTGTCCTCTCCTCTCTGTGGCCATAATGGAGTAGATTGGATTGCTGGCGGATGAGGGCGCTTCACCGCCATTTGAAACAAACACACACTGGCACCGTCTCAACTACGCAGTGTGTGTAGCCCCGAAAGTGAGCTGGATGATGAAGTGAGCAACAGATTGGACAGAAAAATCTTCACCAGGAAAGCGACACAGAGCCGATTTCAATGATCGGGTGTTGCGAAAAGTCCTGATCGCAGAGGTCTTTGCTGGGCCGAGCTGCAGGCTGAAGTGAAGAAGAAGCAGGACTTTTCGTGCCTGTTGGGGCTCACTCACGCTGGCCATCAGATGACCAAGTTGTGAAAAGTCTGTCTGCGCTGTCCTTGCAGTTTCAACTTCGAGACTTCGTCACAAGTAAGTGTGTTTATGTCTTTTAAAGCGTGCAGTGCGTGTCCTTCTGTGTTCATCCGTTTCTCCAAAAAAAAACCCCACGTTCTGGGCAGCGTAAGCACGACTCGGGAAACTTTCCTGGAATTGCATTACATTTTCTTTTACATTGCACGCTGCTCACTGCAAGTTCTTTTCTGCCAATCGTAAAGATTTATTATTCTCAGCCTGCTTCTTAATATCGCGCGTCATCCGTCAAAGTGTCATAAACTTGAGATTGTGTCAAATTTCGCTGCAACTTTTAGCGTTTCAAAAGCAGTTGGACGCTGAATGGATGAGGTGAAGTGACAGCCATGGTTGCTCCCGACGGATGTTGCCTCCTTACCTGGTTAACTTATCTCCTGTGGTAGATAAGAGACTGCTAAATATCAAATCCCGAGGAGGTAATAGAACAATTTGATCGAATGAGTTAGAAATGCTGGTTCATTTAAACTGGGATCAAGCATTTAAATAATCCAGTATACAGCTCAACCTTTGGTACTCTAAAATATCCTGGAGTTGCCTCACTGTTGAATCAGCCTCTTGCATTGATGCATGGATGGAAATCAGTTTGACCCATAATCGCTTCAGTGACCATAATATGCCTGATTATATTACAGTAGACAGTAACATAAAATGATTAGATGACATGGACAGTGTAACTGTGGTGATTATCCTTTTAGCTCTTTTAAAATGTTAATCCACAAATAATGTTGAGTGTCATTGAGAAGTTGGCAGAGTTCCAGATGATTCCTTTAATTGGCTTGTTTACTTAAGCAATCCACAACCCCAAATTAATTCACTTACTACTTTAATATGAATATAAAAAGTTTTTTTTTTTTCTTGGAGGAACTGGGACCAGTTCATGTTTAAGATTCTTACTGGTGAAATGTCTAACTATTAAAATGAGCCTGACTGATCTTATCAGCCTGATTATTACAGCTATATTGGTCTAAATCGGTATTGGTGTAGGTGTTGTCCTATATGCTTCTGAAACTTTAAATTTATTTTTATTTGTTATTTGTAAGCCCTACACATAATCCCTGTTCTATATGTTGTTGTTTTTTTTAAATTAAAGTTTATTTATAATTGTTATAATAGAGTTTTAGTGTTTCAGCACCCTGATATCATTTTGGACAGTGATGTTTATTGTTAAACTGTAACATATCCTGCTTCCATTACATATCTTTGTCACAAGTGTTAACCACTTTTAAGGGATCATTGCAAAAAATGTGTGTTTATGTATATATTCTATATACTGTAGATTGTATTCTTAATATGGCTAATATATTGATATCAGAATTTGTTTTACTCTCTAATATCTGTATCAGCATCAGCCCCAGAACTCCAGTATCAGCTGGGCCCTTCTTCAAAAATATATAATAAGTTTGCTTCTCATGCCAGCTTCTCCTCTCATTTTGGTCGTTCTTCATCAGTGATGTGCAGACTCTTGAACTGACTACAGGAGAGCCCCTCTGCTCCTCCGCTGCTTAGATCAGAAAGCACACCACATTGTGATGAGGTGCAATGTGCTCACTTGGCCACTATAGACGGCACACTACAGTGGGGTAATTACCTCCTTAAGAAAAAGGTTTTATTGCACTGTTGAGTCTCGTAAATTGAGTTGAGCCTTGACAATAGCGTTGCATGATATGGCAAAAATAATCATATTGTGATTATTGCCACAGCATCTCTTCAGCACAACGGTACATATAATGTAATGTCGTCTCACATTTTACTTGCATCACAAATTTACAGCTGCTACAATTTGGATATTGCCCTTGACCATATTGTGGTTTTGATAATATTTTGATTAATTGTGCAGCTGTACTTGCCAGCAGTGTTTTCCGCTCAGCAAACCCTTCTTTAAGACCACACAGTGTGTTAATATTCACCTGAATATAGCTGAACCACAATCAGTGGGATTTTGTTGTTGCAACAGTTGCTCAGTAAGTACTAAAGCAGGTAAAAGGCATGATGAGAGACATGCATAATGACAGCTATTATAGCATCCGACAGGCAGCTGAAGTAAGATACGTTTTAATAGATGCGGCGAGGAGTTTTTAAGAGACATTAGTTCCAGTCTCAGTGTTCGCTACACTCCCACATATAACAATAAATACAGCTGCAATGTACTATACCCTTTGACAGCTCAGCAGCACTCTGGAAACTATTAGATGTTACACACATGCATGTACACTTGGTCTTCAGTGTTGTCAGGAGGATGTGTGTGTGTGTCTGACACAGAGGGAAAAAACAGCTGAATTTAGATCATATTAGAGAGATACATGCTGCATGTCTATACTTAGTCCTCTAAAACAATGAGTGGGTTTATACAGGACTTTTATTTATTCTTTGCAATAGGATTGAACTCTCTAAAATGCTGAATCAAGTAAATCATTAAATCCAGATTAGTTTACATGTGATTTTCAATTCTGATTAGTTTGAACAGTCGTTTGTGAGCATGAGTGACTTGGAGTTTGTCTGCAGCTAAACTGGCAAACTACTGGACCCATCAGCCTAAATTGTTTGAGCATATTAATGACTGTATGGTCAAGGACCTCTTGTGACTGTGGTAATTCATACCTAATCCTAAAAAGAACTTACACTGACTACTGACCAGCAGCATTTCTAGACTTTTTTGACCTGGGCAGCCCAAGTGGGGCACTAACTTATGCAGGGTTGGCATGAAGTGTGTACTTTGATTACTATCATCACAGTATCTCACAGTTTCTCATATTACTCTTACCCTTTTATTTAAAAGATTAATTGTGCTAGCAGTCACGATACAAGAGTGGCAGCATAAAAATGCAATATAAAGTTCCATACGTGATTCTTTACGTCCTCAAAAAGTAATTGTACCACCATTTATACCTCTTCCCCAGGATGTGAGACTCTGAAATTCATCCTCTATACTCCATCATGAAAGATAATTTTGCTTTTTATTATTAAAGTAAATTAAATTTGTAAACCACCTCACTCCTCTTAACCGGCCGGTAAGGGCTGCAAGTCATCAACAACTGCTAGGCTAAAAACAAGGCTTACGTATGAACAGTGTTGGACAGTAACCATTTACATTTAGTTAGATATATGTGATGTGTCAATTAAAAAATAAATGTAATTGTAATTTGTTACAGATATTGACAAAAAAATGTAATTGAATTATAGTTACTAATCAAAATGTTGGTGATTCTTTTAGTGTTGTCTGGCAGAGATCTGCCCTCTACTAAGTGCACTCTTCTAGTTCTCTCTGAAATTACCAAGAAGTTATTTTTACCAATGTCAAGCAACTGTAATGGATGAAAAAGTTACATTTTAGGGTTAAAATTTGACTTTGGTTTAATATCTTTGACAAACTGCTGCATGCTCATGCATGCACACACCCTGCGTGGAATGCTGCAAAGAAGAGGTTTTCCACAGAGATCAGTCTTCAAATCTGTACAGCAGCACACACTTTCTCTGTTTCTGCTGGACCTCGACTCTTGCTTGCACTCTTTACCTTCCTTGTTCCCACTCCGATACACACACTTGATTTTGTACAAACATGCATGATGCATGCACGCGCATGCACGCGCATGCACACAAGCACCCACTTTTTTTTCCCTCACTTCCAATACACACAGCCTGTAGCGGGGTTTGCAGATGTGTGTCCTGATTCGCTTCCAGCACAGGCTCTTCTCATGCCAGTGTGCTGACTCTGAGTTTTCCACTCTCTCTTATGAAATAAGAGCAGGAGACATTAGACACATCCAGCAGCCAGATCTGGATGCCTGAGAGCCCGCACATGCACGCAGGTTAAAAATGCAACCTGTGTCTGCATGTACAAACACATAAACACACATATACATGCACTGTCACTGCAGGTTAATGCATTCATGTAAATGCATCAGACAGTTGAAAGCATATCAGGAGCAGCTGGTTGAGCTGCAGTTTTGGGGCCCCGCCTCACATCTGAGGGGCTCTGCCCACCTGTCCTCACCAGCGTCTGGTGTGACATACAGCCTCATGTTCAAGTCTATGGCATGTTTACTCAATTTCTGTTTATTTTAAACAAAAAGCTCAATGGTGAAGGGGAGGGTCCAGGGCAGAACATCTATTTGCATGATTCTTGTGTAATTATTGAGACCCAACAGCGGACCTTGGACAACTTTGTGTATTTGTATGCACAGACATGATTATTTTGAAATAATCATAATAATTTCCAGCTTCTCAGATATGAATATTTTCTGGTTTCTTTACTCATCTGTGACAATAAACTGAATATCTTTGGGTTGTAGACAAAACAAGACATTTGAGGGCGTCAACTTGAGTTTCAGGAAACACTGAATAACATTTTTCACCATTTTCAGACATTTTATAGATCAAACAACTAATCAGTGAATCAAGAAAATAATCAACAGTGGTCATTTTGACCGTCTGAATTCCAAACTCTAAAATTGCTCATGATAAACACCCTTTTAAGAATTAATACATTTATTCTACTATGATATATTTTTTTTAAAAAAAAGGAAAGAAAGAATGCTAAAATGTAAGTTATGTGAAGTTTTATTATCTATTTATCAATAAATTGCATATAGTAAACTGTATATTTGTTGACGATGCGCCTCAAATTCTTCAATTATTTTACTGATCAGGACAGTTTAGTCTAATTATTTGTACTTTAATGTAGGCAAATTAATGGAACTTGAGATCTCTTGCGAAGTTTTTGGACAGAGGTAATGATAGTAAGCAACCCAGATGTATCTCCAACCCAGCAAAAAGTAAGAATATAGCCACAGAAATTTTTGTGCAGTCAATATGCATTTCTGCATATGGCAGCAATAGGTAAAAATTATCATATTTTCTTTTCCTTTTCTGTAATATGTATATATATATATATATATATATATATATATATATATATATATATATATATATATATATATATATATATATATATATATACATTTTAAAAGAAAATAGAAAAACTTTTAGGCAAAGTGAGGTACCATCAGTTATTACACATATAGCCATTGTGGCTGTTCTAGTTAATCAACAATAAAAAATTATTATTTTATTTTCGTTAGTTGCAGCCCCAGTATAGTGATTAAATATGTTCCATTTAGTTGATGTAGTTAATCATTATTTAACCGTTTTGGACTATGTTTGTACTTAAATTCATACAGTTATGTTAAATGGCAGATGCTCTTCAGTCGTGTTTCTCTCATTTTCTAGCACTTGTAGTTGCCATTTTATCATGTGAAACTTAAAGTGATTTCAAACTGAAGTCTTTGTAAACCCATCAAAATCTTCAGAGACTATATTATGGGTGTGTGTCCATCAGGCCTACTTTTTCAGAGCTCTTAGCCTTTTTTTTGTTCTATGGCCATTTTCAGGTAGTTTTGAGTTGAAATTCCAGATGACAGCTTGTCAGAAGTGCTGCACTTAGCAGTTTCTCAAACTGACAGTCACATCAGAGGAGGCAGCAGTTTGAAGTTTCGTAATGTAAGAATGGGAAAGCACAATGGCTGAATGTTATGTCTTCTTGGTATGTTTTTTTTATGTGTATATATCTTTTATATTTGCATGGTTTCCTATGGGGGTGTAACACTGGCTACACCACAGGCTAGCTAACGTTAGCACATTCTACCCAGATCACTTGTTCCTCTCTGCGGTTTTACAGCCATTAAAGAGTCCTTGTGGTGTCACAGTCATGCTTTATTCATCTGGGCTTTATTCCATGATTATAGTTGATTGCCTTTGGTTGAATTTTTTCTGGCTTTCTTTGAGAAATCTGAACCTGAATAGCATTGGGAGTTTGTTATGTGAGCCTGGCTGGTAATTCAGTGACCAGAATCAAAGTAATTATCAAGGTCATACTAAATTGATTCACATTTTTCTTTAATTCTCCTTTAGCTCTCAATTAGTCCAGTGAGATAAGCACTTTGAGCTTGGGGCATTGCAGTGTTTGCATTGATAGATAGGCTGGATTAAATGAGAGAGTAGGGCTAAAGAAAGAGTGAAGAGTGCATATGAGTGAGTGAAAGATCAGGACTGCACTAATGGGAGGCATTGCAGTCACACTATTGTATTCAAAGACTCAAGGAGTCCCTGACAAAGTTGCTGGAAGGATAATGTAGTCTTGCATGTCTCCACAGCTGAAACCCTGTTAGACTAAAGGTATATTTGCCTCAGTCTCGCTCTAGAGGCCCCATCTAACTGGAAATACCAGTGGAAATATAGTGGAACAAAGCTGAATGAAAAGAGTGTCTTAGTATAAACAGCAGTGTGCCTGTAGGTAATCAGTTATTGGGTTCGAAATATTGTATCACATTTTTGTGTTAGCGCAGATAACTTTTTCCCTACACACCTGTCACATTAAACACAGTTTTTCTTTTGTTAGTGCAGATTTTTTTTGATAGGACTCCTTCTAGTCCACTGGCTTGTGTTTTAAATATGCAATTCATCCATGTTTTATATTTACATGGAATACATTTTGCTTACAATCTTAAAGGTAGTGTCTGAGAGGCACATAGAGAGAGCGGGCCCTCAGACGGTGTCTTGGGTGGAGAAGGGGCCCCTGTGAATGAGTTGTAGGTCACCAAGTCAGAAATATGCCTGCATTCAATGACCAACTTCTGTTAAAGTGAAGATTATGCCATTTGCTATATATTACCTCAAAAAGACAAAACCATCTCCACCCTGGTTTACTTTTTGTTTTGTCAGTTATTATTCAATCAAATGAATGATGTTGTATACAGATATGCAATCATGATTGCTGTCCTGTAAAAAACGCTTAGCTCCAAATGTGGTGATTTTGAATTTTTTGCTAAAACTAAAGGAGGAAATACTAATTTATGAGTTTAGACACTTTTCATATGTCTTAAGCCAGCCAAACGTTCACAAAGCCACTGGATCATCTGTAAATGTATTGACACAAAGCTGAAAGCATGGTTGTTTTTCTCAGCGCCTGAAAAGTTTTTGAAGATAATTGTTTTTCATTGGACAGCGACAATATGCATGTTGAGCCACGGTCAAATCTTTATTTGATCATGTATGAGATAATATAATATAAGATAACTAGTTTAGGAGCAACATCTGTCAAGACTGACAAGCTGATTGACTCATTCGACTGTAAAATCCAACACATTGTTGGTCAAATATATATATATATGTATGTATGTGTGTGTGTGTGTGTGTGTGTGTAACCAGCCAGCAGTTGATGTGTTTAAGTGCGTCGTAGGTCTAAGGATTGTTTTGAATTGATGATCATATATTCCACCACAGTTCTCTTGCAGTTGTGTGGGTTACTTCCATCCTGGACAGCCCAAAATTGCAATGTTTGACTTCCTCTGAGGGTCTTTGTTCATGTTGTTTTTACCCCCTGTGGCACGTTGCTGCTCACCTCTGCCAGCAGCACCTCTCTCACACTCCGTGTGCGTTACACTTCATTTCCTCAGGACCAACTCAGTTTGTCACCATGACTCTCTGATATTACTGCAGTGTTGACAGAGACAAAGAAAAAAAAAGATAAAGGATAGAGGCTGATGTTAATTATCCTAACTCCGAACCACAGGATAACATTCCATCTATCTTTACATGTGTGTGTGGACCTGTTTGACACTAGTGTCTCACACAGATTGGTGCTGACAGCTAATTTAGGGTTGTGAATGCTTCCATCACAGCATGGGGTCAGAATCCCATCCCATCCCAGGGGCAACCGAATTTTTCTGTGTGCATTTACTATGTTTGTGCATGGATGTAATTATATTATAATGTTAATGAATGTATGATGTCAGTGTTTATAAGCCTAGTCTCCATCAAAAAGCAAACATCTGCATGCTCCAGATTATAATTTCTATTCTACTGTTCAGGTTTTTCAGGATGTTAAAGTCAATAACTGTGGTAGCGCATTTGTACATTACTATATATGTTAATCTCAGATATTTAACTTGCAGCTCAGTGAGAATAAGAAAAAAGTTTCATAAACCACAACACTGATGTGCAAACAGTAAAAAGTTCTCCATGTATATTTAATTTAAGGTGCCCTGGGGAGTTTTTTTGTAATGATCTTTGTTTACATCTCATTGTTTATACAGATACAGATACTAAATATCGAACTTTCATTGTATAAAATATTAACATGCAAAACCAAATGAAACTTTTTGTATAAAATCAATTGCTTTTTCAGGATTAATAGGTTTTTATAATAGGTTTTGCAGCAATAAAACTGACTGAGGTTAGATGAACAGACAAAGTTTTATCTTGTTACATAAAACAGATGTTGACAAAGTTTTTCTTTAAGGATGTACTTTGCAGTTGTAAAAAGGAATGAATGGCATCCCAATATGGTCATCCCAATACTCACTGACTTACTTACTATTGTATCATGATGAATGGTCATAATATTGTGTCGTTGGGTCTGTGGTGATTCTCACCCATAATTGTTTACATTCATGTTTATGTGCTAGCAGTTGGTCTTCACTGCCATTTGTCGGCATACGGCTACACTTCCTGGAATAATGTGAAACCGATAGCAACCTGCGTGCATGAATGTTTGTTCTTGTGCACGAAACAAACAGGCTAACTTCAACCAATCAGATCAATGAATCATATGATGTAGTAGTTTTCCCCTGCAAGGCAGCTGGATTCACAAGATCACGCAAGAATCCTTTCGTTCTGTGCAGCAAGCCATCTGGTGTGTTAGGTCACTGCAAATGGAGCCAGTTGGTAAATCAAATTCTTGATCAAAAACATGTTTTTCATCGAGAAAAGCCTTCAGTGCTCTTCTTTGTTCTTCTTTCAGTGAACAGATACTCTCCAGTTCTGATATGACTGATGCCTCTCACAGTCGTCACACCTAAAACCACACCCCTAGCTGCCAGTAGTCCCTCCTTGGACACTGATTGGCTGCACCACTTTTGGTGTGGACACAAATGCATAATTTGAAGCCTGGCAAGATGGATTATCGCATGATCTCATGATCCTGTGATTCCAGCTGCATCTGAACGTAACCAGAGTGCCAAAAGTGGTCATAAACTTTACGGGGTACCTCTAAGGGCACTAAGAAAAATTCAGAAACCATTTTGTTATTCTTTTAAAAAAAAAGCTTGAATTGTAGAATTGTATTTTTAGAGAAATAATGTAATGTTATTATAGATAATCATGAAATACTGGATTAGTACAGTACTGACTTTTTGTTCAATAAATGCATCCAGGCACTTGATAATTTATCTTCAGCAATCCAAGACACAGTACCTCAGCATGAAAACAAAGACTGACTGCATGTTAGATTGTTATACTAAGAAAACTTTTTCTCCCAAATCGGTGTCCAAAGCTGTTGTATATATTGAAACTACAGTATTAAAAAAGTTCAGTACAGAAACTTAACTTTGAAGAAGTGTGTCCCGTGTTTTTTGTCCATGGACATTTATGTCATTTAGAGCCCTTTATAATCTTCACATAGTGTGTCTTAAGCTTTTCTGTCATGCACAGTCAATAACAAAACTGCATTTTTAGACTCAAAGGAGCCTAATATCTCCCACTATATTTAAATTGAATTCAAGAGTAAGATAAGCTTTGTGTTCCCTTGATGATCGTCTGTTTCTTTTCTTCCCTATCAAAATGGATGCCATTCTCTGTGAACACTCCTCACAAAATTGCATCTTCATTGCTTTGCAAGTCTCAGAGCAACTTTTACCTTACTTATTAAACGTATTTACTTAAACCTCTTTTTAACCTCCCCTGCAATTACTCCAGATTAAGAAGATTTGCCCTAACAAATTAGATAAAGGAAAGTTTGTGTTCTCAATAACGACACCTCAGCTTTCTGCTCTAACTTTGGAGAAACCTCCTTAACTTGAGCTTGCAACATCTCTCTGCTTATGTGTGTGTGCACACTTTTCTTGTGCAGCTATAGAAGACACTAACACAGAGTTTATGTGACCTCTCACCCCCTAACCTTTCTTTTTCTTTGGCTGCACCCTCACACCATCGCCCCATCTCCTCCTTACCCCCCTCCTCCCCATCTTGTCAGCTTCTTTTGAACAAACACAGATGATTAATCGAGATTTGAGGAAACATGGGAGAAGCATGGTGCTGGCAGTGGGGTGCCAAGTCAAGATGTTGCATGGATGTGTGTGTGTGCGTGTGTGTGTGTGTGTGTGTGTGTGCTTTAGGGCAGAGGTAGTGGGAGGAAGGTTGACCACAGAGGCCTTAAATGTTTACCAAGGGACCCCAGGAGGCCAGGGCTGAGCCTCCCTCTTTTCTGATTGGTTTAGGTTTAGGCAGCCTTCCTCCAAGTCTAGGAGCCTGTAATTGGCCGAGAGGAGGACAGGAATGGGGGAGAAATGTGCACAAGATGGAGATGAAGCACTAACCTTGCCAGGGCTTTCACAGACGCTTTCACATGAGAGAGGGGGGTGGGCTAATGTTAGGGTTAACATGAGGCCACATGTTGGAGCGGAGGGACTGTTTGGCCTTCTTTTACGCTGCAGTGCTTTGGTTCCTCAACTAATTAAAGAACATTTGAAAAAAGAAAAGGAAGGAAACTTATTTGAAAGTACTTATTAGAGGGTAAATTTAGCTTCTGATCAGGAGAGGAAAATTAGATGTTTTTAGTAATTTTGGAAGGACAGATTAGGGTCAGAGAGAAGCAGAGGACAAATTTGGGCAGGATGTCAAGTGCGGGAAATGAGCAGTAAATGTTTGTAAATGGAGCATTCTAGTCAGGCCAGATG
Organism: Lutjanus erythropterus; assembly: GCF_056507025.1. NCBI lineage: Eukaryota > Metazoa > Chordata > Actinopteri > Lutjaniformes > Lutjanidae > Lutjanus > Lutjanus erythropterus. Next base: position 22,390,082 of record NC_139326.1, on the reverse strand, counting down.
AGCCTGCTGCTTTACAGCTCTCTGCCACAAATTCTTGCATTGTATAACTTGGCCTTGTATGGCCTCTGTTGCTTGGAATTCATCCATACACACATAGACAGACACACACTTCTGACTTAAAGCTGGGGTGGGTTAGTCTGGAGAACAACAGACGATTGCTGACTCTCTTTCCTAGGTCATCAGAAGCTGCATTGGAGATTGGTTGTTTTCATTTGGGCATGGTGGATTCTTGCTTATGCCATTAGGAGCACTTGGAAGAGCCAGAGGAACCTGATTTGGTTCTAGCAAGCTGGCTAACGCAGCCATGACAACTTCGCTAGCAGCTATGTCGTCCTTTGGAGTCTTTCCTGGTATGCTGTGGATTTAGAAGTCATTTCGTCTTTAGCTCTTGAAGGGGCAATTTGTAGCAGTTGCACATTGAAAAAATGAGTACTGCAGTCCAAACAGCAAGTTGGAGCCATAGATGGTATATTAAATAGTCCTATTTGATATAAAGTCCTATTTAATATACAATCTGTGGTCGAAGTGAGCTGTTTCCCTCTTCTCCAGACTCAGGAAAGCTCAAGCAGGCTGCAGGAACACTTCAGGAGTGCAAGACGCATCCAACTTTGTAAACTGACGATAACATGCGATGACGAGTCGTACGCTGTTAGATGTATCCAGAAAACTAAGGACCACTGCTCTTAAAATACACACTCTGAGTTAAGTGATTGCCTGTCTGACCGCCTGCCAGACTCCACCAACATATTGCTGAATTTAACTGCTATAAACACCTATGCCTTCTACTACTTATTATTGTTAATTATTACTAATATTCTAAGATTATCTATGATGTCTTATGACTCATAAACAGGCACTCACTCTGCAAACATTCAGCATTAATTTTAACTCTAATAAACATGAAATGGGCAAACAAAAACAGAAATTATGGCCCGGAATAGAAATTTAAAAGTAAATATACTGTTGTCAGAGAAGTCTCTATTAAACATTTTTCCTTAACCTCTGATGAAATTTCATTTTTTGTTTAGTACAGTAAGTATATTACATATTTCTCCTTAAATGTTTATGCTGATGCTAAATTTTGTCACTCAGTGCATCAGGGACATTTGTTACTCTGCAAGTTGACCATTTTTACAATCAAGTAACAAACTTAAATTTTGCAAAGATGTTGAGTTTGTTTTTATGTTTTTTGTGCCTTGTTTTGGTTGTGTGTTTCTGCTGTAAGTGCACTTTACAGAGTTTTATGTTTTAATCTGCAGTAAATCTAATCCACAGTAAATGGAGCATTCTTACAGTAAAAAGGTGCCAGTGTTTTCTGTTTTACAAACACTCATATGAACTTTGCCCAGGCATTTTTTTGGCACTAGATCTTGCAATGCTCTATCCGAGCTTGTCAGTCCTGAAAATATGCCTGAGGTGGCCACTTAGTTACTCAGGGGCTGTCACTCTATATGAAAGTAAAAATGCTGGGAAACTATCTTTTGGCTCACTGTTTCTAGGCATGGAGCCCAAACTTCTTTTCCCATAAAATGTACAAGAGAATTTGATATGCCGTACAGGTCCCTGGCTCGCAGGCTTGAATATCCTCTGTCCTCAGGCTACACCAGTACTGGGGATAATACTGGCAGTGTTGCCCTCAGAAACATAGCCTCCTCGTTTGGGGTTGCTGGCTGCCCAGCAAAGTTGTGGAGACACTCGGCTGTAAATAGCCAAGGGTGCGGACAGAAACGTTTGGCCTATATTTAGAGGTTGGACTTGACTGGCAGGACTTGTCCGCCAACACCAGCTTATAGACCAGGAAGTTTATTCTATATCACAGGTCGTACTGTTGAAAAAATGGCCTGGTTGACAGAGGCAATCACCACATTTCTGTGTTAAAGGTTTTGTTGGGAAATTCAAGTCTAGTTTTTCAGGGGAGTCAAGCTCAGGGGAAATGTTACTGTGTTGGTGTGGTACAAATTTTGCCAAGAAGTTTTCCTAGATTGTCCTGTATTTCGCCACAGCGTGTGACTACTTCTTAATGTGGAACTGATTTGATTTTGATTTGAGAAATTTAAAGCTGCTATGATTAATATTTTGTATGAACAATGTATTATATGGCTTTATGTAATTTGAAAGGTGGCACTCATAGTGTTGCTCTGTTTTTTAGATTTTGAGGCAGGCAACTTTATTGATTCACTGCTTTCATCTGTCTTGTTTCCAGATGCAACAGACAGCTGTTTTGGCAGCATTTTCCCTACTGTGTACACTATCAGCTATTTTGGTTTTTGTTTTTGGCAGTTTTTCCCCTCTGTGTATACTACCTGCCCAGCACCAGATTGCAGACAAACACAGTTATCGACTAGCTGGTGAAAACAGTGGAGCATTTAGCAGCTAAAGAGGTAGATATTTTCTTTAAGAGCTGGTGGAGACCAAAAAAGAATTAATAGGACAGTGAATATTGGACTTTCATCAGGTGTTCAGAGTAGACCGCCACTGACTCAAGTCCAAGAGAGTAATAACTCAGCCCGACTCCAACTGGCACATGTTCTCTTTTTATGCTGAAAACCCACCCTTAGATGGAGTGTAAGCTGTGTTAGACCTGTCTCGCAATTGTAAGTACTATGGTTACTCACCTTTTGACCCAGATTACACGTCTGGGGAGTGTACCTTGTAGCTTAAATAACTATCAGAAATGTTTATAAGCCATAGGTAGAACTCAACTGTAACTGCTAAAGAGCCAGCTATGTCTCTCAAGAGCTGGTGGAGGCTCTGGCAATAGACTCAGCTACCCACTGAAGTCATTTTTCACTGTCCTTCTATCAGGCTGCAGATCTCTGATATGTTCAAAGGCACACTACAGTAAGAGCTGTGTGCTCCCTGCCATCTTGTCCTTCAACAAACTGCACAACTGACAAATATGGACTTTTTTTTAATTTTTCTTTGTGACTTTACTGTATACTGTGTTTCCCTGTGGCTGTTTTGTGTTGATCCTTAAGTGCTCGCATGTGTGACAAATTTCGTATTTTGCAGGACAATAAATTATCTATAACAAACTTAAGTACTGAACACAAAGCCAATGTGTGCTAATGTTGCTCCCTGTCTTCTAAATAATGTCCTAATGTAATTAAGAAACTCTTTTTCTGTCATATCAGCTCAAATGCTGCTAAGGAGTCAGTGTAGTGTTCACAGTTTGTTTCTGCTGCCCCCCAAATGACCAAAAGAATCTGTAACTGCAGGTACAGCTAAACATACAGCCTATCGGTTAGCTGATATTATTAGCCTGGTATTGGTCTAGCACTGCTATATCGGTCTTTACTGATGTATATGTTGTCTGATTTTTTTTTTTTAAATTTTTACAGTACAAAATGCAGATTGTTTTTATTTTTTAAATTTTTAGTTTTATAGGCAGGCATTTATGAATATTTGAAAATTTTTCAAAGTTCTATTTGTATTTGTATTTGTATTTGTATTTGTGTCTTTTTATTTATATTTTTTATAATTATTAATAATATGAGTGAATGTTTGCTGTTTCAGTGCTCTATTGTCATTTTGGATTTTTATAAATAAAGAATATTGGCCCATATATTGATATAAGAATTTTCTTTTTGCTCCCTTATTTTGCTTTTACTCCTTAGTATCAGTCTGGCTCTAAATGCAGGTTTCGTATTACAACGTGTGGAGTTACACTGATACAGTTCTATTAATTACTGCTCATAAACCAAATGACAAAATAATTTCAAACGAGTATAAACTCATCTACACTGAAAAGCGTGCTTCATGCTTTCAACCTCCAAATGCTGCAGCAGCAAACTGACATGATAATTAATTATGCCAGGTTCCGTGTTAGGTTTCACATGTACCAGCTGAAAATAAATGGCACTCAGTTTGTGCTCACAAGCCAGAGAGAAAGGAAAGAGAGAGAAAGAGTGAAGGAGGGAGGGAAGGAGGGTTTTTCACATGGGCATGTCATCATGGAGTCCAACTGATAATTATAATCACTGTGTCTCCGTCCTTCTCTCATTCTCCCCCCTGTCTCCCTCCCCAGCGTCATGGCTGTCTCGTCGTCCTCCTCTTCCTCCAATCTCCTGCTCCTTGTTCTAATTTCCTCCTTGGATTGGCTGCCTGCCCCAGGATCTGCGTTTCTAATGGACCGGGACCACATGACATCATCAGGTAGGTAACTGGTCTTTTCACTTAGTAGAAGGAATAGATTGATGAGAGACAAATCACTCCTCAGACAATTTATCAATCTCTCTACATGGATCTCATCAAACATTAACAAATGTGATTCAGGTTCTGTGCACAACATACTGTTGACACTTGTTATCACTTCTTATGTCAGACATCAGTTGCAGAATACTGTGTTTGCTCAGATACATGTGGAAATGTTCACTGTTGAGCAAACGCCGCACTTTCCTGCTTTGGCTTGTCAAACAGGCGGGTGATCAATAGAGCCAGGGTAAATATATGGCTGTGGCTTCTCTGTCAAAGTCCAGGGACAGGACTATGCAGGATGTTCGGCCAGCTAATCCAGCTGTCAGTGAACCATTTGAAATAATTAGGTGAAAGAATGCTGTGACTGGGAAAACAGGCCAAACTATCATTTCAATATAATTTACAGCTTGAAGCACTTCAAGCAGCAGGTGGTCAAGAGAGGAATTTTAAAATTAATTGTGCTGTCTTTTACCGCATAATTTCCACAATTGATGCTCAGAGTCCCAGTGACAACACTGACAGAGAATGCTGATTTGGCATCTTCCTCTAATGGCTGAAGAAGCCACTGCACCTGGAATTGGGTGAAAGTGTGCATCCCTGCAACCTTAGCCAAAAGATTCTTGTTTATTTTAAGTCTACCTGTGCTAGAACAGCACATGATTTAAAGAAATCCTCACAGCCAAGATGCAGCAGTTTCACAGAATGGATCAATGCTGCAGCTGACTTTGTCAAAGGGAGTCTCGAAAACTTTTGCCGTCTGTCCTTGGTTCTGCTGTGTCTGCATTCCCGGGTTTTACATTATGAGGGATTCTACTTACGGAAGCTGGAAAAGCACCAATTTTCTTAAAAAAACGTTATTATTCATGGGTGTGGTTCAGTTTGCATAAAGTTATATATGAATTGACTGTTCTTCAAAATACTGAATACATACACTGTTTATTTTAGGCATGTTTTTCATTTGTGCACACCCTGGTGGCGTGAAAACCGTGTTTCTTATCTTTAAATTGAAATTGGGAAATATCAGGATATGGATTTTCTGTCATGTCTTAAAGTTGAGATGTCATTCAGTTTTTGATGAGGATTTCAGTGCAAAACTAAACTTAATTCTTAACCTCCTTATCTCAGGACATTGATTGGATAAAATCACACATAAAACAGCAAATTATTATTTGATTTGTGGAGAAAAAAAAGATTATCATGATAACTGATTGATTAAATCAGTGGTTTTCAAACTTTTTGTGCCCAATTAAGGCATAGCAATGAGAATGCCAAAATCTCAAGGCAACTAGCCAATCAGAGGCAGAGTTCCCAGAGTGTCAATTAATGAAGGCCTTTGATGTGTCATACTCTAATAATTCCCACATCCCGGCAACTCCTCAAACACTGATAACTGGAGCTCACAATGACAGAAGTGGTTTTTAAAGGATTTTTTTGTGGGGTATAGAACTTGGGGTAAATTGTTGGGGTAAATTAATATTAATTCATAAGTTTTTGCGTAGTTGTATATTGAATTGTTGCCACAAAATCCCACAGCTCACCTGGACTTGCATTACGGCACACTGTTCGGGAAACACTGAGTTTTTTAAAGTCTTTTTTTCTTTCTCTTTTTTGATTGTCTTGGATCATGGTGAAGCTTCATCCAATGCCTGTTAAAGGAACATTTAACAGTCAATGCAGTTAATGGCACTGAAAACATTTCGCAACAATAAAAAGCGTGTCCTCGAATGTACATTTTGGCAAGTCTCTGTCTTACTGGTATATTCTTAGGCACACCTGCTCATTGCCATTAGGAAGTGATCCAGAGAGCATTAGACTGAGGTCTGAGAAATCTCCAAACAATCTCTTCATGTCTGGCTGCTGCAGCAGCTGTTGGTAGAATGGAAAGAATGCATGTTACCTGAAGAAGCACTGGGGGAATTTTGACCATGTTCATATATCTAGACTTGGTACCTGCACGTGTCCTCAGCACACATAAATGATTTCTCTTTACCCTCCATTTTCAATGGTACTGCCTCTCTGTACTGAGGATCAATTTAAATATGCTGTTTGTGCAATTATTGAAAGCTTTTACATGACTTAAATGCCATTTCAGTTATTAATAGTACAGCAGCAGCATTGTAAAATGTATTTCTGCTCTGCTGCGCAACTTAAACATTCACAGCACGTTTGATGTCGCTGACATTGAATGCATGGGTTTGTGGGTTTGACCTTTAAATTTTTACACAGGACTTTATAAATTAAAGGCAAAGACTATATATCATAACGTGAAGGAAGAAATTGTGATTTACACATTATTCAGTGCACATCTTAACTGGTAAGCAATGACCAATAGGACTCATAAGTGGTAATACATTTGTTATTTTGCCATATTTTTATGGCATCTTATGTAACGTGAATACTTCGGCACTTACCACTGGCATCTACTGGAGAATGCCAACTCATCTTGTCCTCTTCTGCCAAGTTAAAACCAAGTCCGCAACCTTCCTCTGTTTTTGGGTGGTCTGTTATTCAGTATGCAGCTTTGTAAAATGCACTGATCGGGGAATAAATCCGAGCTTTGCCGGCTATTAAATGGAGAAAATAAATTCAGTGGGCCAATGTGGTGGAGAAGTTTGAGAAAATTGGTTCATTTGCCATGTGCTGTAAACATACTGTTCTTTCAGCTCTGATGTTTTTAGTGTTGAAATAAATTTTGGATTTTCTGAGAGAAAATAATTCCTGTGCCAGTTCTGGTACCAAAGCAGCCAAAATGTTTGATTTTTGATTGTGAATCTGACCAACCCCTCGTGTTTTCTTTTCGAGAGCCTGTTGCTCTGAAGTATATCTGCGTGAACATATTGTGAGCGTTCCCAATTGGATGAAGCAATCATGTTTAACGGCCCTGTTGGCATTCTGATTAGAAATTAATGACTATAATTGGGTTCTGGGTGTGTGTCATAAATTCTTGATTATTGCTCTGCCTTTGCCTTTCGGTCATGGTTTTGTTGCCGCTTGTGTTGGAGAGAGGGGAGAAAGTGGTTTCACTGGTTAGTTTGGTGTAGCTTAGTGAGAATCAGTATCAGAGAGTTGTGATAAGATACAGCACTGCCACAGTTATGTGATAACTAGCCAAACTAGAGTGGCTCCATCAGTTACGTGATTCATATAAAGTCGGGGTAGCCAGAGATATATTTATACTCAAAAATATAAAATGTGACACTTTTGCTTTTGCTCAGTTTGCCTCTCCACATCGGGATTTGCATCTCCATTATAACAAGGAGGTAGGTGTGTATTTTAATTGCACATGCACTTACCTGGAGTCAAGCAGCTGTAAAAACGGTGGATAAACACTTAATGTCTTGTACATTCATCACAATAAAAGCCCCTTTGGGAACCACTGCCTTAGCAAATTACTCCCCATGCCTAAAGTTATCCAACCCAACCAAGGAGGACAAGTAGTACTAGCCAATCAGAGGCAGAGTAGGCCAAGTCATGACTTTGGCCTGCTGAAAAAGAAATTTGGTATCTGTAGTCGTATATGAAATAGCCATAGTTCAGTGCCTAATAAATTTTCCAGTTTTAAAAAACTGCAGATTTTAGAGTTGCCTTTCTTTGGGACCAGGCACAGACACAGCTGTGTCATAATGATTTGAGAGTAATTAATCTTTTGTAAGCACAAAAATAAGTCTTGCTTTTACATTTTTGTTGACTATATTTTATAAAAATATCATGATAATATTCATACAGAAAGGATGATTTTGACTCATCTAATTTTACATTAAAAGTACTAGAGTAAAACAGATGCGTTTTACACAAGCAAACACATGTCTGCGCTGTACTGTATATCAATTAGTAAACCACAGACTTTTGAGGTCTATGTCTTTGCCCTCAGGCTTTTTGGCTTATTGACTTCGTATTCGTGACTTTGTCGTGTTCACAGACTTTAGAAAATTACTTTATCTCTGTGTGTTTATATTACCTTTCCGATAAGCTCTCAGACAAGCTGCTGATAGCAGGTGAGGTCAAATCATCAAACACGCTGACTAGTCCGCCTCCTTCAATCGTTAAAATGCTCTCTGGCGTGCGCCGCTGTGGTAATCGAGCCCTGGTCTTCCTCAACAACCGTTAAAACATCTGTAAACAAGAAGCAGCCCCAGATAGCATGAGCAAACACGCACAGCCTGTGCCTTTCTCAAGCTCACCACTGTATAAACTCCAATCCTGACACCTGCTTTCTACATGTAAAACAATCTTTATTTGACCTTTTACCCACCACTCTTTCTCTCAGACACCTCTGATAGGTTAAAGAACCCGTTCACTCTTATTTAGTAGGTGAGTAACTGCAGCCATTGTGCTTTTGGTGTTGTTTAAAACCATTTTGTTGTTTTGCTTAGGGACCTAATAGAGCCTTCCTGAAATTATGTGGGTTCTGCTGTCTCTGCAGCATTTGTATGTCTGTTGTAGAGGCAGCCACATAACAAGCCCAGAGTAGACGTTTGGAGGTGCTCCTATGTATTTAAAGGTTTACCAGAGTGATTATAGCCAGTGGTAGTCGTTTGTCTTGATCTGTCTTCACACACACTCGCACTTTCTTCTTCTTTCCTTCAACCTTTCCTGAGCGTCTGTCTGTGTGTCTCAGGAGGACGTGCCCCTCAGGTCCATAAATCGATTCTGATGAGTGAGGCTTCTTGGCTACAGAGGTGGTAACCACCGCTGGTAAAAGTACAGATCTTTGGTCCATCTGGCAGTTACATCTGCTTCAAAGACAAGAAGCAGTGGGTGTGTTTGCTTTGAGCAGTGAAGCTGGGGCCTTGTGTGGGATATGGTGTCTGCAGTTCAATAGAAAGTTGGAAACTTAAAAGCAGAGGAGAGAAAAATATTTTAGATAGTGGGAGAGAGAACACATGGTTGGTGAAATGCTCTGTAATGAAAGGTTAGCTGCAAAGAAGCAGATCCAGCAGCAATGTTTTGCATGTATAAAACATATCAAGGGAGTCTAAAGGCAAAGGTTTATGTGCTGTGAGGCAGACTGAGGAGTACTACAGACAAAATTATGGAGAGCTGAGTGAAACCGCAACTTTTTTACAGGACCAGTGTGTCGGATTTCGGATCATCTAAAGTGAAGTTGCAGATTGCAACCAACTGAATACCTCCTACCTCACCCTTCCACTCCAAGTGTATAGGAGAACCTATGGTAGCTGAAGAGAACGCAAAAAGCCCTGTCTAGAGTCAGTGTTTGGTTTGTCCATTCTGGGCTACTGTAGAAACATGGCAGTGCAACACGTCAAACTTTGTGGAAGAGTATCAACAATATCATTTGTCAAGACAGATGTAATGAATTCATAAAAAATGTGTGACATTGTTGTGACAGCCCTGTTTAACTTGCTGATAAGAATGGATACTGTGTTTTCTTATGCATATGAAGGCACCAGAAGTTGCACCAGCCAGCCAGATTTGGCGCACCTGGGCCGAACATTCCTTGGATGTAAACAGCTAGTCCAACTTTGCTGGGTCTCTCTCACATACTTGGACTTCTTCCCACTAGTGTTGGCACATTATGTATTTGTATGCCTTTTGTTTTGTTTTGTCTTACACCTCATACCACTGACACACCCATATCCACATCACTGATATTCCTGACTGACATATTTGCAGATATTTCTTCAGTTGGTTACTTTATTACAATAAATGTCCTTTCTTCTCTTTTCACATTTCTCATGGCCTAGTAGTTGTATCTTATGACAAACTGAGGGCTTGTCTGAGATCATTATTTGACTACCTGGGAATGAGACTCAACAATCAGCTATCTTACTGACCTGCGATTGGCCAAAGTTTCTTGTCACAGGCTAGATTTTCTAAGGACAATTGGAGTTGCAGATGTCTAATTTTCCCTCAGACCACTTGAATGCTGAAAGGTTATTGTGGATTGTTTCCTAATGACATCTTTTTTTATAGGTAAAATTTTTCCAATTGTGCCCAGCTGGTGCTTATCAGGCTAACTTCAGCCTGGGCTCTGCCCTGCAGTGCAGCAGCCAGTTTTCTCTCTCACATTAGCACCTGATTGTGACTGACTGGACTATTTGTCTCCGCTGCTCTTAAAAATCATTTTCTTTCAACATTGCGGCACCATTCCCAGATTGATTACCACAAAGCAAACGTACGATGTGATTTACCAATCGCCTGCTGAGCTAAATCACACAGATCCCGACACATTTCACCTTGTTATCAATGTAGTTTCCAGGTGATTGTTTAAATCACCTCACTATATACTGAAATGTCTTCATATATTAACAGAAGCATTCTTTAATTCAAGTAGGATGTCTCCACTATAAACACTGCAGAAAATCCTGCTTCCCTTAAATGAAAGATCATCCCAAAAGCTTGGAAAGAAGTGAAGAGAAGAGAAACTGTTACAATACAAAATGAAAGACTTTGTTAAAGCTTTTAACTTGAGATTCCAATAACAGATGCTGACAAACCTTGTGAGTATATGAAAACTAAACCCTGGGAACAAGTTTAATTTTTTTTTCTGTGAGGCCAATGAAGAAACCCTCACAGGAGACAGCTATATAGCCCTTTTGACTCATTTCCCACACCTCAGTGTGAGACCACACAGACACCAGCTGAATTTAACATGTTCTTTTGTCCCCTGAGAAAATGTCTGACACCCTGCTGAAGGGCAGAGGGTGCCACAGTACAATAAGCCAGAAAAAAAGAGACAGAAAGAGGAAAATGAGGAGAGAAAATGTGTGCAGGTGTCCGTGCTGTAAGCCAGACACCCCCGCTCATCTTTATTAACTCTCACTTGGATGTAATATGACATAACTAAGCCAATGCTGTGGTCTGTAATGGCATTAGAGGAGATTAACATCATTAGTTCAGGCTAATAAATCGCTGGGACCAGAAAAAGCTGGCTGGGTCACTGCCTGGTTAACACACACCAGATTGTGTCTGTGGGACTTCAAAGCTATGAGCGCTGATGGGAGTCATGAGGATCAGATGGAACAAGCGATTGTCGTGCTTCGGTCCCAAACTTTACGCACAGGTCTGGTTGTATAACTGGGAGGAAAAGCCGAACGTATTCAAGGAATTGGACAATGGCACTTTGATGATCTTTGTCGGTTTTTGTTTTGAAGGTGTAGGTCCAGTGTGTGTGTCTGTGCACTCGTGTGTGAAACTGCGTGTGCATGTTGGCAGTTATTTATATCACCTATTTACACTCCCTTGTTTGTATCTTGTTGCAGTATCTCACCTTTCTCCCCCTCTCTTCTGGCCTGCTTCTCTGCCCCTCTGGCTCTCTCAAATGCCACATGGCCTCCTGACTCAACATTTAACCTCCGCTACTAATCTCACTTAGGAGGTTTTAATTTTCTTTTCCTCCAAAACAATGTATAACTCTGAAGAAGGAATAATAATTTTTGTCCCTCTTCTTTTTCCGTCTTTTCTCCCTCTTCTTGTCTGCTCGTTCTCTCTTTTTCTCATCATCCAAGACACGTGGAAGACAAACTATGCCGTCTGCTGCACACACATTAACACATCCACTGGTGTGTGTTACAGAAAAGCGCAGGAGTGTGTGTGTGTATGGGCTATGGAACAGGGACATAATGTAGGACTTGGCCTGTGCAGACTGACAGGCACTTTGACTCTTAGCACAGCGTCAGTGTGTGCTGCCAATTTCTCCATCTGGTTAACAGAAACACACACAGAAAGAAGGTGCTGCAGAAAGTGATGTGGATCATCTGGCATGGGTGCGGCAATGGCAGTCAGAAGTCAGTGCTGCAGAGTAGTATTATATAAGTTTACCCAACTAAGACATAGAACAGGTGAATAGTGGACATTGCAGCAGTAAAACCTGAATTGGTAGTTTAAAAGTTATGTTTTAGGTTACCACTTTACAAAAAGACTCCTTTATAAATTATTAATGAACAATTACAAACATAGGGAAATCGTTAATAATTTAACTGATTAAACATGTATTAATTGATAATCAACCAGTAGTCTAGAAATATCAGTAGTTGTGCCTCATTTGGTGGAGGCATTTACTGAATAAAGAAACTTAAGCTAAAATTAGAAAAAAAAATGATAACAACTAGAAAAAATAGAGAAAGCGAAAACATGCCTTTTGTATCTTTTGAATTATTAATGATAAATTGATTCATTGATGGTTAACATTTTCAACAACTGGTTAAGAAAAATGCACAAAATTTGAAACCCTAATAAACAAGTTATAACACCAGTTATAAGTCAGATCCAGTTACAGTTTAGAGTTACTTAATCTTACTAATGAGTTACTACCTTTAATAACTGGCAGTATAAAAAGTATAAAATATCTACATCACCATTTATTAATGGCTTAATAACATTTATTGACTGACTGAAAGAGAGCTTCATTGTAAAGTGTAAAATGGAACATACTGAAAATATCAAGGTAAACAATATTGCTGTTGTCTTGGTGTATAAATCTGGTAATTTGGTATGACAATTTGTTAGCAAATTAAACTTTCTGACCATTAAAATGCTGATGGTGCTGCTGATGGAGAAGACAAAGCAGGCAGTGAGATCTGAGGCTTGGCAGTACACATAAAGAAGGCTTGCTATTTGGCAGACACCAGTTCGCTATTACCCTTGTCATCTAATGTATTGTGGCAGCTTTTTAATGATAGCACTTACAACCTAATTAATATCCTAATTATAAACCATTTCTAAATTATTTACGAGGGTCGTCTTATTGTGAAATGGTACCGATTTTACTTCTCCCAGTTAAAATTAAGAGTTGGAGTGGCAATTTAGCTTTTGTAGCTGTGTTTACTTAGTCAGTCAAAAGCACAGTACAAGTTATGTGAGAGAAGTGATCGGGGATAACAGGTTCTGCTGTTCAGCAGCCATGTCTGTGTTCTTTTCAAGCATAGGGCAATCAAATCAATTATGTGCTAATACTAGGGTGAAGAGACACTCAGAGTCCATGTATCTGTGTGTGCATGCATGTGTGTGTGTTTTTGTGTCATTTTTGACAGTATAGTAGCATAAGTAAGAAGTAGATAAAAACACTCCTGAGAACCTGAGCACAAACTGTACATGCAGTTCCAAAGTAATGGATGGTGAAGTTAATTTATGTAATGCTGAGAAAATAAACCAAATTTGTATCAGAGTGCTTTAAACCAACCACAAATGTTTTTCTAGGTTCAGACAGCACTTCAGTAGCAGCATTCTGCACTAATTGTAGACAGGAAATAGCAGTCTGTGAAATTTCAAAATGCAATGCTGCAGTAGTCAGGTCTGGGAGGGCATTAGTACACCAAAACCTACCCTCTCCATGTAGGAAATGCTTAATGCTATTTGGAATTCTGTTTTAAAAAAGCACAATTTAAAGCTCCCCTTAACTTATTTTTTGTTTTTATCTTTATATCCGCTAACATGACTGACCTTGAGTATAGTGAGTGGTGTTTTCATATTCCTCTGCTGATGAGGCCTGTGCGCTTCCCTAAAACCCAAGATTCAAGTGTACCCTGGGCGAGATGGATTTGGTATATAGGCCTAACAATTTCCAAAACACAATCGCTCTCTAATATACAAATGAGAGCAAAGCAACCTGAAAACTCCTGTGCAGAATGGACTTGTCAGCCCAGAGAGCAGCAGGTAATATTAGCTCTGTCAGTCACTGCCAGTTACAAGCTAACAAGCAACATTAACAAATAAATTATACTAAATACACTTGGGTCTGACTTGGGCTCAAACATGTATCAAACATGTAAAGATGTATCTCTCCAGTGTTTCCTCTAATGGTAATTCTAGCCATCTTGATGTGCACTGTTGGGCAAAGGGAGGCCAGACAAGGGAGAGCTTCGGGGTGCTTCAGAGTTGTTGCATTTTTACGTGGAAAACCATGCTAAGCAAAAATATTGATCACAGCAGAAAGTGTGTCTGGAGGGGAACAGACTTTGTCTCTTAGAAGGTAATGGACCATCAAAAAATCTCACCCAGATTCAGAGTGTCTGATGTCAAGCTGCGATAACTGCGGAAGAAGTTTCATTTTCAGATGCAGACAGTCACCTGATGTTCATTGTTCTGAAGTGTTTCTGTCAACGTGCTGAGTTCAGCTTGGTTTCTAAATTTTAGTGAAACAAATGAAACAAACGTTTCATCTGCATAGAAGTTAAAATTGATTTTGTGCCTGTCATTAACTGTTCCTGGTTGTAGCCTGTGCTATATAAAAAAAACAGTTACAGACCCCAAATTGAACTCCGAGGGACGCCACGCAGAGCGATTTCTGGAACATATAATGAATCACCTCGACAGACTTACAGAACCAGTTTTAGATGAAGTGCAGATCTCATGTCTGTAGCTGTTTAAAATGATTTTGACTTGACATTTTAAAGTGAAAGTTCGCCCCCAGATCTGAGTCTAACTCCACCTAAGAAAGCTTAGAAAGTGGACAAGGCGTTGTAACTCTGTTCAGAGGACATTAACATTATCACTTTAATATGAATCTCATGAAGTGGAGCAAACAGTCTGCTGTATTTCAGCATTATCGTGCAAGGTTCAGGATTATTAAAAACATAAGTCGGCTAATTCCACCCATGAAATTCTGTTTTTTAGAAATGTATCAAGGAATGTTCATATTAATACTAGCACTGATGTGTTTCATCACAGTACAGTAATATAATTTAGTTTACAGCTCAAAAAAGTCAGTATATTATGATATAAATTTTATTTTCAACAGTATTTTGGTTTTATAGCCAAAAGATTCACTCATTCACTCTCTCTGTTGCCATCTATCTGTCTCTCTTTGCCTCCTCCTCCTCACTTCACATCTCGTCTCTCCTTTTATCAGCCTTTTGAAGCGTTATTAATCTCAACACTAACTTAAATCTGCAAATGAGCTGGAAAAGGTGGTAATTCTTACAGCGTCATAGCCTCATTTCCGTAGTGCTCCTCCATGACAGTCAGGCATTTTGCAATATGGTAACTGATAAAGCCTGATCGCACCTTTCTCACCACCTTTTTAGTGCTGTTTACCAGCTGGCGCGAGGGCCAGGAGAAGAGTGCTTTATTTAGGCTTTTTAGAGGATTTTAAACCTTAATGACTAAAGCTGACATCGAGGTAGATAAGTGGTTTCCTAGCTCCTCTGTATGGACTGATGAAGACAGGACGTGAGGCTAAGAGCTGTTTATCAATCTCAGCTGTACATGCAAGGACAGAGAGATACATATGAACAGCCAGGACGAGGCTGCACACACACGCACACACACACACACACACACAAATTAGGTTTCGTCTACCAGCCGAAGGCTCTCAACTGCTGATCATTTAATGGCAGCTGGCAGGTACAGACAGGATTTCGCCTCCCATCAGTTAAACTGGTTATGTATTAGAACATGTGGAAAATCGGGAGCAGGGCCCTGCAACAACATTTCCAACCTATGCATGGCATGTAATTAATGTCTAGCTGTCAAGAAGTTGCCCCCTGGCTTGTGAGCCAGTTGCAACTTGATCAGTTGTGTGCTTTTTTTATCCTCTGAAAAAGACATTATGGTGACAGAGTAATTTTTTCACAGCAACTAATAAGATTAAGCCTGTATGATATAAGAGAAGTTTGCCAGCAAATATGTGAGAAAGGTAAGAGTGTCGCTTCTCAATCTTTCACCTGTGACACACTTCAGATTCGACTACCATCCAGAGCCACGTTCAGAAATGCAAACAACCTTTTTAAAAATGACTGTACTTTCTGACCATCAGAGCCCCCCACTGTCAAAACATCGTCTTTTGAGTCTTCTCCACCCAGACCAGAACAACAGCAACAGTAAATATTTTCATATGTATTACAGTTTCAAGTCATTATTAATGAAATAATATACAAAACATTGTACATGAGGATCAAACTTACATGAACTAACAAAACGTACAACCTCAATTCCAAAAAAGTTAGGATGTTATGTAAAACATAAATAAAACACAATGCAATAATCTTCTAAATCTTTTTGACCTATACACAATTAAATACAGTACAAAGACAAGATATTTAATGTTCAAACTGATAAACTCTATACTGGACTGCAGGCAGGCCAGTCTAATACCTGAAGTCTTTTGCTACAAAGCCACACTGTTGAAACATGCAAAATGTGTCTTACTGAAATAAGCTGGGATGTCTCTGACAGTGAGGCAGTCTGGATGGCAGCATATGTTGCTCCAAAACCTGCATGTACCTTTCAGCATTAATAGGTCCTTCACAGATGTGACAGTTAGCGATGATGTCATGGGAACTAAAACACCTCCATACCATCACAGATGCTGCTTTTGAACTTTGCACTTTTTTTTGCGTCTTTCTCCTCTTTAGCCATATTAGGACACTTGTCACAGCACCTTGTGTCTGTCCATCTCAGGTGAGCTTAGACCCATACATCACTTTCTATTTACATTGAAGTTTTAATTTGCATTTGTAGTTGAAGCAACAAACTGTTTATTGATGACGGTTTTCCAAAGTATTCCTGAGTCCATGTAGTATCCTTTATATAATAATGTGGGCATTCAATATTGGGTTTCAGTATATCCTGTCTTTGTACTGTCTTCAGTTGAATACAAGTCAAAAACTATTCATTGCATTCTCTTTTATTTATGTTTTACACAGTGTCTAACCTTTTTTGGAATCGGTTGTATGTTGTAACCCAAAAACATGCATTCCCAAGGTGTTAGTTCACTTTTTATGTAATCTCTCCTGCTGTAGCTCTAAGCTCTACTTTCCATCCAGTGTCTGCAGAAAGCTCTTTGATGGTGGCAGCTGGAATTTGTTGGATGGGGGGAGGGAAGCAGCGTTGAAATAGCAAAGCTCTGGGAACCACGACAGTGTGCAGAAGATGAAGGGAGGGAGGGAGGCAGGGTTGAGAGCTGGAGGCACAATGGCGTAGGAATGCAATGAAATATGAGGTTACGGTGGCATCAAATAGAAAGTAAGCAAAGTAATCAAAGTAATGGTACGTATTCGGTGTGAACAAATGATGAGGATTTGCAGCCTGGTCTGTCTGGGGATGGGGTTGTTTGTTATGGTGTTTGTTGTGATGGTTAGAAGTGTTTATGTTAGTGAGGGATGCATGCTGGCTGGGTGTGTGCTTGTGTGCAAATGCTGTATACATGCATGAGCGGTATATGCTGCTGTATGAGGAAGATTTAGTTGCATTTGGTGAATATATGTGGAGGTAATTCTTGCTGAATACTTATAAACTCAAGAAAGTACCCTATGGCAGTGCCCTGCAGCAATTGCAGAGTATTACTCCAGCCTGCCTGTAATTCCTCGCCCTGTGTTGTGAAGCATGTTTATGTTCTGGTCCTGTGTGTGATTTATGCTGCAGCCAGAGCTAGAGGAGAGCGGGTAGAGCAGAAATCAATGATACCTTCAGCTGCTTATTTATGGTTGCACCAAACCCCGGGACTCTCAGCTGGATGAGAAACTGGCCTCCAACGAGGGGAGGGAGCTGGCGGGGGATCGGTGATGAGGAGTGACAGGGTGGTGAAGGGGAGGTTGGACGGGCTGAGTCAGGGCTTCAGGGTGGGGCAGAGGAGAAATGTGTGTGGACGGATCTAAACGTTATAAAGGCTTGGTGACTGAAGTTTGATGCAGCCATCTTTCAATAAACTGCTTCCCTGCTCACATGTGTGTCACAGGTTTATAGGTAGTAGAAAACAATTTTTAGATTTAACATAAGCTGCAGACTGAAAATTAGTCTTATCTCCCACCAGCAGAAATTGTCACCCCCATTGCATATTACATGGCTTTCATCAGGGTTGTGTGTTTTTCTCATGACCGCTGGCAGCTACAGGTTGGTCATCACTGAAGATATGTGATGCTAATGCAATGTACGCTGACACACGCTTGTGCTGGTGAAATGCTTCAAACATCATAATATCACATGCTACAGGAGTATTCTGAATTTGTGTAACAGCTCTTTGTGAATAAATGATTTTGTGCCATGTCAGAGGCTCAGAGCAGCGTTAATTTTCACAGCAAAGAGTTTCTGGTCTTAAAAAAAATGACTGAAACCGATTAATCAATTATAGGAACAGGTGGTGATTAATTTAATAGATGACAGTAAATGATTGCAGCTCTAAAGTGCAATGTCACCACCAATATGAAGTTTACTATATTTCTTCAAATGTGCGTCCTTCTTTTGTTTCAGTCTGAGGGCAGTAAAACTTTACACTTATTATTTTGTCGTGTCAAACAATCTTTTAATTTGCAGTTTGGGTCATTCACTTCTCTGATCAGTGCAGGACAGGACAGTTCTTTTAGAGAAAACACCAACAGCTGATAAAATAATGTTAGCTTAAAACACAAAAAAACATTTCAGTGTATTTACAGCGTGTTTCCTCACTCTTACCCTAAGGTTGATTTTGAATTGCAGCAACCTCAGTCATATCTACTGTAAAAAAGTAACAAAAGTGTTTTTGTCGATTATCAGAAGTCGTGGTTTACAGAGGAGTGGGGATAATGAGGGTTAGGTTTTATCAGTATTGTAGCATTGATAAATCTAAACCCCCATAGATTTCATTAAATGTGATTGATCTGCTTAAAGCGATCTGAGTTGTTCTGTTTGGTCTGTCTCTGATCGGTGCCTTTCTTTGTCTTTCAGCTCCCCTTCAGCCTCATTTCACAGAGTGCATATCGAGGGACCAGGAGACATTCCGGTGTTGGTGGAGTCCAGGCAGCTTCCACAACCTGTCCTCCCCTGGAGCAATTAGAGTCTTCTACCTTAAGAAAGAGTGAGAGTGACAGCCCACTTTACCGGGAGAATTTAAATAATTGTGTCTGTGCATATTTGAGTCCCATTAAAAACACTATTTTTTTTTTCCTTCAGCTCACCCACCAGTGATTGGAGAGAGTGTCCAGAGTATATCCATTCAAATAGGGAGTGCTTCTTTGATGTGAACCACACGTCCGTTTGGATCCCCTACTGCATGCAGCTCCGCAGCCAAAACAACATCACCTATTTCAATGAGGATGACTGTTTCACTGTGGAGAATATCGGTTAGTAACAAACATTTGTTTTGCAGTATTTCCAATTAATTAGGGGAATTCAACATTGCATGCTTTTCCAGACTTGTGAAACATGTAGAAATGTAGAAGGGGCTGATGATAGGTTATTTTCGTAAATTGCTGAGTAAATGTATTCTGACTGAGAGAATTGTGTTTTGTCAGCCAGCAGAAAATGGCTGCTGCTAAAGTAGTACAGAAAATTACCTGCACACAAGGTTTCCAATAAATGGTACATTCTGCTTCATATCAGCTAAACCTGCAAATGTCACACGCTTGTCAATATTAGAGCAAGTGTCAGACACGCAGTGTTCACATGGTAGATCTTTTGATGTGTGACAGTTTCTGTCTAACCAGGACTGTGGAGGATGCTGATATAATGTATTATCACATGTCAATGTCATATGTTTGCTGACCTTTGTTTATCAGCACTGCTCATGTGAGCAAATTGATCATCAGCATGTTTTTATCAATAATATTTGGATGTTTTTGTTGCTTTTAAACCCACAATAGGGTATAGAGGAAAGAGGACATTGATGGTTGGTTTGTCCATTTATGCAGGACTGTGTGTCCAGGGCAAAGTATGTCAACAGCTACCAGTTGGATTTTTGGGAATTTTGCTATGAATATTCAGTCCTCAGAGTCCTCAGATGATGACCAGTGCCACCATCTTCTACCCAAGAAATATCAATGTGTAATGGCCAACTTTCCATTAAATGTACTGAGAGTATTTGTGTTCCTCAAAGGATGAACCCTTTTCATTCTTTACACTCTATGAGTTTCCCTCTTTCATTCCTTTCACAACCATCAGGCTAAATTGTGAACTATTTACATAAAATAACTGTTAGGACTTTATTTGGATAGTCCGTCGCTTACAGTATTTGTAATATTCAACATTAACTGAGTATAAAAGTAGTTGTAAACATGTTCTTCATATCATTCAACACCTTAATACTGTGGAGTGTAATGAATGCTACTTCTAATTTTTATTTATTTATTTGGATTTTGTGAATACCAGTTTGTTTTTTACGACATGATTGCTATTAGAAGACAGTGAAACTCGCAGTAGCTCTGTAAGGGATGGATTATACTATTAACAGGGCGTGTACACAGACGACTGCCGACACCACAGATGCTTATTAGTTTTATTTATACTACTTTATTTCTTGTCTGCTTGGAGGACATGTTCCACACATGCGCAATACATACTGGTTTCTGGACAAGTCTGTGCAGTCTGGAGTTATAAGGATGTCAACACAGAGACTGTGATGATGAAATTTATTTACATACATATTTACATATTTACGGACGTGGAAAGCATAATACAGGCTTAAGTTGGTAAAGGGCACTTCATGCTAACACATAAATTATGTACCCATCTTCAATGATAGAAATGGCTCAAAGCGTTTTCATTCTGTTCAAACTGAACTTTTGCCCTCTTCCTGGCAGTGCGTCCTGACCCACCGGTGTCCCTAAACTGGACCCTGTTGAATGTAAGTCCCTCTGGGCTAAGTTATGATGTCATGGTCAACTGGGTGTCCCCACCCTCTGCAGATGTCAAGGCAGGCTGGATGCGCATTGAGTATGAGATCCAGTACAGAGAGAGAAATACCACAAACTGGGAAGCAGTAAGTCGTCTCTCTTTTACTTGCTCATAAATTCCCTCTCCTCCTCCACACACACAGTAACATGCCCTGACACATGTAAACACACACCTTAAAACTTGACAAAACGCCTCTGTGCACATACACAAGTTCACCCAAATGCAAACACTCATGCACCCTCTTTAAAGTAAATTGTATGGAGGTCATACAGGCACAGTGTCGTGTTTCCTCTCCCCTCCCCCCCTGGACTCTTGTGGCTAAAATACAAGAGTGGAAGCCAGAGCAAGGCCCTCTGGGAAAACACAGTCTCTCTGAAGGAAGTGAAGGGAGGGATCTGTAGGTCAGGGGCCATGGGACCTTGAACAGACTCATATTCATTACGGTCTGGCCAGCCGGTCTGACAAATGCAGCCTTGGAAACTGTTTTAGAGCCCTCCATTATAACAGTATGTCCTACATCTAATGTATCTTGAATGTCTCAACAATTATACCGTTGGAAAGGTCATAGCTACAGGTACCAAAATAAAAATAGATCTCTTGACTGTCAAGCTTCAGTAAGCTTCACAAAAGCTTTTTTTTCTGTTTAATAAATAAAACTGTTTAATTCCTTCTCTATGTTTTTGTTTTCTGTCTTTCTTTCCTATGTGCTCTGTAATTCAGTTGGAGATGCAGCCACTCACCCAGCAGACAATCTATGGTCTGCAAATCGGAAAAGAGTATGAAGTGCACATCCGCTGCAGAATGCAGGCCTTCACAAAGTTTGGAGAGTTTAGCAGCTCCATCTTCATTCAAGTAAATGAGATTCCAAACAAAGGTGGGTCATGGGTGGAGCAATCAATCTTTTGACTAGATGCAATAAATAAATATGACTGGTCCGTTGCTTAGATCGGACACCACCTTGAACAACTGGAAACACTGTAGTTGAGATGACAATGATGGCAAAATTACATTTTTCACCTGCTGCTTTATGCTGGTTCAAATCCAACCATGAAAACAGAAATTGATGTGTGAGGATCAAAGATGCAGTTTCACCGACTATAAGCTGTGATGTTGGAGTGCCCCAGGGCTCCGTGCTAGGACTGCTGCTCTTTAAATTATATATCAGTGGTCTGTCCTCAGCATACAGTGTATTGGAGCAGACATCCAAATGTATGCAGATGACACTGTAATATATTTACATGAAAAACTGTAATGAAAGTACAGTCGTTATGTACTTTTTTCTCAAAAAGAGCAAACAATGTCCCTTATCAACATTCAATATATGATATGCTATGATCTTTTCACACGTAACACACTGTTCAACCACTTGTTTTCTTACTGTGGATACAATATTAAACAATCTATGTATAAACAAGCTCTCAAGATCCTAAATAATATACCTAAGACTGTAACATACTCATTAGATATGATCCTCTTTGCTGGGAAAATCAAATTTGACAATGCTTGTTTAATATTCAAAATATTCTGTTTTATGTTGTTTTTTAGAATCTACTTTCCCGTTCATGTTGGTTCTCATTTTTGGGCTTCTGGGCATCCTCATACTCATCATGCTAGTTGTCATCTCTCAGCAGCACAGGTAGGAATGGACTCTCTCACTCATTCACGCATATTCAACCTCTCCACTAAATTAACAATGGCAGTTACAACAGGATGAAATGTTTTCAAAATCCTCATCACATTGTGCAGTGCTGCTCTCAGTGTAGCTTTCCTTTCTATGCCCCATGCATACACATACACACAAATACTGACAACTGTGAACAGATTATCTTCATCATGTCTGCCCTGCCGTTGCAGGTTAATGATGATTCTGTTGCCGCCAGTTCCTGCACCCAAAATTAAAGGCATCGATCCAGAGCTGTTAAAGGTACAGTTATATCTGCGTTGTTACTCTTCCTTGTTTGTGATTTTTCTTATCAAGGTATCAAGGTAATTTATTTATAATTATATGACCTAGGGTTGCACAACAAAATGAAAGCTGTAGTCTCTTCATACTACACACACAGAGGACATATATACAGATAATTACATAGAAAAGAAGAGGATAGAAAATAAAATGTGTGTTAGATGTGAAAATTGTCTGGCTCTGCAGGCTGATTTCCTCCCACTCATGCACCCGGCTCAGTACACCGTCGTCCGGCCCAGTGGGTGTGTAACAGTCCTGCTGAGTGCGTCAATGAGCAGTGCCTGCTACTCATACAGACCATTAAATTAGCAAAATAAGATGACAAAAACTAACAGAGTCCATCGCTGGTGGCCAACATATTCATCCAACCCTATGGCAGTTGTTAAAAGATGGTCCATTCATTGAACAAGTGCGTACAGGTCGACCACTCTGGTCCAGTTGGTTAATGTTAACTTTTTCAAGCAACACTTGCGGTCCTGAAGAGTGAGAGGCCGTACATATGCAGAATAGCTCGTGTTTTATTCAGCCATTCAGAAACAAGCAAAGTCTTCAAGCTATTGGAATGGAACAGCTTTCTAACTTAAATTAGCAAAATTTATCAAAACAAGCCAGAGTTTTCCTTTGTCCACCATGATGAAATGCCCACTGGTCTTGTTACAGATGTGTTGTAACAAAAAACTGCAATACCAAAGATGTCAAAGGTACCATGAGCATACAGTAAGTCAAAACACTGTCACCATTATATAGTTAATCCACCAGAGAACAACTGTATTTTTCAACTGTAAAAAGCCTTGCTTAGTCCATATCTTGCTCAAAATTCTTTAATAAATCATTTTAATTGGATTTATTTTATATATGTTTTACAAAACAAATATCAACTTATATATTGTAGTTTATAAATTTCATAAATCCAAAACTGGCCAGACTCACTACACACAGGGCACTCCTGTATATATTATGTTCTATTGTATATGCATAAAGCGAGCAGCCAACATATGATATTGAGCTGCCTATCCAGTAAAGTGATTATATAAAGTGTTGTGTAACCACAGTTTTTTTGTCATTACATTTTTATTGTAATTTTGATTAAAAACAGACTCTGCTGGGCATCCATGTGGCTCAGCTGGCCGAGGTTCTGCAAGCCACATAATCATCACATCACCCTCAGTCTCTCTCACAATCACATCCTGTTTATCATTTGTGTAAACTATAAAATAAAAGCAAAAATGTCTATAAATAATTTGAAAGCAAACAGGCACTCTTGTTTTGTGGAAGTAAACATAGACAGGATGACCACTGAGGGATAATAAGATGTGAAGAGGGTCTTGTTGTGGGAGTATTATTGCCAGATGATGTGGGATGCATTTGTTTGCTCTTTACAAAACAACCCTACCCGTGGACCTCAGAGAAAAAAAACTGATAGAAATGAAATGAATAATAATGCTGCTGTTTCATGCTCAGACAAAAGTGAAGCACAAAGCGTGTTTGGTTTCCAGCTAAAATTTACACATTCGTCATGATTACATTACTCTTTGCAACCTGATTTTTCACATACGCTTCCATCCAAATCCGTCGTCATGCAGAAAGGGAAGCTGGACGAGCTGAATTTCATCCTGAGTGGTGGAGGTATGGGTGGCCTACCGTCTTATGCACCAGATTTCTACCAAGATGAGCCATGGGTGGAGTTCATCGAGGTGGATCCTGAGGATGCAGATACTGGAGAGAAGGAGGACAACCAGGGCTCAGACACCCAGAGGCTCCTGGGTCTGCCGCAACCTGTCAGCCACCACATGAACTTAGGGTGCTCAAATGCCATCAGGTACTGCACAGATATACATGTTAAGGCTGGTGCACTGGTTACATAAATCACCTTAGGTTTTTCCCTTAAGTAAAACATTTTCTTAAACTAAGGGACTCACTTGTTGCATAAAGCCTGTTAGCTTGTCTCCTTGCTGAGGTGTTTAGAAGCTTTCACAGCAGTTACTGTCATAATACAGCACATATGCACTTCAGTTACAATGTTTATGCGTCACCCACATCAATCTCTAAGGTTAGCATTAATGTCAGTGTCATTAATGTTACCTAGCTTAGCTAACATGCTTAAATAGTCTGTATTAGCTAGCTTCTCAAAAAACAAAGAGAAAACAGAAACAAAAAGAAAGCCAAACTAGACAGAAGGTGAGTTGTTCTCCTAGAAGAATATGGAAAGCACAAGCACGTAATCCAAAGTAAATTTAACCTGGCCGTAACAAATATACACAAGCAGCAGATGTGAAAAAAATCAGTGCAAGAAATCTGCTGTGAAACAAACCATAGATGAAGTAATGAAGAAAAAATATTACCATGAACATCATCAGGAGTTGACAAGAACTTGAGTTTGAATAAAACAAAATAGTTTGCTAACATAAATATATGAGACAGAATTATGTTAATGTTGGTCAGCCACCTACAGAGCTGTTGATGCTTCCAAATCTATACTCTCTAACAAGTTGAATATAGTCCATAGTTCCTTGTAGGTTTTACATGTCCCTGGAGATGTGTCTTGGTATCTCCTCCCCTTCCTTAATCACAATAAATTTGTTTTCGATTGATCTTGAGCTTTTAACCGATGCAGGCCGTCTGAACCGATGCACTTGTATCTAACACATTAAAGTCCGATGCATCGGACGCATGAGTGAATCGTTACACCCCTAGGATTTATTGAAATGGACAGGGGCTTTCATGCTGTCAGATGGTTCTACAAATATGAATTTCATCTGTTGTCCTCTGTTTCCACCTGTTTCTCTCTCCCCCAGCTTCCCTGATGATGACTCAGGCCGGGCCAGCTGTTATGACCCAGATGTGCCTGACCAAGACACCCTAATGGCCACCCTGCTGCCAGGCCAACCCGAGGACGGAGAAGACTCCTTCGATGCTGTAGAAGGAGCTCCAGCCCCGGAGAGAGGCGAGAGGCCCCTTGTCCAAACCCAAACAGGAGGGCCCCAGACTTGGGTCAACACAGACTTCTATGCCCAGGTCAGCAATGTGATGCCCTCTGGAGGTGTGGTGCTGTCTCCTGGCCAGCAACTCAGAATCCAGGAGAGCTCCTCGGCCACAGAGGAGGGCGCACAAAAGAACGGAAAAGAGCCAAAAAGCAACAAGGACTCTGAGGAGAAAAAGCAGAAGGAGCTGCAGTTTCAGCTGCTGGTGGTGGATCCTGAAGGAAGTGGCTACACCATAGAGAGCAACGCCCGGCAGATCAGCACTCCCCCTAGCTCCCCCATGCCAGGTGAGGGGTATCATACTATACACCCTCAGCCAGTGGAGACCAAAGCTACAGCCACAGCAGAGGAAAACCAATCACCTTACATTCTTCCTGACTCTCCCCAATCCCAGTTCTTTGCCCCTGTCGCAGACTACACAGTGGTACAGGAGGTGGACAGTCAACACAGTCTGCTCCTCAACCCACCTCCCCCACGCCAGTCTCCCCCTCCCTGCCTGCCACAGCACCCCCTCAAAGCCCTACCTGCCATGCCCGTAGGGTACGTCACCCCAGACCTGCTGGGGAACCTCTCACCATGAACTGACAATGCCTTTAAGCCTTTTAGGTATAAGATTGATTGACCCGGAAAGTCCCCCGCGGTCACAAAAGCCTGTTTCTACCCGATTCCTGCTGGAAACCAAATAACTTGCAGCACACAGCGTGGATGAGAATGTACAGGTGTTTGTTTTCAGAGGGTGCTGAAAGGGAGAAGCTACAAGCTGTATTCTTGACTCTTTTTACATCTGCTCCATCAATTCATTTGATGCAGAGGCAGCCAAACATGAACATCACAAACCAAATGCACAGTTTGCTCTGTTTGTTGACATCCATGCACAAGAAACTCACAGATAAATAGGCTGAAACTGTGATTGTAATGAGTCAAAAAGCATTAGCTCACTGCTAAAACTGCCTCGGATCACATTGCACCTCTGGCTTATAGTGTATCGAGCAATGACATCGTTGAAGTCTTAATCTTACAGAGAGATGTTTGTTAGTGTGTGATTGATCATGCGAAGACAAGCACATTCACACGGAGAAGAAGTTTGTTGATACCTCTTGCTGGCAGAGGTGCGTCGCCGCTCAATTGTGGCTTATTTTATATTCTTAAATTTCTTATCTCATCATGTCATCTTATTAGTACTTCACTAGAGATATATTTTTGTACAAAAAGGCATTAGCTAAAGGAAAAATCCACCATAAGATACAGTTAAAAACACAACTATGCAGTTTTACCTTGCATTCCTGGATTAATTTTACTTAATGGTATGCTGTTCATATTTTCAAAAATAAGTGGCCCAAACGTTGATTAATATTATTGATGTCAAGATAGTTGTTCTCTACAGTGATACTAGAGTTTAATACAAGAAATACTTTCATCAACTGAAGAAACGTACAGTATAAATGTACACACAGACACGAGTCTCTCTTCCTTCCTTGGGGGATATTTAAAGGCATTCTTGGAAATAAAGGAAATCACTAACTAGGAATAGAGGTGCCAATTAAAAGGGAAATTACAACTTTTTATCACAAACTAATCCACAGAATACATTTAATATTACAGACTGAATATACATAGAATTTCCCTTTAACCTGAGTTGATTTATTGTCATTTCTTTTCTGCATTCTGGCATGCATACTAAGAATGCTTAACAGCAGTTCATGTAGCGCTAGTAAGGATTTATTTAGATTTATTCACAGCTTCACAGAGACACTCAGTACAAACTACAACATTAATTGTCCATTAATCTGCTGATCATTTTCATGGTTAATCGTTACATTTTTTTAGTCTATAACATGTCAAAAAAAAAGTTCAGAAAAATGCTCATTACAATTTCCCATAACACTTGAAATCTTCAGATTGCTTCTTTTGTCCAACCAACAGTCCAAAATCCAAAGACTTTTCATTTACTAATGACCAAGAAAAGCAGCAAATCCTCACATTTCTGAAGCTGGAAGTGGCAAATTTTTGCTTGAAAATGGCTGCAACGATTAATCGATTATCAGGATAGTTGTCAGTTAATTCTTTTTTCAATCGAATCGACTAATCGTTGCAGTTGTAGTACAAATAGTGTGATACAGTATGCTGAGCACCACCAAGTGCCTTGCTCAGGGGCACATTTATATAGCTAAGGGACAGAGATGCGCAACCAGCAACTTGGAGAAACCAGATATTGCAGTTCACCCTGTAACAGCAGCCAGATCTCACCTTTACAAACCAGCACTCACTCATAACCTGTCGCTCAAACAGAAACCTTAAAGAGTATGCTTTCTACTCGGGAGTTGTTTTCTTCTCATGTTGCATAGTTATGGCAGGGGCAGCAACTGGAACACGTTGAAAGACTGTGAAAGTATGTAATAGCTGTAATTAGCTAACATTTTATACTTATTATCTGCTAAGTGCACCGTGTTAACAACCTGTGCCTATGATAGTGTTAATAGCTTGGAATTTCTGTGCTAAAGTATGCATCATAATTAGGATTTGTGCTTTTTTGCATCGCTATGTACAGGCAAGTACGGCCATGTATCGTGAATTGGTGTAAAGCCTCTTGGTGCATAGATTCACTACTACAAACTTGCACATGCACTAACATGCATGCATACACACTACATCAAAAAATGCCTTAATTTATATGTAATTTTGCCTTCCTGACGTATTTCTAAATATTATGAGGTGAAAATTGGTTACAGGGGTGAAAATTTGTTGAGGCCACTAAACCGCAATTTGCACATTTCCAATCATCCTTGTAAACTGACCACAATTTCCAAGCCAAAAATTTGAAAAAAGAAAAAAAAATTGGTTTGACTGGAGTCAAATACAGTGGACTATATGTGTATAATTATTAGGCATGTATTCCTAGTGACTTTACCCCCATATCTTACTTAGAATACCCACGTTTAGGATATTATTTAGGAAGAATCTGATGCTTAATCAGTTATTTAGTCAGATTAGCTTGTAGTGTAAGCTTGCACCAGATGACAGTGTAATCTTATAATAATCAGTAAGAATGTAATAATGTGGGTGAGGCGACAGCAGAGGAGACCTTTTGTAAAGGTTTTATGCTCCTCCTGTTTCCATCATATAAATTTTATCATAAAGGCTTTGACAGTATGCCTGTGTCACATAACAACATGTGTCACTGCATACAAGAAGCCATCTAAACTTAAGTCAACAGAGGTTGTGTGTTGTGCATGGTTTTTGTGATACGACACAATGAATTTTCATGTCAACACGTCCATGAATGAGTCAGGAGCATTGTTATTATTGTTCAACATCAAGGCAGCCTCCGATTGTCACATCACACCATAAACAAAACATATTTCACAATGCAAAGGAAACACATGCTGCCTGTGAATCATGTTGTTTTGGAATCATCCTTGAGATAAGCAGGCAAATGACTCGCATAGAATAGGTCTTTTGTATCAGACAATCCCATAATGAAGAGAGACAAAAGCAAGAGCCATAAAATGACAGTTTTGAAAAAATGTGAATATGATAGATATGTGTCATTTCTCTTTTTGTCTCTCTATGTTTGAAAAAAAAAAGCTCAGTGTTCTGTTACATAGTGCTGATGATACCAGCAATCAAATGCTGTTGCAGAAATGTCTTAATATATTTACTAGTGCTGTAAGATGACAAGTATATATTTTTTATGTCATTAATGTTACTAATCACAATGTATTGCTGCTCGGTACATGTATTTTTCCTACATCAGCCTTACTATTGTGGGAAGGGGTCATTAAGAGAGTGCAACGATCACTATTGTGTACAAGTGTAAATGTTTGTGATAAACCCTGCAAATCGGATGATACTGATGTCTGAAAATGTTATGTTGCCTGGGGAAAACGGGAAGGCATGATTTTGTTCAGTTATGAGTAGCAACAGTAGGACAGTTTTGCCCCAAAGTCAAGCTGCAATACAGCAGCTCCTCCTGATGCTCATCCAACGTTCACAGTGTTCACGCCCATCCAAAGATCCCCTCAAGGCTCTCTGTGTATATGAAGGAAGATCAGATTATGGAGAAAGCACTGTTAAGGTTCTCTTTCAGTTGTACCATGGTGATTGTGAATGTGTGCAAACTGGAAATATGCAATGCAATTATTATATTGTGGGGAAGTTGTGAAAACAAAACAAAAATGTTAAATCACTGAGACTGGGTTGTACCAACAAAGACTGATTTAATCTAAGATGAGCTGTAATCAGAGTGTAGCAAAATTAGGTTTAAAATGAGTTAAACAATTAAAAATTCATCTCTGTTTAGTAAATCCACCTTTATTGATTGCGTTATAGATTGAGTTTAGTCAGTATGGAGATGCGTGCTTACCCAAATTTGATTAAATAAATAAATAAATCTGAGTGCTGTCAGAACTTTTGATTGTGAAAGAAGTGGTAAAACTTTCATTTGCTCATAACAAAAAACATTAATTAGTTTGCGAGCTAGCTAAAAAGTTAAAACAGTTTGTTAGCTGCCTAAAAAGTTAACAAAATATTACATAGTTTGCTGGCCAGCTAAAAAAGTTTACAAAATGTCACATTGCTCTTAAGCTAGTTTTAAAATTTGGTGCAAAATCAGGTTTAAAAATTGGTGCAACCCAGCCTAATGAGAGTTTTTTAAAGGTTACAGTGAGTATAATAAATTTACAGGGGCTTTTTTTGTTCAAGCTTATTGTACAGGTGTTTACTACATTGTGTCTGCATTTTTTTTTTTTTTTTTGCCAGTTCACAATGAGCTCATTCTTAATGTAGTGTAAAAGTTTGCAACTGTTATTTCAAGCTTATAAATGTTACAGACACTTTAGAGCAAGCACTTTGTACACACATATATCTGATGTTTAAAATAGTATTCAGATTTTGTATTTTGGACTATGTCAAGTCTATGAATTACTTGTTATTATAAAACAGCATTATGTTTTTTATTCAGCACAATAATTAGACAATGGGGGATCCTTCGATATCAATAAGCTTTAGTTTTGTTCTACAGAGTTTATGTTTATAGGACATATTTTACACTACCAGCTTGATAGAATGATGTACTGTAATGGAGTATTTAATGTTTGCTATAAGATTTGTGGATAGAGAGCAGATAGATATAGTCTTTTATGAAGTCATATCAAAATATAGGCAGAGTGAAACAGTTATACTGTAACTCAACACTCTTACATCGCTCCCCATGTGATTTAAGTGCATTTGAAGGGGCTACAGTATTTTATAATGATCTATTTTGGCCTCCAGCTTCTTGGTTTTGCATTGGTTCAAGGGTGGCTTTTGTCACTTGGGTAAGCCTGGAAGTAATCCTGAGTGCTGGAATTTGTGCTGGTTGTGACTCTCTATCAAACAAAGAGCGTTCATCCAGATATTTTTTCAGTTTGTTGGGGAAATAGTTTAATTCTTACCTTGAGTACAGCATGCACACCCTGGTTTTTATGACTGTGGCAGTGGCTCCACTCTATATTTCTATTCACCTGCTATTTATTTGTCTGCTTAGGGTCCTCAGATCACCCCACCACCTGACAACAGTGGCTGGGGCAGCATGAGTAATATGTGTACTGTTATTCTTTGAAGTTCCATCCAGGCTTATAAAAAAAATAAATCCATGTCAGCATTGGCAACAGCTGCATTGCTCAACACCATAATTTATCAGTTTGCATTGACTTCATGACTTTGCTCCATTTATTCCATGCCTTAATCATAATTTCAGACCCTCTTGACCTCGGAGCCACTGTCCTTGTTTGTTTGCTGTTGTTCTACTTAAGGCCAAGAGCTATGTTGATCTTTGATGATTTGTTATTGTTCTCTTATCAGTTGAGCCCTTCCGGTGTTGTATGTGTGATCAATAAGCTTTCAACAAATTACACAATAAATGTATATGCAGCATCTCAATCATCTTGTCGATGTTTTTTTTTATCCGTTGTCCACAAAAATAAGATACGAGATCTTCTGTGTCTCTTGTCAGACAGCAGCAGGTTAAGCAGGCTGTGTCTAGGATGGGTATTGTCTTTTAAGTGACCTTTTGAGTAGTTTTTAATTGTTACTACAGCAGCTTATTGCTGCTTCACCAGAAAAAGAAAAATCAGCTATTTTCACACACAACAATGACATACAAACTGGTGTGGTGGTGCAGTGGTTAACATTATCGCCTCACAGCAAGAAGGTTCTGAGTTTGAATTCCACAACCTCTGTGGCTGGATGTTTGCATGTTTTCCTTGTGTCAGCGTGGGTTCTCTTCAGCTTCCTCCCACAGTCCAAAGACACGCAGGTTAATTAGGTTAATTGGTAACTCTAAATTGCCCCTAGGTGTAGATGTGAGTGTGAGTGGTCATCTGTCTCTCTATCTGTCAGCCCTGAGATGACCTGGCAACTTATTCAGGTTGTACCCCGCCTCTCACCCAACGCCTGGATAGGCTCCCATGACCCATCAGGATAAACAGTTACAATGGATGAATGGATGGATGGAACTTATTGTAATAACAAAATGTTTCAAATTATAACATGACAACTTATACTGTTATAATGTTATGCTATAAACAACTTGTTATAACAAGAAACCTTTTGCATAATAATGTGATTCTGATTTGTCTTTCTTTTTCTGATGTGGCAGCAATACACTGATGTAAAGCACTGATTCTGAAATTTCATTTGTTTTCAAAGTCTCCTACCAACCCGGTAGGATTCAGTATCTAATTTAAATGATTTATTTAATGTTAGTTTTGGACATGCAAAGTAAGTTAAAGAAAATTAGATTTCACTGGGTTATCAAGATCATTTTACAGATTGTAATTTCAATTCAATTTTCAGTGTAACTCTGTTCACAAGACCTCCTCAACTCACTGCCAACTGCGTTATTAAAAGACCACAAGCGGCATACTCACAGAAAAGGTCAGCTCAGAGCTGCGCTCAGTGACAGAAAAAGGATGGTAATGAACAAAATGTACAGCCCACTGTGGGAGAGTTCAGATGCAAATGCATCATCTGTGTATGTGTGTCTGAGAGAGGGGAAAATACTGATTGTGTGGTGGTCGTTGGGTAGAGAGTGTGTACTTGTTTGTGAGAAACACAGAGGCACTTTGTGTGTGTGAATGAGTTCACAAGTGTGTGGTTCTCTCTCTCCCTCTCTCTCTCTCTGTCTTTATCTCGCTGCCAGAGTAAGTGGAGAGGAAATGGCTGCAGAGCCAGTTGTACATCGTGGGGAAAGCATATCGGACAATTAAGACAGAGGCTGTGTATTGCACTGCTCTGTGTGGGGCTGATTGAATCAGAGAGACAGCCACTCACAGCTCTTCATCTCAGGACATTGCAGGTAATTACCCATAAGTCACTGTTCCCCAGTATTGGATCTTCAGCCCAATTACGCCCACACAAGCAGTCCACCTCGGCCTCAATTATTACCTCCGGTTGCTTGTTGACCTTTTCAGACACACAGTCCGACAGGCAATTCAGATACATTACACTGAGCAGAGGGTGTTGCACTTTAAGTCTAGAGGACAGACTTAGGGGTTCTGAGCTGTGTGTTGCCATCATTATATAAGTGTTTCTATAGAAAAATGAGCTTAAGATGCTTCTTGTGGTGATGGCACATTTTACTGTATTATATGCACCCAAGGCCATTCTAAATAAAAGTACAAACACAAATAACCAAAGCAAATGGACTGCTTTTATTTAAAGAGAATAAAAACTATTTTCCTATACAAAAAAAGATATGCAACAAGTCGGTCTGTGATATGTGTATGCAAACATGTACATCAGGAACCAGCTGTAGTTGAGGAACTAAAAAATTTGAATCCACAAACAACCAGCAGACAGAATGGATTTTCCATTTAAAATAAGTTCCACTGAAGTGAAAACATTTTCTGAAAGCACAGGAGCTCAGTTTTGCCTCCAATAGATTATTCTTGCAAATATTTGTAGCTGACACCAGACATATACCGTATGTGTTGCTCATGTGCATGCAAAATCAGGATAGATTGAATCACTGGAATTGAAATAGCCTGCGTTTGTACATGTGTGACAGAGGAAAATTGAGGAAGGCCAGTTCTATGCATAAGAAATTCTTAAAACTCAGGTCTCTATAAACTATTTCACTATGCTCACCTTCATCAACAGAGACGAGTAGAGCCTGACCAATAGTTTTTAATAGATTTTGTGGGACTGATATCCATATTAGGGAGTAAAAAAAAATCCAATATCAGTATATTGGCTGATAAATGTTGAAAAATTGTTTATATTCCTTGTAAGTAAGATCAGTATATTGGCTGATATTACTTACAAGGAATATAAACATTTTTGGTATGATCTCCTCAACTATGTACTGAAGGCAGGAAATTTTACAGTTTTACAATAAATATGATTATCCACAATGATACTTGGGCACAGAAACAGGAAATTTTCACAAGTATTTTTAATAGTTATAAATAACTAAATAAAAAATCTGTCTATTTGCACCCTGGTGAGAATAGAAACACAGCAAGTATTCAACTATTTACACCTGACCCCCTTAGTTTAGCTATAAGAGCGTGGGTTAAGATTTACAGGTTTTTCTGATTATTATTTTCAGTTTTCAGTTGTAATTTGCGCAGGTTTAGGCAATAAAACTGAGTGAAAATAGCATTCTACAGAGACCAGAG
Organism: Lutjanus erythropterus; assembly: GCF_056507025.1. NCBI lineage: Eukaryota > Metazoa > Chordata > Actinopteri > Lutjaniformes > Lutjanidae > Lutjanus > Lutjanus erythropterus. The sequence goes on along the minus strand of NC_139326.1, from coordinate 22,355,736 downwards.
TTCAAAAAGTTCAAAGTTCCAAACACAAAACAAACACAAATCTTAAAAATATCAAACTTGAATTAAGAAAAGAGATCAAATTACATACATCATATAAATACTGCCTTAAAAGTATATGGACAAACAAACAAAAAAAAACCCAATAGTCACTGACCACAGCACAGGACCCCTGCCTCTTCCTCAACCCATGCTTCACCCTCCTCCCCTCTGGCAGCAGATACAGACAGCCAATCTGCAGTAAAACATGCTTTAGGAGTTTTGTACCTTCAGCTATAACTACTTTAAATAGCCTGAACACACTGTAACAGGCTTGTGTTGTGGCAATGTTTCTTTTTGCTCATACTTTGATTTGAATGTGTGTTTGTGCAGCCTGAGAGAACAAAATCACTCTTTATGAATCTAATTAATCAGAATAAAAAAGTCTCTTTTTTTAATGATTTGAAGCGAAGAGGCACTCTGTTAGGAGCTCATTTGGGTGGAGCTGTCAAAGAATGTGGTGAGCCTGTATGAGGTCAGTGAAGAGGACAAACTTCATCAGTAAACTCAGCAGTTCTGCGTGCACTGGTATTTTATTTCGCAGAACTCTGTCACCATCTGCTGACAAATGTTGGACAAAACAGTTTAGTAGCATGCATTAATTTAATAAAAAAAATAAGTGGTGAAAAGTTTAATCGGCCCTAACAGTATTAGGGACATAAATATTTAAGATATGTGTATAATTGGACTTTAATGACATGCTACAGACTCATTGTGAATGTAAAAGTATTGTAGGTAATATGATCCCTGTGCTTTTGTCGAAGTCACATGTTGAACCTCTCAGGCACGTGCAGGCCAGTTGCCAAATACCACCAAGAGTCACTCCCCTCAAACACACAGTCCACAGCAGACCCCTCTCAGTTCCTCTTACACAGCACATTTGACAGCCAGTATGCTTAAATATACAGGCTTTACTTTGACAAGAAAGCACTCACACACAAGCTAGAAAAGTAACTCAGCCATCTTTATTCAACTCTCAGTTTCCATGTTTGACAACTTTTACACAATACAGTTCTCTGTGCAAGCATCAGGGTTTCAGGGTGACCGTTACCTTTCCGCAGAAGCCGTCATATAGCACAGAGTGTATTCCAACAATCATTCAATGCTTCACTCTCTTTTTTCCTTTGACCTTTCCTTACCCATAGAGTCTTGTATAATTTTTTAAGCAAGCCTCGTATCAAGATGTGCAATTCGCAAATGCAAAGAAGACCATATAGAGGAATATACCTGATATATGTTTAAGCTTGTGGAATTTATCAACATCGATACAAAGCAAAAAGAATGTCACTTGTGGCAGTTACTGCTGATATATGTGCTCAATAGCAAACCCACTGCTATAATTTTTTTTATGGTTTTCTTTTAAATGTTTATAGAACTTTTTTTCCCCATAATGGGCCAGTGCTTTCAGGTTTCCCCAAATAATGATTTCTGATTTTTACCCAGTTCACACAGTCTGTTGTACTCTAACCATCATCTCTTATTTTTTCTTTGTCATTTTTGGTAGTATTTGCAGTATTTTCTTGTTCCTTTATTTCAAAACTTTGAAATGCTTTTAGTGTTTCTCATGTTCCTGAACTACCCTCTCCTCTCTCTCCTGCCTGACTTCAAACAGACGCCACTAGAGCGTAGTTTCTGCGCCTGGTTTCATAAAGGATGGAGAGAGCAAAATGGAGAAGGAAATTTATGCACATGACAACCACATACACTCCTGAGAAAGGACAAGAGCAACCCACTTACAGACATTCTCAGGCATTCTTTAATCAGTTTGCAACCATATGTGTCACCAAATTTAACAAGTTAACAAGCTGCCAATATGTGCTTTGGTTGGTGTGTTTATGAACTTTATTTTGTCCTCAGACCTGTTCTGTCAGGGGTTGCCCCGCCCTCTCTCGGGGTAATACTTGTTGGTAAAAGAGCGCTTGGCCTCTGGTGTGGCTGATATCAGAGCCAGCTTACAGCTGCTCTCACCCTCAGTTCACACCTTGTGGTCAGGCTCATGGGGTTGGCTGAGGCTGCTGTCAGTCAGCAGGAGGCGAGCGTCATTGTCAGGTCTCCCTGACATTATTGGCTGCATCGCCGATCAGCCCGTGTCACTGTCAGGAGGCAGGCAGCACCTCATCACAGTGTCAGAGACCGACCGGCTGCTCGCTCCCTGCGGGGCCAAACAGCCTGCGTCAGTGTCAGCATCAGCTGGCCTGAGGAGAGGCTTCGTTATCAGAGCCTGCTGTCCACTGTCAGCTGTGTTTTGACTTTCACCTGGCCTTCTGAGCTTCTCATGGCCTTATAGGAGCATCATGGGCCACGTCGGGCATCTGGTGCATGTGCACTACCTGCTGCATCTGGCCTACATCTAAATGATCTTGCACACCACCATCTTGTTCCTGCCCCTGCTGTCTATCACCTGTCTGACTTGGACGGTGTCCATGGTCAACGCCATGGCCACCATGGTGATGACCGTGGTTGTGATCATGGCCATGGCCAACGCTACGGGGGTGAAAACCATGATTATCCCCTTGGTGGCCATGACCATGGTGAGGGCCATGGTGGTGACCATGTCCAGTGTGTTCTTCTACAGGTGGGACTGCGTCTCCGTCAGGCTGTGCATCTGCTTTCGCTTTGCACTCCTCTGGGATCTCAGCACTCTGTGAACAAGAGTGAAAACAAAAAAATAAATGACAATGTATGAGCTTATCTTTGATGTAAATAGGTTACCAACATGTTACCTTGGGCTTTATATTTGTTTAAAATAATGAGTATTCTGGCAGTTACATATGGTCTGTACCTCATGTGTGCACTCGCCACAGAGGCGTTTGCAGTAGGTGTCTTTGATGGCACCCTCCACATGGCCCTGTCCGATGATGGAGTACGGAAGGGAAATGTGGTGGGTGAGACGGCCACACCTAATCACAAAGGGATAGAACAGCATGGTGAGTAAAATAAAAAAATAAATAAAAGGTACACTGTATAATAACCATCATTCATAAATGCTAAATTGATAGTTAATTAAACCTCAGTTAATAGTTATTTTACTGTTAACAAGCATTCCACTAATGTTTATATATGCTTTATAAACCATTTGTTAAGCAATTGTAAAGATTTATAAACATCAGTTGCGACTTTATAATGGCCATCCAAATATCGCTTAGATGCATTACATAGTATTTATTAACCATTAACAAAGTGTTAAAAATATCTGGTCCATCTCTCTGATTTATTTAAGGTTTACAAATCATTCAAACACTATAGTAAAATACAGTATAGAAAATACCATAATGTGTGCAATAATTTTACTTACTAATTGTAATTGTATGTAATCTCTTATCAGCTGTGATACAATATATAATTTATAAAGAAATAATTCTATATTACACACAAATAATAAATTAGTACACATAATTATCATTTCATTGTTCATTAACAGTGACTGTTAACTAAGTTAACTAAACTAAAGCACAATTTATTATCATTGTCAGTTGCTAAAAAATAAACATAATTGCCCTTGATTTCCTTTGCAAACTGTAAATAAAGTGTCCAAACCTGTCATAAATGAGAAAGTCATCTTTCTCTCCACTCAGCGTCTGCCAGACATCAGGCTGTTGCTCGTCCTGTTTGTACAGGGTGATGTTCTCTGCTAGTTTGCTTGCCAGCAGGCTGTGCAGCCGCTGTGCTTGCTCCCCCTGGTGGTTAACGACCATGTAGACCACATCCTTCAGACCCTGACTCTCCACCTTCTGGCGCAGGCCCTCCATTCTGCTCACAAGAGGGAAATCAGCAAGGATGGGTCAGATTGTGTTGTACTAAACACACATTTCATGGCAATTTTTGTAAATATTAATGTAATCCATCGGAAATCAGATCATGAGTTTAAAAATCAGTTGCCAACTAACAAAGTTGTTAATAAAGCTTTGTTGGATAGTCTGCTTAACAAACCAGTGTGACCAGGATGCACTTCTTTGACAGTGAACTAGTGAACCAGTCTAAGCTTGCTATAACTTGCTGCCAGCTTGGCAAGTGTTGCACCATTAGCCATAAAATGTAACTGATCTAATATTGTTTTATTTTCACTTCCTTTTCATTTTCCTGTTGTGTTGCAATATAATCACGTATTTTCTTGAATGTACAGAAGTGCATAACAGAAGTTCAAGAGGTCACATTGGCCAATATCACATGATGACCACATACCTGGCGGCCTGCACCAGGCAGAACAGTCAGCTGGCCTGGAAGAGGGCCACCACCGTCACATTGCCCATCGCCCCCGCCATCGGATCCACCTCCCCTATCTTCCAGGCTGGTGGTGGCTGACAGCGAGGCCCGTCCCCGTCACTCTCTGCACTGCCCCCATGGAGCAGGCAGAGAGTGAGGAGCAGGCTGAGGCACGCCCACATCCCTGCTGAGCACAACGAGAAGAGGGGGAGAGTGGTGGAGAGGAGAGGGGATAGAGGGAGGAGAGGAAATCAGAGATTGGTCAAAATCAAAACAAACAAAAGTGATAAGATGGTACAAAAGGTCAGAGAGGGGTTATGATTTCTACATACTCCAAATCACCCTACACTCTTAGAAATAAGGGCTGCAAAAGGGTTCTTCCTGAAGGGCTGAGGTTCTACTCAGAGCTATTTGTCTCTCTCTGTAGAACCCTTTTTGAAGAAAAGTTAGTCAAAGAACTATAATTATAACAACAGAAATATTGTTTTATAAATGAGCTATAATCAAATGTAAAGTTGCAGTCTGGACTCCACCATCCAACTGAGCTAAAATGAGTTTTAAAACAAGATTTCTGTAGTTATAGTTTTAGTTATAATTGTAGGTGTGGATGGCCCCTAAAGGGTTCCACTAAGACCCCTTTTCATGCAAAAACCCTTTTTGGAAGAAAGACTCCTTCAAGGATTGTTGGGTGACAACTTTCACAGATGTTTCTACATATATCTGTTTATGTTGGATTCTTGGTATGGCTCTAAGTAGCACCTTGATTTCTAAGAGTGCAGATATCCTCCCAAACTGTTACATTTTTTCACTCAAGCGCTTGTTGGACGGGATAGAACTGTAGAACTGAGGCTGTGCACCTAGCAGAGTGAACATTGCATTTTATTTTAAGTTCCTAAATCTGTACTCATGCTGTTTCTGTACAAATTCAGATTCATGGATGCAAATTAGCTACAAAGAAGCAGAATATATTTGAACAGGAAAGCATGAAGTCTCTGATTTCTGCAATGTATTACCACATGCAGGACAGGAAGGTTAAAAAAATGTAGAAAACGGTTCAGTGTCTCTTTAAAATGGTGTACATTTGCACATAACACACTCTGCATACATTTGCACTTAAAGGTTCAAACATACTGTATTGCAAAATTCCCTAATACCCTGTCTTTTAGCATTTATCCATTAATTTATACAGCTGTAAAAGGAAAAATATCTCTTTCTGGGTATTTAGTGTAAAATGTAATGATTTCTCTCACTTACCGTTTAGTTAAAAACTTTCCTTCTCTCTGTTCAGCTCTGCGTTGCTGCAACTCCTTGAACAAAAACAAGCCTCTTCCTCTCCTGCCCCCCCCTTTTATACTCTGCCTGTTGTTTTTCTGTCTGGATGGAGGACAAAGTTCACTCATAGCTGTGTGCTGATGTCTACACTTTTCTCAAGTTGAACAGTTCCCCTTGTTGACAGGATGCAAAAAGTTTTCTTATTTGAAAATGTTTTGTAGCAGCTGGCAGTTTGACAAATTCCTTCAGGAGAACAGTGTGAGGAAAAACAGCTCTTTATAACGGCTGGTTCAGATATGCTACCTCTGGAGATCGTGCATGCATTTGCCTTGTAAATCAAATGAAATGCTTCTACATTGTATGAAGAATATTATAGAGGTACATCATGAGTTTCCAAGAACATAAAATAATAATTGTGCAACTCTGTTTTTTACTTTGAGCGCAGCGAAGGGAATAGAGAAAGGACAGAGGGGCTGGACTCTGGACAGGGGGAGGGACTCTGGTCAGTATCCAGCACACAAATACAGCTAGACAGGATTCATTCAATATGCACAAGTGGAATGATTTAAAGCTTTACTGTGGTTAAGGTACCAACAGGGGTCCTTGAATGTTTTGTAGAGGGTCCCTTAACTTTTCAAGTTTTTTTAAAAAAAAGGAACAAAGGAAGAAATGGGGTTGACAAATTTGATTGACTGTAATTTTGAGTGATCCTAGTTTGATAATTGATTGACTACAGTCAAACTAAGATCATTATAAATTACATTTCTTTATTTACTTAAGACCAATTTTGATTACTTTACAATTTTCAGACCTAAAAATAACTATAAGAAAACTCAAAGAGGTCAGAATCCTCTTAAATTGGAGGTCTGTGGTCTACTGTACATTTATTTTGGAAGTTCTTGTCATGAAAAGGTAAGGGAACCCCTGTTGTATAGTACTGGACATGAAAGATCATAAATGAACAAATTATATTCTTATAGTTTAGGCCAAGGGAAAAAAAGTCACTAACTGAACTCACCCAAGCAATGCAGGAATTTAGGCTTCATGAATTTAAGTTTAACTTACTACACTTTACTACATTAAAATCAACACAATAAAAAGTATATAAAAAGGTATAAACAGCTTCAGAGTGTGCGGGTGTGTCTCTGCAGATACAGGCCTTGCAGCTCGGGACAGTAAAAGCACTGTTATGAGATTACTAAGTCAAAGGACAATTTTAACTAGGTCAGCAAACATCAGTGACACTGTGGTTTGACAAAGAATACAATGCATTTACACACACATGGAGTTAGAAATGTGAATACAAGCTATTATCTGAAACTATGATGAGCAGCACATGGGATAGACACAATAAAATCTGCACAATATAAGACAATCTAATACTGCATTTAGTATAACAATTGCAGCCTATTGTTATATTTGTGTTAGAGAAGTGTTTGTTTCCTCCATGGGGACACTAGGCTGTATTTTGCAATGTCGGTTTACTGCATATTTAAACACAGTGTATCTTTGTGATATTTTTATGTATCCTCATGGTCTCTTTGTGCCTCTTTGCAGTACTTTTTTGTCCATTTGTCGTACTTTTGTGTCTCCTAATAATTGTTTTGTTTCTTTGTAGTACCTTTGTGTCTCTTTTTGGTACTTTTTTGTCTCCTTTGCAGTTGTTTTTTTTTTTTTTTTTTGCATCTTCGAGAGGGTGTTTCGCCTTGTGATCTTCTGTGTCTCTGTTTGTTTTGTGTCTTCTTGCAGTCATTCTGTGTCTTTTTGGGGTACTTATGTGTCTCCATATAGTTGTTTTATGTCTCTTTTTGATTCTTTTGTGTGTAGCACTACAAATAATCCCTCAAGTAGATACTAAGATCTACAAGGACATACAAAAAGAGTAGGTTAAAACAAAAACACACTGAGGTTACAATGGAGCACTTAAAGCAGGAAACATTCATTATTATTCAAAGTAAATGCAGGTATCAGTGTCTGTAAACATCACTTGATGAGATGTGACTGTGGTGTAGCAGTCAGCTGATACAGCAGAGCATGATATGTTACCTAAAGTGTCCTGTCAGGACTAGCTTATTCTTTGACCCCGTGTTACTCATTCACAGTGTATGGCACAGTGACAAATGCTCTTTATCAGGGCACACTGACCTGCATAGAAAAATGCATGTCATATTAGTTTCAAAAGATCTGAATATTTATCAACACTAAGCTAAGACTGAAAGGTGATAAAGGTGGCACAATATCGTAGAAACCTTTGCCAGCATAAAATTTTATTTTAAAACAAAGAGTCTTCTCAGTTTGGTGCAACTAACACTAACAAGATTTGTGATCATGAGTCTCTGACCTGTTCTTGTATTGTTATTTCAGGATCGCTTGGAGGGAATTTCTTCAAACTTGGCACAATCATCCACTAATAATGATGATGATGATAATGAATTATAAAACACAACAGAATTTCAAGGTGTAAAACAGAACCAGTTATATTTGCATGGCTTTTACGGTTCTTTTATTGTATTCCTTTTTACAGACATTAATTAAAATTAAACTAGCGCCTAGATCAGCATAAATAAAATAAAATTAGATAGGTCCCAGAAACTCTTGTCACTCACCGCTGTCACTAAGCAACGCTCCTCGGCGTCCTTGACTTCGCAAGGGTTTCTGGGAATCCGAGGCCCGACGCTTGAACGACCGCCCTTTTTGGAGCTACGAGTGTAGAACAGCGGTACATGCGTCGAGGGAAATATTATCGCAAAACAACTTTCTGAAGCAGCATAACCTAACTTGAGGTATGTGTACTGATGGTTTGAAACGTGTATTTTGAGACGCGGTGGTTATAATCGGGAAATATGTCCGGGAAAAGTGTATTTTAATGCGCGGTTTGATGACGTAATGTTGATTGTCAAACGCGAAATGGCGAGTGTGCTAAGAGGCCCGTTACCTGCGGCACTCTTGGGTTGTACTATGTTTATCTCCTTCATGTTCACGTATCGAGACGATTACACAGGTGTTTCTAGACCTGGTAAGTTGGGCTTTAGTTACGTGTGTTTTTCGGGTGTGTTAAGTGTCTCTTTCATATCCTCTTGAGGGGCAGAATCGTATGTTTGCTAGTTCAGCTAACATCTAGTTAGCTGGACTAATGTTAGCAAAGCTGTAGATATTAGCCAAATGAACAACCATGCGTTGGATCACTGATTGAACTGTCCGCCCGTCACGTCGTGTGGTGCGTCAGGAAATGTTCATCAGGGTGTGTTGTGTTTATTGTTTGTACGCTTTAATGTGAAGTTTATGCTAACTACAGTGTTTATCCCAGTTTATCCACGTTAGGGCCCTCATCTTGACTTCCTCGTTCTTCTTTTTAGTTTTCTCGGTTGTGTGCAAGACAACGAAAGGAAGTTTTTTATAAAAACATAACAGTATATTACAACGATACTCAACTGGTTTCCTGGACCCCTGAAGTGACGGACCAGATAACAAACAAACAACTATTAATTATAAAGTTATTAAGCAGATATCACCTGTAACATGGAAATGTCAGGCTAGTTACTTGTGTTTGCCAAAAGTGGAACCAGAGAAAGTAAGACATGCGATATAGGATTGTGCAAATGCAACGTGGGAATACGTATGGAGGGGCAGCATTTGTCTCAATGATTCAGGCATGTATCTGATCAAAAAGAATATCACTATAGGTGTGATGTAGATGGAAAATATCTAACCTTATATAAATGATAGAAACCCTGTGTCTGGGTCAGGTATGTTTGCAGTTTTTAATCACCTGAAAATAAGAATTGTCGTGTTTTCATTAACTTGGGATGATATGTTTATATCTATAGAGGGAGCGGATCCTCTTCCATAGAAGGTGCCATGTTGCTCTGCTTTGTTTCTACAGTAGCACAGAACAGACAAACCAAACCCTGGCTCTAGATACATCTTTTCACGTTTTACACGAGTTTTGTGGACACCATAGTTTCTTCTACACACAAGGTGAAAAGTCTATAATGACAGTGAAGTTTCATATTGATTGATATTGATAATTATGGGTCATGTAGGTTGTGACTGACAACATGTTATGTACTCCGAAAGATGAAGCTGCCAAGATGATAAAATGAATTTGTTATATTAACAGTCTTGGTTGGCATGGTATTCCTGCAGTTTACAACGGTGTTGACTTTCATCCATCCGTTTTTCCTGCTTATCCAAAGTTAGGTAGCTGTGGCAGCAGGCTAAGCAGACGTCCCTCTTCCCAGCAAAGCTTTCCAGCTCCTTCTAGGGGATCCCACAGAGTTCCCAGCTGTGGTTCTACTCCGAACTCCCCACGCATGACCGAGTTCCTCACCTTCTAATAGTTGTCTGACTGAAAAAAAAAAACCTGCCCCTACTTATTCACAATTTCCTCTCAGCCTGCACTCATTTGCTCATCCTACCTTGATTCTGTTGTAAGTCAGTATGTCAATTGTGCAACCAAACACACCTGTTAAATGATTGGCTGTTTGCATAACACCTAGGGATATGATAGGCTGTTTATGAACCAGGGTATACCTGTTTTGTGTTTTCATGTTGGTTTGGATTTAATGCATTCAAGCAAAACTAGCAAACTATCAAAACTGTCAAACTATTTTCCTATTGCTATTAATGATGTGTGTATTGCAGATACATATAACTTGTGTTTTATCACCCAAGCGGAGCCAACATGTTCACAGTCACCACTAGATGCCACAAAAGCCTAAACACTTGTCCTTTAAGAACTGTGTGTCTGTCTTCTTCTTTTCCATGCAGAGAGGGATAAGGTCAATAATGGCGGCTGAGGTGGAGGTTGAGTTGGAAGCAAGCAATGAATACCCAGCACATTACAAAGTCATGATGGACAAACTTAATGAACAGCGACAGCTGGACCAGTTCACAGACATTACCTTGATAGTGGATGGTAAGTAGACATACATTATAGGTCATCTTTATGATGTCTTATTGAAAATTCTAAGCGGTGCTTCTTTTTTCCATGTCTCCTGTCTCAAGGACACCAGTTCAGAGCCCATAAAGCAGTTTTGGCAGCATGCAGTCAATTTTTCCATAAATTCTTCCAGGATTTTACCCAGGAGCCACTGGTGGAGATAGAAGGTATTCTGTGTTTCATACTATCAAATTAAATCAGACAGCTTCCCACTCAGAGGAAATACAACCATTCATATTTATACAAGGGGAAATGTAGATTATAGGGTTATTACTCAAACTGTCTATTGTCAATATTTTGATTAGAGCATATCTTAACTGTTTGCAATCATGTAATGTTTGCTTCTCTGGAGGCTACTTGCTTGCTCTACTTTTGTTACTTCTCTAATAATCATATTCTCCAGCTCCTAACAATGAAACAGAATAAAAATGTTATCCTCACTGATAGGAACAAACATGTCAAACATGTCCTTTTGCCCCTACAAATATATTTCCCCGTGTTTGTAACTATGTTATGAAGAACAGCTTTTACTCACCACTGCTACTCTGTTGTACTCTTGAAAGGAGTGAGTAACACAGCCTTTCGCCAGCTGATGGACTTCACTTACACAGCAACACTAGCTGTAGATGGAGAAGAGGAGGCCTATGATGTCTGGAAGGCTGCTGAGTACCTCCAGATGCAGGAAGCCATCAAAGCACTCAACAATAAGTGAGACTTGCATACAATTGACCTGTCATCTATCTCTGCTTGTGTCACTATCAGAGTTTTATGAGCTCATCTTCTTTTGTAGGATACATGAGAATCCCTCGCTGACAGCAAAGAGGAAAGGTAAAAAGAGGAAAATTGCTGAGACATCGAATGTGATTACAGAAACGCTACCTTCGGTGGAAGGGGAACAGGTACGAATAGTGGTCACACTCAGTGTTATCAGTGTGTGCAGAGCAGAGAACAGTTATTTTTTCGATTGGTCATATAATCTAATGACTAGTTTTTTGTTAATAAATTAATATAACAATGAATACCCAATGTAAATATCATAAACTTGTCTTATTACTGTTTTCAATATTTTAGTCAATCATAATCCTGAGTAATAAACACAAAAATCACATTAGATGATAGTGTTCTATTTTAAAATGACATTAAAATTAATAAAAAATTCAAATCTATTTAACCCTATTTGTCAGATGCCAGATAAGAAAAATACTGGGCCTCAAATTAAAAAGAATTGCTCTGGTGCATAGTAATTTAATCATGGTGTGTTGCTGCAGCTGTTACTTGGAAGTGCACTCTGGAGCTTTCACTTCCAGCCATCTCCAGTTTTTGGAGCTTCTCACTTGATTTATTACCTCAGTAAAATGTCTTCTAATGAGTATATGGTCTCAGTTGTTAGTTTCAACGTCTCTGCAATAGACAATTAAGCATTAAGACTCATGGAACTCGGATCAAACTGTCAAATTAGGTAGTGTTGATCAAATATGGATAAAGATTCTGTTACTGCATCACCCATTTCTTGCTTAAAATGTTTTAGAAACATGTTTTAGTGTATTGTTTAGTTGTAAGTGAGAAAGTTGTGACCAAGATTGCCTCCCAAAACTCAGATCAATTTTTTTCCATCCTCATTCTGCTGACTATGGTTCAAACATTTAATTATCAAGACTGACTGTTTTCAATGTTCTCCAGGTGGAGATTGAGGTGATAGGGGATGGGGCCATTGAGGTGGAGGAGTCTGGACTGGAGGAGGTGGTCGATGCAGCAAAGAATGCTCAGGCGGAGTCAGATGACTCTGCTTTGGCTCTTCTTGCTGACATAACCAGCAAGTATCAGCAAGGGGAGTCAACACTACAGGTCATTAAGAAGGGAGGAATTGAAGAGGTATATTGAATTGCATTTCTACAAACCTTAATTTAAACTGATATTTTGGTTTATTTATTGGTTAAGTATGAGCTATGAATATAGAGTTTAACCCTGCCTTGTCTGTGTTTGTACTTGGCAGGAGGTGGTTTACCAGGAGGAAACGGTGACTGCCTCCAAGGTGCTGGAGAACGTTGAGGTTGTGGAGGTCCAGATTTCCCAAGTGGACAACATGTTCCGCTGCAACAAGTGTGACCGTAGCTTCAAGTTGTACTACCACCTCAAGCAGCACTTGAAAACACACCTGGGTTTGCTGGAAAAACCGCATGTGTGCAGTCACTGTGGCAAAGCCTACACACGGGAAGGGGCACTAAAGCAGCACATCAGCACGTTTCATTTCGATGCAGAAGAGCTGACTCGAAACCAGAAACCCCAGAAGAAAGTGCACATTTGTGAATACTGTAAAAAGCACTTTGACCACTTTGGCCATTTTAAAGAGCACTTGCGGAAGCACACTGGTGAGAATGAACAATAAAGCTGACTGTGTTCAGTTTCTTAATGTGTAAATCAACATATTATATTCATAGTTATTTATTATTGACTTGTTGTTACACATCTTGCATTGAAATACTCACTTGGCTTTTTTATGTCTCTCTGCAGGTGAAAAACCGTATGAATGTCCAGATTGCCATGAGCGGTTTGCAAGGAACAGCACACTGAAGTGCCATATGGCAGCCTGTCAGAACGGGGCCGGAGCCAAGAAAGGACGCAAGAAACTCTATGAATGCCAGGTACAGTTTGTCCAGAATCAAGGCTGTAAAGTGTTCCACTACTCGTGTAGTGTTTATAGTAGAAAAAAAGAGGTTCCAATTATTTTATTTCACATTATGTAAATACATTTTTTTCACTTAATGCAGAAAGACATAATACAGACATTCTGATATATGGCTCCTTTAGTCTGCAGACTGATTATGTCCTTTGTTGTAGGTTTTACTTCTAGATAAATGGTTTAAGAAATTTGGATGAAAATGTTTTGTTTAGAATATTTCTGATTGTCTGAAAGCATGTGTTGCTCACTCCTCTGCAGTATGGATTTGATAATGGAAAAATAATCGGCAACTAGGCTTGCTGTGGTAATGGGTAACATTATTTGCTCACCACCTCTTTTTCATATGGCAGCAGCAGGAGTCAGTCATGAGGTTGCTTTGATAACTGAATATGGTTGTATGGACAGAAATCCACTGGAAGGGTCATTATACATAATCAGAGCATTGTCAAACAGTCATAGGGTCTACACAGACATAAAAGTGAATTTTCAGTTGTTCAATACGTTATTATGAAAGCGTTAGCTGGTGCTGATTTGTCAAAACTAAGACTAACCTGGATAAACCCAGCTAGTCTTGACAAGGGGCTAAAATTACAATCGGCATGTACTTAACATTAGCATTACTTTACAATTTGTCTGTGAATTTCAGCTACAGTTGTTGGGGTCAGTGTAAGGGATGTTTGATGGACATGGCAACTTGAAACATAATAATGAAACAACCTTCCAACTATTTCTGTCCAAAGTAAGGAGTAGATCTTAAGAATTAATGAGAGCGTCTGGAGAAATGTCTGGTGTAATCTATAACAGAAGTTTATTAACCAATGGGAAAATTTCCTCATTCCCTCAGGTGTGCAGCAGTGTCTTCAACAGCTGGGACCAGTTCAAGGACCATCTTGTAAGCCACACAGGAGACAAGCCCAACCACTGCACCATGTGTGATATGTGGTTCACCCACGCAAAAGACCTAAAGGCCCACCTCAAAAACGTCCATTCCACTGATGACGACAAGTCAACTGAGGAAGTGGTCATCACTGACTCTGCCGCCGCCGCCCTTGCTATTGCCACACAGAGCATAGAGGGGGCTGAAACGGTCCTGCTGGATGATGGAATCCAGGTGGAACACGTCACAGTGGAGCCTGTGGACGTGATGGAGATGGAGGAGACTGCGACAGTCGTGGTGGAGGATGGAGGGGTGGCAGAGATGTGCGAGGAGGACGTTGAGAGACTAAAGCAGGCCGGGGTGCAGATCCAAGTGGTGCACGTCACCACGACTGAAGTGGATGGGCAGCAGGTGGTGAACTCTCAGGTGGAGGTGGAGATGGAGGGTGAAATGGTGAACGCTGAGGAGGCAGAACAAGCAGTGGTTGTATGAGAATGTGAAAAGGACTGCATCTTAAATGACGTGCTGGACACTGTCTGTCCTGCACTGTTCTGAACAGCTGCGTTATGCTGTAGCTGACGACTTACTTTCCATAAAGAACCCTGCATGTGGGATAAAGCATGTCACTTCTGTACGTCCTGCTGTGTGCCATCACATTGAATGACTCGGTTCCCACCACCCTCACTCTTTGAACTCTGAGATATGGACAGAGTTATGGGATGTGTCAATTCCTGCAAATGATCCTGTATTTATTTTAAAGCTGTTTGCCATCATATCACATACTCTAGGTGACTCTTCAGTGCTTTATCAATCAACGTTCATGTTTTTTTTTCTGTGTGTCCTTATTTTACCTCAAATTTATATGTTCTTTTAGTTTGGGTCACTTGCCAAGACAATTTGACAATGAATGAAATGTTCTTCTTGCAGCACGTTAAACCGCTGATGTACAGTATGGTGCTGATGTCCATCAGTGCTGATGCTATGGTTTTGTTCAAGCTGATTTTCATATTGACTCTTGGTGTTTTTGTAGGAAAAACTCATGGAATAAAATTGGTTTCCAGAATTGGCTTCAAGTCATGCATACATTTACTGAGGTCTTAATGATTTAAAATCAGGGCAGTCAGGTCTAGGTTTTTGATATTTGTAACAAATTAAATGACTATATTGTGAAAGAAGTCTCTAATACTGATGACCTGACCCAACTCTGCAGTTCCCTCTAGTTTTTTTTTTATGTTTTGTCTTTCTGTTAATTGTGTTGGTTTTATAGTCCCAACTTCATTGTTTTGATTTAGTCACTGCTGTCATCAATGTCTTCACAGACACTGCAAAAAAAAAAGCTGTGATGAGCATTGACAAGCATGACACATTCAAAGGAGCATTTCATAACAAAAGAGAATTTTCCCACAGGAGTTGGTGGAAACCAGACCAGAGCTGAAGAGACATTTATCAGGTGGCCAGAAACACTAATCAGAATAAATGCTTAAGTTGCTTTGTATCTGCTGGATGTATAAATAGATAGCTGTTCCCTAACAAGCCCTTTTTACTTTATAAAGTGACTGATTATGTCAGTGTTGCATTTCCACTGCCCTCAAGTGGCTAAAAAGATCAGTGTAGGTGTGAAGAAATTTGTATCATACAGACCAATGCTCCTGAACCATAGTTACATTTTAAATGTAATTGCATTAATAGAATATTAAATCATCCTAAACTTATCACAACATCTAAAACAGTGTTCCCCAAACCTGGTCCTCAGGGCCCACTGCCCTGCATGTTTTAGATGTTTCCCTGCTCCAACACACCTGATTCAAATGATCAGGTTGTTGTCAGGCTTCTGCAGAGGCTTGATGACGAGCTGATCATTTGAATTGGAACACTGATCTAAAATATTCCACTGCCCATGGCAAAGGCAACAGGCAGGTAATCCATACTTTCTGTATACTGCATCATACATGAGTGTTTGATTCGGCCAGGAGTTTTTTGCAGCTGGGCTGTTTGTCTGCTCCTCTGTCTTTTAAAAACTGTCAGTTTTTGGGAGTTAGCTTGCAGTTATCTAGCTAAATTTCAGGAGCAGAGCAGCTTTGTGGCAGGCGCAGGCTGGTCCAGATCAACACTGACAGCTTATAACCGAATGAATGATGTTTTACCTGGCAGGTAATATACCTTCTTCACAGCAGCCATTTTGGTTTGAAATGGGGTAAACACAAGTGTTAAAATAATACTAATTAAGGTTCAGTATATTAAACAACAACAACAAAAAAATAAAAAATAAAAAATGGCACAACAAAAAGGTGCAAAATGAGTTATCAGCACATTAAAATAAACGGTCTCACACACGCATGAGAATAGTGAAGTGAACTTGAGACCCTTCTTGGAACCCTGTTGAGGCCTCCTACTGGTCCTCTGACCCCGCCTTGAACGTCTGCTGTGCTAACAGCATGGCAGGTGACCACAGTGCATGACACACACAGGTCAGGTTACCTGGTGAGTCCCGCCGCACTCACTCACACTCTGGACAGCTCCTGTGGTACTGAACCAAAGCAAAGCTGTAAATTCCCGCTTCTCATTGGATGAAAGCTGCACGGTGGGCTCCTCAGCCCGGCGCTGATTGGCCGAGTCACCTGCCAGTCAGGCGGATTTCCTTTCTCAACAGACTGAACTGAACCGGGGAGCAGCTGCAGCAAAACCAGCGCGCTCAATGTCACCACCGGGCACCGGAGGAGATGATTTTGCAGAGAGGTCGGTGAGGCTGGACGCCACGGGACCAACGAGGACACTGAGCACGGTAAGATTTACTAATGCAACATACCTGCTGTTTCACTGCTGATGGGATTATTAAGAGAAATGCGCTGCTGGCACATAGGAAACGGCCTGCTGCTGCGAGGATGTAACTGTTGACTGTCATTGAACACCGACAGACAACAAGTCACTTAATTGACACACTGCGAGATTTATTCTCTCCAGAGCAGGTTAGTGCTTTGAAAGCTTGCAAAAAAAATGTATATTAATTCAGTCACAAAACATAGTCTATCCTGGTTGTCGACTCAGCAGCACCTTGATAATCTCTGGAGATGGTAGACCTTGCATCTTAATGGACCGACTATTTATCGTCCATAATTGGTGGTCTTTTTTAAAAAACAAACAAACTATTTTTGTCCTATTTTATGATTATTGTAGTCGATAAATTCAACGCATCACTTCTGATAAGGATCATACAATGCATCACTTGGTGGTTACGCACGCACGTGAGGTTACGCACGCACACGCGCGATTTAAGATCAACTTTGAGGATGTGACTCGCTGATTAACCTCCTTTACTGTTAAAGCTCACGGTGTACACGGAATCAGGCAGAGTTTAGCTGTGGCACCTGTTGCACTCTGATGGGGATAAATCTGACTTTATACATCCATCATCACTCTGTTTTTGTCCCGTTAAGGATAGTTTGGCTGATTGGATCACTATTAGAGCCAGACAGATATAATGGTTCTGTATCAGTGTACATATAGACAGTGCAGGTATTCATATGCCTGTGTTCAAACTAGAACTAATGTTAGATTTTTGTTTTCCGTAAAATAGCAAAATTAGCTTCATATTCTACATAAACTATAAAGACAGGTAAATTATTAAATTGTTAAATTAATTGTTTCTTATTTTCTTCAACAGGCTATTTTTTTGTCATATACAGAAAGTTATGTAATGATGATTGTTGGGTAATATGTGTTTATGAAAATAGAAAACACAATAAATGACATTAAAGTAACAAAATAGAATAAGAATATCAACATTGGATTCAATTCATTAGGTGTTTAGTGCATAAAATGCAAAATGAAACAAGAAAAAAAAAAGGTCAAACGATAATCAAAATAGCATGGAAATAAAGCACACCTTTGGCAGATTATTAAAAAACATGCTCCTGGCTATGAGGAAGGTAAAGGAAATGACCTGAAAATAGAATTGTTTATTGTGGTTATACACACTGACTGTATTTGCATAGTGTGCTTTCTTTGTTTGCTGATCGCAAAGAAAGAAGAGAGATTTGAATGACTCAGCACACAGATTTGAATACTTTACATGTAGTCTTATCAAACTGAACCATCAGAGTTCCCCATATTGTGTCTTTAATTACATGATCATGGTGTCTTTCGGCCTATTTTTGTTAAAAAACAAACAAACAAACAAACAATGATGTTATATAGTTCCTAAAAGACCTTTTTAATGACAGCCATAGGGTAAACACAGGTGATACTAATCATACCAACTAAAGTCCTGTTCAGTTTAGTGTAGCAGATTAATGCCAACATGCACAACTGCAGCACCGTGACTCTGTTTGACCTGAAAGGAAATTAGTCTCATTGGTAACACCTATGCTTACTATTATTTCATGCCAAAATGGCTGCTGTGAAAAAAAGTCTATTGCAGAATTAAGCAGGTAATCTTTAAAGTAATCTAAAGTAATAAGTAATAGTTTCATATATGAATTACTTACTTACAATAAAATATACCAGAACTACTTTCTTCCTGAAACTACTGTTTTCTACAAGAAAACAGGTATCGCTATGGCTGATATCTCCACACCAAAACAATCTAGATGGATAAACAACACTACAGGTGAGAGGAAAAATATGTATTTCTGATTTTAGGGTGAACTGTCCCTTTAACTCTTCTTCTCAGTGTTGACCTGGATTAGAAGCTGAATATATTTCCATATTTTTGAAGGAAAAATAGCCCTTTCTGTGGCCTGTTACATCTGCCTGAATGAAATTTGTTCTTGGTTTTTATTCTTTTGATGGTCAATCAGACAGAGCGCATGAAACATTTGCTTCGTGTGTTCTTTCTTTGATGCACGCCTCTTTGAAGTGCTGACAGGGTACAACATGCAAACTCAGATAGCTCTTTAAAGCAGGAAGAAATAATTGACCAAATAGAATCTGATTTGAACCACCAGATGCCGGATTAGCAGTGTCTATTGCATTGTGTTACTGTGCTCCCTGCACACAGTTGTGTCATGGTAACTTTGTTAAGGCCTTTGAGACTCTCGCTCTCCTTTCAAGATGTACTGGGAACTATAGAGTTGTACATGTTGTACATCATCAAGCTTAGGGAATAAGATTGTGTAAACTGTAAAAAAAAAAAAAAAAAGCTGAGAAAGCTCATAACGACAAGGAAACTGCCTTCACTAAGTTTTTGAGTTTTGATTTAAACTCACTCTTAAATTTTGAGTTGGTGCAACTTTTTTTTTAAATTACAGAATGAGTAGTAATAAGTCATGCTACATCTAAGTTAAGATAATAGTAAGACAAAATACAGATAAAATCAGTGGTGAGAAGGGTAGTATAGTGTCCTACTCGTGTATTTAATGACCCTGTGCACAGCTAGGTATTGTGTCTGCTTTGCTTTGGACTGCTTTGGAAATGTGAAATATTTGCCCCATAGATTCCAGAGAGGCCTGCCTCTCTGTTCCTAGGGCCCAGAGTCTTCTTTGTCGCAGCTCTTTCACTGTTGAGCTCTTTATTCTTGTCAGCCGTGCGTCTCAATTAACACACTGGGGAGCTTTGTGCAGAGAGGAGAGCTCAGTGTCTGTCTGTGTGTGTGTGTGTGTGTGTGTGCGCGCTCTTGTGTGTTTGTATGTACACGACAACTGTGCTTGAGGAAAAGGGTGTGTGAATTTGTGTGTGCATTGTCTTTGTGCCTGAATGCATTACGACAGTAAAAAAGAGAGAATGGGACACAAGCCCAGGCGGAGTGAGGGACTGGACGTGAAGTGAATGAGAGGTAAAGTGGGGACAAAACAGAGAAGGAACTCTTTACAGATAGATGTTTCATAGCTCCTCTGTTCTCACTACAGGCACAGACGTGCGTCTGGGACAGAGTGTCTAATTCTTGATCCACGGCTGCTGTGGATAGGCTCTCCTGTTTTCTGTTGTTGGAGTGTGTGAAGAGGCTGCTGATGCTAGCAGTGTGATCAGCAGCAGCACCAGGCAAACCCTGCTCCTCCTCCTTCTCTTTGGGGATCCTCAGACAAACGATTGACTGTCTGGTGAGTAAGGGCTCGTACTTGGCAAAGCTGACAGTGTTTGCTGATGAAGGGCTGGCTGTTTGTGGTATGCAGTGTACTGTATTAATTGAGTGAGTTTTTGAATGGTACATCTGTCTGTGATTCAAACGTGAAACAGCAAATTTGGGTGTACTGGATAGTCCTTCCATCCATTTTCTGCCACACGGCAAGGTTACAGTGGCTGTAGGCTAAGCTAGGTAGTCTGGATGTCCCCCAGCAAAGTTTTCTAGCTCCTCCTCGGGGATCTCGAGGTGTTCCCAAGCCAGATAATCTCTACAGTGTGGATTGGGACTACCTCAAGGTCTCCTAGCAGTCGTACATGCCTGGAAGACCTTCACAGGAAGGTACCCTGGCAGTATTCTGATCTGATGTCTGAACCACCTTAACTGGTTCCTTTACATTACTTTCTGGATGTTTGAGTTTCTCACCATATTTCTGTGGTTGAGCTTAGCTTATTCTTCTTTCTCTTCTTCTTTGTTTCTAAAACTTTTGATGATTGCTTACTTGGTCTAACCAGGAGCCAGAAATATATTAAAGATGATTTTAAAACACAGACGAAAACAAATTAAGCAATTTTATGAGGCTGTAGTCAGTTAATCTGTGCTGCCTTTAAGTGCTTTAACAGTTGAGTTCAGCTTTAATTCACAGTCAGACCGGTATGAGCAAGATACTGTGTATTTCTAAGGTTTCTAATTCTTCCACTTGAGCTATGTTGTGCTCTGTCTTTGTGTTTGTGTATAAATCCATCAGTTTGCTCAGGCACATAATTAACATGGGTACTCTGAGGCCCAATACAGTGCTCTATCACTGTAAACATGGCACTGTGTGCTCCCTTTCTTGTCACTCAGTGCCAGCCCAGTTAATGCATAATCCTCAGCATGAAAAAAAGACAAACAAATATGCTCGGCCGGTGTCCATCACCAAGCAACCAGGTAGATCTGTTTTCCAGTGGAAGCAGAGCACAAAGCAATCTGCCTAACTATTGCTCAGCTGCAGACCCTCTGTGTGGACTTGAAGTAATTACCAGCCGATCCAGTTGGTTATTTAAACTTGCTATACTCAACATGGCAGGTGTCTCACTCTCTGTTAAAGGGAATACATTTATGAAAAGTAAAAGTATGATATTTATGATATTTTAACACCACCGTAATGTCTCCTTCTCTCTGTCTCTCCTCTTACTATATTTAGTAAAACTATCAGGATGCGCTTTAGCAACAACAATTCATCATCATCTACAATTGATATAATACAGTTTACTGATGGCAATTTTGTTGCCAAACTTTTGCTTTTCTCACACTGTTGATGTGTTTATCTCATGCACGGTTGTCCTCTAGCCTTTTTATTTACACACATAAAAGGCTGGTATTCAGCGCTTGTTGCTTTGTGTGGTGAAGTGGAGGCCTCTCCTCTCTTAGCAAGTCCTTTTAGGCCGCCTGAGATCAATGCTTAGATATTCATGCCGCAATGGCAGGAAGGTTTTTGAAGGTTTGGAGACTGTAGGCCTCACAAAAGAGCTTTGATTCGCCAGCGAGGCTTTAATATAGATTCATTCATCTTAATACAGGGACGGATCAGAGAACACCTTCCAAAGCACAATGTTACACTAAGTTAACCATTTCTGTTCCTTGCTTTGTCATGACAACATCTTCTTCTGAAGCACCTGGATAAAAGCTGTAAAACTGAAACTATCTATACTCCACTGGACACCCTGTTAGAGTAGACTGTTTAATTATAAGGCTACTTTAACAGAAATCTATACTGTTGTCTTTTCTAATTAAGTGTTATACATCCGACTGTTTTTTTCAGACAAAAAGTAAAGATTCTCTGATTCCAGCTTCCTAAATGTGATGTTTTTTTTGTTTGTTTCTTTACTCGTCTGTGACATAAAAATGTGGGATTGAACCAAAATTAATTACTGTGCAGGGAACATGTTCATCATAATGGAGGCACATAAACATGTCAGTGATGTGACTCATATTTGTGTTTTCAATAGGTTTTGGACAACAGTGAAAGAAAAACCTTATTTCAAATATTTGTATTATGAAGCATGTGCAAATCATGCAACATCATGGAGGACACATACCTTCCCATTCCTATGCAGGGCCACCTATGGGTGACATAGGCCACTGTTTGTACATTGCACCTTAACTATCCACCCTCCAATACAGGAAAAAACCTTCATCAGACTATGGCCTTGTGTCAAACTTAAACTCAAGGCCTTCAACTCAAATCTTGTCCAGCACGTCAAGCGAGAGCTTGCAAAGAATGTTATTTGCACAATACAATTCTGTGCAATGCAACTGAAGTACAGTGTCCATAAACTACATGTTCCAGAATGCATCACAGTTTTGTTATCCACATACTAAAGGTGTTAGCTGCTATCATATAGCTGTTTCCAGCAGAGGCACTCAAGTCAAGTGGTTGTAGCTTGCAAAATGCTGTCATTTAATTTTTAAGCAATGTTTAGGATTTGGCCTCTGGGCTTGACAAACTGAAACAACCAATATTATTATTTTGACTTTATCACATCACACACACTCAGTTCAGACAACGGCTCCAGGCTAAGGCTCTACAGTGGAGATTTAGGCTGAAAATGTGGAGTAAATTATGTCTTTCAAGTCAACTTAGCATGTCAGGACTTCAGGAGACTTGGATTACACAAGGCTGTACGGAGGCATTTTTTATATTTCTTTTACTTCTTTTTTTTAATGTTTTAAAACTGGTCACTGTTCACTAAATTTAAGTAAGCTTGCAATGCTGTGAAACTCCAGCATGGTTTTGTGCACTAAAAAATTAAACCCAACCAGCACAAGGATGAGTGGATAATGACTGAATTTTCATTTTTGGGTGAACTGTCCCTTTAAAATTTACAATTTACTTTTGAAACTTAAAATCTACAGCAAAAAAGTGACAATTCTTTTGCCGAGTATTGTGGCAATAAAAAGTACTTCATTTGTTGCATTTATCTGATTTGAAATGTCATAATTGTCTGCAAAATCAGGGTTCACCTTATCCTTAGAGTCACCTTTCTGTTTCCGCTCATGGGACGTTGTTAGAGCTTTGTTATCTGAACATCATGCAGTTATCACCTAATTACAAACTTAAATCTACCCACACGCACTGTACCACACACACACACACACACACACACACACACACACACACACACACACACACACACACACACACACACACACACCCCTCATACTCTCCATTAGATAAGACATAGGTTAGTCAGGTCAGTATCTTCTTGGTTTTAGAAAGTGAGGAGAACCTCTGATTTGTTTGTTTTGGTTGTCATGGCAACCTCAGCCTGCATCGCCCTTGAAGCAGAGCTGAAGCACTAAATTAAGTACGGATTACAATACGCATTAACGGACACTCAAGCAGATACTGCCCAGGCGCCCTTGTGTTGACATGTGCACACAAACTCTTTCTCACGGAAGGTGGAAAAACATGTATACCATGGTTCTGCACTGATGTTTCACTTGTAAAAAAAGGAAAGTGAGGACTACCATGGCCACCAAAACGTAAATAACATTTATTTTTTGTGTCTCCCCTGTACTTCATTCCAGGTTGTTTCACCATATACCCCATGGCTGTACCCTGACACTATCATCTGTTCAAGCTCTTTCCTCCATCCCCCCTGTCCGGCTCCACTTCCCCTCCTCCTCCTCAACCTGTGGCCTATTTATACCCTGAAGATTCAAAACAGCCCATTAAAGCTCCGCAGACCTCTTCAGCAGGAGACAACAGGGAGCATGAATCCGATAACACATGGTCGACCTGATCTCCAGCCTCCTCACCTCTTCTTCGACAGCTAAAGAAAACTAAAGCTTCAGCCGCCTGGAAATTCTACAAGTGTGTCAAGCTTCAGGTGACAAATTGTCCCTGAAACTCCGCTGCGGTGAGGACAGTTTGGGAAATTCTGGATGCATCGTGTGCCTGGATCTGTGGACTGGAGGTTCTGTCCTGTTTTGTTGAAACACGGAAAAACATTCATAACATTTGTTTGTTGCCTCAGTAAATAGATATGAGATTAGAGCAAGGACACTGAACGAAGTTACCCTTTCAATGGCTCACATGTCTCAAAGTAAGTCATTGGATCTATGATAGCATGTAATAAATGTGTTGCTGCTATGTATTGCTTTGTATATTTGTGAATCTAATACTGTCGCTACTGTGTTCACAATGTAAAAATAGGGGCTAATTGTTAAGCTAACAGTCTCACAGTGGAGATAATAATAATAGTTAATCTGATAGGATCAGACAAGAAAAGTAAATGTTTGATACCTTATCATGCAGTTAAATAGACGCAGCACAAAATATATTACTAAAGAAATGATATCTTGTCTGATTCACATTAATTAAAGTTCAAATTAATGCCTAATGTTTGCTGAATGAGTAAGTGTTTATGAATGGTAAGGAATATTAATAATCTATGAAAAGGAGTATATGTGTTAATGGAGTTTGGCAGGCAGCTACTGAAGTCAGACTCTGGCGTGTGTATTTTTGGATCAGTGGGCTTTTGTTGTCAGGATATCAGACTTAGCTTTACTTTGACAACTGACATTCATAAAAAGCTGATCTACTTACAAGTTGGGTCTCCCCCTCGCTTGTTATCGTCAAATTATAGTTTTGCGGTCGTGTTGCGCTCCTGCAGTGTTCCTGCAGCCTGCCTAAGCTTTCTCAAGTCTGGAGAAGAGAGGATGGGGGGAAACAACATGCTTCAAATATAGACTGTATATTAGATATGGATTCAACCTGTCTAATAAGCAGTCTAATGCTCCAACTTGTTGTTTGGACTATATTGTGCGTCATTTTGGATGCACAATCACTACATATTGCTCCTTTAAATTTTGACAGAATCAAATAACAACAAAGACTAAAGTTAATTGCCATTTTGAATCTAGGGCTGCAACATCTCATCCAGAAAATGCCAGTGCATTACATTTTTATTTATTATTAATAATCCCTCCAATTCAGTGGGAAAATTGCCAATAAAATCCTGGAAGGACAAGCTCAAACTCACCTCTCTCACAGTTTCGTCTCAGATCTATAACTTTCTATGTATAATTTTTGTAGCATGTTGAAAGGTTTTCACATCACTGGGGTGCTCCCACTGGACCCTTTTTAAAAACAAACAAATCACCTACTGGTTTTGAGGCACACCATGATGTTGGAGCACCAGTAATTTTTTACTTTTTTATAGGATCCTGTCAGAAACAATCTGTCTCAGAAATGTAGCAAAAAATGAACCACAAAAATAATATTTTTTTCCAATTGTGCACCCAGCCTTTCATCACTCCCAGCCATGAGCTAAGCCCACGGCAGCCTGGGCGTCCCTTGCAGGATGACTGCTGTCTGCCCCTCCGACAGCAGCCCAGAAGGGGCTGAAGCTGGGGCTGGGACAGCAGGCTCCAAGGGGTCGGGGGCAGCAGGCACCACTGGGAGCATCTCAGTTTCTGGGACCGAGACCGTGGAGTCTAATGGAGACTCTGTCGGAAGTTCAATGGGAGGCACAGCTGTGGTCGCCGGAGGCCAAAGGTACACCCGCTGGAGCCGCCAGGACAGCTCGGACATCAACACAGACGATGAGGGAGCCATCATCCGCCGTCTCACCCCGCTGGAGAAGCTGAACCTGGACATGTGCCAGGATGAAAGGTACCATGACAAAAAGAAACAGTAATCCAAAATAGGATTTTTTTTTAAATTAACATCCTGTACACAGTTCTGGTACATAAAAAAAAAAAGAACACTATCTGGTTTTGCTGCAAGCCAAATTTCAGGCAGGACAATAAAGACTGAACTGGAGTCTCGAATAAGCACAATAAATATATTTTTTTAAAATATGTTCAATACTTTCAGTACTATAATTAACTAGAATATTTAATGGATATTGTATAGTTTTAAACGTGATATTGAAAATGTATTGAAGTATCGATCCTTTTGACAACCTTACTCTGCTGTAGTATGATCAAAACGTATTTATTTGGGTAAACCCCTTGAGATGTATCATCTCGTTTTCGAGGGGATCCCAAAATCACAGAGAATATTATGTGTTACATCTCTATTATGTAATTTGGTCACAGGGTGGTCCGTGAGCTAACAGTGGGCAGAAGAATCGGCTTCTACAAAATTCGAGGGGAGATAGGCTGTGGGAATTTCTCCCATGTCAAGCTAGGAATTCATGCCCTCACTAAAGGTAAGAAACTACAAAACATCAGTAAAATGCAACTTTTAAAACACCTGCATTCAAGTAAGGGAAAACATCACACTGATTGTGATATCACATTATCTACATTTTTTAACCCTAAAATTATGATACAACTTTAAATTATGTTGCACCAAAATTTTAAACTAGCTTAAAATTAATAAATCTCTCTTTGAACCTCAGTTTAGTTTTTAGTCTAAATCTAGATTAAATTCAGATTTAAAAATAATTTGAAATTTGATCTAGTATTTACTTTTAACTTACACTTGAGGAGGTTTAACTTTTAAAATGGGTGCCTTTCTGAGCAAAATAATCAAGTTCTTCAAAGAAATTAAAGAGACAGATTCAACCTATTGGAGTGTTATGATCCGGCTCTCTCTTTCAATAGTTAAGCCATTAAAACAGTTACTGCCACACAGTCTCTTTTTCTTGTTTTAATTTTGTATTGTCATGCTGCCATCATGTGTTGGCTAACTAAGCTAGCGTTAACTAACTTTTCAGCTAAATGACAAACAATGTAACATTTTGTTTACTTTTTTAACTGTGAAATAATACGGAACAGCCAAAACTTAATGGTTCCCCTCCCTCTTTTATACATTTCAGGTTCTGACAGCACTCAAATTCTTTTTGTTTTATTTATTTAAATTTGAGTAAGCAAGCAACGCTATTTGATCTCAGTTCACTTCAATAAACTTAGATTTACTAAACAGAGATTAGTTTTCAATTGCGCAACACAGCCTGCTTAATTTTAAATCTAGATTTACTCATTTTAAACATAGTTTTGCTAAACTCTGATTAGAACTCATCTTAGATTAAATTGTTCTTTATTGGTGCAACCCATCTAAAAGTCTAAACACCATCTTTAAAGATAAAAATCATAGCTAAGCGCCCACTTGCTCTCTGCTCTGGCCTTTTATTAGATTTAAGTGATAATTTGGCTGATGAGCTGTTTCCATCAATGGGCCACAACACTAACAAGTGTGTCCTCATGTAGCAATTCACTAAGAAGGCGATGTGTGCCTGGCCAGGGGGCTGATTCAGCCACAAAGAGACAGACTGTCTGCTGCCCTTGAACAGATGGATTGATCAGAGATCTCCAGTTTCCTTAGCGACGGCTAAAATTGCTGCATGCCTCATCAAAGGCTAAAGAGAGGGAGGAGAACGAGTGTGCACGCTCTGTGTTTTTAGGGTTTTATGTACTTTACTGTCTATGCCATGCTATGTGCGTGCGTGCATGTACATGTAAGTGGTATCATTTAGTCCTCCCAGAACAATATGTGCAGCAATGCATTTTGAATGCTCCTATTGAAAGCTATGTCACAGCTGAAAGGGAGCCTAATACCAGCCTGAATAATGCATACTGACGCACAATTAGATATCTCAACACCATTTTGCCACTTAAGAACTTTTCTGTATTCAGTTACCTGAGCTCTATTTTACTTCACTTTATGAATCATTTAACAGAATACAGTAAAGATGCCAGTCGTTTGAATTTGATATATGTGAAGTATTTGATCGTTGCTGGCTGTAAAATAGTTTACGTTTTGAAATGTGCACTATATTTTCCTCTCAACAAATTTTTAAAGGTTGAATGTTAAATTTGATTCCAGGAGCACCCTGTGTCATGTCATATTTAATCTCCACCCTCATTTGACCCTTTATCTCTGTTCAGACTGGAAGACACTGCAGTATGACAGAAAAAGAACAATTTTCTTTCATGTTCAAGAGCAAATTCCCTTCTACGATAGGGCTAAAAGTGAGAATTGACCCTCTGGGAGAACATAATCAAGAAAATTGGTTTCTGTGGGCAGCTAATCCTCCATCAAATTATCTAGAGCAGATCATCAGGCTAGGTCACTGTAGGGGCAATTCTGCATTTGCAAGAGGGAATCAAGCTGACATTTTCTGTCCTTTATCTACATAAGATTTATGTAATGCATCTAATACTTCTGTTTTCAGTAAAATTGGGTCTTTTTTTTTAACAAAATAGAATTTGCATTATGTTCTGTTAAAACAAAGAAAATCATATAGGTGCATAGTGGTCAACATATGCCAATACTGATATTGACAAGTATAGCTGTGATAGGCCAATATCAGACCATTGACATTAGATATATGGGTTTGATTCTAGTACAAAGGAGCAACATATTGTATGTGCAAAAAGCATTATATGTACAAAGTTGTACTGAACATAGTTTAATGTGTCTGGGCTGTGTAATAGGGTTGTGCAAAGGGCAATATAAATATAACAGTGGAAGAAAGTGAGCTGTATGGAGCTGCAAGTGGCACCTAAATATGACAAGAGTGCAAAGAGAGAGCTGCAGGAGATCTGGACACATGGCATGAAGATGGCAGCAGTGCAAAAATCTGTAAGAACATTGATTTTGATCTTTTAATCCTTGGCATCACCAGACAAAGTGGCCATAAAGATCCTTGATAAAACCAAGTTGGATCAGAAGACCCAGAGGCTGCTGTCCAGAGAGATCTCCAGCATGGAGAAACTGCACCATCCCAACATCATACGGCTCTATGAGGTCTGACTCATATACACACTCATATTGATTTATGTATCATCATGTGATCCCAAAGGGCTTTTTCAATGACCACTACATCCGGTTGACATCTGGTATACTCTCTTCCGTAGGTGGTGGAGACGCTGTCGCGGTTACACCTGGTGATGGAGTACGCTGGGGGAGGAGAGCTTTACACCAAGATTACTACAGAAGGGAAACTCTCTGACACTGAAAGCAAGGTCGTCTTTGCTCAGATCCTCTCTGCTGTTAAACACATGGTCAGTACGTATGAGTTTATTTTACAGTGGTTAAAGTAAAATAAGAGAAAGATTAACTCCAATCTTAGTATTCAAATAACTGCTGTATTGATGATTAAGGTGGTAACCTATACTGTCTGCTATATGTTAAATGAGATGTGTTTTCACCTGCTCTCTGCTCCTACAATGACCCGGTTTAATTAAGGGAGGTCATTAAAATTTCATCAAATCTTCTCATCTAATTAATCTGATATAACAGTTTCTGTGAGGGCAGACTGTATGCACACTGCTGGTTTTGACGTATCACATACAGAAGGCATCACTCATGACATCTAAACCTTCTATACAACATTCACTTTCTACACATTCACTATTCATCAAGACCAACTCACAAATAAGTACAACAGAAAATAATAAACTGAGACTTCAAACTTACCAGCATTGTAACAAAGCAACTATAGGGAGATCCTGATCAAAGTGTAATGATGGATTAAACAACATATTCTTTTAATACCTGAAATATTTACATATGATAGACAGTATGATGATACTATAAAAGGGCTGGTTTGATTAAGAAAATAATCGAAGAATTTTCAGTAGCAACTGAAGAAACTGCACATCTCATTCATTTCTGTCTGGAGGGGATTCAGTTTGTTACAGTCACGTGGTTGCATCTTTAATCCAGCCACACATTTAAGTCAATTAGTTTGCAATTTGTTTTTTTTTGTGTCAGAAATCAAAGTTATGCCCCCCTATTAATATAAGCAGAGTTTGGATAATCTTTAAACCGTGAATTAACATGTTAGTGGGTGGCATTTCCATAATGCAGTTTCTCCTCGTTCTACCACAGCATGAAAACAACATCATCCACCGTGACCTTAAGGCAGAAAATGTCTTCTACACCAGCAGCTCTTGTGTCAAGGTGGGGGACTTTGGCTTCAGCACGCTGAGCCGCCGTAGTGAGACACTCAACACATTCTGCGGCTCTCCGCCTTACGCCGCGCCTGAGCTCTTTCGGGATGAGCATTATGTCGGCGTCTTTGTAGACATCTGGGCCCTGGGGGTGATGCTGTTCTTCATGGTGACAGGCACCATGCCTTTCAGGGCGGACACTGTGGCTAAACTGAAGCGATGCATCCTGGAGGGGGCCTACATCCTGCCCTCGTGGGTGCCAGAGGCATGCCAGAGGCTGATCAGGGGAATCCTCCAACCCATACCGTCTGACCGCTGCACAGTGGAGCAGATGATGGGCTGTGAGTGGCTGCTCCCTGTGGACTTCCCACGTGCCATGGAGCCCTTTAAACTAGACCCATCCTACCTAGCGGAGAGTGAACTACCTGAACTCGGGGAGGAGGAGTTGGAGGTAAAGGCAGCACTGGAAACGCTAGGAATCACCGCCGAACACATCCTCAACAACCAGGGGAAAGACTGCAGGAGCTCCATCACAGGGGTCTACAGGATCCTGCTCCACCGTGCTCACAAGAGACGGGCTGTTGACAGCGTACCAGTGGTCACAAAGGTAGTTGGACCAACTACAAATAAAAAGGAACGACTAAAAGTGTACCGTAGTTTGAGGCACACATCTAAACTCTGCGTGATTCTGTGACAAAATGCTTTCCTTCGCTCTGGAAATTAATATACATCATAGTCTGGGATGAGATTGCATGGATTTCATTAGAAATAAAAAAAAGTGCTTTTCAATCCAGCAGTTTAAATGGACCCTTCCTAAATCTCACCCCTCTTCACTCTGTGGTCCGGTTGAGCAGGCGTGGTACCCAGTGGAACCTCACACTTTCTCCTTTCTTGTTTCTGTACTTAGATATACTATGTGCTAGGCTCGTCTGTATTGAAAAGAAAAACACATTTTGAAGATGGTTAAAAGATGTTATTGGGAGACAACTAGTTAGCACTTAGCTAGCGTTAGCAAAACACTACCTAACAATTGATGTAGATGAGGTAGCCAGCATTTTGCTAGCATTAATTATCAGATGGATGAATGTACTAAGAAGAACTGGATACAGGGTTGGAGGCGGGCCTCCGTTCATTCCGATGAGAGCTGCTCTGTGACGCATGAAGCCATCTTCCATGTTTGAGCTTCTGCACTGCATAAAGCACGCCCAGTAGAGACTTCCTTCAGCTGAGCAACTAACTTCCAGTTTAGCATCCACTAATTTGAATGGGATAAAATGATTTAATGCAGCTCTTCTAGACTTTCCAATTGTTATTGGACTGAATTAATCAAATTCTGAGGTTGAAACAAGCAATTTCTCGGGGATTGTGATGCTCAGAAAAATGTAGCTACTGTTTAACAGCTGCATCCGTCACAATGAAAGCATATGGGGGAAAAATCTTTTTAGTCATAGCTTAGTTAGTATTTTAGTATTTTACATTAGCTAACCTCAGATGTCAGGTCTCTTGGCAATATCTTTTAACAATCTTCAAAATTCTCTTTTTTTTTCAACACAGACTTGATAGCACAGCATATTTAAGTAGGTTACAGGAAACAGGAAAAGCTGACCAAGGTTCTAAAAGGGACGGGACTTAAGAAGCGTAAATTGAAATCATGGTATATAACCCCATTCAGCTCCTGAAATCTGAGATTTCTGACTTTAGTATCTTTCTTAGCAAGTAAAATTAGTCTCTGTGAGAATGTCGCTGTCAGTGAATCATTGTCTCATTTTTTGACAGGGACAGGGACAGGGACCTGTAATCCTCATCAGATTTGGGAAATGTTATGGAATGTAATTTATTTAAGTAAATATAATGATGATTAGATGGCATACGTAACTTTTTATTTGGGTCGTGCAGGCCAGATTATTTATAGCTCACACCCATCCTATACTCAGTTGTGCTGGAACACCAATAAACCCTGTGAGAAATCAATGTAGCGTAAATTAAGGAAAAGTGACAACATTATGCTGAGACAATAAAATGGTAAAACATGCAGTCAATCCATGAAAAATGTTGTTGTTAATGTTTAATTGCACTTTTCTTCTATGCCTTAGTTTTCTATCAATTCAGACATACTGGTTTCATTCTTCACCTTAAAGTTTGTGATGATATGTGTTGAGATTTCACACCTTACCTTCTCATGTGATGTATCTCTATGAGATGTTAGATGGATTGACCTGAATGACCTCACTCTATTTCCCTCGTGGCCTGAAAAAGCCAGTAAATGTAATTACACTACAAATACCAACACCAATTTACCACCAAAGTTATAACTGTTCACGTGGCAAAATCAATTTTCAGTGTAGACTCAGGCGATGTCGGTATGAGGTTCAGTAATTATGTTTTTTTAATTATCTGATGCCATGTTAATGCTCACGTGTTGATTAAAATAAATTTGAAATTTAAATGCATCAGTCTTTTTTAATGCAGCTTGTTATGCTTTTGTGTTTGTGTTAAGGTTGTCCAAAATACCAGTACTTCGATACCACACGTTTAAAATGATACAATCTTTGTTAATTATACATTTCATAGAAGGAAAACTACCGAAATGATTAAGGAAAAAATCCAAGTGCTCGCCTCATTTCAATTCAGTCTTAATTGTCCTACCCGAAATTTGTCAGCAAAACCAGACAGAGATCACTGACTTTTTCTGTACCAGCACTGTGTGCAGGTTATTAATAAGAAAAAGAATAAAAATTGCCAAGACAAACCCAATGTCAAAGTGTTTATTGTCAAATGCACAGTTAAAAACAAGGTTCCCCATACAATGAAATTCACCCTTTGCCTTCCACTCTGAATGACAGTAAAAAATGACATAATAAGTGAGGACAGATTTAGAAATTCAAGAAACATAAATAAAGATAAAGAGAAAAGAACAAAGTAACCAAGGAACAACAAATATACATGCTATGATAAATATACAGTATGCAGTACCACAAATCTGTAAAAAATGTAAAGCAGCATAAATGTGAAGGTCTATCCTATTTTTGTGGCTAGGGCTTTTTTTTCCCTTTATATTGTGGTATCGAAAGGGGTATCAAATGTATTTATTGCATAATTTAATATTCTGCTATCATGACGAGTCTAGTTTATATGTATATTTTACAAATCTAACACTAAATACACTCTAAAGGTGAATTAAATTTATTGTGTTTTCCATCTAAATATTATCACAATGTAATACAGATGCCAGTATTTAAGTGCTACATAACAACATACAAAACACTTAAGCAAGGTTATTATAGTTGGCTAAAACAAAACTTAAATCTGAAACTAGTTGTGAAAAAACATTTTAGTTATCTGAAATTAAAATTAAAGCTATAGGCTTTAGGAAAAACAACTGACTGAAACAATATTATGTTCTTGCTAAATTATATAACTAAAATAAAAGAAATATGTACAGGAAATGTTTTTTGTTGTAGTCTTCATTAATTTGGTCAGGTTTGCCAGCAAGACGATCATGAGTACAATACTGTACGTGGAAGGGTATTTTACTACACTTCCCAGAAGCACTCAAGAAGGTCACGTACTCATGTCCGGGTTTACGTGGTGACGCAATTTTTGCCTTGTTGGAAGGTGGTTTCAGTAGGAAGCGCTGTGACTGTAGACGGTAGTAGTAACTGACGAAACGCAAGGCAGAAAAACCCAAAGACACCCTCGGACACACTCACTCGAATGGTATTTTGTCTCCTGTCATCAAAAGGTAAGAGAATTATTGTCAGTATGAATGATTTTTAACGTTTTTCAGTGTGTTTAATGTCAGGAGGCACCACGCCCTCTTGCAGTTAAGAATCATGACAGGATTATCAAGCTAACGTTAACTAGCTGGTTAGCTTGTCGGTGTTGGCCTAAGGCATGTCTTTCTTTCTGCCATTGAAGTCTAAAATGCAGCATTTATTTTAGCCAGTGCTCATGAATCATATTGTTTGTGTGTATTCACTGCAACGTTAACTAGGTCGGTTGTGACTTGAATGGCTTTGATGCAAGATAATACTCTTATATTGCAAGACAGTAAAGACTCTTTGCATCCGATCTGCATTCATCTTTTTTTTTAAACCTAAGTCATCACAGAAATGGTTCTTTCCTGGAATTGACTAAAGGCTAAACATCTTTATTTGTTTTGACACTCGATCTTGTATTCAGATCTCATGACAAAGACATGTGGGGGCGGGGCTCACAACAAGATGAGGTCATGGTGGGAGCGTGGAAATGATGCAATATGAAGCTGTTTACATGGCACTTTTGTATGCGTGTTATTAACTCATTGGCGGGGAACTATTAACATTTTCATGCACCTCACCCTAAATATTGAGATCGCTGAGGTCATTTAACTCCTCACAGTCAGAACATACACGTGCGTCTGCAGTCTCCACATGGAGGTTAATGTGTGAGGGGAATCCTCAGTGTTTACCATAATTTCACCATCACAGATTGTACAGCAGTATGACAATGAAACAAGGGATTTTCACTACAACATTTGACTTAATGTATAACGTGGCAAGTTTTTTGGTGTGAGACAAATTAGACTTTTCCAACATTAAGTCATAGCTGAGGTGTGTGGTAGGATCGCTGATAAGCAGTCAAATAATAGTCAAGAAAGTGGAGGTATTCATTCTTAATTTTAGTCAGCCAGAATTGTGAAATTATTTCTGAAGATGTATTGCTTAACTGCTGCAATTAACAATTATTTTCATTATCAATATTTGTAGTTACATTTCATCAGATGGAGACCTTTTGTAAATTGCTTGTTTTGTTTGATCAACAGAAGAGATGTAATAATATATTAAATATTGTAGCTGCAGACTGTAACAATATGTAATGTGATATTAATTTTATTATTTAAAAGGACTGGTACTGACTGGTTGTTTTTGTTTTGCAATTGTACATGCGTAATTTAAACATTCATGACCAAAGACAATGCATGCCATTTTTTGCACATGTTTATGTCATGTCTGGCTACTTTTATTCAATTTTATTAAACCAGGAAGTTCAAGTTCAAGTTTTAAGGAAAAGGGAAAAACAAATTTTATACCAGCAAAAAATGCTGTACACATCAGATTTACTATTTAACAAAGGACATTTTTGAAGTCATCATTTTTCCTATGTTTTTTAAAATTGCGTTATCATATCATGGACTTTTTTTTTTAATCTACCTTGGGTTTTAGGTATTGCTACATCCCTAATCAGCAGTGAAAAAATTAAAGATATTTATGTAAGTTTAGAATGGTATAAAACAGAAACAATCATTAGCAACCAGGTATTTTTGCCAAATGTCTTGAAAAATATATGGATATTTATCAATTAACAAATTTATTAATCTGTAATGCAGCCTTTAAGAGCAATAAATTACATTTAAGCTATATTACAAAATTTGAATATTCATTATGACATCATACTTGTAGTAATGTTGCACGTGAACATCAATGCCATCGTTAACGGATATTTAACAAATGCTGTGGTCGGTATACCGCTTTGTTGCTACAGATGTCAGTCGTTGAAGACCTTCCAGACATGGATGGAGCAGACCTGTTTGGGCTGCTGTTCCAAGGTGGAGAGGGCGGGTGTACTGGTCCTCTCTTTCCTGATGAGAATGGGCTCATCGAGTCCTGGCTGTCTGAACAAGATGTAAGATTTCATTCACAGAGAATAAATAGAAACTAAGATTCTATCCAAGACAATATTGAGCTATATTGTTCGTCTTTATTTTTGCATTGCTCAAAAAGCTGCTGTTATGTATTTCCAAACTTTATGTAATCTTGCTGCAAATGGAGTTGTAGGGGTAAATCTTAAGGGTTTGAACACTTCACCATTATGTTTGTAACACTGTTTTTTTTCCTCCCAGATGCTAACAGGTATGGACACCGAAGACTTCCTGTCCAGCTTGTTAGAAGGAGAGGACGAAATGGGGACTATCTGTCCCTCTCATTCTCCCTTGGGCAGCGACAGCGGTATCTCTGATGACAGCAGCACTGGGGTTGGAAACAACAACCTTCTGGGATGCCCGAGTCCCCATGGCAGTGATAGTGATATCGTGCACAGTCCCTACTCCTCCCAGCCCAGCCCTGTACACTCTGACCCCACCCTGGTCTCTGGGGAGGTGCAAACAGAGAGCCTGGAGGCCTTAACAGTCAAGGCTGATCATTGCTACTCTTTGCTGCAAGACAGCGACAGGGACATGGATGTCCTGCAGAGTGTGAGGGCAGAGAAGCCAGATACAGATGTCTTCATTGATCTGGGTATGTGTAGTCCAGGAACTCTCTGATTCTCATGACACTTGTGAGGTTCATAGAGTTAGATACTTGATATCCTTTGAAAACTAATAGATTTCGTGCACATTCAAATGTAGGCCCTTACTTGCCTAGCAGATCAGAATAACAGATTAAGTTTAACTCAAATGTATTTCTGTTGTGTCAGACGACTTGGTGACTGAGGAAATGGAGGAGGACATCACTAGCGAGCTGCCCTGCTCTTTGGACATAGAGGACTCAACACAGGATTCAACTGATCCCAAAAAGACAGATCAGGTCAGTTTTTTGTCCTTATTTCTTATGTTTGTGACATAATTGGTGAGCTTCTTGTACATCTTCTGTTTCATTGAACAACCACACGTGTAACAGATGCTTTAACATCTTTGTTTTTTCTCCCTCTAGTTCCAGTTTCAAGAGATTGTGCTCACCGAGGAGGAGAAGCGGCTTTTGTCGAAAGAGGGAGCAACTATTCCCACACACATGCCTCTCACAAAGGTAATTGATGCTGAAAATTAACTTGAGGTGATGGTCTTTTCATGATGCTGAGCAGCACTGTAGGGTGATTGTTTATATAATAATGACCACATGCTGCTGATGCATCAAAATTATTATTGTTCATTTTTGTAGCAAATACTGGACAATAACTGAACAGTGCAATCTCTTTTGTTGTCTGGCAATATGTGAATATTTTTGTCTTATATTCTAGTCTGATATCAATTTCATTTCGTTTCATTTTTTTGCCTTCATAGCCTACTTTTTCTTGATGAATATTCAAATAGATCTTCTGTTTGGTCTTCCTGAGGCACAGCTGCTGAGGGCTGTTATATACACATTCCCATCTGTCATGTCAACAAAGTGGTTAAAAAAAACTCCTTTCTGTGTAACAGGCAGAGGAGAGGACCTTGAAGAGGGTCAGGAGGAAGATCCGCAACAAGCAGTCTGCTCAGGAGAGCCGCAAGAAGAAGAAGGTGTATGTTGATGGACTTGAAAACAGGTGAGATGAAAACACCAACATTTCTACCAGTGAGAGATAAATTAAATTCTTTAACACAGAGGCAGATTACCCCCTATAATCACTTACTCCAGGGACCCGTTCCTTGTACATTTTAAATAATTTAAGACTAATGTGATCAGCACTTAAATAGAACATCTGTGAAGTTTCTCTCTGTGCACTGTATCACAATATCTAAGTTTTGAAATACGCATTTTTGTTCAAAACCCCATCTTTATCATTGTGGTTTGAACTCCACCACAACCAACTAGAGCTGCAACTATCAATTGTTTTCATTATTTTCTCAATCGTTGTGTCTATAAAATATCAAATAATAGTGAAAAAATATATCTTCAAGAAACAAAACCATCACTGGAACTGACTGCAAATTGCGACCACATTTTTTTTTTATTCACTCGACCCAGATTTCAAAAAAGGCAGCCTGCAGCACAGCGCTGTGGTTTTTTGATAGAGTGCAGACATTCTTCTTGTTAAAAAGAAAAGCGTAACTATAATTGTTCAATGTGCTTCTATTGTGCTGAAGATGATGTCACACAGTTTCATCTGGTGTTGCTATTGCAGTCATTTAAGAATCTCACCTACACTGACGAAATACCAGCTGCAGTGAGAAACAAAGTTTTAAGAAGTACAGTAAAATGCAGTGATTTATTGGATGTCTTTTAATTTCCATTGTTGATTAGGGTTTGTCAAATACTCAAATTGATATTTTAGTAAATATACTGAATCATTGTCTACCACAGGGTTGCCATCTGTACTGCACACAACCTGGAACTACAGAAGAAAGTCCAAATGCTTCAGAAACAGAACATGTAAGAACTCTGAGATATTTCTACCACATTAATAAGTAATAACATCTTGAAAGTGTTTCTGAATCCATGGGTATCTCTTACAGTAAACTTGTCCTCTTGTTCCTCACAGCTCCTTGATAGAGCAACTGAGGAAACTGCAGGCAATGGTGAAGATGTCGACCATGAAGGCCAGCACAACCAGCACTTGTGTTATGGTGAATTTGTTGACTTACTTCTTTTTCTCTCCCGATCATATTTATCAGATTATGTGTCAGCATCTTTGTCGTGCTGCAGTATGTTTTCCTCACTCTCTCCTTGGCTTTGCCCTCCAGGTGTTCCTGCTCTCTTTCTGTCTCATCATCTTCCCGTCAGTCAATCCATTTGGCAAAAACACAGAACAGAAGGAGCTCTACACACCGTCTTCCAGTAAGTTACCTCTAAATAAAAAAGTCTGTCCCTTGTTGTATCAACCTTTCTTGCTTTGTCTTTTGTCATGTCTTTTGTCTCATGTCATATAATGGATCAAGGCAGCATGTCTTCTCATTGTGTACTAGCAGTCTACATCACATAGGAGTGGTCAAAATACATAGTATGATAACATAGTCTGGCCAAAAATATTATCAGAATCATGATCTAAAGTGGGATTATTTTCTCAATTTTGAAATTCCCTGTAATCTACAGTTAGGTGTAAAACACAATATTGCCTTAAAGATACTAGACAGGTTTCAAAGTAGCAATTAAAACCTGAGTTTTATTTGAAGTTGTAAACAGAAGCCAAAGGATAACATAATCATCAAATAAGACTGTTCAAATACTCACAACTCAGTTCCATTGTTTATATCAACATAGGAAGTGCCACAAAAAGTTATTCATTCAATCAGCATTCCCGTGTAGTTGGCTACATCACTAGTAAATACATTAATCTATTTTCAAGTGAGTAGCTTCACTGACCACTAACCAGTATAACTCTGTTTTATTCATGTTATCTTTGTGAGATTACATGAAATTCTCAGCTTTATTGGCTCAGCTTTTGTTTTTCCTTCATCATTGCAGTCATCTCCCGGACCTTGCGCTCAGTGCCACAGGAAAGCACTGATGCCATGTCCTACCTTGAGCCCTACCCTGAAGAGGACGAGATTGTCTTACTGCCTGAGGTGGAGAATGCTAAAGCCATCTTTGCTGGTGGTCAGAAGAATCACACCCCTGACTTCCAGAGGGTGGAGCAGCCAGACTCGGAAACAGGAGTCAACAGCAACTCATCGGCAGACTTCCCCAGTCCCAATCAGGCTGCAGAGATGACATCGGGGCCGGCTGGTGGAGTAGGGGCCTTAAAGGAAGGATCCATCGATTCTGCAGTGGCCTCTGCCGTGGCGTATGAGGTCACAGGATCTAAGGATAACTGGATAGACCGGAACCCACCGTCTGTCATATTACAGCAGCACCGCTCAGATGAGATGTAGTAGGAAGATGTTGATCAATATGACCAGCAGAGGGAGCCATATTCTTAATGTTATAGGTAGCAGAGGGAAGCTTAAACTTAGACTAATACACGGAGGAAGGGAAAATACCAGTAATTATCAAGATATATCATCAGTCTGTCCCCGCCTTTCCCCTCTTACAACCCTCTGATGTACTACTGTTATTTTATTTGCACTTTTTACTGACTTCCTTGTTCCAGTGGTCAAAAAGAACTGGAGAGATTTCCCTATTTCAGCAGGGTGAGCTACCTAAAGATGGTAATACACATGCTTGCTTTACTGGAGGCCAAACACCATTTTAGGGCTCTTAACTTATTGTACAAAGTGGTGCTAATGACCAAAATTTGT
The DNA here is from genome assembly GCF_056507025.1 of Lutjanus erythropterus. Taxonomy (NCBI): domain Eukaryota; kingdom Metazoa; phylum Chordata; class Actinopteri; order Lutjaniformes; family Lutjanidae; genus Lutjanus; species Lutjanus erythropterus. Next base: position 22,315,864 of record NC_139326.1, on the reverse strand, counting down.
AAATTTGTGAGCATCACCACAATAAAATTTATAAAGAACTGGCAGTAGATTGCTTCAAAAGAGGCACTACTTGATGGCATTATTATTTATCGCCAAATTCTAGGGAGAGTTTTGTTTGACTGTGGTCTGTTTGATCTAGATGACCACATAAGCTGCTCATGAGAGACTCTCTCATAGTAAATTATTATTGTGAAGAGAAGTTAGTCCACAGCAAACTAGCCAGAAACATCCATTGCATAGTAGACGATAGGCTGCTTGATTCTCATAAAGCTTGATCAAAGTGGTTGACCACCGTAATGCTTAAGCCATTGCAGGACATTTGGCCATTTTAGAGGACTTGTAAAGTTTGTTAGTATTTCCCTTGTAACAAGGGTATCCATGCTCCTTTTTAATTTTGGAATGCTTTGTTTTTATGTTGTACAGTAAAACAAACAAAAATAATGTCTGCAAAGTATAAAACAAGATGCTGAACCTTTGACTTTGTCATTGTTAGCTAACCCCTTGAGCTCCATGTTTTCCCCTCCACTGGACAGTTCTTACCTTTATAAACATTTCTGAAATGTGCACAGAACAAGGGGTTTGATATATTTGCTCAGTAAACCGTGTTGCAGTAAAATATACTCAAAAATGTAATGACCTGTTTTGTCAGTGAGGCATTTTTGTTCTTTTTTTGTGTAATTCTTATGTTACTGTTAAAAATACATGGAATCTAAATGGTATTGGAACTGTTTTTTTGTTATAATCAATGAGATTTTAAATGTTGATCATGTTGAACAAATGCACTGACATTTGACGTAGTCCAAGAAGGGAATGTAAATAGGCTTATATGATTGTAGCTCTTCTGTACATTTGAACTCTTTATGTATAAGACATGTCTGGACCTCTATAATAAACTTTTTATAAATCAGAATGTCTCAAAAGTTTTTCTTCATCAGTGTTATTGACGAAGGAATAGAAGACTAAAAATAGAAGCAGAGCCAGCAGCCAGCCACCAGGGTGAGATTTTGGCTTCACTTTTGGGGAACTGTCATGTTGTCCATTTCTTTATACCAGTGGTGCCCAACCCTGGTCCTCAGGGCCCACTGTCCTGCATGTTTTAGATGTTTCCCTGCTCCAACACACCTGATTCAAATGATAAGGCTGTTGTCAGGCTTCTGCAGAGCCTTGATGATGAGCTGATCATTTGAATCAGGTGTGTTGGAGCAGGGAAACAACTAAAACATGCAGGACAGGGGTCCCTGAGGACCAGGTTTGGGCACCACTGCTTTATACTGTATATGTCAATGCTTTCAACTTCAGGAGGCTATTGACCATTGAAATTAGGGCTACAACTAAAGATAAGTTTTTCTTGATTAATTATTTGATTTTTTGGTCCATAAGATGTCAGAGAATAGTGAAAAATATGTATTACTGTTTCTCAAAGAAAGCCCATTGTGAGATCATATATTTTGTTTTGTCCACATATTTGTGAATATACATTTGTGTGGATACTTATGTACTTAGTAAGATTGCTTATTTGTCTTCTCAGTTTGCATAATCTTTCTTTATCAAAGAAAGTCCTACAGTGCTATTTTAGTGACGTTTCAACAGAAAAATCATCAGAAATTTGCAATAGAGCTCCCACACACTGTCTTACTTTCAATCTAACATTTATTTGTAAGATTTTGGTACGAAACCTTCATCAGACAAGTAGTTTGTGTCAATGACAAGCCATTTTAAACAGGGAGTGGTTATTTGTCTGCAACCAATCACATTCCCCATGTGCATTAAAAAAACAAAAACAAAAACAAAACAATTAGACAATAACAAAACAATATCCAAAACAGACAGAAAAATAAAGCACTATATAATGACAATTATAAAACTATATAACTATAAAAACAATACATTCCCACATATTGCAGGATACGTTTGTACCTGTAGGAACACATTTACCATACATAAGAGATGCAACAAGGCAAAACATTCATTACTGTGTTCATATATTAAATTACAATTAAATTTACCTCTGCCCTATCCAGACAAAATACAAATCTGGAGCTACTAGTCCAACCACAGTCTGGAAGTGTTTAGCACAGCTTCTAACCACCATAGTTTTGAGGAGTTAGGTACTTTGCTCAGGGTCATGTTTAATTTATCCTCCATTGGGATTTTCACAGCTGACCGGGATTTCCCCCATGCTCTGAGCCAAACTATTTACTGCATTCAGAGCTGTCCAACAGGTTCCAGTTATAACAAGTTGTCTAAGCTTGTTTATCAGAGTGCACTGGATTTATTTTAAATGAAAAGAACATTTTGAGGATGTTCTAATCACATTATCAATTCAAGTTTAAATTCTGTCCACTCAGACTCTTCTGGATTTTATTTCACCCATTGATTCATTATTTATACTTTTATGATTATTGTGTGGGTTGGATATTATCTGTTTTATGCTATATAAATTGTGTTTTGCGCTGTATGAGTGAGTGGTTTAATTATTTTTGTCTTTTTTCTGTCCTGTCAAACTTCAAATCAACCATATTGATAAGGACATTAAGTATTTTATTGAGTCTTGTTGTTTTTCTTTTTGTTTTTCCCCTGTTGACATCCATGCTCCATAGCTGGCAAACAGTATTTGTCTGTTGGGTCAGCTGTTGGGGAATAACAACATATAGGAACTGGCTGGTGACTCACATGTGTGAGGTTGGAGTCATGAGTCATAGGCTTATTCAACATGTTGAGACTAGTCATGTAGGAGGGAAAAGGTCACGGTCTCTGAACGACCAGCAGGTGGCGGTGTCGGTCCAGATTTCTGACTCTGAGCGCTCTGTGGATGGTGCAGATTAGGTTAAAGGTCATGCGGTAATTGTGTGGGCACCTTCATTTGCATTCAAACAAATGTCAGAGTGAATTGTTAACTGAGTCATCATTTAACAAGAAAACAAAATGTCAAAAGACAGAGGGCCCACTTTGTGGTATTTGTACCCCTATTTGTGGTATTATTATGAGCTAAGGGGGCCTGTTTTCTTCATAATAACTTTTGAAGTTTTATAATTTGTCTAACTGATTTATATGCAGGGGTGGAATGTGACTAAATACATTTACTCAAAACTGTACGCAAGTACAAATTCCTGGTACTTGTAGGCCAACTTTACTTGAGCATGTCTGTTTTATGCATATGTATACTTCTGTGGTCTACAGATACCCTAAATGGTTTAAATTATTTTAGATGTCCGGCTCCATATGCATTCAAAGCAAAAGTCTGTTTCTACTTTTGCAGAAAACGGGGCAGCTACAATAGTGGTAACTGGATTTTATTTATTTGAACTGATTTAAAAGCAATTTCACATTTATATGTAGTGAAATGTGGCAATTTTCTATGAGAAAAATATGTCTACACAGACAAACAAAGTGCTTATGCTGGGCCATGTAACAGCGTTACAACTGCCCCCAATCTTGCAGCCATCATAAAATCTCATATGCTAGCTAGCAAGACAAATGTTAGCGGTTTGGTCATGTGCAAACAGTGTTATGTATCTTTTCAGATGCACTGCTCGGCATGTGTCACGTCACTTCCTGAGAGCCTCTTTGCAAGTCGGAGATGAACCATGGACACGACAAACTATTTTGAAAAATACATTATGGCTAGCAAAGTGAACTGATTCAAACTGAAGCTGTTTTGGTGGCCTGGTTGCTCAGTTGGTAGAGCGTTCATCCTACATACCGAGGCTGTGAGTTTGCTGCAGCCTTTACCTTGTTTCTGATTGGAGGAATTAAGTATGTTACAATTGTCCCCGGTCTCCCCTACATTTAATACCAGATACTTACAGACTTTTACTCAAGTACCATTGTATGGGTAACTTTCACTTGTAATAAAATAATATTTTAGCACAACATGTTTTCTTTTACCAATTTAAGTATGACTTTTGGGTACTTTTTACAACACTGTTCATGTATGCTAAATTAAGTACTCTTACTATAGTAAGAGTTGTTGTAGGATCATCATCCCTTGATGGACCTACAACAAATATTTATATATTAGTAGATGCAATTTTCAAGTCAAGACAAGACCAGCAACAACAGCGTGTAAACATCCAGTCTTCAGCATCTGTCTGAGAAGCGACTGATGTTGAATGTAAACACATGCAGTCACCGATAAGATAAACTGGCCTCTATACACCACTGGCCGCGGCACGTGGCGCTGTGCGGGAGGGGGGCACGCATCTGTCGGGCATCTGCCGCAGGGTCCTGAATGGAGTGGGGTAATTAAAACACACACACACACACACACACACACACACATCCCCCAGCCCCATGAAAGGGCCGGGGGCAGGTGGAGGACGTGAGTATTGTTGTGACACAAAAGTCGTCCTTTTTAACGACACGCGTCAAGTCAGACTGGCAATTAAGCTTCCTTTTCATTGGGCGAACAAAAAAAAAACTGGCGTGTGCCGGCCACAAGCTGTTTGGTCACTCCTCCAGAACGACACCAAGAAATCTCCTCCCTATGTGGGTCAGGACAGGCTGCAGTTCTGTAACTACCAGGCAGCGCAGACAGTAAACACAGTTGAGTAACAGATTGATGGGATGCAGCGTGCGCAGGTGAACAATCAACAAGCTGTTTATTAAGGGCATGGAGAGGCTAGACTGCGGCAGGGAAAGTTTGGATGGGCTAAATATAACAGCGCCAGTGATTCCCCACGCTGGGGAAGTCCAGTTCTTTGAAGACTGTTCCGGAGTTTATCATGGAGTACAGTCATTAGTACTTGTTCCACCGCTGCTTCACCCACAGAATAGGAATATCTTCGTATTCAGTTACATTATCACCTGTCTGAGAGGTACCGGTCTGCTGTGCCCACTGGTTTTATAACTGGCATGAGAAAACATCACTTGGGCATAACAATTATATAACTAGCAAACACGAGACAGAGTTACTGTATTCACTGATGAAAATAACAGGTGAATAAACTACCTGTGATCATCATACACTGTACAAAAAACAAAAACAAAAAACAAAACAGGAATTTAGTGAGATCGACTAATCTTTTCTCAGTAACTTCAGTTAAATATGCAAGTTAAGATAATTTAAAATTTTGAGTTATTAGTTTTAGGACTTGCAAAGATGAGCTCTTCTAACTTGAAGTCTTTTGACTTGAAATAATGAGCTGAATGAGTAAGTGAACTGTACGTCAGTGGTTTTCAAACAGGGGGTCTTGAGTGGGTTGTAAGGGGTCCTTAACAAAAGATGGAATAGAATACTTTACATTTTATCACATTTTTTGTAAGCTGGAACAACAGGGAAGACATACGGGTTGCTTTATTGATTGACTGCAATTTACTGTGATTCCAATTTGATCATTTATTGACTATGAAGACTTTATTGTTGACAAATACTGTATTTCCAGTACACTTGCAGATAAATCATGGTTGCTTTTTTCACAGTCAGGTAGGGTTGTTTCTCTGATACTGCCTAAAATGCTGGTATTGGTATCAGTGAGTATGTAATTCTATGCACCAATCCAATACCATTTGCATGTATTTTCTTAACCACTGAAACTGGACCTGATTACTTCCCAGCTATGTCCTGTACACCATTCTGACATTTTATTCATTCTCTGTATGTATTTCTTCATGTTTTACAAAAGGTTTAACCTGAGCCAGATCAATGATATCACATCCATACAGGGTCAGTAGTATACAGCTGTTAAAATATAATATTAAAAATGACATATATTTTTGGCACACTGGTATCAGATCAGTACTCGGTATCAAATGATGTGCAAAGTTCAGGTATCAGAATCAATACTGTTAAGGAAAAATTTGATTTGTTTTAGAACATCATTCGTATCAAGTCTTTTTGACTAGAAGTTTATTTGTTTGGAATATTTCAAAATGACCTCAACCTGTCATTCCAAATTCAACCAACTTAATCTTAAGGCAGTCCGAACACTGACTTTTTAAAGTAAAAAAAATTGTGTGCAATATCACATGATTTATAAGCACGTATATAAATTTGGGTAATAAACATGTAATGGCAGAATATTATTTACTGTAGTGTGATATATTCAGGAGGTCAGCTGAACCCACAGTGGCTTCAAGCCTTGTTGTGTAAGTAAACTCTTTCTCTGAAAGTCCATCGTCAACAGGACTTTTAGTTTTGTTCTCTGTGGTGATGTTGGATGTTGACAAGGTAAGGAGGAATCGGTGAAGGGTGGGTAGGAGGGGGGATTTCTTGAAAGCTTGTAATCTTGCCCCACGTGGGGTTGTCAACATGCCTGGGGACTTTTGCTTTCCTCTTCCCCGGCTGCTCTGAGCCAATGGTAGGAGGCAGGAGCGGAAAAGACCGCCCCTTGCCGAGAAACTACGCTGAGCCGCTATAAATCCACCCACAGCCTGTTCCGAGCTCAGAATAACGCAACAGAGACTACATACAGAGACACACAGCCTTTTCTGTTCACTGCTGAACACCGATCGCGCTTTGGATTATAACTATGACTCTGGAAGAGATCCACGGACAAGAGAACACAATGGAAAACGCAGATAGGTAGGTATTTTACGCACGGATTCAACATGAATCAAGCTGCTTGTTTGATGCTTTCACCTGTTTGTGAAAATGTGGACAGCGACCTGATGATGTGTATTTTTCTTTGTGAAGGGTGCAAAGTGCAGGCGCAGCCCTGGAGGAGCTGCTGGTCGCTGCTAAGAAGCAGGACTACCTCACAGTTGGAGTTTACGAATCCGCCAAAGTCATGAATGTGTAAGTATAACAATCCGTGACATTTTCAACCGCAGTTTGGCATGCTGTTTTAATTTTACGCACGAGCATGAGAGAATATCGCTCTGACCAGCTTTCTCCTGCTTTACACAGTGACCCAGACAGCGTGGCATTCTGCGTCCTCGCCACAGATGAGGAGTACGAGTGTGACATCGCTCTTCAGATCCACTTCACGCTCATCCAGGCGTTCTGCTTCGACAACGACATCAACGTGGTGCGCGTCAATGACATCGAGCGCCTGGCCGACCTCGTGGGTGCAGACGAGAGTGGCGAGCCCAAGGACGCGCATTGCATTCTTGTCACGGTACGTTCCCATGCCTGGAGCACCCACACAGCCACTCAGCCAGTGAATCATGCATGCATCATTCCTCTGTCTGCCTGGTTACTGCATGTCTGCAAATTCTCAACATCTCCTCCTTTTTTATTCCAGAGCCCCAGTGCAAACCCATGGAAAGACCCTGCTCTGGACAAACTGAGCCTGTTCTGTGAGGAGAGCCGCAGTGTGTACGACTGGGTCCCCGCCATCACACTCCCAGAGCGCTGAAGTGACATCCCACTGCTTCACATTATGATGAAGATGATGAAAAGAAAGTCAAGGAGCTGAGCCTCAGCTGTGGGGAGCCTTTCTGCCTCACATGTCTGGATTAAGAGGCTGTAAAAGTGGCTGTAACCCTCCTGCAACAGCTTCCGGTGCATTCTGGGTCAGCGCTTTGGGTCTGGATTACCCTGAGGAAAGGGGCTCGAGTTCAGAGGTCAAGTGTGGACCGGGTCGAGTGGACACTGACAAAGCCTTATGGACACTGAGGATGATTTTTGGACTGTGCTGCATAGTGCATGAAAAGATGCTAAGGTTTGACCCAGTTACTGCTGCCCTAGATAAAAGGCAACAGGGGAACTGAGGGCGCAGAGATGGAGACTGTGCAAGACATGGACATATGAAAGTACAGAGGCTGGACTGAATCTCAACAGAGGGGAACAAAGAGGATGTGGGTCCGGAAGAGGGTATCTGAAAATGTCTGGACTTTTTCTTTAATGGTGCAGCCGACAGGATGTTCTTGGAATAAGCAGAGACTTTGCTTGCAAATCCTGGTTTGAGCTGTGTCTGTACCTGTGACACTTGTTCATGGACTATTTTTACTTTCAAATATGCAGACAAAGCAATGCAATATTTATTTGAATTGTACTGATTTTTAATGATTTGTGAATAAACATTTGAAATCAAACTCATCCATCTCTTGTCATAATTGTTATTTCTCTTTAACATTGACACAAAGCTGAGGTTAGCTAAGCTGCAACAGAGTGGGAAATGAAGTATCAGGAAGTGTTGCATGACATCAGTTACCAAGTAAAAGAGAAGTAGTAAAGATTAAACTGTGGGTGGAAGACGGAAGGTTGGGTGGTTGTGAGAGAGATTAAATAGACAAAAAGTAGTTGCAACATAATGATGCTTGTGCTCTGATCACTTACTGCTCGTAGACCAGCTGCTTTGTGTGACAGCTTGCACAATTGCTGCAGCCAGAATCGAGGCCGAGGTTGGGGGGCTTGCAGGAAAGAGCTTTCTTTTGTTTTCTGTGCACAGGCAGCTGAGGCTACAGAGGTCTGTGTGTCAGTGAGCAGTGTGCTTAGTTGTAGTTTTGTGCATCCATGTGGAAGTGGGAGACTGCATGGTGTTAATAACCCCGTTTTGCTCTGCAGTAGAGCACTGAGGTTAAACTTTATATATCAGAGATGCACTGTTGCAAAATCTACAGTGTTGCGCACTTATTTTAATGCATGAATATCCACTTTGATAAATCCTGCAATAGCTTGCAAAGTTCATTAGGCAACACACATGGCGAAAGTGATGAAAAGTTATGAATTTTGTATTCACATAGACACGTGCACACACATCCACGTGCAATCACACCATTGAAAATGTAATGGAATCAGAGCTGTAGCAGAATGAGGGTCAGTTTGATCATCAGTTGCAGGTACAAGTGGAAGTGTGTGAGTGTCTTGTGGTCTGCTCGGAGCTGAAGCTGACAGTAAAGGACGGCCCACATCAAAGAGATAGGAGATTTCAGAGGAACTCGTCTTGCTCTTTCTTGGTAGCACCTCGGTCACCAGCCAACCACTGGCCATATTCTGCATGTGTACGTGCAAGTGCACGCAAATATGCACAGACACGCGCACCTGTGTCTGCACACACATCCGCACACATTGTAAAAGTTAAGTATTTATTTCAACTTTAAAAAAGTTATTGTCTTGACTGCATTCAAATTTTAAGTTGACTGAATTTAAAAAGACAAGACATTTTGTAATGATTCAAAACATATACATTTTTTAGTCAAATAAACTTGATTTTAATTCAGTTGTACAAGAAAATTAAAACAAAAAGTTTTAACTCTCAAACAATGCATGCTGGGAAGTATGCCAGTATGTTTCTTTAGAAATTTAATTTAATGAATTGATTGAAGTCGATTGAATAAATAAAAGTCTTATATTTATATTAAAGGAGCAATATGTAAGAACTGCATGTCCAACAGTGAGTACTGCAGCCCAAATAGTGAGTTGGAGCCATAGACTGTATAGTAAATAGGCTGAAATCCTATTTATTATACAGTCTGTGGTTAAAGCAAGTTGTTTTCTCCTAACCCCATCCCCTGTAGACTCAAGGAAGCTCCAGCATTCTGCAGAAACGCTGCAGGAGCACAAGATGAGCGCAACACTGTAATTTGAGCAAGTGACACTGAGTCTCTGATTAGCTGTTTACAACTGTTACAGTAGATTGTTTGTATGACTGTAGCATTGTTGCTGAAGTGAGAATTTCCACTTGGCATGTTTCCATAATCTCTGATGACATATCATGGTCATTTTATGATTTATTCGAGTAAATAAAGATTTCTCCTTTAAGTTAATGAGAAGACATTAGTCGATTCCACCGAATTCCTGTAGGACTTTTTACATCACACACGCAGCACACATACAAGAAAAGGAGGCAGTCCTTCTCTGTCTGCCAAGACTGATCACAGGTAATTGCTCAGCGTTCTAAGAACAAAGGAAGCTTTACTCAGACAGAGTTACAAAAAAAAAAATGTACAGAAGCAGCAATGGGACTTTCCATGGGCATTACTATCTGCACAATCAGGCATAAGGGAGACTAAAATAACTTACTACATGCTGACAAACCTAGTCATTTTCTTACATGCATGATCAAACCTGTAGTTAGTGACACCTAATGAGATACTGATATGAAGACAAATGTGGCTTGTGATAACTATTTGTCTGTGGTTGCTACACTCAATAATATCTCACAACATCTATCACAATATCTTTTGAAAATCACCTGTAAAAGTCCCAGACAACTCAAAAGGTAGACTGAGACACACTTGAAATGTTTCAGGCTCTAAACAACAGAGGACTGGAAAGAGGGAGTGTTTCCAAAAGCACTCAACATTTAACATTTAATTTATTTTGATTAGTTTATTTTCTATGCAGGTCAGTTTTCTTTGTGTTCCCTGCCATGAAAAAAGAGACTACCAGCAACAATGGCAGAGGCAATTATGTCTAATCTTGACCTGTTTTTGGAAAAAAGCAATATTTAATGCCCCAGATAAGACCTATTTTCTCAGAAAATAAATGTTGACTGTTTTATTATGTGCTCAGAGTAAACAAAGTACCATTGGCTAAGTGTATGGTAGTTACAATTAAGTACTAGTGTATTGTTGACTAAATCCTTGACCTACTTTGTATATAAGTCACATTGATGGTCTTCGTGATATATCAGGGTTTTCTTGTGCTCTTTACAACCTCATTTCTCCATGTCTGCACCACTCAGGCCTACATTATCTGCTATTTTGACCCTAATTTCTGTAGCATCGACACATGCAAGCCCTATGCAAGACTGAAAAACAATAACATGCCTGTTTTTTTCACGCTACAGGTGTATCTGGGCCAGCAGAGAGCTGCTTCTGCTGCTATTTGTATGGAGCGAACAAACATCTTCTCCCTTTGTTGGCTGTCGTGCCAAAGCCTGGAGCAACAGTCCAGACTGTCGAGGCAGCTCGACTGTCTGCACGAGGACTGAGCCAGAGATCTAGAGCTACGATAGACTGAAAGGGAGGGAGCAAGACCAGACAGATGTGCGCTCTGACTTAGAAACATTTAGTGTTTTCAACTGTGGCACAGAAAGATGGTAAACATCAAGCAGGAGTTCACTCGAGTGCTATTCAGACTGTTTTTTTCCTGTATGAAGTGCTCATAGTGAGTTTTCCTCCATTTCACATGGAACACAACCCCATACAAAATATTTAGATTATCCCTGATGCATGTATTACTCCAGACACAAAATGCACTTAGATGATTGAAGGGTATTCAACTGATTAATTACCTTTGTAAAGGAAATGTTCAATATTTATTCACTCTCTTGCAGAGAATTATATGAAAGGATCAATACCACACTCATATCTGTCAGTATCAAGCTTGCCAGCCTGCAGCAGATTAGCTTATTTTAGCATAAAGACAGGGGTACATAGCCCAGTTCTGTCCAAATGTAACAAAATCAATCTACCATCAACTCCAAAGTTCACTACTTAAAGGATACTTCATTCCAAAATCAAACATGCATATTTTACCTCTTACCTGTGGTGCTATTTATGCATGTAGTTTGTTTCGGTGTTAGGAGCCAAGTTCTGGATTCTCTTGAATATAATGGAACTACTCGATTTGTGGTGCTCACAGCACCAAAAAATAATGTGTGAGAAACAGCAATGGGAAAGGTTACAGCTCAGCTGAGGAGGACGGCATTGTTTACGGCCTGCACCATCACAAGCAAGAGCCTTGTGTCCATGATTAGATGCACGCTTCCCTTTGCTCTGTGATACAGTTAGTGGCTGTAGTTCAGTAAAAAGAAAGTACTTCCTAAATGAAAGTGCTCACAAGGTCTCCTGATTATCTTGAGTAACTGGGTCATGATTTGTGTAAAGAGACATTGCCATTGAGGTTTTCCAAAAGTGTGTTATCCAGTGCAGTGCAGTTCCATTATATTCAGAAGACCTCAGAAGTCAGATATCTCTACGGCCAATGGGCATTACCTTCCACCCAGTGCACCTTTCATTGCTATTTTCACCAACATAGCTGTCATATTCATGGCCAGTACCCAAGTTGTGTTGGTACATTGGCCCGCACGACTTGCGGATTAACCGCAATGCCTACATCACTACAACTGGGTCATTTCAGCATTGCTACAAATCCCAAGAAAGTGAACAGACTTATTTCCCAAAATATTGAACTTTCCTTTTACAATTTGTAAGATGTATGTAGGAGCAAAATTAGGTAGAAAGCGAAATAAAAAGTCCCAAAGTTAATGTCACATTCACAGAGGTCCAGTTCTCGACTGAGCAATGCTTTTTCCCTATTGACTGGTCTACTGAAGCAGATGCTGCAGCCTTGCATGCTTTGCTGACTAAATCTGAAAAATCAATTTCCATTCCTTCTGCTCTTATGTTTTCAGGTTTGTTTTCGAAATGCTCACCAAAATTTCCAAACACTTAAACCTTCTTCTACTGGGCATGCACACACAAATCTTGAACAAGCCTGCAAAAGAAGAAAAGTCAGGACAGTTGAACTTGAGGATTTCAGAGGCCCGTGACATTGTAAATGCTAATATTGTAAGCCTTATGTAGCATATTGAGGGAGGAAAGACAATGCACAATGTTAATTGTCAATGTTAGATGTCCTGTGGTGTTATAATACCCCATAATGCTCACTGTTGGGCTATTTTAACCCTGGTGAAATGTTACAGTATGTGTTTCCATCTTTGGACATGATTCCCAGACTTGTGGTTCAACTGTAAATGCTAAATGCTTCAGAGGGACTTTGGTAGAGTGCTGCTACTCCGCCCTTCCCAGAGACATTACTTTCATGGGGAACTGTGGTCCCTTCTTCCCATTCCCCTTCTCCATCTCACTTACAGTAACCACAGCGAGATGAGATTACACCATGAGCTGGCAGCCAACATCCCCTCTCACCCCACCCTGCTCTCAGCCTCTCTTGTGTGTGGCCAGATTGGTACGATGAGCTCAGGGCTCAGCTGGCTCAGGCAGGCAGCAGAGAGAGAGAGAGAGAGAGATAGATAGATAGATGGATGGCTGGTGTAGGGTGTCTCTAATCTAAGTATGTGTCACTCACTGGAGAAATAGGCTGCACCCTAGCTGCTCCTGCTGTTGCTCAGCTTACAGTGAGCTCACCACTCACAAGCCGTGTGGTGAGCCAGCACAATGTGCAATTTTCAGAAGTTCTCAGCTTCACAGTGCAGGGAATTTCTCATCGCTGTGGTGACCAAGGTGATTCCTGTACAACAACATGTACACACACAGTGAGGCTGCTGCTGCTGCTGTTTGTGAGAAGTCTGTCAGTGTGACCTGACGTGGTGGTTTTTGAGTTTTGTGGTTGCGGTTAAGGCTCAGGTAGCTGTAAATATTGAAGCTCACATATGTACACACACACACACACACCTGGGCACCTGGGATGACCGCATCACACTGACAGGGATGAGATCACATGATCCAAACCTCTCAGTTCAGAAGTAATGATTGCGGTTGTCTTACTACATAACCTATAATCAGACTGAGTAAAACAGCTGTGTGTGAGCGCAGGTTACAAACAGAAACACACCTGACCTACACTTAGAGATCCACCGTGTCCCCTGAATAGGGGTAGAGTGACACACATACAGCAGGTCATTTGTAGATGAGGTCATGACACACACTTAACTGCTGTTAATGTGAAATATTACTCTTACTTCTCTGGTTAAAACCAATGAGATAAATGGATTAAATATCATAACAATAACAGATGGGCAGAAATTTGATTCCCTCCACTATTTGTGCAGGATATAATCATTTTTGGGTGTTTGCTTTTGAACTGGTACGTCTGCTTAAATTGCCCTGGGATTGCATCAGGGTGTTTGTTTGGTAGCATCTGAATGGATTGACTGGATGAAATATGTGATTTATGAGTGCAATATCTATATGACTCATGCAAACATGCATACTGTAATTTTACAACTTTTTTTTTTTTTGCATTAATTAGACATTTAACTCATTATTTTTCTCAAATAACACAATTACAATTTTTGAAATTTAAATGGGCTTGTTACTTTGTCTTACCTGAAAATGGTCGACAACACCAGTTTTCTGACACTGCAGAAAACTGCAGACGGAGCAGACAAACGTAGGCTACTCCCCAATCTATGATCTAACGTCAACTGAAATTATGGTTAGCTTGTTTTTCAAGCTTAGGTGAGCTTGTTTTTCATCGAAATATAATACAAACTGTTCATCATATTTATAATATAATTACTGAATTATTTATTCAACACTTGGTTATCATATTCAGCTGACTGTGAGCCCTATATACATAGCCACAGGCAATAAAAGTGTAGCTTACAGGTAGGGACACTACTTGTTGCTGCCCTCTGGTGGTCAGGAGTATTATTAACTCCCATTAGCGATAATGGGTACAATGATGAATAAAAGTAATAAATAATAAGTAGTAATAGCAATGAATAATCTAGCTACACTAAAATAATATAACTACACAAATAATGTAACTACACCGATATAACATAGCTGCAGTAAAATAATATATGTAGACTAGAATGTAACTATACTAAGATAATATAATTATGTTCAAGGAAATTACAGCAGAGTAACACAAAAGTTACTTACCCTAGTAACTGATTACTAATGTAAAGTAAAGTAACTTGATTACTTTTGAGAGAAGTATCTAGTAACTTTTACTAATTATTAATTTTCAAGTTGCCCAACACTGCTGGGGGTTTCTAAAAATATTATATGAGCCATGATATCAGTGACCTTACATAAACTTCAATAGCTTAACTTAGATTACATGTTCAAAGTGCCAGATTTCTATTTTGATCCCACCTCAGGGTGTTTTACATGAAGGGAACACCATAACAACAAACATGCAAGAAACACTCTGAGATAACTCTTTTTTTTAAAAAAAAGCAAGAATGTGCACAAGGAGTGATGCCAAATGCATTGATCAAATGAGGCTAGGCATCTGGGCTTTCCTCTTTACATGAACTGCAGAGATAACTGTAAAAGGCAAAAGCTATTTGAGGACAACTGAAGCTCAGCTCAGAGAGTCTCAGAGTCTAACCTGGTTTGCTCTGGCACAGCAGAGAAAACAAGAGGGAAAATGAGGATAGAAAACGAAAATGGAAAACCAGCTAAATATAGCATCAAATACCTTAAAAGTATGTGTTATCATTCTGTAACGACTATGGTATTCAACAAATACATTGCATTTCTTACTCCCTGTCTGTATCTGGATTCCGTTCATATTTTCTGGTTTACTGTGGCTGCCAGAATGGCTGAAGAGGGGCTTGGTAAGTGATTTGCCAAATATGGGGAGCAGCCTGTAACCTCGGCGGGGCTGACACATTACTAACATAGCTGAGCTTATCCCTCCAGAAGCACATGTACCCAAAGCGGTGCCAGGAATCCCCTGTCATAATCTGCAATCCTCATGTAGAGCAGCAGCAGCGAGCCGGAAGGCATGGCCATACAAGTGCAGCCTGGAGAAGAGGAGGGGAGATACAGACAGACATGCAGACATACAAATAAAATGTGGGGAAGTTGCAAACGATTTGCTCATCCAGTGAGTCTGGGCTCTGTCCTGGCATGCAGATAGAGGGGGCAGACTGGATAACTGGGTTGATTCAAGGAGGGATAAAAAGAGTGTAAAAAGAAAAAGACAGACACATTGCACGGATGGTATTAATTCCAAATTCCATCACGCTGATGTGTAAGACTGTTTAAGGCTAAGCAGAGTAGTTTCTGAAATAGCAACACACATTCTCACTCGTGGGAATTGTTTAATGCAGAAGTTTTCAGGCCACGGCCCCTTAGCTGATAGAGAGTAGTAGGGACCCCTTACTGAATTTATTTTGAACATTTCTGGGTCTTCTCTCGTTTGCACTTACCTACAGTTGCTAAGTCAGCAGCAGCATGACTAATGCTAGGTGCATTAACGTAACCCTCTGCTTTTCAGCTGTGATTGCTCAGGTGGAGGGTATGTCACAGTTTCTTGCTTGAAAACCCATTTTGCCTCACAACAGTGCACTTTATTAATAATACAGCTGTGTTTCTTGTAGCTAACTAGTTTACCATTATGAATAGGTGCCACACAGGGATTTAGTGGATTAACTAGCTCACATGATTGCACAAGAGATGAGTAGCCTTTTGTCAATATTGTGTAAATGAAATGCTAAATAAGCTGGCAAGCAATGCTAGTAATGTGTTAGACTCATATTAATGTGTATTTTCAGACATATTTTAGCATTTGAAAAAACAACAACAATAGTTTAGTCCCATTAGTATAGTCCCATTTATGTCATATTCTGCAAATAAATTTCTGGATATATCACAAACTGGATCTTTAAGTCAAAAGCAGTGTTAGAGCATACACACGTGCACATGCACAGAAAAAAAAGGAGAGAAACAGGAAGACATTATCCGCTGATTATTCATTGTTTTTTTTTCCGCATCATGATTCTGTGCAAGTAAGCATAAAACAAACTGGCAATAAAATAATAAAGAAAAAAGAACTGGAAGTAACAAGCTCAATGTTCTTTGTTCATAGTGCTTTGGTACAACCAGTGGAAAGGTGTCAAGGCAGCATGACATTTTTTTAGTAAGAGGGCGAGAGAGATAGAGAAAGAGAAGAGGAGAGAGAGAACACAGGGTAAACAGTGTGACTGCCAGCCTGCCTCTCTGCTTTCAGTGCACATGCTAATTAGAAACCTCGAGAGTGGTTGAGAAGCCAGGGTGGGACATGGCCTGCCTTGACACGGGGAGAAAAAGAGAGAAAGAGTGAAAGGTGATGTCAGGAGTTGAAGGAAAGAGAAGAGATAGAGCAGATAGAGAACTAAAGGGGAAGAGGAGGATCCCTGATGAAGGCCTTGTTTGCTTGTGCTGTGCCGTCACTCGATTACAGGTCAGGGTTATTAGGGGAACGATGATGCAGGAGCTCATAGTGACAGCCTGCTGCTCATGCACAAACAAGTTGACTTTCTTTGAAAGACCGTGTGTTTTTATGTGGAAGATTATAAATACTCTCAAACTGTGCATGTG
The DNA here is from genome assembly GCF_056507025.1 of Lutjanus erythropterus. Classification (NCBI taxonomy): domain Eukaryota; kingdom Metazoa; phylum Chordata; class Actinopteri; order Lutjaniformes; family Lutjanidae; genus Lutjanus; species Lutjanus erythropterus. The sequence continues at coordinate 22,298,971 of NC_139326.1, read as the reverse complement.
CATACACACACACACACACACATTGTATAAATGATAACAAAGGCACGTGATAACCTTGGTGCTGGGATTAAATATTAAATTTACAACAACATGTTTCCAGTTCCTGTACACATGTGGGTCTTGCTTATGTTTTCTTAGGAGTTAAAAACATGCTCCTTGAACCACTGAGGTATTGCATAATAATGTCAGATCTGGACTGACTGACCATTCTCTTATCTAATGTTGCCTTTACTCCAACAACAGCCTCTGAACAGTCACTGACAGATCAAAACAAACAGCAGCTGGCTGCATGTTCATACTCTTTGCCTTCACTGCCAGCAGTAAAAAGAAACAATGAAACAAGACTTAGTACAGCTGATAAAACATAGATCATGATTCTTTCTTTGCAATAATGAGATAAAGTAACTTGAATAATGCCCTGCAGTTGAATGCCTCATCCAACCAGTCACGCTGCAATTTACATCCATGTCCATCCAGACTTCAATATGTTGATGAGTTTGAAAAAAAATTATTTAAGTAAGTTAGATTAATAATGTAAGTTCAATCTAAGTTTCAAGTGTTTTTGAAGAATATTATGTCACAGTGACCTTAGACCTCCAAATTGTAATCAGTTCATTATTGAGTCCAAGTGGACATTTGTGCCATGTTTGGAAGAAACTGAGGTCAGCTGTTCTTGAGATAGCACATTCACAAGAATGGGATGGACGTGAGGTGATAGTAACCTTAACCTTTGACCTTGACCTTTGACATCGAATCTAATAAGTTCATGCTTGAGTCCAAGTGGACGTTTGTGGCAAATTTTAAGAAATTACATCAAGGTATTCTTGAGATACTGTGCTCACAAGAATGAGACACACATGAAGTCACAGTGACCTTGACCTGTCACTTGTGACCACCGAAATCTAATCAGGTTATCCTTGAGTTCAAGTGGACATTTGTGCCAGGTTTGAAGAAATTTCACCGAGGCGTTCTTGAGATATTGTGTTCACAAGAATGGGACCAGTGGACAACCCCAAAAACATAATGCCTCCAGCCTCGGCTGTCACCAGTGTGGAGACAGCCACTCAACACAGAGAGGAGATTGAGTTGGAGTCTCTTTCATGCATGAGAGAACACTGACAAGTTTGCACACTGAAGCACCATGTATGTGCAGAATTTCAATTTGAAATCCCTCCCAGAGGATGATTTGAAAGTGCAATTAGAATTTTGCACAGGCTACAAAGGGCGAGAGACATGTTTTTCAAGGACTTTTCAAGAGAGTGATGCAATTGCCCCTCTTCCTTGCACTTGGCTTTTTTTCATAGCAACATACCATACTTAACCTAGTAACACACTGAGGGTGCATGGCAACAGTGGTTCAGTTTATCTCCTCCTCCTGCTCTCTCACTCTCCTGTCTCTGTATCTCTGCATGTCTCTGGGCCATCATAAAGCAGATACCTTTGCATCTCATGTTTGTGTGGGTGCAGTGTCATTGATTGAAAAACAAAAATAAGCTCTTTTTGTTTTGCTGGTGTTACTTAATCTGCAGGGATGGAGGGACATGCAGAGGGAGAGTGGGAGAGAGGGGGAGGGGCTGTGCTCCGAGGCCCGGGCACCAGCCAATCGGAGGGCAGGATTAGCTACAGGCAGGCATAAACAGGAGTTGTTGCTGTTGGTAACAGAAATGTGATTGGTTGTTGGGAGGTCTTGCTCAATGGGATAGGTGTCTCATGTGTGGGTATTTTGATCACTGTTATGAATGTGTTTATCTGCTGTTATGTTCTTTAATAACCTTGTTATTCTTCCCCCTTCTGTTTCCACTTACAGGAGGGGGCTTCAGCGTTTAGCCACTGGGGCCATACCGTAGTGAAATATCTGAGCTGTTATGTACCGCCCTGTGCTAAATCCTGCTGAACTTTGGTTACCTTTAGCTGCCAGCCTGTGGAGGAAAGGCCGTACTGTGCTATCTAGACTGCAGAAGTAAACACACACACAGCAGCACAAAAGGCTGGACATCCAGTAAAAGTGACATAGGTAGGGGAAAGAAGTGACGCTGAAAGACAGGTCACTGACAGTATGTTGTGCACCTAGTTTCCCACTCTGATGTAGGCCTGTTGTTGACTTGCAGTTCCCCCTTTGGTTATCTAATGTACATAAATGAATATACCGTTTAAAGGTAGAATATGTAGCGTTGTCTGTAAACACACCATTCAAAGCCGGCCCCACCTTCCTGGGTCAGCAAATAAGGCTCAGAATGAGAGAACTTTTTGCAAGAACAAAGCACTGAATCAGAGAAATAAAACATTATTTTCTGTTTGTTTCACAGCAGTTACATTCTAAACCACAAATAAACATGACCACACCTCTGCCTGTGTGTGTGTCTGTGCACCTCTCACAGACAGAGCGCAGAGGAAAGAGACAGAGAATGCAATGTTACCGCTGTTTGCTATGTTTTCATAAAGTCCTGGCCTTAAAACCTGACCACTCTATTGGTTTAGGGCTACACACCACTGCCAAACAGGCTGGTGCCCAAAAGTATTCTGAACACAGCGATATATGAGAGAATAAGTAGGGCTGGACATCGAGAACTGATTCCAAACAAGTGGAAAATGCTGCGTTGTATCCCTTTAACACACATTTTCACAGCTTGTTTTTCTGTGTAGTTTCTTTATTTGTAAATTTGAGCTCAGATTTGATGATTTCATGAAGTCAAACACAAACAACATGTCATGCAAAGACCTTAAAGGCAACACAGTAACGTGTAATCCTAGAGGCCAGCCTCAATCTGCCTGCACCCAGTCACACTCTGTTTACCACGTAGTCAGATGGAGAGAGCACACAGCACTGCACATGCTGGCTTTGTTTACATGTGGTTCCTTCCTGAAAGGGGCGGTGCCACACACCCGGCATTCCAATGTTGCTTTGGAAACAGAGTTCCCACAGTAGCCAATGGGAGGGCAGGGATTATGACATGTGTTTTTGTGTGTGTGAATTAATCAAACAGTGGTATCTATCTGGCAGTGTGTTGACAGGGAGAGATTTTTTAATCAGCTCACTCAAGGAAGAAAACACACTGGGCAATAATACCAGGATCAAACAAACACACGCCGCTAAGCCAATTAAAAATCAACAGTCTAATCTCCTGATGAAGGGTTATGAGGAGTGTGTGCATGTGCATCTCTCTGTGAGTGTGTGTGTGTGTGTGTGCTGTGATAAATGTTGAATTCACTCGTCAGTTTGCTCTCATCTTTGTTTGTTATGACGGTTTTCATCATTTTCCTTTCTTGAGGTCCACGTGGAGGCTGTGTGGGTTTGTGCATGAGCAACTGTCACTCTAAAAGTAGTATCCCGAGTGTGTGTTTTTGTGTTTGTGCACATGGGCGAGTGTACATGTGCTCATGTTTTCATTATACAGCTGTTATTGTTATGACAGAGGTTGATTGCTGACTCTGTCACCTGTTTTTTGATCCCTTTCCCGTCAGCATCTCGTCATCTTCCCGTTAGAAGTCACTTTATCACTGTGAACACAAAACACAGAAGCTTTGATATCTACCCAGTTATAAAATAAAGTAAATGCACACACGCAAGAACACAAACAAAATTTAAGCCAAATGTGGACTGATGAAGAAAAATGTTAACAAGGATGGCAATGGCACATGCTACAAATTTGTTTCACATTTTTTGATAATTAGCGGTGAATACTGATCCACTTTTATGTAAATTTCATTTGAGTAATTTTCATTTAATTTTATTTTGTATAGTTAAACAGGGGCTAACATTATTAACTGAGGTCTTTTTCATCATTATTTAGTCCCATATGGAAAACAAATGAAACATTTATAAGATTTTCATAATGCTTCCAATTGTATTTTTTTAAATAATAAATTTTTTTCATAGATTTTGAATGGGTTAGCAAAAATAACAATAAAATGGCTATAAAATAAGGGAGAGATCCATATAAGAGAGGACACAGCACTAGCCATAACCAAACAAAGCAGGGCAAGACAAAACAAAACAGCAATCATACAACAATCATATTTTACGGTTTTTAGATAGTGTAGTATAATTCCAGAAAATTCTCCAATAGTAAATGTTTTATATGAATTGTATGTCTTACTTTAAGACTTATCACATATATAAGACATATCACTCATGCACGATTTACTCTTGAAAGTGGCCTCTTTTTAATCTTTGTGAAATTTAGCATGTCTAGTAACATTTTATACAGTACTTACAAGACTGAGGATACTGTATGTGGAGTTACTGTCATATATAGCACTTATATATAAAATTTCATGCTGTACAAACCAGGCTCTTGTATTGGGTATTGACAAGTTACAGATAAAAAATATAAACATTTAGTGAGTTTTAGAAATATATTTTCCATAAGGGATAGTACCAGTGATCTGCAAACATTTTCATACATTTGCACATGTGTAAAGCTTGAAAAGAGTGTCAGTGTGGTCTGCACTTTTGCGTGACTTTGTACATGTGTGTTACCTGCCACACAGGATGCAGCTGCAGCAAGTAAACAGTAGTTTCATAACAGCGTGTGAGTGTGTACATCTGTCTGTGTTATACACTTTATTTCCTTAAAACAAGGGCTTCTTTGTCATCTCTGTCTGTCTTTTGTTCCTTCTGTCTTAGGTCCACAGCCAGCTCTTCAGCTGAATGTGCCCCTAGGGCAGAAGGGAGGTAATCTAATCAGATTTTTTTTTTCTTTTTGTCTCTGGATAGCCCACAAAGAATGTGAGTGCAATCATGTTTGCCTAATCATTGGAAAACAGTGATGTAGTAATTGAGTGACAATTCATCCATAGCAGCAATATGCACAGACAAATATAATACATGAATAATACTGGTGGCAGACAGAGAGACAGAGCCCAGGTCCAGCTTCTGCATTTGTTGGAAAAAAGCAAATTAGATGGTTAAAAATCTCAAAAGTCTTTTTCTCTCAACAAACTTTGTCTTTCTTGAGGTCAGTAAGAACCAAGCATGGCTCCTTTGTCCCGGTCGAGCAGCGGAGTGCCAGACAGACAGTTTATGAAACAAAGAACGGGGCTAGCCAACCACAACATCCTCCGCAGACTCCTCAACTCTACCCAGCAACTACTGTACGCTGACACTGAACCAATGTGTTTATGTTGCAAACAAACACAGGCATGCATGTGTGCTCACAGACATGGACGCAACCACAGACAAAGGAACTGACACGGTTTGTGAGTCAAAGAGGATCTCTGTCAGTTTGCATGAATGTGTGTGACTGTTTGTGCAGATCTTCTTGTGTATCAGAGCGTGCGTCTGCCCTTTGCACAGATGCCTGCATGAACTGTATGTGTGCATTGCAAGGGGGAGGAATTGGGAAGTTGTGCATCTGCTGTTTTACTTTAATAATGTCTTGTACAGTATGTTGTTCTGTGTGCAGTGTGTGTATTTGTGTGTGTGGGAGGTCATAATAGCATGCAGATATACAGTACATGGGGGCTCCGTGTGGGCAAGCTTTATCCACAGCCCCAGAGCAAGGCAAACTCTCTCTGACGTCTGACTTGGAAAGTGACAAAGAGAGACTTTGTTGCTTTTGTGGGCGAACCGAAAGAAGCCTGCCTTTGAGCGTCCCGCTTTGATTGCGTATGTCTGCGTTTGTATGTAGGTTGGAAGGTGGGTGTGTGTATGACCGTATGGGAACTTTAATTCCTACAGCAAATTAGAGGGTATGTCTAGCCTTATTAATGAGGTCATAATGCCACTGCCTGATTTACGATGATTCTTTCTTTCTTTGTTTCCTTTTTTCTCTTCAGTCCAGTGCCTGGCTCCTTTTCACACTGTCTCAGTACACTTTAAAATGAACAATTCTCAACATGCACAATGTAGAGTGACATGTATCATGTAATGCACTTCATGCCAGTTCTATAGTAACATTACATTCATCTTCAATTCAACTTTATCACATTTACTGTTCACAGCTAGCTTCACACAGTTTTAATAGTATTTACAGTTTGTTTTGTATAGAGGGTTTTTGAGCATTTTGATAATCACCTCAGTGTCTTAGATGAGTGGGGCCAAGTGAGGCATGTCCAGATGTGCCATGGGACTTTGACAATCGTACATTATTATTGCAATGTACAATTATATATAAAGTTGTGAGTGATTTTTTTTATTTACTACAGATTGTACTTAATGTGCCCAATACAGAGGCAAATTCTGTACCCTAAAAAACCCATTAAAAACCTTATGTCAAAGCAAACTGCTGTTTTCAATGTCTGGGCATTATTAGTGTGACACATCAAATACCCTGACTGATTAATGCTGTATTTCCACCCACCTACACTCCAGGAACTCTGCTGCCTCTGGCTAGCTAGTACACATTAGTTATGTTTTTTAGAGACGCAATTTAATCTTGGCATAAACATAAATACAGGTGTGCCTTGAGATTTTGGCTTTCTCTTTGGTGTTTCTTTGGCACAAAATATTTGAAAACCACTGTCTTAGGGAACCATTAGCAGTGTTAGGTAACTAGCTAGCATCTTCTGTCATCTTCACTCAGACTCCACAGAGACAAAATAAAATTCACCAAAAACATTGTCACTCACCATTCCACTGTTCACTGGTTTTGTTGAAATAAACCTTTAATTCACCAAGTTAGATGTGATACTATCAGCTGTAGAGGAGTGGGAGGGTGGTTGGACATCAGAGAAGCAGCTGAGTGCACAGCCAGAATATTTTCACATCTACTTTGGTGAATTAAGGGTTTATCTCAACCGAACTAGAACTGGTGATTGTTGGAGCAGTGGATAGATGAGCCAAGACATTTTTGATGGGTTATATTTTGTTTCTGTTGAGTCATGACAATGACAATGCTAGCTAGCTAGCAAGCTAATGTTGCTGATGGTAATCTAAGACACCGACGTGATCATCAAAATGCTAAAAAACACCATATACAAAACAGAAGGTAAATACTACTAACAATATCTACCAAGCCAACTGTGAACAGTGAAGTAACTTAATAAAAAAATCATTAATATTACTGCATTGACCAGAACTAAACAGACGTACAGTCACATGACACTGTGCAAGTAGAGAATCTCCTGACACAACTTAAAGTGAAGTTTGTAATTTCACTGCCTCTTGCCACCTCCCTCTCATTCTGCCATCCTCCTACTATCCCTGTCCATGTAAATGTGTTATATATTTCTATATCTAGTGTTGTGCTTGTGTGTTCGGTCTGCAGCATGGAGCATTCATGCCACATCCTTTCAGCTCCTCAAGCTCTCTATCTTAGCAAAGCCAGACATGAGTCGTCTCTCATTCAAATACAAATCCTCTTTGTTGGCAAAGATTCAGAAGCAGTGAATGTCTCTTCAAACACACACACGCATAAATGCACGCACATGCAAGTCCCTGAGGGCTTGTTTCCTTTGATCTAGATCTTACTCAGCCATAGACAGCGCAGCAGGTGTGAGGCAGCCGTCAGGTGTGTGTGTGCGTGTGTGTATGTGTCATCAGCCATATGGCCTTTTGGTTGCTAACTACACACCTAACCCACCTTATGCACCCACTCAAGCAAATCAGCCTCCGTACAAACACACACGCACATACACACCCACTTTCACCCTGTCTCCAAAGCAGCTGCAGCATTTAGAAAACACTCCAACTGGTGAACACACAACCGAGGGCAAATCACAGTGATTCCTAGGCTAATGCTCCACCAATCAGACGGCTGCAGCTGAATGCAATCAGCAGCTAAGCCAATCCGAGGGAAGGGAGAGGGATAGCCAATCACAGCAGGAGCCAGAAACTGAAGCAGTTAGAGATAGAGATAAACCAATCAGAACCTGTAGACTGAATCAATTGATGTGTTGTTTTTGAAGCTCTGCTAAGAAGTTTTCCTTTATAGTGAAGCATGCAATGCCCTTACTTTGTAATCCTAACTTTGTAGCTATTAATACACCGGGAAATCCAAACTTACACAAGATTGATGTGTTACAGAACAAATCTCTCCCTGTTTTTTTCAAGGATACTGAAAAACTAAAAACGGAGGTCTGCTGCAGATGTTGCAAGATGATGAAATCACAGAAACAGGCAGAGCAAACAGTATGTCTCTGTTTTTTTCTGCCTTTGACAGATTGACAATTTCGAAAAAGTTACTGTACTATCCCCACACACTTTTTTGTTTTTGTGTATGTATCCCTTTATCTTTCTGTGAGCAGCGGTGGTCTTCACCCAAATTGAAGTAGAGATACTTGTGTAAAAAGACGGGTAAAAGAAGGAGTCCTGATTCAGTTTCTTTACTTAGGTAAAAGCGGAACTACACAACTACTCAAAGTATGAAAGTAAAAAGCAGTCTTCTGAAGCACAATTCCACTGGCTGTTTCTGAGCAAAACTAAACAAACCTCACATTTTCTCCACAGTCAAGTCTCCCTCTGTCTATTTCTTCTTGTCACGTCTTTTATGTTGTTTTGATCTTGTTATGTCTTGTTACATAATTTTTATCTTATTACATCATGTTAGGTGATTTTTGTTTTGCTATGTTGTGCTACTCTTATTGTTACATAATTTTCATCCAGTTAAATTTTGTTATGTCCTGTTACGTCACTTTTGTCTTGTGTCTTTCACATTTTTTTCATCTTGTTATGTTGTTTCCGCCTTGTTACATCTTTGATGTTATTTTTGTCTTGTTCCATCGTATTTCCACTTGTTACAGTGTTTTTGTTTTCTTACGTCATTTTGTCTCGTTATGTCTTTTTCATTGTATTTCCTCATGTATTTCTCTATTGTGTTGTCTATTGTATGTTATTTTTTTGTATTGTTACATTATTTTGATCTTGTTACATCATTTTCATCCAGTTATGTTTTGTTACATCTTGTTACTTTATTTCTGTCTTGTTACATCTTTCATGTTGTCTGTGTCTTGTCACGCTGTCTCCGTTTAGTTACGTCTTTGACATCGCTTTCATCTTATTTTGTCTCATTACATTGTTTTTTCATCTTGTTACATCTAGTTACGTCTTTTTCACCGTATTTGCCTTGTTATGACTTTCAATCATTTTTGTCTTGTTGTGTCTTTTACATCATTTTTGTCTTCTTATGTCTTTTAACATTATTTTGATCTTGTTACATCTTGTTATGACGTTTTCTAAGGACTTTTTTTTTGTATGGAAATCGGTCTCTTATTGGGTGGCGAAATAAAGATAATCAATGATTCCCCTAGAATGCACTGAAACTAAAGTAATGAAAATGTAAGGGGCAGAAAGTACATATATTTATGTTAAAATGTAGGGTGTAAGGAAAAAAGTTATCAAAAAAATAAATACTCAAGTAATGTACACATACCTGAAAACTTAAGTACAGTAATGAATAATATGTTCTTCTCACCTTTGTCTGTGAGTTTGTCAGTGTGTTTGTCCCAGGTCACCCCGAACCCTCCGACTTCATGGACAATAAAGCAGAGAGGCGTGTCATTGACACACGTGCTGCCAACTGTTGCTGAGACACAAAGCAACCATAAAAACCACTTTACTGACTGCGAAGGCCCCCCTCCCTACGACCACGGCACACTCCAAAATCATGACACACACACCCTTATCCTGGCTCCATTGTCCCAAAATGAATGAGTAGAGGGGTGTCTGTGTGTGTGTGTGTGTGTGTGTGTGTGTGTGTGTGTGTGTGTGTGTGTGTGTGTGTGTGTGTGTGTGTGTGTGCGAGGACAGCTGGCTCTCTGGCTCCATCAGTAGCAGCTGCCCCAGCCTCGGGCCCTCAGGGTGGAACAGTGCAGATTAGAGGGTGGCAGGGGTGGGGTGGAGTGTGTGTATGTGTGTGTGGCACTGGGACGTGTGGCCCTGTCTGTAGCCTTAAAGCCAATGAATGGAAGAGAGGACCTCTCCCCTTCTTTGTCTCACGTCCTGTGTCATTTTCTTTTTCATAGCCTTTTTTTTCTGTGTCTTGTAATCCCCCAAAAAACAAAAGGAAGTGCCTTTTTTTTCTAAATACAAAACCAGGATGCAATGTAATTAGAGGGAAAGAAAGAGCAGAGACAGAGGCAGAGACAGTGAAAGTAGCCAGCGACAGCCAGTCCAAAGGCTAGACAGTGGGATGGAGACAGCGACAGACATGGAGAGTTTTGGGTCCCCACTGGGTGCTGAGTGGGGGCCAGCTATGGTGGCTTAGCGACAGCTGTTCCTCCTGCCTATAGGATATCTGAGCCAGGCCCTTTCAAAAAATACAAGGCTGTGATGAAGAATGGAGGGGCCACTTTTCTGCAAGAAGGAAAAATAAAGAGCTTTTGAAATAGAAGGGTGTGGACTCTTGCCAAGACATAAAGAGCGGCACACTTCACCCTAAATGTCTCTGCAAATAAAAAGAGCATTCTGGCTAGACTGATAGGAGGGAGGGGAGACAGAGACAGACTTTCACCACCTAAAGAGCCGTTTATTGCCTTGTTTTCATCCACGTCGATTTAATTAGACACAATGGCATCCCCAGGACAGAGCCAGAATTTGTTGACACAGAGGAGACATTCAGAGCTCCACAACAACATGATATTTACACAGCGATGAGGGCCTGTGAGACTCATGCAAATCTGTTAATCAAAAGCCCCAATTCTGGTGTGATCTAGCCTTTACCTTGAAAGAGCTTGAAAAGTACACAGAACTGAAGGTTAAAAGCCTTAAAGAGCATTGAGTCATGTTTGCAAAATCAAGATAATGGTGATAAATTATGGAAAAAGGATAAATGAGGTGAGGTCTAACCTGAGAGATAGTATATGACACATCTAATGCGTCGCTGACCTTCAGAGAGAGTTGTGCAAAGTCTGTCTCCATGCTTTGTTTCAGTGCTTCCATCAGATGCTAATGCAAGACTGACTCCCAGCAGATTCTTGGATTTAGATTCTCTTTACACCCTCTACACTTCTGTCCTCCTCCTCCTCCTCCCCCTCCACCTCCCATCTCACATCCTCCACGTGCACTCAAACCCACTGACCCTTGTTGCCAAGGCAACACGTCAGTCTGATCCAGAGTGACAGCTCTATTCAGGTTGTCATTGTCTCCCATAACAACCAACGAGCGACGCTTAATTAGGGTGAGGGATGCCCCAGAAATTAGGACGACGGTTGATTCAATTACGGCGCCTTTGTCTGCTCTTTGTTTATTACACATGCTGCTATTAGCACTAACGAAAAAGTCGTTTGTCCAAAAACATAACTTCACCAGAGAAAGCAAACAGAGAACAATGAGTCTTTTTTTTTGCATTTTTGAAATTGTGTTACACACAGGGATTTGATAGTGAGATCAGGATAATGACTGTCTGTGAATGGCTCATTCAGACGATGCCAGAGAATGTGTTCAAAGTTATATTAACAGCAGCAACTGCCCGGGGCGTCTGACCAGATCTGGAGTGTCCCTGTGAGCAATGAGCCAATCAGCTGAAAGGAAACTTTCAGCAGACAAGAAACTGGATGACCGGGATCAGATGCAAGTGTGTATTTACAGGAAATGACACTTGAAATCCAAACATCCAAATCTAATTATGACTTAGCCATCCTCTTGACAGATCTGACCTTAATACAGACATATTGCCTGTGAATATTATTGTTATTATTATTATTATTATTATTATTCCGTGATTGTACATTGCTTACAGTGATCACTCTTCTCAAACTCGTATGAGATACAAGTTGTCACACAGTTTCCCATAGGCTTAAGTATTAAAGAGTTTGGATCTTGAATAAAGCAAGATTTGGAATCCGTGGCTCTTAATATTTTGTTAAGAGGTGCATCAGCTGCTGTTAATCTCACAAAACACATAACTAAATGGTGGTTAATTCCACCCTCAGCTGTCAGGGAAGTTTTGTGGGGGCCTTCTTCATATTTTGGCAGATATAATCGGAAACTTTTCAGCAGGTAATTACAAAGTAAACAGGACACAGCGCGTTTAAGTGTGTTTATTTGTAGTTTTATGCACTTAGCAAGGAAGTAGAGTATTTGAAATCACTACTGGTAAAAAGGAGGTTTAGATTATAGCAACTTCAGCCACCTGGACCTGAAGGAAAAGTCACAGTATGTATGAGCGGGTATTTGCTGGGGCTGCATGATTTATCATATTAAAATAGAAACTTGGATTCATATCTCCATGCAATCTCATTCTAATATGACACTTATGCTATATTTACTATAATCCATTAGTACATATCATCCAGTCCCTAATGTCGTTAAGCCAGTCTCAGAGCCTAGTTATCCTTAAAGCCTCACTAGGTTCAAATAAAAAAAATCATGATCTCTCAAGGGAAACAAATATAAAGCGAGTAGCAAGGGCCCCAGAACCGAACCCTGCAGGACACCACAAGACAGTCTAATGCTATGCCCAATATGCCCTCCCATGTAACCTCTTAATCAGGATATAGTGGTTGACGAGGTCAAGAAGTACTAACACAGAACAGTCATCCACATCAGAGGACATTAGGAAGAACAGTTTCAGTAGAGAGCTGCTTCTAAAACCCTGAATGAAACTTATCATTCATATCGTGCCTCTCCAGCACAGCAGTGAGTCGATCGGCAACCAGCTTCTTTAACATCTTAAAGAAAAAGTTTGGATGTAGGCCTGTAGTTCATTGGTAAACCAGGACCTAAATGTATTAATTATGACGTGTTTTTAGAAACAATTTTGGGTCTGTGTTATGCCAAAGTACTTGCATCCACATTTTCTTTTGTACAATGCAAATATACTTTTTTTTCTCCTTTGGAATTTCTACTACTTTCATCCTCCTCTGATGATATGATGAAACAACCTGAAAATAGAAATTTTATTGAAAGCTGCCTCACTTGGTAGAAAATGTTGAAGAAAATTAGAAGAAAATATTGAAAAATGTTGAAAGCCCATAATGTAACAGACAATAAATCACTGTTGTGACAATCAATCAGGAAATGGCTGATAATTAGAATGATATTAACTACTGGCAGTCAGTAAATTTCCATCAGGATACTGATGAAAAGCCCCACAACCACCAGTGATGCCCTTATTTACCACAGAATGATCATTGCCAAGCAGAAGAAACCATGTCAGCTGATTGTGGTGACCTTTGACACAGAAGAACTGGGGCACCTGGCCTGGTTTTCCAGACACACTCCTCTGTGTGTTTCTGCTACACTTTGTCAGATTGTATCTCACTCAGATGACAGATTGGAGAAATACAGCCAAAGACACACACAAACACACAAACACAGAGATACACACCTTTCCAATATCAAATAAACACCACACTTCTGCGGTTGCTGTTGTGTATGTAAACACACACATATGGATGCAGAGCCTTGCACATGTGTAAACACAAGGAGAATATACTTTCAGGAGTGTAATTGTCATTTTATCTTGACTGTTTGCACTTACAACATGACACGTTGCTGCATGGCTGATAACAATCTGTCTACCTCGCTATCTGACTTTGTACCTGCATCTACCTGTCAAACCTCCCGCTTTACTGCAGACACCATCATCAGCCTACCTGTCTGCAACTCCTAAAGCCCTGATTTAACCAGACAAGTTCATTAAGTCCTTATATTTACAGCAACACACCAGGTAATTGCTGTTGGAGGGAGAACCTGTCTGTCCTGTATACCACTGTGTCGGTGCACCCATCAATCCCCCATCAGCTCTTTGTATGCGTGGTTGTGTGCTGACTGGCTGATCTGATCTGATCCAACTGTCTGATGGTCTGACGTAATTCATGACTTCATGGGTGGAGAAACACTTTCCAAAATGCTATGAGGTTATGAGTGTTTACAAAGGTGTGTATGAGCTCAAAAAAGCACTTGAAGACCAATAGTGTTTTTTTCTTCCATCATACATGAAGATTTAAACTTACTAATGGAAAATTTACAGACTGCATTGTTTTGGGACTTTTACAGAAGGTATGAATACATAATTTCATCGTGATTGATTTACTAAACCACACAAAAACACTTTGTCATATCTCCCTGTGTTTGGATGTCTTCATACTATGTTGTGTTTACACCCTCTACAAAATCCCACTAATCCTGAAAAATCTGCCTCAAAACCTCACGTTTTCTATTTATTTTTTTCCCCTTTGTTGCGCCAGGTAAGCATCAAGTCGTATTTGGCACCTTTACATGTTAAACGCTAAAAAATAAAATGTGTTCAGCAGTTTTCTTAAGCTTGCAGGCATCACAGAAGGAGGAGTGGACAGACAGATGCACGCAAAGATGCACGCAACTGACGTGCTTGCAAGTTTACAGTCGCCTGAGGCAGCAATTGAGTTTGGTAATAAAACTCTTTACCGTAAGATTGCTGCTAAGACAGGTGCCTGTGTGTGTGTGTGTCATGGGTGTATGAATGTTTAGTGCAAACACTGAACAGCACACCCAGCTGTGCATATACTGAAACCTGGTCTAAAATCAATACAATACTGCATTTTATATACACTGTGTAAATAAGGTGGAATGTATACAGTGGCTTTGCAAATTCTTAGTGAAACTACTCTATAGGCCAACATGCTCAGATAATTTAAAAACAAAATATTGATCACAACAGCTGCTTCACTCAGGCCTACATTCTGAGAGCAGGTTAATTTATCTGGCTGCAGCAGCAGGGATGTGCACAGAAATTTTCATCTCTATGAGCTATATCTGCTCGTTGATGAAAATTCATCACAACCTGAATGAAATATATTAAAGAATATAACTAGCAGCTTGTGTCACAAGCTAGAAAGAAGCTAACATGAGCATTTGGTCCGGCAAAGCATGGTAATGTGGTATTAGGTGATCAGGTCTGCACACGAGACATTGCTTCATCAACACCAAAAATACAACAAAATGAGTTTATTTCTCCTCCAGAGGGGCGGCACAACGAAACGGGCCATTGGTTGGGCAACTTTACTTCGTTGTCGAGACATGAGTGTACATACATGTGTGTGCTTACATGTGCATAGAAAGGTACTTCATTATGAAAAATACTTGAGCAATCACTTGAATGCAGCAAGCAGGAATCACATCTGACCTCTTTATCACATCTGCACAATCTGACCTGGTGAAATACGAAATGTGATGCATACTGGTGGAAGTTTTTGGAAGCACGTAAAATAAAAAACGTCCCGGAAAGATAAAAATACTGTATGGAATGTGTGTGCAGTTGTGGTAATATGATCTGAACAAAACCTTCATCATTTGAATTTATTGTGAACTTAAAATCTGCACCACTATGCCTGTTCTTTAACCTGCTTGTGCACTTGTTTCTAACATGTGTGCACCACAGTACACACACACATGTGACTGGCACGTTGCTGCATCAAAGGATTCAACACCCATCTCCTTAACCTCAAGAGCTGAGCTTCTAGCAGCTCAGATATGGGCTGTTTTGTTTACTTTGCCATATCTAAGAAACACTCAGTATTTCTCAGATAGGGTCCAGGTTAGGGTGTGAAACCAGACTCTACATTGGCACACTCTCACACCCAAGTAACAGTACACTCAACCTGTCCATGCTGGACCCAGAGCCCGATGGCAGAAACTGAGACACAGGAGAGAAAAGGTGAAAGATCAGCCTCGCACTCCTCTGTGACCTGAGGCTGTCTGCTCTAATCCTCAACCTAGGGGGGATTCCAGTGGTCTTTACCCTTCAGAAGGGTTAGCTGCCCCTGCTTCAGGGAAGGAGTCGAGCATTGAGGAGAAAAGAGGAGGTGAGATGTTAAATACCTGTGTGAAATTTGGTCTTTCGCAGAAAAGAGTGAAAAGTGTGTGTCTGTGTATTTGTGTTTGCCAGGAAAGTCACTGAGAGGTGAGTTCTAGAGAGATCAGAGGAGAGGCTGGAAAGTCCAGGCTGACTCAATATGCTGTCACCTTCACAAAACGCAGGGCCCCAGCAGGAGAGAGACAGAAAGGAAAGAGAAAGAAAGCGAGACAGGAAGACAGACAGAAAGAAGCAGACGGGCTGCAAGCAAGCACGCAGCAGTCTGACAATCCAGCTGAGGTATTATTAGTTCGTGTTTGCTGCCAGCTTTCACCAGCTTTCTGTCTGCTGCTTGGAGCAGCCACACAGCCTTCCCTCTTTTTTTGTTAGGCAGAAGAGTGTAAGATGTTTGAGGGCTTTGAAGTCTGGAAAACAGAGAGAAAAAAGGCCCTTAAGATGAACTAATCCTTTGATCATGTGTCAGGGAATTTTGCTCTTTGTTAGTGAGATGAGTGAGGTAAAATAACTTTAGTGATCTAGTGTCATCTAAGTGCATAGTAGTTGCAAACAGTGCTTTTGTCTGAACTGAGCTCTGTCATCAAATCATTTTTGGATATAGATTAGTTGATGCATTTGAGCTTCGGAAGATCTTCTCTGAGTGAAAAGATAACAAAGAGATAGAGAATAATCCTTTATCAAATGATACATTTACTGGAGGATTAATCACATTAGAAGGGCAGATAAGCTTAACCTCCCTTAATACCCTTCCACACAGCACAAAGCAAAATAATCTTGAGGCACTGTTGCTGGAACATCATCACACATTAAGAGCCTCCTTTGAGCGGCATACAGTTTAAGACATTGCATGTTATTATTTCATGATATTTTTTTCTGTGTGCTCAGCTTTAACCTGAAACATCCAACATCCTAATATAAACACATTAAACACACCAGAGAAGTCACTGAAGTGGGATTTTTATTGCTCTGGGTAATGCAAAATCACTTTGAAGTGATCGTCAGCGGCGTACAAGTTGAACTCAAACACCATCTAATGTGAGCCAGACATCCCCTTTCTCAGCAGAGCAGAACTTACCTACATCCTGTTCTGCTCGAGTGGCCAGTTCTGTGAAGAGAGGGGGAAAGGGTCGCTGCTGCCAAGCACAAAATTATGGGTTTACAACATAGACGCCCTAAAACTAAAGCAACTAAGCCAAGGATAGAAATGAGCCATGCATGTGTATCTTTGTGATAGTGCAACAGGTTTTTTATATGGTTTATGTAGCTTAAGAACTAGAGGAATCTTCTCTAACCCTAAAGGAACACCTACATGTCCAATTTGGAGATACACTGTTTTCTTGGACAGTGACAAAACAGAGAAATTTCAGAGTTCAGACCAAAAGTGAGTCGATCCGCATAGACTAAAAACATCCAACTTACCAGCAGAAATAAACATGTAAAGCCTGGTATAAAATTGGTTTTGGTCTCTATAGCTAATTTCTCTTATTGTGACAATTGTATGGGAGGTAAATTGTTATATAACACAAACATGACAGAGCCACCACATGGTGAGCTTCAAAATGGCTCTTCATAAACCTATGAGTGACATTGCAGATGCTCTTTCCACTAATTATTATACTGCCCATAGTGTTTATATGGTTTATTTAGTTTGACAAGTAGAGGAACTTTCTCAAATCATAATATTCAGCTTGTCTGAAAGATTCAAAATTGCCCAATATAGAGATACGGGAGGGAGGGGACATAAGTAAAGAGGGGACTGTTGCAACATGGATGAACATTCATGTCAGGAACATACCATTAAGTCCACATAAAGTGCATCCTCTCATTGTGTCCACAGCCGAAAATGAGCCCAATCTGATCCAGAGTTATTGTACAAAATGTACTTTTTCACTTTGAAAGTAAAAAATGCAAAGCAGAACAATTTTCTGTTTTTAAGGTTTTATTTGTTGAAAATTATAATAAATATAATCTATATCAGTGAAGGTTTAATTTATCATTATTATCTTATTTGCAATATGATGTTTTCATGAGATGTTCCATACTTACGTTACTTGATGACAACTGAGCTGAGCGGTTGCTTAGTTAGCTTAATTTGTTTTGTCAAACTAAATTACTAAATACTTGCTATATTTATATGAAGCCCATCGTTAATCAGGATTTCACACTGGGATCTCATGTGAGGCAAAATATTAAAATATTTTTTAAAAGTCAGATATAAATGAAGGAAATGGCAGGGTAAAGGGAGCAACAAAGGAAAATCAGGTCACAGAAGTTGAACATGGGTAGTTTGTTGAAGTGAAAAGAGGTAGATCTCTTGAACAAAGGTTACACAGGGCAACCAGATTTCTATGCCCACAGGCAGGCAGAAATCCTGACAAAGAGCGAACCCTGTGTGCGACAGAACTGCATCAGACATATCTCCCTCAGTCACCTGCATTTACCTCCTCTCTGGCACGTGGACAGACATGTTTGTTTGAAGTGGCTGCCAGGCCTGCTGTAAACTGGGGTGAGGAGAAAGGAGGACAGAGGAAGTTGAATCCAGCTGAGTACATACAGTACAGTACAGTGAAGCCTTCAGCCAGCAGCTGCAGAGTGAATAATCTGCTGAGTAAAAGAGGTCGGATGAAAAAAATTGCAAAATTATTCTATAAATTTGCACAGTCTCTCTGCATCTGCACCTACCTCCTCATATAAAGTTTATATGTTGCCTAACAAACGCGAGGTAAGTACCCTATTATGCATACCCTGCCACACAGGATGATTAAGTTGAGGAAGCAGAGGGAGTAAGAGATAAGAGCAGGTGAGTACACTGTTAATGTTCCTAAGAAAACTCTCCAGTGCAGAAGCCTCGTCTTCATTCCTGTAAACAGAGGCAAACTCAGGGCCTAGCACTGCTCCAAAGAGGATACGGTTACTTTCTCAGTAGCACTCAGTGTCTCTTGCTTTCCAAGTACTCCATGTCTCCCTCCTCCACCGGGAGAAGAACAAAAGAAGCAGCGTGTGCCTGTCAAATAAAAACCATGTAATTTCAGTTGCTGTTTAGTTCTTTTTTATTTGACTGTTTAAGCAGCTAAGTGCTGCTGATTTTTGCCTAGAAAGATCCCTGCAGTGTTAGAATGCATTACAGCTTTCTTCACTTTCTGCGCTCGTACATACATGACATAAGCACAGATGTTGAGACATTGCATTTAATACTAGCAGTACACAATAAACTAATAGAGTATCCAGATTATTCAGAGCAGAATCTTCTGACTGCAAGAATGTCTGTGTAGCGAGTCAGTGAGCCAAGGCCAACCATTATTTCACTGATTTCTGTGTATCATTCACATTCATAATGCACATACAGGCTGTACATACAGAAAGGCGCTGCAGAGCGCTGGAATGAATTGTCTGAGTGGCTAAAAAATGCTGCATGTGACAACAGTATCTTGCTGTTGTTGCACAGTCTAGCATCACCCTATTGGTTTTATCTATTTGTATCTATTTGTCTGACATTTTTTTCACTATGACCACCAACTGCAAGATGCTTGATCTCATATGGCCTTTTTCCAAACACATGTGCAGGCTGGGTTCATCAAACCACAGAGATTCAGTCAGAAGCTTTAAAGATACTGAGAACTGAACACACAGACACTTTTAAAAACCTCTTTCTCTCTTTTCAGAGATTTTCAGCTTTAGAGCAACTGCACAAAAAAAGTGGACTGCTCTGAAAAAAGACCAGCTTGGCGCAGCAACATTTCTCTAGGTGGCTGCACGCTGCCACATGCTATGTTGACCCAAGTCCTTATCTATCCATCCATCCATCCATCCATCCATTTTCTTCGTCTTATTCGTGGACAGGTCATGGTGGCAGCAGGTTAAGCAATGCAAAGCAACTAGTCATGCTTTATAGCTCTGTCTGGGGGATCCTGAGTCATTCCCAGGTCAGATCAGACATATAGTACATCTAGCAAGTTCTGTGTCCTGGGGTCTCCGCCCAGTTGGACATGCCCAGAAAATCTCCTAAAGAAGCCCTCCTAATCAGGTGCCCAAACCAACTCAGCTAGTTCCTTTTGAGGTGAAGGATCAGCAGCTCTCCAGATGTCCAGGCTCTTCATGCTATGTCTAAGGCTGACTCCCCACCATCCTATGGAGACCAAAATTTGTCACTTGTATCTACAGTCTCATTCTATTGTTCACTTTCTTGCTCAGCTCCCTCTTCACTATAACAGTCTGGGAGAACACCTGCATTACTGCTGACTTACAAACTGTAAGTCGATCCCACACTCCATTTTATCGTCACTTGTGAACAAGACCCCAAGATACTTTCCAACAGAGAACCATGGCCTCAGACTTGGAGGTGCTGACTCTCATCCCCCCTGCGTCACACTCGCTGGAACAGAACCACATCATCTGCAAAAAGCAAAGACACAATTTTGAGGTTTCCACACTGAACACTCTCCTCACCCTGGCTGCACCTTGAGGTGCAGTCCATGAATATTACAAACAGATCAGAGACAAGAGGCAACCTTGGCAGAGTCCAACTTTTGAAAACATTTGACTTTGTGCACATTACCCCATACTCCACAGTACCCCCCCTACAGGATCCCTTCTTTTACCAGTACTTTAATAGTTATCTCCAGTGTTGTGCAAACCCTCCTCCCTGTCCACCTCCCCAACATCCATCAGCTCACTAAGCCCTCTGTGCAGTGTCTCTAGAGGATCTACTGTGTGGCAGCAGTCAGTGGTAAAGTTTCATAAACACAGACACACTCGGGGTGACAGATTTCCACTTTACTCATTTTCTCTTTTCCTGACATGTGCAGACACATGTGGGTAATCACCAGAGACGGACAGAGGCATAACTGAACGGCTGAGCAGCTACAGTCTATGAATGGAGAGATAAGTTAAAGATCTAAGAGGGGCACTTTTACATTCTAACCCCCTCATTTTTTTTACCCCCTTCTTATCAAGTCTTACAAGCCACAGCAGCTGCCCCACGCGCATAAAATCTTCAAATCCACACTGGACAGGTAGTGCCACATGTGTGGAATTAAAAGCCTCATGGAGAACCCAGTCTCGGGTTACCAGCTGCACGCGACAGCTGCCTGAAAAAGGATCTGGTTTCTGGTGGTTTTTGCACAGTTGGTGATAGATGTGCAGCAAAAAGCAGGAATTGTTAACCCCCTCAACAGCCCTCCTAGTGAGTAAAAGACAGTTTGACTGTCAGGGACAGGAGGAGCATTATCTAACCTCTATGAACTCAATAACATGCTCTTTAGAGAGAAAAACATATGGCACTAAAAGACAATAATTATGCTGTAATGTTTGCACAGCATTGCTAGTTGAAAAAGTAGAAAAACAAGCAGCATATCTGTAAAGTTTTATGCCTATTACACATTATCAAAATGATTAACTTTATTGTTTTTTGTAAATATACACTCATTCTGAATTTGATGCCTGCTACACACTGTTTAACAAGACTCCTTAATAAGCATTTGGGAAATGAGGACACTAATTGTTGAAGTTTTGAAGGTCAAATTCTTTCTCATTCTTGCTTGATATACAACTACAGGTGCTCAACAGTCCAGGGTCTCTGGTGTCACATGTGTCAGTGGGAGACAGGTCTGGACTACAGGCAGGCCGAGCTAGTACCTGAACTCTTTTACTATGAAGCCACACTGTTGCAACACATGCAAAATGTGCCTTTGAATTGTCTTGCTGAAATAAGGAGGGAAGTCTCTGCAAAAGACATTGTCTGGATGGCAGCATATGTTGCTCCAAAACCCGTATGTACCTGTCAGTATTAATGGCTTTTGCAGTCAGTCCAAACTTTTTTGAAATGTGTTGCAGGCATCAAATCAGAATTGCAAAAAACAATTAAGTTAATAAGTTTGAACATTAAACATCTTTGTACCATGTTTAATTGAATATGAATCAGGAAGGATTTGTAAATCATTGCATTCAGTTTTTATTTATGTTCTACATAACATCCCGACTTTTATGTAATTGGATTGTATTTTCATTATGTTTTTTCTCTCTGTCTTCCACATTAGACTCACACAACGTGAGATAAAGACATTGCTGCTGAACAGGATATGGTTTATCAGCATTATACAGAAGGTGAGTGGACCTGGTGATGCCGCCAACATACCAAGGCCATGAGCTTCACTGTCACAGTCATTCTCATCTGATATGAACACAATACACACACACAGCTTAATCTCCTCTCCTCCACAAGACAGACCAAGTGTCTGTACAGACTGTGAGTGCCTGGCATTTTTTTTTAACAGTAAGCACGCTCTAAGACGCGTGGAGAATAGGCTCTTGTCTAAGAATACTGTGCTGGTTGTGAGATAATGGCTGATTCATATGGAGAGATGACGAGCTGCAAGGTTTATGTAAGAAGAACTGCGATGTGTAGTGCCGTCCCTGACTGCTGTACAGTACTACCTATCTCTGAAGAAAGACATATCTCTATGTTCCCTATCTAATGTTTACTGTTCAGGGAGATTACAGATACTGCCAAAGGCAGATGATGTCATGTTTCCCTGTTTTTCTCCATTTCCACTTATGAATTGGATATTATTGTCTGAGATTTATCTGAGGGGTGATTATTGTCATGGGAAGAGGAATGCTTGTATCTGGGATAGTCTCTTAGATAAAGAGTGATACACAACAGAGTTTATATTGTTGAACCATGTATGACATACATAGCCTTGTTTATCAAATAAAAATAAGAATCCAAAGATCCTACAGATGGATGCAGGGGAAATTCTTTTTATTTTTTGAATCAGATTAAAAGCTACAGGTTTGTTCTTTTAACGTGGTGTATATTCATCATAGAGGAATGTGCTGTCAGGGTGTGAGTCACCCTGCCCACTGGTGATGTAAGGTGTAAAAAATGCATAACATATGCCATGTTAATGACCCCACTTAGCAGGTAATTAAGCATGTATACTGTACATAAATTATAGATTACTGTTGTATCACTGCTTAAGATTACTTGTTCCAATCAGATTGACTATACTTTTGCCTATTGACAATCTAACTTCAGTTAAAAAGCAGCCCCTGTAAACACTATAAACAGTGCAAGTTTGTCCCATTGGCCAAGAATGGTGCTACAACAAATACAACAAAAAAAATCCCTCACAGGACAACTATGCCCATCACACCAGCAATTAAAGCACTAGTGTGTCAACACTAACTCTTTGTAGTAGAAATGAATTTTTAAACCCTTAACATGGTAAAACTTAATTCCCAGCACCTCGGAAAGCTATTTTTGCGTTCATGACAGTATCTCAATAAGATCTATAAAGAAGCACATACTTTGCATGCGCAACACAGAGTATTTGTTCTCTAGACAAGAAAGGTTTTGTTGGAATAAATCCTTGAGTTCTCATTTACAACATGCTAAAGTGTAGTGTAACAATAGCACAAGTAAAGGTGAGTCATAAAAATGGTGAAATGACTTAATGTTGGTTAACACAGCAATACATCTATTTTTATTTTAATGTTTACTAATATTAGTTAACATTACCCAGCATAGGCAACAGGTAATGCCAGACTAAGGCTGCAGCAGCGATACCCTATAGTGCATTGAGCTTAATGGAAAATGTAACTTTTTCAATGGATGAAGGATTGTTTTATTTCATGTTTCAAAATGTGACATAGTCTTTGGGTTCAGGTTGGCATTTAGGAAAGCTGTAAACCCCAGAATTTTTCACAGTCATGGTGGAGAGGTTGAACATATGACTACAATTTGAAGCAAGCCAGTCAGCTGACATGCTCTGAAACCAGTGTGACACTTGTTGGTGGTTTCGGGTGGCATTTTATATGAGTCTGAGAAAGAGAGAGTGTAAATGTGCATGCATGTGTGGATGCATGTGTGCACCTTTCTAAAGAGCAGTGGACCGAGTGCTTCCATAACACGTAAGAGCATGTTAACCCTTACGTAACATTACGAGTAGTGTTCCTCAATTTGTCACATTGAAACACCATAAGCACCATAAACCTTGCTCCCTGTGTGCATTAGAGCTGGGTTATCTTGTCTAATCATCTACTGATTAACACCTGGGATGGCAGGTGAGTGCAATTAACTAACTGCTGGGATAAGAGGACGCCGATCCTGGAGCTCTGATGGCCACAACATTAATGCAGGGCACATGTTTTCTTGTTGCCCGTTCACGGTGTACCATTTGACTGTGTGGTCCAGGGTTGTGTAACTTTATTGGAGCACAGGGACACATCATGCTGTTTGTTTGGCAGGGTGCTGCAGTCTCTGTTTGTGCATGCTCGCATGTAGAGGCATAAAAAGGAAATCTGAACTGTCACATGGCATCTACACTGGGTAACACTGCTCCATTGTTGCATGTAACAACTTCCCTGACGTGCACATTGACAGGGGGAAAGAAAGAGGGAGAACCACTGAGTGGGCACAAGTGCGCACGTACATGCCGTTCGTTTATGCCTAATTTTTTTTATATTGTCATTATCTGAAACAATCACCCATGAGCTCAGCGTGAATTTCACAGGTTTGGAATAGTTTACCACATCAGGAAAAACAGTCATAAAGTAAAATGGTGATGAGCGAAAGTCCCTGCTACTGCTGCTGATTCTCCTGCCTGCAGCATTTGCAGAAAAATCCCCTGCTGATGAATATCTGCATCAGCTGTTCACAGATTTTTTTTATCTTAAGGGTGCCAGTATGATTATACTGTATAAACATAGAGTTAATACATGCCCTTTACTTAAGTGTTACATAGCACACTCATAAAACTAATGTTCTTTGCCCTGAAAATGCTGTTGTAGAAAAAGTTGTACACATTCACACATCAAAGTCCACTTCTGTTTTCAGTTGTCTCCTAATGACATAGCCTCACAAGACAGACAATAATGTGTATTGATCAAGCTCTCTAGGGCTATTATGTACACTGGACAAACAGATTACCGGCTATGTCTTTACAAATGGACAATATAGAGTATAACAGGATGCTTTTCTGCCTGGCTGAATCCTACATTTAGATGTCTCAGTTTGTAGGATGTAAGCCATTGCATTACCTTTTGTTTCTAATACCACGAGCAAGCAAAAATGGTGCCACACACTGGTCATTAAGAATGCATGATTTTTCATCACAAAGCCTGTAAAAGATCAAAGTTTTCTATGTTAGGTATGCCTCAGTTTTGTGTTTACTGGCTGGCTGGTTACTTGCTTTGTCTGCTTGGTTGTGTATGATGTTTTTTGCAATAGCCCTGGAAACAGAATGTGGGGCAAAACGATCTGTCTCCAAGCAAACAGTTCTGCAGATCCAGGCCAACAATTGTCCCCATCCTGTCATAAGCGGAGAGAAACCATAGAAAAATGAGAAGCACCCACATGACCTGACTGCGTTCAAGCTGTAATTTAATTTTATTCATTTATTATCTCCACTGTGTGTGTGTGTGTGTGTGTGTGTGTGTGTGTGTGTGTGTGTGTGTGTGTGTGTGTGTGTCTGTCTATGTGTGAGAGAGAGAGAGAGAGAGAGTGACCAATGGGGATGGATCTTGTTTGCAGCTAATCTTGCATACTACTGGACCCATCAGTCTAATGTTTGTTATGCACATTCATGACTGTATGCTCAAGGACCTCTCATGATTGCTGTGGTTCACAGTTTCAGTTTTTGAAAAAAAATGTTTTATTGTCCACTTTGTTCTATCCTGACTGCTGACTCCTCACTTCTCTTAAGTGGCCAGTAGGACTGAAAGTCATCAACAACTGCTAGGCTAAAAACAAGGCTCACCTACTAGTCTGTTGCAGGCCACATTTTGGTCTATGTCATGGCGACATCCATAGATGAGCTTCTGCAGATTAATTCCATATATGTTATGTTATGATCCACTAATTCACAATGAATAATTCCCAGACATCTTAACTGTACCCCACTGGCCACTGCTGTATCACTGCTATGCATCTGTGTGGTCGCTGTATTGGAGCATTCGAATGAGAGATGCAGACTTGACTACAAAACTGACTGTAGCTCACTAAATTCTGAACAGATTGATTTTGTTTGTTATAAATGTGAAAAATTGAACAAGACAGTGGTTTACTTGTTGGAGTTTCTGGTGGTGATCTAATCTGTTCTATGCCCAAACATTCATCTTCTGAATAGCCACAACTTCCACTGGGACATGCAGGCACCAACCTTTAAACAGGCAACAACAAGTGAAAGTTAATTAGAATTTCAGCTTTTCTGAGTTTCTGCAAAAATGTAGATTTCTACTGCCTGATTGCTTGTAATGTTCTAAATAAATAATAATATCTAAACTGAGAGGTTTGGGCTTATTGTCCGCTTTGGTTTTTCCTTATTAATTTCATACAGTTAGGCACATTGCAGAAGGTGCTTCACTATCTGTTGTCTGGTGGAGATTAGCATTGGGTGCATTCTATAGTTTATTATGCAACAGAGGGTTGAACAAAATATACATATTGTGGAAAAGCATTTTAGGTGTGTTCAAAACATTTTACAAGAATACATGTTATACAAAACATGCATGCATGGGGCAAATTTGCATGATGCTATACAGGTGGCTGAGCAAATAATAAGCATTACTTTAGACATATTACTGTTCAAACAAATGTGCATTTTGGTCTAGTCATTCAGCAACCATAAGTGTATGCAAAATTCATCTGCGTAAGCTCAGCTGTTTGTAGATGCCAGTCTCTTGCCACTAAAATCTTGATTCATAAGCACCTGCTCATGTTGATTTGAAGGAGAAAATAAAGCACCAGGGCCACATCAACCTTTTATTACATAATTTAGTTGTTCTCTTGTGTTTCTTCAACCATAGAAAGAAATTAGTTGACTGAAAAGTGTCAAAAATTAGACAGAATCTAATTAAGAAGCTGGCAAAAGAAACGTTTCAAACACTAGGAGGATTTGTTGATATAGAGCTCCAAACGGAACAAACGCGTACATGTAACAGGTACATGTGAAGTTCCAGTGACTCATCAGCTCCCGAAATACTGTGTCTATTTTTGAACGCTTTGGCTATGAATAAAGGCAGTGTGTTGCTTCTTGTTATTTCCTGTGATTATGCCTCACGGGGAAACAAATGTGTTTAATAAAAGAAGATTCTGCTTTAGGGGAGTTTTGTGATATTTCCTACTTGTAGCAAAGGGTCATGGGTGCATTTACACCTCTTTGTTAAGTTTGAATGTAGGATGGTGATCACAGCTTAGCTCATTGAGAGGTTTTATCTGTCTCTCTGTCTCTGTCTGTCTGTCTGTCTGTCTGTCTGTCTGTCCCATCCATCCATCCTTCCATCCATCTTGCATTTTTAATATAGATTTATAGTTTTTCAGATAGAGCTCCCCAGGTATAGCAGCTTAACAGAAAGCAGCTGACAGCAATGTATGTTGTTAACATGCTTCATTTCATTTGCTTTAAAAACATTTACACATTTAACCAGCAACCATTAATATTTTTATGCCTGTGCATCGGCGAAAGCTAGAGCCAGAGGCATTATGTTTTCAGGTTGTCCATCCAATTCATGTTAACGTGATAAAAACGCTTTGATGTAATTTCTCCAAATTTGGCACAACTGTCAACTTGGACTCGAAGATGAACTGGAACTGAGTAGATTTTGTAGGTCAAAGGGCACTGTGACCTCACATCTATCCCATTTTTGTGAATTCAATATCTCAGGAATGCCGTCAGGGAATTTCTTAGAATTTGGCACAAATGTCCACTTGAACTCAAGCATGAACTGATTAGAATTTGGATGACAAAATCTAACAGAAATGTCATTTTACATGTCATTTACAATGTCAATGTCATTTACATTTTATATCCAAAAGGTCAAAGGTCATCTTCAGAGTGACATCATAAGGTTCAGCTCCGTATCAGCCCTCTGTACTCCTCTGTAAAAAAAATAGTCTCTAAGTGAAGACAGCATGTTTCTCACTGGAATCATACATGTCAATATAGTGATAACATATTTTGCAAAGAATAAAATGAATGAACTCTTAATACCCTTTATGAAATCCTTGACTTTATAATGAGTCTGAACAGACATGGATGTAAACTGTAACTTGACTGGTTGGCGGAGGCATACAAC
This sequence comes from Lutjanus erythropterus, assembly GCF_056507025.1. Taxonomy (NCBI): domain Eukaryota; kingdom Metazoa; phylum Chordata; class Actinopteri; order Lutjaniformes; family Lutjanidae; genus Lutjanus; species Lutjanus erythropterus. Next base: position 22,271,222 of record NC_139326.1, on the reverse strand, counting down.
TGTGAGGTGCTAAGTTTAGTTTCTCATTTATTTTGTCTGTGAACTGCAGAATCAAAACTTTGCTTTTTTTTTTGGAACCATTGCTCCTGAAATTTGAGGATGTTTTGATCATGTTTTTTCTGACCAATGTGAGTTAATCTCTGGCTGTATTTAAGTCTATTTTCATTCCAGCTTCGAGGTCACATATCTCTTTGCTAATTGCATTCAGCCCCGAGCTCATTGTTGCATCTAGAGTTCCTCATTGTTTCTCACTGTCCTCCTTCTTGTGCATCATGAGTGAATTATGTCCTTTCTCCTTGTTATGGGCTTTTTCACTTCTTGTTTGGAGAGTTATTTTTAGTTGGCTATTGGGAGATCAAGTTCATGCTGCCATTTTCTTCGCCTATTGGAACCTCTCTCAGTATATTTTTTATTGCCATATCTGTGTCCTATGTAAACAGGAAGCAGATAATCAAATGAAGAATGTCACCATTTGGCATGCTGAATGTAAAGACATAAAAAGGCATCAATGAGTTTGTCTTTCTCTGGGTAAGTATGAAAGATCAGAAAATAAAACTGTTTAGTCTGTGCATTTTGATAGTCCAACAGTCTGCAGCAGATTGTCCTCTGTTATACAGCCAAGCACCATCAAACACACATATCTTGAAACACACATCCAGTGAACAGCAAACTTGTTCTACCTGTGCTACTACTCCTACTTCACCCCCCACAAACCTCCCACTGGCCTCCTCTTATCCTTTGTTGCGACCACTGCCCACTTCATGCTGCCTCATCCTGCTGTCATACCTCTGAACCACACAGTCCGTACCACAGGACAGCTCAGCCTCTCAGCACTGTGACTATCAATACCCAGAACCACCTGAACAACGTGACTCTCATATGCTGTCATTAGTCTTGTGATCCCACATGACAGCATAGCTGGTGGTTGTGAAGCACCCAAAACAATACAGTTTAAATGGTATTAATGGGATCTACTTTTTTTGAAATCTTCTTCAGTTGGCCTTTTGTTTACTGTCGAGATTCAGAAGAGTACAAAGGAGGTGGGGGAGGAAGAAGAAGAAGAAGAGAAGGAGGAGGATGAGGTGGAAGAAGAGGAGGAGAGAGTTGGCAGGAGTGGGAACCTTGAAAACAAACAAACTCTGCATGTGTGGGGAATATTATTTATCACTCTTTGGGGGTGGGGGGGTGGGGGGGTCACTCTTACCCCCTGCAAACACTAAACTGTGAACAAGGCCCACTCCTGGCTCTGGACTCCTCCCAGACAGCCTTGTAATCGGCACAGTTCTGGATCCAGAGTATCTGTTCTCTGACGTAGAAAGGCCCATAACTGGCCAACTGAAGCTGGGCAAAGTTTACGCCATTCTGCTGCTGCTAATCAGGACCTTGACCAGCTGATTATTCAGAGGACACCATCAGTCCCTCTGTGGGGCCCACACAGGGACACTGTGTGGGCCCCACACTGTCCAGCACTGTGTGTGATAAAGTCATACACAAACCGATGCATCATTAGCAGACATGCAAAACAAATACATACACAAGCACACACGCACACTCAAGGGTGGGTGGGGGATTTGCCTCTGGCCTACAGTGGGGGTGTTCCCTCTGCAGATGTGTTTGATGTTCTCTATTGCCTTTTGTTGCATCAGCACAAGGCCGTCTTTGTATGCCTGGTGCAGAGTGCAGCATAGCACCAGCAGAGTCTGGACTGTAGGATCAGCAGTGCCTCTGACCATGGGCCTACTGTATGTGGGGCAATGTAATATGGGTCACATGAGGAGATCGCTGTAGGTAAATTCAGGACGCAGCTACTGGTTCTGTCACTTTTGGCTTTCTGTAGAGCTGCCAGGCTGTCTGTGATCACACCCACCAATGCATATATGAGTGTTTAAAAATATTCTGCACAAAGTGGCGGGCATGTGCTTAACACGTGCAGGAAAAAGTCATTGACCCAAAATGACACCATTTGCCTTGTTTAAACTCTCATTATAGAGTGCTGCGGGGATTACGTGGTTTTGTAGATGAACCCAGAAGTTAGCATTGCTCTGCTTCCCTCCCAGCAGCCAATGGGATTTTTCCATTGGATTTTGGATCAGTGTGGAACACATTTTGCTGAGTAAGATTATATTCACATATAAGCACCGCTTTTATGATTATAAAGCATAAATTCAATGTACATTACAGCCACTGTAGTCTCATTTAGCAACTTGTTGGCCTGTTTTACGATATGTAAAGACTCAGAAATTCATGAGTAAAGCATTTATTGACATAGTTTATTTCATAGAACAAAACATGTCCAGCCTGTGTTAACCAGAAAAAACATATTTCAGGCAAATAACGAAAAAAATCCATTCAAAAAACCTATTGACTCTGCGATGGGAGAACTGGACATGCTAATATGTCAATTTCCACATTTTAGGACTCAGTACTGCAACCCACTATAGATATTTATCCTACAACACAAAAACTGGCAAAACAAAATGGTGTTTCCAGTTTCTGTGTCAAATTATCTTTTCCATGAATGACACTTAAGTACTGTAGTTGTTGTAGTTGTTGTTATTCACAGTTACAGAGTTTAATACGGTTATTATTTGGTGGCACATGGTGACTGGCTGTTCATTGCCAGCAAGATTTTGAGCATTTTCATTACATTATTTAATTTATTAATAGTTGGATAATTAATACAACAACAATTGAACCTGATGCCAAGTACAGTTGGCACACACACCTCACGTCAGAGAAAACAATGTGTAAACATCACACATGGTTATTACTGTAGTTTTTTTTTAAACACACTGGACTTTGTCATAATCCTCCTGCACTGGTCTGCATAGTAAAACAATCCTTTAATAAATTCAGCCCCCAAAAGGGCACAGTGTAACCATGTGGATGTCAACAACACACCCGCCACATCAAAGGCCACATGTTCGAATACAGTACATCCCTGAAAACAAAAACAGAGCAATGCATCCAGATACACATGTTTACATATTGACACATACGCAATCTCAGAGGATCAGTGCTCTCTAAAATCCCCTTGTGATGTTTTTCACAGCACGAGCCAGAGGCTGAACAGCCCCCTGAGGATTTATGTGTGTGCGTGTGTCAGTGTGTGTGTCAGTGTGTACCAGGGAGTCCGTAAAAGACAGAGAAGTGTGTGTTTGGAGAGGTTAGTTTTAGTGTGCATAAGTATGTTTGAGGAGATTAAAATGTCCGATTGCTAGCAGCAGATTTCTTAGAGGAGGAAGTTTGTCTTTCTTTTAAACATTACATGACTTTTCTGTCTCTTTTGTCTTCCTTATTCTCATTCATTCATTCATTCAAGTTTCTATATTGGTCTCCTCAAACTCATTTAAACATCTTCCTCTGTTGTTCTGTTGTCTTCCTCCTTTTTATTTCCCCAATTTATTCCATTTCTGTGCCATAACTGCTTCTCCTCTGTCTCATCTTTTCCCACTTATTGCTCTCATTTTTATTGCCCAGCCACTCCATTTTCATCAGTCTCTGCATCCTTTAACCAGGAATATGGCAGTAATATATAGCAAAAGGAATTTAAGCATTTACTAATCTGACATTGAGGGATTACATTTGAGGGGGAGCCACCATTTATAGATAACCATATGGAAGCAACAGATCATGTCACGGTAAACATCCAAAGACAGAACAATAGGATTGCCTTTGTGGCTTTCTGTTTTAGCAGACAGTTTTTTCACACATAACTATAGCATTTAGGAAAATCAGCAAAGTGAGGAATCACATCATAGTGGAACCAGAGATGTTGGTTTATCCGCCTGAGTTTCTTTTGTCTTCCTAAATCTCCAGGTTTGGAAATGAGGTTGGGTTGTAATACCAGCTGAACTGACCCATTGTTTCTTAAGTTGTAATCTTTTGCTGAACCAAAGAGGAACAGATAATGAATGTATACAGATTAACACATGAGGAGCTTAAAGTTAACGATGCCTACAAACCACAAACCTGCAGGCAAGTGAGCCTGAGGCTGTCCCTGTTTGTTTTGTTGCGTGGAGCACAACATACTAATTGCAGAAATTTCAAGAGCAAATGTGTAAATTCTCAAAGACACAGTATCACTCAATAAGTCGGGTGAATCTGATATCAACTTTGGAGTGGACAAATACATGAAATGTTCTCAACAATTCCTGAGAGCAACACCAAAAGTAGTGCTATAACTCTACTGTCATCCTGCCAGCTGTGCACACTACATTGCATTTCAAGCTTCTCTCCTTGACTCAAATTCTGCAAACACTGGCTGCTGTTACTTTGCCGAAAAAGCAAGCATAAGCTAACTGCTAGCTAACATAATGAGTGACCTGTAATTCAGTACCGCGGAAATTAAGACTGATGACAATTTAAAAATATGTTTTGACGGGGAGAAGTAAAGAAATGTCAAAGATATTGAACTTGGAGTTCAGCCACTAATAGTAGGTGCTGTCAGACACACATGCATTATAGCCTATTAGCATCTGAGGTCTGCAGTGGATCAAACTATTGTGAGGCAAAGGGTGTGGAGGTTGCAACCTTTTGAAACTTAAAAACATGCTACTAAGTGTCTATAATCAACACAAGTGCTTTCATTGCAGAATATGAATATTATTGAAATCACATAGAAGTACTGAAATATTAACTTCTACTTTTTTAGTGCAGTTTATAATAAATATTTTGTAAGATAGACATTTGTCTTGTATGGAATTATGTACATTTTCAATATGAAAAGTAACTATAGCTGTCAAATAAAATTGTGTTCACTTTTTCAGTTGTTCACAATAAAAAAGAGCATGTCTCTAGCAGCATCTGGCCACCTGGACAAAAGGCACCCATTCTCTTTTTTTTCTGAGTGTTCTGCCCTTTTTGTGCAGCTGTGCTGAGTGCTTCTAGTTGAAAATCTCTGAACTTTTCTGGAAAAGTGCTGGTGTAGTCACCATTACTTTTTTTTAGGCAACCAATCAAGGCAACTCACCCTCATAACCAAGGACATGGAAGAGAGTTTGCTTTTCGGTTTTATTTTCTGGTGTGCGCTGACGAGTGGAGACCCAGCTCGTAACTGTGCAAGAGCACAGAAAGTAAGACATTTTGAAAAGTGTCTGCTCTCAGGAGTTTTGTAGCTTCTAACTGAATCCCTGTGATTTGAAGTTAATCTCCTTCCTCTGTCACTGTACTTGAACGTGACTTACTGCTGATGCAAACCGAATCCATTTACTGATTTTGCTGATTTGCAGTAAAAGCTTTTAGAAGCTTTGAAGAAGACTCAAGAAAGACTGTGTTTGGTCACACCTTCAAGTGGGTGGCCCTGTTGGCACTCACAGGAAACAAGACAAACGTGCAGCATTTTGTTTTGTTTTTTAAACTGCAAAGTCGCTTCATCTCAGTGCTCTACAGTGACCTGCCAGTGCCTTTCTGCAAGGAAGAAAATAAAATAAAGTGCTATGGTGTCACAGGCCCATGAATCCTGACACAGGAATACTCAAGTAAAGCACAAGTGCCTAAAACTTTGCTGTGCAGTACTTGGGTAACTGCACTTAGTTACTTTCACCACTGTCTGCACTGCAGTCCAATTGTCTGTACTATTTATATCCATTATCTGATGCAGGTCTGATCATGGCCTTCAAAAAACTTTTGAATGTAAATCTTCAAATGTGCAAAAAGGACAAAAAGCCAACAGAAGTGCTATTGAAGTACAGAGAGAGTTCACTCTACCTCGGTAAAAAGGAGATCTAATGGGCTTTTTGGGTGGTTTGATGTTCAGCAGCAGGTTTTCCCAACATCACACACTTGTGTCTGCAGCTGTTGCTGTAAGCATTTAGTGCACACCAAAAGAGAAGGCCCCATGGGGATTCCCTCAGTCCTCGCCCTCTCTCTGGCTCTCTGGGCATGTGTGCAGTGTAAAATGAATGGAATCAGTGGTATGCATCCTCGACCCAAAACCCTGACGTCTGCAGCGTGGAGTTTAGCATAACATTCCTGTGGAGACTCCTTCATAATCAAACAGCTTGTTACAGGGAGAGAGAAAAGTACCTTGTACACTGAACAGAACATAATGAACACTGGGGGCCTTTGAAACATATCAGATTAATGTGGTCAGATTCACAATTAGACAAAGATTTTCTTAAAAAGACGCTCACCGGCTAACTACAGTGACAGCTGTGTAACAGACTGAATAGTGACAGGACTGAAAGTGCTGTGAGTCAGTCTGTGTGTGTGTGTGTGTGTAGTTATTAATAATGCAGGAGAAAAGAGGTTTGGACTGCCATTTTAGCACTTACCACTCACACAGGGTCACAGTTTACAGTAATTCCAGCTACACTTTTCTCCTTCGGATAAATTTTTGGTCATAGCAGCAAAATCCCTTCTACAGTAAATCCCCTTAACTGTGAAGACTGAAGCATTTCTGTGTATTACAGACTCAGTGTGTGTGTGTGTGTGTGTGTGTGTGTGTGTGTGTGTGTGTGTGTGTGTGTGTGTGTGTGTGTGTGTGTGCTCCATCCCTGTGCTCCCACTCACAGTAATGAGCTTCATAACAGCTTGCTCTGCATTACAGATGAGTTAGTAGTGAAGCCAGCCCTCAGGGTGTCTTCAGGGTGTCGTGTTTGAATAACACTGACCAGGCAATTAATCCCAGAACTAACCATCTGATAAGTAGCTCATTATCTTTGTTAACACACACCTCAGAGGATTAACATGAGTGAATGTGGTACTATTGACGTACTTTTGTGAGTTTAATAGCAGACAGTGAGAAAAGGTCACTTGAGCTCACTTAATTTTGATCATTTGCACAGACACTGCATTCTCATTTGCCATGTAGGAGATTTTCTGTCTCTTGTGTGCTGAAAAAGAACAAAATACTGTCATTATGATGATTTTGTTAGAGCATACTGTTCTTGCAGGGTTTTTTTTTATCATGTATGCAATGAAGCAATTTCTTTGTAGAGAAAATATTTCCCAAGAAAGTATGTGAATGAGATCCCCATTGTTTTGTTCTTCATGTTTTTATTCAAGAAGTGAACAGCAGTTGATTCATCCTCACCTTCAACATTGTTAACCCTTCTAATGAGAGCACATGGCACTGCTAATGGTCAGTCTTTCACCTACATGGTTGACTTAATCTTTGAAAGTGTGGAAAATGAAGTAACAGATAATAATCTCTCTCACATCTGTGGGTTTATTAATATCAGTTGAAATGCACGCTGTATTAACAACATTTTCCCTGCTTTACTGATATTATCACTTAAATGTTGTTGTGGATGAATTCTTATTATTAAGAGTTAAATATGTATGTTGTTAGTGTTCATACTAAAAGTGTTCATCAGATATTTTGAACTTCTAATGAGAGTGCTGTCACCACCATCAAATTACTGTGAAATTACCTGCCCTCCTCACACTGTTATACGGTCAGTAATTTGCAGCTTGTGCATAATGCGTCTGCACAGAACACAGGTGTGCAGTGGTGCAGCACGTTAAAAGACTTTAGTGGTGTTTAATTATTCCTCCGGAAAGACATAATAGGTCAAATTAAAAATGAACGTTTCATCCTGTGCTTAGCAGGAGTGCCAGACTTGACAATTTAATTATGTGAAGCTGATTAACAATTAAGCTTATTTGTTCAAATTTAAGAAGGGTGGTTTGTATTTGGTCATTTGTATTAACGGGGTGGAAGCTGTCCTCCTCTTTGTCAGCTCACTGCAGGAGTTCCTCCTGTTCTCTACCCATCTATCTTCTTGGTTACACCCACTTCCTGTGTTTATCTGGGCGGGTGATCCATGATGATTGTTAGAGAGGTGTCACTCATGCTGTAATACTGAGTGAAAGGGTGGAGCTGAAGAGGGTTGTTATTAACACAGATGAAAGCATCCAGCAGGCTTGTGTAAAAATACTGAAAATCATACCTGGATAACACAATGGCTCCTAATTACTCTGCAAACTTGTAAAAGGAGTGGCTCGCCTTCTGTGCTGTTTGCTGTTAACTCTTAACTTTGTTCAGCTCATGTCATGTTTCAATGCTGGCCTTTGTTCCCCTGATGTTTGAAACCACTTACTGGTCGTCATACTAAACCGAAACATCTGTTCGCTTGTTTTCAACCACTAGAACAAAGACAACCTACATAGAATTTCCTGATGGGTAACATACACGTCAACATGCTCACCAAGCCACGCCCACACCATACTGAACATGTGATATATGCAGGGGCTCCAAACTGCTCCAGCAGGTGGTTATCTCTCTTGTTTTGACCCATGACCTGCATGTTCAGCTGTGGTTGGTCACAGGGCCTGATAGTGAACCATCAATCAAGGTGAAGGAGGAAGTGGTACGATTAGGTCTCACTTATCAGCCCAAACACGGGGACCCCAGAAGCTCTGTTGGTTGGGTGTGAGGAGAGTGGTAACCACAGGGGATTTTATAATGTGTGCTTTTGTGTTTGTACACAATTTCATGTTTTTTGTGTGTGCAACTGTGTATGCTGTTTAACAGCAGTATATAATGACAATGAATAGCATCAGCTGAGGTAACTTTACCGCCTTCACAACAAAAGTTGCAGGCTGTGGGGTTGGTATTATCTTTTAGTCTTATTAAACGAGTTTGTCTTGCTGAATCATTTCTGCAGATGTGCAGTAAGGTCGTGGTCTTGAGACACTCATGATTTAAGAATTCTGATGCCATTGTAACATATGGATTGTTATAAAAACATAATAATTAGCTGCAAGTTTGAAAAAAACAAACAAACATAAGTTTATGAGGTGTTTTATGCAGCTCTTGGTAGCTTAGGGCCTTACAACTCCTCACACATAAATGGTTGCCTATTTGCAGCTACTCCACTGCAACTAAATCTATACTCTTGAGCATAGCTGTGGACATAAACATGGGCACCAGGGGTACTTCTGCATGTGTGGCACTTTCCACATATGACACTATTTGTTAAACATTCATCTATTGAGTGTATGTATCAACAGTATGTGTTTACGAGGACAGCTGTGTCACTTATGACTCCCTCCCTCTCTCTGCCTCTGACCAGCCACTCTGCTGTGACAGATGTATGCAGATTTTGGCAGCTGTGCTCTCACCTGTTGGCTGAGGGTTAATGAGACGTGAGATGCCACCAGCCAACCGGCTAAAAAAAAAAAAGGGGGGCCTTTTAGAAAGCAGCCGCAATGATCTGGATGGCTCTGGTACACAAAGGAGGCAATACATGACCTGGTATGCTGCTTGACACACTGACCTGGTTTTACTGCCTGTACACCATATATTACTTCGAGGAATATGTAATCCTTTGACCCCTGCAATACTTGATTAGAGGAGATTCTTGCTATGTACATAACCCTTTAACTTTATATGTCTTTTGTATGATGACTGATGTGTGTAACAATACTAAAAATGGATGCCAAGTTAGCATAAATGTTGATTAACATGCAGAAAGCAGAATCAGATTAATGTAACTACATGTTTTTCACTGTTTATGCCTGGATGAGATTTACTCTGATTCAGCTCTGCAAATAGTTGTTGCCAAACAGCAGCTGAGTTGCTCTGCATGTTACAAAGCACCTAATGACAACCTTTGTTCTTCAAAACAACTCACCCTGTCTAGCCTGACTCTCTTTTTTTCTCTTTTTTTCTTTCTTTCCTTCCACCCTGTGTTCAGAGTGCACACAGGTTCACACCCCTAGGCTACATGACTGTGGCATATGGGAGGCACAAGGAGGGAAAAACAGTAAAGGAGAAATGAAAAGAATGGGATGAAAAGAGGCTTACACGGTGCAGGTACAGTGGATGGTAAAAAAGAGGAGAAAAAAGGTGAGAAGATATACATGAGATAGTAAGAGATGAAAAGAGAGAAATGAGGACGAGTGTTTGATGTGGTTTAGACAGCTCACTACTGATGGCACTGCACCCAGTGAACTCACACTCCTGCAATCATTTGCTGTTTAAAAATCAGTCCTGCAGTGTTATCATGCAGGGGCAAACACTGAAATATTAGATCTAGTCATTTCAAATACGCTGAATATGCTGTTGATGTATTGTACACTGTTTGTCTTTTGGTGCATTTATGTGGTGTTGGAATTATATGAAAAATGATTTCACAACTTGGAAAATTTACATGAATGCTCCCTCAAGTTGGACCAACAACTCAGACAGTTGGGGAAAATTCTTAAGTGTTGTTTGTTGACATCATGTACAAAACAACTTGGCAGACAAGCTTAAATGTTTAGTTGATAACTTTGTATGAATTCACATATTGCATATCATTTTACATGTAATTTGTAATATGGTGTTAGGTTGTAGTCAAGTTTCTGTCAACAGAGTGAGAAGAATAAAAAAGGTTATTTATGAGCAGTAACCCTTGTAACAAGTTAGGAAGCCCACAGACAGATTCAGCATACCCTCCCCTACTCTGCCTTCATAGCATCCATGTTGTTTCCACTTTACAACTTCAGAGCACACGAACACACCAAACTTGGAATAACAGCTTCCAAGAAATCTATTTTTTATTAGCAGTGTTGGAAGAAGTTACTTGCGCAAAGGTAGCAAAACAACTAGTGCAATACCACACTGTAAAACTACTCCATTAGAAGTACAAGTCTTGTATTTCTAATTTTGCTTGTGTCAAAGTATCAATAGTACTCACTCCATCTAATGATATATTAAATATATACTAATGCGTAGTATATTATTAGAATTAATGTTTTAATGTTAAAGCATAGTTTTTCTCATATACTTCATTTAGGTGGCACTAAAACTAAACAATTTTGATTGGGCTGCAACAAGTGATTATTTTCATTAAAAATCAGCCAGTTGTTCTCTTGATCAGTCCATTTATTTTATAGCGCAGTCTCAGTTAAATAGAGCTCAAAGTGACACTTTCAAATGTCTTGTCTGACCATCAGTCCAAATGAATCTGTTTACTGCAGTCTAAGATGAGGAAAAGCAGCAAATTAACACGTCTGAAATGCTGAAAGCATGAAATGATTCAGCAATTTTGCATGAGAAATAACTTAAATGATTAAAACAGCTGCCAAAAAGCTTTTGCTTAAATTAATAGTTTAGGCTCAATTTTGATATGCTATTGGATAGTTCAATATTTTACAATTCATCAAGTCTTAAAAGTTCTTCATTATGTTTTCTATGTCAAATCTTGGTTTGCAAAGTAACTAGAAGCTATAAAGTGTTTGTAGTGGAGTAAAAGTACAATATTACCCTCTGAAATACTGTGGAGTAGAAGTGGAAGTGACATGATATGGTAATACTGAAGTAAAGCACAGATAGCTGAAGTCTGCACAGTACCTGAGTGAATGTATTTAGTTACTCTCTGCCACTGCTGACTATGTTGCTATGCAGTCCTGCAAGACTACATGCCAACAAATGTAAAGCATTCCTGAAAGGGGCAGAACCGCTCACATGACCTGAGATCACTGCCTCGTGACAGCGGGACTGTCACAGAGACTTCTTAAAGTTACTTGAGGAGAGGCAGCTATCCCCGTTCTTCTTCTTGCAGAGCTCTCCTTGCCCCTCCTACTCTTCCATCACCTACCTGTCTGCAAACATTAAAGAGAACAGTTCTTCAGATCTTTATCTTGTCTTTACAGTTTGCATTAGATGTCAAAGAGTTCACCTGATCTTTTCTTGCAAGATGTTTTCTGTTTTTCCCTTCTTTTTCTTGGTTTGATTGTTTATGTCTAGAAGACCTTTTGGGGTAATTAATTCATGCGCACACACAGTGACCTCACTTTCCCTTACAGTGTCCTGGTCTGTCCTCATTTAGCTTACCCTCCCACACCTACATATATTTACACACACTATGTATATAAACAGGCCATACGGTTGTTTTGTCAGTGGTCAGAAAGACAATGTCAGGAACATCTGGAGGCCACTAATCACTCTGTGGGCATCACCCTGAAATCCCCCTGGACACACACTAACACTGAAATCCCTGCAGAAATATGCTTTAATGAGCAATAATGCTACCACAATGGCAGTCCCACCTTCTGTATTTTAATCCTGGCTTGTGTATTTGTTGGCTTGTGTGTGTGTGTGTGTGTGTGCGTGTGTGTGCGTACAATACACCCTGATCAGAGTACCCATATGCTGGCTTCTTTGAACTCATTAATCAAGGATTGGAATCGGGGGGAGGGGGAAAAAAAAGCAAAAAAAAAACATGCAGGATTGAACAGGATTATGGCAGAGCGGTTGTTAAAAAGTATTAATTTAGTGCCTCTTCAAAAGATCATATTTGGTCAGAAAGATCAGAAGCGGTATAGCCCTAAGCTGGAGACAAAGAGGTGGGGTTTTTGGAGCTGAGTGTGCATATCACTGCTGAGAGGAAGAGAGAGAGAGAGAGAGAGAGAGAGAGAGAGAGAGAGAGAGAGAGAGATGGTATCAGGAAAGAGAGTTAAAAAGAAGACTAATAGGGAGAGGAGGTTGGTCGTTAAGCAGAATGGGGAAAGGCGTCATAGAGCAGTAATTCACTGGTACCAGATACACAGTGATAAGACTATAAGATCACATCACATACACACACACACACACACACACACACACACACACACACACACACACACACACACACACACACACACACAAGGCCTTAAATAACACGCAACACAATTAGAGTGTTATTCATTTGAAGTCCCCGGAGTCTATAAATAGCGAGGTCTTCGGAGTTAGATTTTTAACGGAAATCAGGGTATGTAAATGCAGCATGAAGCTGCACATAATAATAGTACCGTTACGCAATATCGTTGTATAAAATCATTGCATAAAGTCGAAAAGTGAATTTAATTTTTACTTTCTCCTGATACCTTTGCTTGTTATTGGACTACATTTCCCAAATCTGTCTTAGGAGCATCTCTGTAGCATGTGAGAATTCAGAGACGTCTTCGCTTGTGGATGTGTCTTTGTAAAATAGACAAATATGTAGGCTATAGTACAAGATCTTATATATTTTAAGCTTATAATAGTGTCTGTGTTTGTTATAGCAGCTAATAAACACTGGTAATATTACTGATGTCCCCTCCAGAAAATACTCCTGAGAAAATTCCATGATTATGGTGTAATGAAGTCTGCACCTTCGGTTGGGTCTGTCTCTACAGTGTTTGTATTGTTGCCTGTTGACTATATTTAGAAAGATTTTCCCAATCTAGTTGAAGTCCTTCCAAAAGCAAATTTAAACCTCAGTTGTAGCTGGATTTCCTGCTCAGGAAAGGTCAGGTGTAGATTGTTTCCGAGTCTTTTCTTTCTGCACAGTCATTATGACAGCAAGCACCACGTCAGCAACAATAATGCCTCTCAGTCTCTCCGTGCTCCAACTCCTGTAATCTTAGCAATGCTGAGGGAGACTGAGCTCTGTAATAACAGCAGGCTAACACCTATTGTTTATGCTTTAGACTCACTATTTTTAGAGCAGCAGGTCTTTTTTTAGCCGCAGTGACACAAATAGATCCAGTAAATCACAAAGTGCTTATTGTGTTTTTAGCAAAGGGCTAGTGATGTCATGAATGAGGTAAAGTGGCTGTGAGTAAGCAAACAGACATGCCCACAGCTTATAGAGGGTATTTTTGGAATCAGGGAATCCAGGTATTTTTCACCCAATAACACTTAAGGCCCTTTGTTATCTATTTTTTAGACAGAGAGATAGAAAACAAAAGGCGTTCTAGTATTAGAAACAACACACCTTTGTTATCCAATGAATTCAGCAGTAAATTGTCCGCTATGAATTTATTCTGCATACTCAGGCTGGAGCACTTCAGTATGTAAGAAACTCGTCAACAATTGAGATTCTCATTGCTGCAAAGTGAGTAAAACCAGACAGACAAACATGATTGCAATAAAAAATAAACTTCAGTGCCAACATCTGTAATCTATATGGACCAGGGACAGGAGACAACATGACAACAGAATAGTAAGGGTTAGGCACTTATGCGCTTTCAATGTTTTTAAACACTTAACAGTAAATGAAATGCATATAAGTGAGATTCTGGATGTTTTTTTGATTGGTTGTATAAAGTGAGCTGATTGCAACACATCCTGAGATCTACACGACAGAATAGGCTGATTGTCAGTCACTTCCAAAGCAATATATATGGTGGAGAATACAAGCAGTGACAGGCTTACTGGAGCTTAACTACATTACATGGTTTACATTGTAAAAGTGCAGTTTAGTTAGTTTCAGCCATACAAACTGCTTGGGTAAGTTTAGGCAACGGAACTACTTGATTAGGTTCAGGAAAAGACTGTGATTGGGGTTGAGATAAGTATGTTACATATCTCGTGTGATGAAAGTGATGTCATTCAAGTGAACGGAAGTGACACAGCAGAAGTCACGTACATAACAGAACTTAAGTAACCCTCTTTAAGGAACTCCATGTTTACTTATCATTTGACAAAGGACCCCTGGGTAAAAGTCCTGTGTTTGCTTGAGTCGTCCATCCACCCCACCTCCTCCAATTGCAGACTTTCTCACTCTTTCTCCCATCCCAGTCACTGGTTGCTGCCTAATAATAAACAGAAATATGAGTTGGAATAAGCTGCTTGCACAATTGACCTAAACAATAGTTTCTCTGGTGAGGACAGGTCGGGTGATTATATTAAATGCTGTCAAGAACCACTAGATTAATCTTAAACAATGGATTCTATTTTTATGAACTAAAATAAGTAATTAGGTAAATTATGTAATGACTGTTACTGTTAGATAACTGTAGTGTTGTAAAAAGTACAATATTTCTGTCTGAATTGTAGTCTAGTGTAAGATAACATTAAATGAAAACACTGAAAGGCACAGTAAGTGATTCTGATGAAAGTTGATTGTTGAGCCTTGTTCCCAGGATGTCAACCTATCACTGCTTTGGACTGGTAGCTGAAAGGTAATTGATTGTTGAGTCTTATTTCCTGGCTGCCAAATACTGACGTTTTGGGAATGAGACTTAATAATCAAGTATCTTACCAAACTGTGATTGGCCAACGTCCCCAGTCACAGTCTAGACTTTCTAAAGCCTGAAACATTGCCAAGAGTAGGAGCAGAAGTCTATTTTTCTCTCAGACCACTTGAATTACAACGTCTTTAAAGGTTATTATGGCCCAGTGACACCAAAAATAAGCTGCAAGTACCACAAAATTGTACTGAAGTACCTGAGCAAACATACTTAGTTGCTTTCCACCACCGATCATCATTTCACTTACCCTACCTGCGCTGTCACAGTCAGTTGGGGAATTCAAACCAATTACTCTGAAGCAAAATTCACAAATGCAATCGCACATTAGAGAAAGTCATACCACTCTCGCTTTATTTGAGAATATTACTCACAGGCATATAGCTACAATGGGGAGTCATATCAGTCATGAGGTAGAAGGACCTTGTATAACCCTGACACTTGACAATGTAAATCCCACTGCTCCACACAAATGTCATGTTATCACACTGTTGGTCTGTAATTGTTTGACTGTCAGCCCTGTGTGGTTATACAGCAGCACGCCGAAGCTCAGAATCAGTTCAGGCAGATCTATATAAAGAAACAGCTGATCAGCCTGGATTTGAAAACAGTACTGTTTTGAGAGCAGAGCATTTTCAGAACTGCTCATGTAGCAACATGATTTTCCCCTCGACAGAGCACGACTTTCACAATGACACATATTTGCTTGCCTTTTTCTTTCAGGAGGTAAGAGAGGAGAAGCACAGGCAAAGCCGGTAGATTTTAGGTGTACAGCAAACTGTTGCACATATGTTGCTTCTGCACGTGTACATTCAATAAATAGCATGGTCAGGAAAAACACACGTGCATGCATGACCTCGTTAACAATGAAGTTTAGTCGAAGATGTAATTCTTGTCTAAAAGCATACATCCTTTTTATGTGGTGAGTTTTGAAACCCTCTTGTATACGGAAGGCGTATGGGAAAGATTTGAACCATGTGATTAACCTTTTTACCACTGAGCCACGTGGGCTCCTTCAAGAATTTGCATTACACGGTACTGCATGCTTTTACAACTACTTACTGACATTTTCTTTATTTCAGTGACAAAGAACATGAGCAATAAACATGCATTTCATCTTTGGATTTGTATTATACTGTATATCCAATAGAAAGAGCTTGCATGACTCATGCAATGGGGTTTTTCAGAGATTTGTGAAAGGTTGAAGTTGCACTTGCTGCAGCATAATATATTGGTGTCAACAGGAAACTTAATTTGCAGAGTTTAGTCATGTGAGTGATAAATTATTTGAGTCTGACTGCTTTTGCAGATTTAGCATTGACTTAACAGTACAATGTCAGCATTCATAGATGAACAGCTCTGTTTATTCTGTCTTTAATTGGTATATATGAGACTTTCAGCACATCAATATTGTCAAAAAACAAAACAATGCAATAAAATCAAGTGGTGGAGACATAAGGGCTTGTATGAAAAACATTTTTCTACATATACAATTTTAGGCATTTTAATAGGGGATCAGTATGAGGTCAAAGTAGATGATTACAGCAGGGTTGGAAAAAAACATAACAGCACGTGAAAAAGTTATAGCATAGGCTACTACAGGGTGGATAATAGAAAAATACTCATAAAACATAAAAAAAAAACATTGACAGTACAAGTAACTATCCACAACACCCACAGCGGCAACAGTACGTATAAATGACACCTATGAATAAAATACAACTTGTAGTATTTAGTTTTTCTGTTTAGACATATTGTTCTAAAATAACTCATCATGAATTACTGCAAAAATCAACTCAGTCAAATACAATCTATCATATAAACAAACAACAACTGCACATTAAGGCTCATATCCCAGTGGCTCCAATGCTCAGTGCAGCTGTCGTGGCTTGCCTTTGAACTACCTTAAAAGACAATTCAGCATCTAAAAGCCCCTCTTCTCTCTAATTACAGTCTCTCTGTATTATAGGGCAGGCATAGAAATCTTAGTATTCTACTTTGCCAGTGCTTTGTAACTGGTAGAATCAGAGCTGGCTTGAAACAGGAGCTCTTCTCTCGGGCCTTGATTACACTGCTACTGAAGCTGCTGTCTTAAACCTTCTTTTAAGCACACTAATTGACCAAGAACGTTTTATTATGTACAGTAAAGTCTGGGGGAGTAATTGCAGGATAAGGGATGCATGTGCATGTAAAATAACAATGCAGGTTCTTGCAAAAGTTTTCACCACCACTTGAAAGTGTGAGTGGTTTTATCACTTTCTTTAAAATGTAATTCATGCAGGAGAAACACAATATCTTTGAAATAAAGTTTCTACCCAGAATCATTTACTTCTGAAAAACCCTGTTTTGAAAAAAAAGGGTTCATCAAGGGTTCTTTGTAAGACTAAAGGTTCCATCAAGAACCTTTTTCATCCAAAGAACCCTTTATGGAAGAACTAGTTCTTCAAGGATTGTCTAAATCCTTTTGTCAAGGGCTCTTTATACCATATTGGGAGAGTTCTTGATAAAAAAAATCCTTGCAACCCCCAGGTGGGTTCTTGATAAAACCCTTATATGAAAAGGTTCTCTGTAGAATCCCCTGGGTGGGTTCTAGATAAAGCCTTTGGAATATAAAAAGGCTCTAAGTTGAACCTCTATCCGTGTTTTCTTGTTAGCATCTGAAGAAAGTGGAAAAGTTCTTGATAGAATGGATGGATGGATGGAACCATTACACCATAGAGGGGTTCTCAGTCAAAGCTCTCATGGGGGCTTTTGCATAAAATCTTTCCCAGATTGTTCTAGGTATAACCCTTTATTTTGGGTTTTACATTGAAATCTTTGAAAGGGTTTCAAGTGGAACCTTTCACCTATGAAATATTCTACCAGGAATCAAACAGAGTTCTCCTATGGGGACAAAAGCCAAGGAACCTTTATGGTTACAATTGGCACCTTTATTTCTAGGAGTGTAGGAAACTGCTTGTGGCAAAATTTTTAAAGCTGAACTGCATTTTACTGTGATGTTACTTTACTGGCATGTTAAATATCAAGAGGAGAAGTTACTCTGCAGGACTTCGCAAAATGTAATTTTGAAAATTCTGCTGCAGAACTGAAGACAAGTAAAACCAGAGTGGAAAAATACAGTAGCCCATCCACCTGATACCCAATATGCTTACATGTTTTTGTTTCGACTGTGACACCTTGGGGGTCTTTGAAGAGTAAGACTAAAGCATTGTGACATTCCAGACTTTGCTGGGTGGGTTTCTCCACCTTTCTCTATTTTCCCACCATTAACACAAAAGAGGAGATGTAGGTTAAGTTATCTAGACCAATACATAACCGTTCGACTGACCTGCTTCCATGTCTAGATTCGACACAAGCGCTTGATTTGCCCTACATTTGTGGACACAAAGGTGTGCATGTGTGTCACCCAAAATAGACAGGAGCAACAGAAGAGATGGATGGAATAAGACAATAGTGCAATGCTTTGCATTTGTACACATCCGGAGTGTGAAAAATGAGAGCGAGACTCATGAGTCATTCTGTAGCAGCTCAGTTTTTTTCTGCCAACATGTGGATCGAAACCACTGGAAGAGCAGATTTTAAACTGATACTTGAAACACAAGTAAAGCTTTTAGTCATGCACTATCTGATGGAGGAGAGAAAGAAAATATCACACACAATAGATGCAACAATCATGAAAGCACCAACGCATACGCACATATACCTACATGGACACATTCATGCTTGGATGTGTGGGAGGTTTGAGTAAGTGGCTCAGGTCTGCAGGGTGTGTGTGGGTGTGTGTGTGTATGATGGCTGCGCATGTTTTGTGCGTTAGCAGGAGTTTTGTGTGTGCAAGTCAATGAGTATATCAGGGAAGGGAAAAGGAAGTGTTCCAGAGGGAAGTGGATTAACAGCAGGATACAACAGAGACACTCTAAACAGCCATCTCATACGCCTGACTGGAGGTGAACAATACGCATGTATATGAGAGAGGGAGAGATGGAGCGGAGGACGGAGGCTGACAGAAAGAAGAAAAAGCAACAGGGACAGGAAGTGACTGAGCTGTTTAAAGATCAATTTTTAACATCGGTTTCATCAATAATGCTGCACAATATGACCACAGGGTGTTCTTTTTGCTCTTAAGCAAAGTGAAAAAATGCCCTTCTCGCCTTTTTATTTGGTTTCATTAGGTTCATACTAAGCACTGCTGGATTTGAAAACAGTATGCAATACACTTATAAATAGGTTGTTTACAGGAAAAAGCGTTGATAACCTGACACCCCCCCACCCCTGATTTGGAGGTATTGACCACTGAGAGCAAAACAGAACTAATTCCAGTCCATTAAATGAGCGCAATACATTGCAGTATAACAACACTGGTCAAATGAAATATAACCACGCATCATGCAGATGTCTCAGAAGATTTATCTGATCTCTAAACTGCAAGAAAATAAGACATAAAAAGTTTCCAATATACATCGCTCAGTCATTTTTAAGTTTCTAAAGCAAGTGTCCATTGATAAAAAGGCCCAAATGCATGAGCACAACACAGCAACTGAAAATGTATCACACTGGACCTTATACAAGAACCACTCATACAAACAGTGCCCGTGTCATGATTACTAAACTCTGTGACCTGTTATACACAACTTCAAAATAGACCTTACATAAAGAGAACTACATGTTTTAATCAAACGCAACAAAAAATATGAGATAAACATCTCAATTAAACATGTCTGTTACATGCAGTCTTTACCATCATTTTTCATTTTTGGTGTTACTGTAGCAAAAAAACATAAAAGCCATTACTGGAAAATAAGCATCATGTTGAACTCAGTTAGCCATATAAGAACATTTAGGCCTTTTACCCACAAGCAAATGATGTCTGTCATATGGGCTTTAAACCTTTGAATCCATGCAGCAGAAGGTTGTTTCCAGTCAGCGCCTGGATTATTTCCTGAGTACCAATGAACTGCAGCACAGTTCAACTTGAAAGTGGCCTAAAAATACTGCCTCAGCCGGGGAATGTGCTGAAAATCTCCTCATTTTGCATGCAGACTGAGCAAATTAACACCAGCATTGAAGTGCAAAGGGCATTTGGTGTGACTGCTGCTTCAATAAGGCTGTGAAGAAATGTGTTAGAGATGCTTCTTTCTGATGATATGTAACTTCTGCAATTTACTATTTAAAGCCTCATTCACCCACACAAACACATGCACCAACACATGTACATGCAATCTCTCAGGCTCATGCACCCAGTCACACCATTCTTAGCAGCAGCTTCTTTCTTGTGTTCTTTTTGCAGTCTCAGGTTAAGATTAGATTCTGCTCAGAACTATCCAGAGAGAACTAGTTCCTACGTGAGCTACCTCTCACCTGAATACAGCAGATTATCTGTCTGCACTGCAGAGGACAGCCAAGAGAGCACAAATGTAGGGCAGCCAGAGTTGGAATATGTGCTACTTTAAGTGGATGACAGCACAGAAAATATCTCCTAAGATGGCTCTCTGTTGTTCCCTGTGAACTTTTCCTGGCAGCTTAATACTGAGCAGGACGTTATTTCTGGAGCCTCCGTTCCTTTTTAAAGTGACTATTCCTTCTATTTCTAGCAAACCGTATCTCGTGGTTTCCATCTCTGGCTATCTGTGTTTCTAAATCAAGCACCGTCTAAACCTGTCGGAGCTTAATCGACTCCATGCTGGTCTTGGAATAGTCTTGTGATTGTGGTTATGTAGCAGAAGTCTGCAACATATGCATGAGGTGAAGTGTCAAACAACGGTCAGGTACTGTCAAATCAGATCAGAATATCATGCAATTTGTAGATGCTAATAGAAACTGCAAGTAACAACTGCAGGTGCTGTACCACGAAGCTGTAATTGTCAGCTTGAGCGGTTGCAGTTTGCCAAATAACAGGCTTTGGATGTGACAGTTAACACCTATTTAACTGTATGACTGTCTGTCTGCCTCTCTTCCCATTAAAGGTTTGGTTTTGTGCCTTAACAATGCTGAGATTTGATGGTCGTCTCATTTGCAGCTACTCCTATGAGTGTTTGTCTGTCTTTGACTCAAAGGCTAGGAGTCCCTGTAGGGTGGAGATTGGTTTGATTCAGACAGAAAGACGGCTTAAAAGTGAAAAGACTTGTAGTTGGTGGGAATATGAAACACATAGTCATTTTTGAAGCATTGACTGACATAGAAACGTTATAATTTTGGATTAAAACCCTTCAATTTGTGAAAGTAGCCACCCGTGCCTGTCACAATGAAACCTTTTGAGTCTGCAGTGACAGCATGAATATAACTTCACTCTGTCTGTTCAGCATACACTATAAAAAATGTTTTAACTTAAAAAAAAGTTAGTATCAAGTATGTCTTCAAAGTCTAGGTTTACTGACTTTGACAAGTTGAGATAATTTGTATCAGTTCAAAACAGATTAACTTTAAATTAAAAGAACACAAAGCACAAATACACACAAAAATATCTATATCTAATATATCTTCCAGAAGTGCTGCTGACTTCTCATGGGCAATCCAGATTGTTACCATTGCTAACTTCAAAAGTCAGCATTTGTGATGGTATGGTGATGTGTTTGTGCCTGTTGCATCATGGTTAACGGTCACATCTGTGAAGATGCCAGTAATGCTTAAAGGTACATAAAGGTTTTGGAGCAACATATGCTACCATCAAGACAATGTCTTTTTCAGGGTTGTCCCTGTTTATTTGAGCCAGACAATGTGTACCTTCCTATAGTTCAGGTACTAGGCTGGCCTGCCTGCAGTCCAGACTGACAAATAATTTCACTTACAAAACTTCAGCAGTTAGTGTCCTCAGTTCACAAACACTTATTGAGTGTAAAAAAGATGATGCATTGTAATACAGTGGTAAACAGGCCCTTGTCCCATTTTCTTTGGAACATGTATCTTGTATCTTGTAGTATCTTGTCTTTGTACTGTATTCAGTTGAATATAGGTTGAAACATTTTTGCAAATCTTTGCATCCTGTCTTCATTTATATTTTGATACAACATCCCAACTCTTTTGGAATTGGGGTTGTAAATACTTGAAATTTTAAGTGTAATTAACTTGAACAAATTAAACTTGAACATTTACATTAAGAATATGAGAAAAGATTAGTTGATTCCACTAAATACCTGTGTGATTTTTTTTTACAGTGTATTGACTGGGCCAAGCAGGGATAGATGCGGTGTGTGCATGTGAATGGAAATTCAGTAGTGGGTGTGTGAACCATCTGTCTGAGGGTGTGTATATCTGTGTCCCTGTATGTGTGTGTTTGTGAACAGTCTGTTTGCGGGTATGTGTGAAGAAAGAATTGTCAGTTACAGCAGTAGGTCTCCATGCGCCAGACACCTGAACATCACCCAGTCCCTGAAATCAAACCAGACAAAGCAAAAACACAACACAGACTCAGGACAGCATGGGCACACAGATGTAAACACTTTACTGCCAGTGCACCAATAAACATGGATTTTTTTTTTCTTTTGACTAAAGAGAGCACAGAATTAGGCTTCTTTGTTCTAAATGCATGCAGACATGTGACCACATGGCAGACATACAGAGCTCAGCTGCAGCTTAAACATGCGAAGCACAGTAAAGATCGTTTCATGTTGTATTCTGGCGCCCACACACGCGAATAACATGGAAAAACGGTGACAGGGAAAATACAGTTTGCATCTCTTTGAGGTCGACTGACAGAAGAGACCAGATCTAAGCTGCAGTGATGAAGTGCCCTCAGCTGTCCGCACAGCTAAAGCTTTATTTTACAAGCTGGTGTGCTCGCAGGGAGATGTCCTACTGCAACCTCTTTAACAGACTGAGTGAGACCTTACACAACCCAGTGTTGTTTACAGCTGAAGCCTGCAGTGCACTCCGGAAGGCTACTGAATGCACTGCAGCAAAAACGAATTGTGCAAAAACATAGTTATTTCTCCAATCAAGTATTTATGTTACATATGGGTTTGATGTTATATAATTCATGCTTTTAACAGTATGTCTCTTGCAGTGAGTTGACCTGCAAAGCATTAATTCTGAGAACACATGTTGAGTGTGCATTTTTTTTTACAATACACACAGGACACATTGAACAGAACTGTACTGTAAACTAAAGTGTAAAATCACTACCCTCTAATAAAGTCTAGTAAGGGCCTTATACTTAATTTACAGTACATTTCTTTTGTAAGGTGTCCTTAATTGCCCTCTAACAAAGTCTAAAAACGTTCTAATAATATCTAATAAACACCATATTATTGCCTAATTGAATACACCAATTAGACTAAAATTCTTATATTCTTACATTTTTTTATGTTGCATATGGTTTTGATATTATATAGTTCATGTTTTCAACAATAAACCTCTCTTGCAGTGAGGACAGCTGCAAAGTTCATTCTGAGGATACGAGCTGAGTGCAAAAGGCAGACAGACTGAACAACATTTTTGAGAGTGGTGCTATCATCTCATTTCTAAAGATCTTGGTATGTTACAACAGCACACAGCTCCAGACAAAGGCTTTTCTAGTCCTTGTTTCTTTCTTTCTATCCCACTATCACCCCTCTGTCTTGGATGATTAGATTAGGAACTGCTGTTAATGGGATTAGTGAGCCTTTCCACCTGCCACAGCATTCTGGGTAAAAAGGAGCATCTCTTCAAAGTCAGCAGATCCCCTCTCTTGCAGTCTTAAAACTCCATTTCATTAGCTTAGAGCAGCAGCTGACACTTCGGCTGCAGGCGTGTGTCAGGCAGACACATCAACAAAGAGAAAGGAGTCCTCACTTGCCCGTGTGAGACAAAGAGATTACAAGAGGGTGAAACTGAAAGGCAAGGATTAAATATAATGTATTGATCTTTTGTATTAGAACTCCTTGCACATCTCATCAAGGTCTGAGGTGAGGGTCCCTGGTGTTGGCAAGGATTCATATTTTTCCAAGTGCATTTCAGCAGGACAGATGCTGGCTGGCGTGAGAGGTTGAGAGGTTGACGCAGCCCTCTGGTTGAAGGATGTTCTCTCTGAACATGAGCCCACCCTGCTGCTCAGAAGAGATTGTGTTGTCTAGCCCTGATTCTGCGTGGGTGCTGGATGTCTGTGGTCTGGGCCACCTGCAATCTTGTGCTGGGGACAGACCCCAAACACTTAGCCAGTACTTCCCAACCTGCCAGTGAGAACCAGAGCATAGAGGGCATAATGCTGCCAGCCTACAATATGGTAGATAAACCACCAGACACAAACCTCTCTCCTCCCACACACACAAACACACACAAAAGGTGCCCCTCTGGCTTTGCAAATCACAAACAGACCAACATAAAACCTCCTCAGAAACACCTGCTCACAGACAGGCTGCACAAACAAGTTCCTCCATGTGTCTGACAAGTCACATTAGTAGATGTGTAAAGAAGGAGAAGTCCTTTTTACTACAGTAGAGAAACCAGGTCATCTTTCCGAAAGTTTGGTTGACTTTGATCATATTCCTCAAATGTCAAGATGTGTTTGATCATAAAAGCTGATATGAATGCACATTTGAAGTCTTATCGCAGTCATGGTTGAACGGTTGAATACCCTATACAAATGAAGCTAAATCATGTGTCACGTCATGCTTCAGAAGCCAAAGATCATTAATTGCACAATGAAGAAATAATAATATTCCCCCCTAGCTACTGAGGTTGGCAGATTCCAAAATGTCTGTCCATTCCATCCATTATCTATAACCACTTTTCCTTTAGAGGGTTGCGGGGGGCTGGAGCTTATCCCAGCTGATGTTGGGCAAGAGTTGAAGTACACACTAGATATGAATTGGGGTTTCTGGCACAACTTCACTTACACCAGAAGTATATGGAGAAGGAGAAAAGGGTTGTCCAGGCTTTGTAAACCATAAACACACAAACATAGATGTTGCATTGACTGCTTTGGCCTGTTGCTGCATTACATCAACATTGAGCCACACTGTTCCAGGCAAGACTGTCCTGTGAGCAAATACATTTAAATCGGTGAACTGCTGAATAAAATGCGCTATAACATTTACATTTCTCAACCAAATTTCAGTGACTCATGTGACATTCAAGGGTCTGTGCTCTACATGGAGTAGGATTTTTTTTTAATCATGAACCCTTGAAACAGCTGAGAAATGTGGACATTTTAGTGTCTTTTATCCAGAAAAAATATGGCTCCCCTGTTTAGTTCTATATGTCTTGACCGGGTCAAAATGAAGGTGACATAAACATATAATCCAAAAGGCCACTACAGCATAATATGCAGTATATGGGGTAGACCATGCTGACACACACATTCATATGTACGGGTAATTTAGACTCACCAATCACCCTGCATGTCATTGGACTATGGGAGGAAACTAGAGCACATGCAAACTTGGCGCAGAAAAACACCAGCCAACCAAAGCCTTTGAATCCTGAACCTTTTGCTGTGAAGCAACAGTGTTAACCACAGCGCCGCTGTGCCACCCGGATTCAAATCGTGTCCAGAAGGAAAACAGATTGTGTAAGCTGTGCGATCTGGGAGAAATGGAAAATAAGTCAGCTTTGTTCAGCACTCTATTGGCCATTCTATGATAAGACTACTGTTTATGAAACAGTGAAACATTCGCTAAATTTTAATGTGCTTGATTTAGTTAGTTTTGTCTCAAGAGAATGGAAAACAGGGCAAGATGGAAAATTAAACAGACTTTGCACACAGGCGAAAAGAATCACATGGCATTTTTTTTTTCTATTTACACCCGGCCCTGTAGTTTAGCTATGAAAAGTGAAGTGCTTTACAGATAAGGTTGTGGTGACTGAATGGGTTACACACAGGACCTTCCCCTGGGAGACCAGAGTTTAAGTTGTGCCCTGAGGTTTGTGCTGACTTAATTTTTGGTTTTCAGTTGCAGTTTGGTTATGTTTAGAAAATATAACTACTTAGTTAGGTTTAGGAGAAGATCATGTTTTTTCACTGCCATGGGGCTATTTACATCCCTGGTGCAAATAAAATTATTGGGTGCTGGATGGGAGCTTGGTGCTTGTCTCTGCCATGTTAGGCTATATGCACCTGGATGTAAATAGCCATATTGGCTATTCCACCCTGAGTGAAAATAGCAATGCTGGCTACTGACACCTCTGTGCTAATAGCATCTGCCAATATTAAATTACTCTTGTAGTTTACATTTAAAGTACATGTGCTTTTCTAGAAAATATGAATGTTATGTTAGTGGTATTCTTTATACTCCTTTATTGGTCTTGTGCTGCATTCCTGGTCTGGGTTTGTGGTGTCTTGTAAGCCCATGCAGCAATGTGCTTGGCATATTTATATGCATAACACAATAATATAAGCTTACATTCTGCATAAGTTATGTACCACTGATACAAATGTTATGTTGTCTTATGTAAGATAGATACAGAGGTCTTCTGTATTTATACAGAATATGTACCTTAGCTCCTACACTATATTTTGCTCACCCACAAATAAAGAGAGAATACAGAGAACTGGGTCATGTGCTAGACCACCGTGGTGGCTTATGTATACACTGTGGGGTCCCATTACTCATAATTCCTGTGAAATTTCATGTCTGGAACCAAGTGCTGCATAAAACAACAGGACCAGCGGGACAATGAGGGCTGAGATGGACTGGAGAGACGAAAGAGTGGGAGGAAATAAACAGAAAGTAGACTGGAGGGAAGATGGAAGACTCAGCATCCTGCCTCATGATGCATGCTGTTTTGCGTTAATGAAATTTCAGTTTGAGCTGCAGGATTAAAGGTAACTTTGGAGTATTTGGTTGTGGGTACACCTACAGGAAACTAGCAACAGTTTTGCACAGTGCCAGTGAAATGGCCTTTCTGTCCTCCAGTGGTCACGTCATCTCCTCTGCAGGCAGTCAGATAACCCCGGAGACAAAAGGGTTTCCTGTCAGTCAGATAATCATCAGACATCACACTCACTTCCTCCACCCTGGCAGCCACACTGGCTGCGCAGTCACAGATGGTGATCCAGGGGCCAGTTTTCACTTTTTCTTCAGGGCTGATGTGACTAAGTGTGAACTGACTCTTGATCTGAGTCAATAAGGGCCACGACTGTTGTGAGCAGACAGGTCAGAGATCATCATACTCCATTAGAGGGGTCAAGCCAACAATGACCTCTGTCTTTCTGGCCCTCTGCCACTACGTAGACACCAATATGTCAGTGAGATCTAGGTAAAAGATACTAGTTTGAGACTAGGTGTGACATTTACTTTGCAAAACATGCAGCTATCATGACAGGTTAACACAAAAAAGTTTTTATTAAGTGTCAGGATCAGAAAGTGAGTCATACACATAGCACATTTTCCATGTACACAATGAACAGAAAAAGGACAAGTTAGTACTTTTTTCTAAACAAATTAACTTGGGTAGTTTAAAGTTAATCACTAACCTTTATCATTGTTCACAGTATTTTCATTACTGTCAAAATGAGCAACCATGACTTACCTAAAAGTCTATTAGAGACACACGTTTTCATTATATATGCTTTCTTTAAAAAAAAAAAAAAAACACAACAACAAGCTTCTCAGGAGAGTTTTAACTCTCAAACAATGCATCCTGGGAAGTCTGCTAATAATAATAATACTTTTTTCACAGTGTACAACCGTGATAGCAATATCAGTTATACCAAACTGCAGGAAAGTAAACAATATACAAGAAAGAGAGTAGAAATATGTAGTTTAATAAAGATAATATTGCAATACTTGCAGGTTAAATGAATTAGCACTACATTCATCGTGGAGCCAAACAGCTGTACTGTGAACTGTACGACCGTACGTGTGGGTGTGTATGTGTGAGAAATACAGAAACCAGGTCGCCGCTTGTGGGGGGATTCCTTCACTGAAGGAAACTCCACTTCGCTCGGCATTCTCCTCACAACAAGACATCATGGGCACCACAGCCCTGGTTGTTTTCATTTCAAGCGTCATCTATCCAACATGTCACATGAAATTTCCACGGCTGATTATTAATATTCTTTTAACATGCTAAAACAAGCTTAGCATTTGCATTTCATTTGAGGCCATGAATTGATTTTCAAATTGTTTATGCATTAAATTAAGTGACATTAGATGGTGCAGATCCTCACACCACCAACTGCTCACCACATGCTACCACGCACGCTGACAAGCCCACACACACACACACACACACCCACCTACTGTAGGGTTGAAAGCATCCCAGAGAGAAAGAGCCATGAGTCATATGCCTAACTGCTGTGAGGTTCTCTCCCTCTTTCTCCCAACGCTACACCATGTGGTCTGGCTGTGCTTTAAGATGCTGCACTCTACACACTCTGACTCACCCTGCTTCTCTTGTCTGAAAAGGTCACACTGACAGCTCATAACTGCACCAATTAGGACCCCTCGGACCAAATATCTACTAGCTACTCTCATAAAAGGACAGAGCTGTACTAATTGCTATAACATGTAGGAAAGACAGAAGAACTGACAGAAATATGAAGCACCTTAGGGCACAAGAGATCAAAAAGTCAGCCCCTTTATGGCAAGCTGCTTTAGTGTTTGGTTATCGATACAAAAGAGAGAAATACTGCTTGCACAGTTTAGGTCTGAATCATGAAAGTTGGGTATTTTCCTCACACAGTAATTCTGCCCTTAATTTATCTTACAGCAACAGCACTGAAACATGGTATCACTTGTGGGGCATATTTTGTGCTTTGCTTTTGCTTTTGCTTGATATTGTGATTTGAATTCTGCAGCTGTTTTTGCTTCGCTGTTACTAATGTAACCACAGCAAGTCATTGTAGTCATGGGGAAATTTCAGCATCTGTACCTGCTCTTGATCTTACAATAAGGCTCCCAAAGCAATGCAAGCATAATAAATGATATTGGAGAGATATTTTGTGCATAAAGATATTGATCAATGAACATTATTGGTTCCCTTTAGGTTTATATGAAAATATGAGTCAGTTCAACATCCAAAATAAGACAAATAATTCAAAACTGTCTATTATCCTAAGATTGATCACTGGTGGTTCTTCTGACTATAATTAGAAGATTATAGATTATAATGTACATATAATGACCTATTACTCCACAGCCAATAGATGTCAGAAATATTGCACAGGAAATATCTAAATATTTCATTAATAACAAGTATTTGATAGTGAAATGGCTTATTTTAGTTCTCATGCAGCTCTGTTTGAAAATCAGATTTAGATTTTTGTTTTTGCCTCCCTGTGCAGCTGTGACTGGATGCAGTATGGTTTTGTCCATCCATCCCATTCTCGAGAACATGATATGTCAAGAACGCTTCGATGGAATTTCTTCAAACATGGCACAAACATCCAACTGGACTCAAGGATGAACTGAATAGATTAATGGTGGTCAGAGGTCACTGTGACTCAAGAATTCATACACTAATAAAGATAAAATATCACCCACATATCCATCTGGACATGGATGCAAACTGGAAGGTGGTAATGCAAGTTTTTCATTTTTATTTATTATTAAAGGACTGTTTTGAATCCTGCAGTACTTCCGTGCAAGGTTACTTGTGTAGGTACTGTTGATTTGAGACTTTTTAAATGCCCGGCCTAAACAGAAATTTGAGACTGCACATTCAGTTGCTGCTTTTGATTTGTTACTTGGTTAATGAAAGCATAAACCATTGAAATGCATAAAGAAATTTCTTGCAGTGAGCTACTAATGAAACAAGTTGTTCTCAAATGAGTAGTATTTGTAAGAATGTGACAGTATCATGATTACCAGCAACTCATATTTCAGTAACATTTGTCAGTACTTTTTTTTTTCAACTTGATATTAATTCCTGGCAGTTTGACTTAACATATTCTCTCTACTGGTAGCTGTTTGTCACGATATTAACATCTAGGTAACAATATGAGGCACATAAAGGGAGTGAAACATACTTGCTGAAACAATGATGAATGTCACTTGCAGAAACTGTCCCTCCATTGCATAGAACAGTTGCCGTGGTGACTAAGACCAGCACTGTGCATCATGAAGCTCATGTTCAGCAAAAGTTGTGTTGCACAGAGCGCCTGCTGCCTCCTCAAAGCACTGAAGGCCAGACTGCTCATCGTTACACCACTCGACTGTTCTCCTCACTTTTCACTCCGCTGTATTGTGTTCTGTTCTTTTCTTCTTCTTCTTCTCCTCTCACCCTGAGTCACTGCTCCCCAGGGAAATGAGGGGGTAACTATGAATCACTCCTGGGGGTATGAAAAAGTATGTGTGTGAGTGTGCAAGTGCGCACATGTGTGTGTTTCATGGGTGACTGTGTGATTCAGGCGTGTGGGCTGTGAAACCTGAGAAGTGGGCAGAGAAAGAGAGGAGTAGCAGCAGCAGCAGCTACACGATAAAGACGGTAAAGGCCAGAGACCCTTTTTCTGTCCCCTTTTCTCCTCTTCTTGCCCTTGGGGAGATACAACAGCTGCACCACATACAGAGTACCACCCCTTAACGGACACACAATGCACAAGACTCATGTTTATCATGCCTCATAAGAGAGTAAAGGGGCCACCTACAGTGCCAATTATAAAACAGTTGGGATGCTGTGTAAAACGTAATAAAACAGAATGCAAAGGTTTGCAAAGGTTCCCCATTCTTGCTTGATTTACTACCTCAGGTAATCAACAGCCCAGTGTCTTCATTATTGTATTATTTGCTTCATAATATGCACTTTTTTAATGAGAGAACTGAACTGCAGGCAGACCAGTGTAGTACTGAACTCCTACTACGAAGCAACACTGTTGTAACGTGTCCCTGAAAAAGACGTTGTCTGGATGTCAGCTTATGTTGCTCCAAATCCTGTATGTGCCTTTCAGCATTAATGGGGCCTTCATAGATGTAACAGTTAGCCCTGACATGGGCACTCACACAACCCTATACAATCAAAGATGTTGGCTTTTGAAGTTAGCAGTGATAACTACCTTGATGGTCCTTTTACTCTTCAGCCCAGATGCCCATGATTTCCAAAAACAATCTGGAATGTGGACTTGCCAGACCACAGCACACTTTTCTGCTTCGAGTCAGTCCATCTCAGATGAGCTCGGGCCCAGTTGCTGAAATTGCATTTGTAGATATAAAAGTGAAACTATGTCCACAGACAACAGTTTTCTAAAGTGTTCCTCAACCCATGTAGTAGTATCCTTTACACGGTCTTGATGGTTTTGATGCAGTGCCGCCTGAGAGGTCAAAGGTCACAGCCATTCAATGTTGGTTTTGCAGAGATTTCTGCAGAGACTTCTCTTGATTCTCTGAATCCTATAATGATATGGATTGTAGATGGTGAAAACCCTAAATTCCTTGCAGCTGCATGTTGAGAAACATTGTTTTCAAACTGTTGAAGTATTTCCCAGTGCAGTAAACCTCATACCATGCTTGTGAGCGACTGAGCCCTTTGAGGATGCCTCTGTCATATCCGATCATGATACTATCACCTGTTACCAATTAACCTGTTTACCTTTTGAATGATCCAAACAGGTGTTTTCTGAGCACTCCATGTCTTTCCCAGTCTTTTGTTGCCCTTGTCCCAACTTTTTTTGGCATGTGTTGGAAGCATCAACATTAAATTAACAAAATCAACATTAAATATATTGTCTTTGTACTATATTCAATTGAATCTAAATTGAAAAGGATGTGCAAATCATTACTTTCTGTTTTTATGTACATTTTACAAAGGTCCCAACTACTTTGGAATTGGGGTTATACAGTAAACATTAACATTACAGAGCCATTTATACTGATTATATCCAGTTTACACTTAGCCAAGGCAAGGTTAATGTATCTTTATGGGGCAGGACAGCAGTCTAAGTCCCTCCTACACAGCCCAAGGGACGGCACAATTACATCACACAGACCCACCTCTGACCTGGTGACCCCTCAGCCTGCTACTGATTGACCTTACACCTCCTATTGACAGTCCAGCATGTGGCTGTTTAACAGGGGAAAGAATGAGGTGGAGGCTTTCTGTCTGCACAGACTGCTACTCAATACACTGATATAGTTTTGTTCCAACAAGGAATGACTGTCAGTAGGTTTTCTTTTCAAAGAAGTCACAAAAACTGCTAAAACTGTGATTTCAGGGATTTATGAAATTCTTTTTGCTGTCTGAGCAGTCTCTAGAGCTGTTTCTGCTATTTTTTTTTTTATTTTCCACCCACGATTAGCTCCTCTATTTCTGTCACGCATTGCACTGTTGAACAATAGTCTCCATCACAGTAAAAACTGAATGAACTAGTGATTTCAGGTCTGCATTTTAATAATAATAAACTTTATTTATATAGCACGTTTCACACAAAACATGCAGCTCAACACGCTTAACATTTGAAAAATGAATAAAACAGCAGAGAGATCAGCTAAAAAACATGATGGGAACATCAGCTTAAAAATACATTTGAATACATAATCAATCAGTTAAAAAAAAAGGCATTGTAAGGCACAAATGGTCATTTGACAACAGCATGCAAGGTCACTTAAAAGGCATAAATAGAGCCTGTGGAACACCAGGTGATTAATAGTGAGTTGCCCTATAGAGAGTCAAGGTAAAGTGCTGCTTAAAAATTTTGACAGGGCCTGCCTCTCTGATATATTTGGCAAGGCTGTTCCATAAATAATAATAATTTCAGAGCTGAAAAAAACTGCACTCAATTTTCCTTTTGGTGGAGTTTCGCGTATCTAGTTTTGGCATTTTATATATAGTGTTTCGGTTTGTTACTTTATCAGAGTGGATAATGCTCCAAACTCAAGACATGGGACTAGAAATCTTCTGTGAACAAAGGCACAGCAACATTTCTCATAGTTTTTGACAGCAGCTGAATTTAGTGTCGTGCATTTTCTCTTGTAATTCTACTGATGATCTTCTTTCTGAATGTGGGAGGAAACCAGCGCACTACCCACACCAACATGTGGAGAGCATCAAACTCAGTGACGTGAACGTACAAACCACTGAGTCCCCATTACCCCCCAGCTGATGATTTGTAATATGGTGAACAGGCTCTGACTATGTGTTGGGAGGTTTTGCAGTACATGTGGGATGAGCTGGAAAGAGTGTGTGAAGTTTATCCGCTGGTTTATGAAAACACGTTGTGCATGTCTGTAGAGAGGAGAACAGTACACATGGCATCGTGGGTAGAAACAGTGACTCAAAGCAAACAGAGCAGGGATTGCAGTATTTAGAAGCTGTTGCTTAATTATGCTGCATATTGATTCATTATTTACTATAATGTTGTGAAATGTAAGTGACTAATGCATTACAGTACAATGTACATAGTGTTACTGTACACCTACCACAGCATGCATTATAGACATTTTTAAAATAAGTATTTTCACTGCACATATTTTTCATTTTTGCAGAACTAGTCAATTTCTCCAGAAAGGAACTGAAATCATGCTCCATCTGAAAGTCCTACATTTCTTTTGTATCAACTGACCCTTCAGCAACTGTCCTATCCTAGATTAGCAACCATAATTAGCCAATAAAGTCCTGTCAAGCTTTGTATTTCTCTACATGTTTGAGCGCTGTGCATAGGGCTCCAAGAAGAGGGACGCTCCTTGCTTCATGAGTTTGGAGGGTGGTGTCTTTTTTGTAGTCTTTCAAAAACCTAAAACTCAAGAGCACACATTTGGGAAATGGATTAAACTCTGCATATGTTAGCATGTCCAGCTAACTAGCTTACTACCTGCAGCAATGATACTTCCAGCCAAACTTGTGTTTGCTTATTCCCAAGGGTTAATTTGGGATTTGATATGTAGGGGTTTTGCTTGCTTTCTGTCATCTATCATATACATATACATGTTTTTTTTTTACCATCTGACCAGTGTTTGCTGGGCTGTAGCTTTAGCTTCAGTTTTTTAGCATTAAGGTTATATCACGCACACTACCATTGGCTAACTTGATATATTTCAGACCCTTTTACTGGGTTCTCATTTTAAAATGTGTCAGCTGAAAATGTTTAAATGTCAGCTGGAGCCAGTCAGACTTCTCTGTTAACTGAAGGAGTTCGAGTATTAGCATTAGCTGTGTGTTGAAGAGCAGGTCCTTCACAAATTACTGCCAATTTTGAGGTTTAATCTGACACTATTATCACTGTAAACTGCATATGTGTAGAGTGAGAGTGGAAAGTTTGACAGGCATAGCTACAGCTAAGAAGTGTGGAGCTTGGCAAAGGCTCAGCTCCTTTCAGCAGTTATCTAGTTATCAGGCAACAAATATTGGGATATTTTTTGGTGACAGCATCTGTAAATCATAACTTTAACAGAGCAGAGAACAACTTGATAGATGTGTTCTGCACTGTTACTACAGCACAGCCAAATAAAGTTTGAGATGGCATGTGCTTCATTTGGCAACCCCTTAAATAGGCCTCTGTTCTGCATCCTAAATAACAGACTGCCCAAATAGATAAAGCCAGCTGCAGATAATATTATACAAGACCTGCCCATCTTCAGAGTAGGAAAAATCACAATGTTCCTTGGGCCAAAATCCAATTTGCTATGCCTTTTGTTGAAGCAACATTCTTAATCAAGTCCTGTTTTGAACAGGCTTTACAGGCACATGTCTCACCAAGACAGCCTGTTCCACTAGGTGGCTATTTTGAGAGTCACTCCCTGTAAATCGTTATAAAAAAAAAAAAAAAGTCATGAGGACTCACAGGCACAAGAAGTGTCTTCTCTACATTATCCAACTTGAAGAAACTGTGTAACTTATTCAACTCCATACTGTCACTGCAAACAATCTCCAAACCATTGCAATATGGGCAAAGAGTTGCCATGTTTATGATAATAATGTTTATGGGATTTGCTGTTAAAATGGCTAAATATAGTCTTCAGTGTTTCTTGTCATCACTTAGGGAAATGAAGCAAATATAGCTTATTCAACACAGAAGAATAGGAAATGTGCTGCTGGTAATATTTAGTTGTTACCGTAATAGCAAGTGACCAGATGAAAAGAAATGGCTGTGTGCTTTTACTGAAACAAATCATGGCACACATTAGAGAGAGAAATACAACCTCACAGTGCTTTCTAATAGCTATTGATCTCCTTTCCTGCTCTCTGTTGAGAACATCATTAACTGTGTGAGTGTGTGTGCGCGCAAAATTCTAGTGTGCATGTACGTAACTGGCCTGTGTGTATGCGTGCATGAGATTTGTAAGTGTGCAAGTGCCCTCGTGATCTTTTGACAGTCTTGGCATGGGGCACCATTATGAGGGCCAAAGCAGACACACAGTGTTACTCTAGCCTTGTGTTCCACTGTCTTCACTCTGGGTCAGAATGTCCTGCACCGTTTTCTTCATTCCATTTATTCACCTCCTCCACCTCTGCTCACTTCCCTCCATCTCTGCTCTTCTCCCACCACTTCTGTTCTCCTCTCTCCACCTCTCTCATTCTCCGTAATTGACCCCCGCTGTGCCATCTTTGCCCGACGTGCAAACCGAACAGAAGATAGCAGCTGCATTTTGACCTGCCTACTGCATACTATCAATGAATGCAGTTTGCAGTACAAGCTTTTGGCAAACCACCGCTAGTGTGTAGCATCCATTCATACTCTAAAAAAATAATGGATGTGAATCATGATTTTCCCTAAGATGAACATTTACCTGCAAGATGGTGAAGCAGGCTGACGATTGACCCTTTTTGCTCTGTTCCACGAACAGTTGAGCAAGTTTGGTTTCTCTTTGAGACAGAGTGTTTCAGGTCCCCTAACAACATCTTAATTA
This sequence comes from Lutjanus erythropterus, assembly GCF_056507025.1. Lineage (NCBI taxonomy): Eukaryota > Metazoa > Chordata > Actinopteri > Lutjaniformes > Lutjanidae > Lutjanus > Lutjanus erythropterus. The sequence continues at coordinate 22,235,604 of NC_139326.1, read as the reverse complement.
GTCAAAGTTTGCTCTTCTTTTCAACATAGACCAGTAGCCAAATAGCATATCTAGGAAAGAAGAAATATGACCAATGTTCCAAAGGGGACCAAACTTGCTCAACGGTTATTGGAGCACTGAGCAAAAAGTGGCAGGACTTGGGTCAATCGGAAGGAGCCAGATTCACCTGTGTTTTGTCACATCACTTCACTACAAATGTAACGTGTTGGAGCACCTTGACCTGTTATCTCTGTTGCTTTGGAAGCTTCAGTCAAACTGGGTGCTTTTCCATAAAAGTTTCTGACTGATGGCTTGGATTTGGTCACACTGTGAACATTTCCCCTCAGGCCATAGCTGCATAATTTCAATAATATGTCAAAATGTAATGATAATGACAGAATTACAATGTTATTAAAAGAGAAATATTACAAATGCCTTACAGTTGTGGGCCTGGCGTTCCTTTGACATTGTTACTGACGGACTGTGGGACAAGAAGGGTCTCGTAAAACTGCCAATATTTTAAATCTATGCAGTTGATTTGTCACGGGCGGCACGGTGGTGCAGTGGTTTGCACTGCCACCTCCCAGCAAGAAGGTCCTGAGTTTGATCCCCCGACTTGCTGGGGCAGGGCCTTTCTGTGTGGAGTTTGCATGTTCTCCCCGTGTCTGCGTGGGTTCTCTCCGGGTTCTCCGGCTTCCTCCCACAGTCCAAAGACATGCATGCTAGTTTAATTGGTGACTCTAAATTGCCTGTAGGTGTGAATGTGAGTGTGAGTGGTTGTCTGTCTCTATGTGTCAGCCCTGCGATGAACTGGCGACTTGTCCGGGGTGTACCCCGCCTCTCGCCCAATGTCAGCTGGGATAGTAGCTGATAAAATAGTAAATAACAAACAAACAAACAAAAAAGAAACCTTCCCGTTGGATCCTGGTTATTGTGATTGTTCCAGCGCTTTACATTTTGGAAAAAGTGTGATTTTTGTGAATCAGTAGCCAGATATCTTGGTAGCAAACAGCAGATTTTGTTTTTATTTGTTTACTACATGCTACATTTTGGCGAAATCAGTACTGCTGGTACAGCAGGCAGTTTCAAATACAGCCACAGAGTCTGGAGTGGCTGTTTGTGGGCTTAGCATGTTTGTAAACACTGTGCATGTGTGTATCTGTGTAAGGGGGTTCTTGTCTGTCACAACTAATTAAAAAGCATGCATGTAAACTGCAAACTGAAATGAAAGCCCACCTAAGTCAACTCTGAGTCAGTAAACACCTCCCACTCTCTGTGTGGGGGAGGTGAAAGTATTTGGTACATGACATGGGGTTTTTTGAACAGTGTGTCACAGTGAAAGGGTACACAACTCTTATCCTCAGGGGACCTAAAGGGACATTTGTATCAATAAAAAGGCAAAAGTCAAAAGGCGCGCAAGCTAAAAATGTGCTGCTTTACTGTAAAGACGAGCCACTTAGCAAGAAAAGGTCACTGGGGACTGAGTGGTGATTAAAAGTCAGAATATGTATTACCCTATTCTCTACTCCAAGTAAAAGTACCTTCAGAAAAGACCCTTTATTGCGGATGTTTAGCATCTGCAATCTATTACTCCTCTGTGCAGGTTAAGGCTGCACTTGCAAGTTATATTTATTAAGTCTGCCAGAAAGATGAGAGCTTTGAGAAGCAGTGATGGGAACTGTTCTGAGTTGTACTTCTGGCACACAATACAGCACAGTGAGACAGTACACTGGCTACCTTGGTGCACTGAAGTTTGACACTGCTGTTTGTTGTTACTGTAAGGCTAAATTCTCTGCAGTGTGCGGCATGTCTCCCCATCATATCCCGGTTTGCATGCACACATACTGTAAACAGGTGGTTTTGTAAATGACTGTGCTACATATGGCAAATGAAATGGGGAAAATTCATACACCCTCACACCCCATCTCTGACCCTGAACATAAGTGCTACTCAGATATAGAAAGTTATCTATGGTATTTCACTCTCACGCATGAGGCCCTGACCTATATCTGATCAGCTTATAAAGTCACTGCTGGTTCTTGTAAAGGAGAAATCTGTAATATATTTACTGAAATAAATCAGGAAATTACTGCAATAGGTCATATGAAATTAAGGAAACATGCAAGTTGCTATTTGGACTGCAGTATTCATTGTTGGATGTGCAGTTCTTATATATTGCTCCTTTAAATACTCAATTTAAGTTGTACTCTGAGGATAAATTAGTTCCTGTTGTATGCCCTATTGCACAGTGAACTTTTTAAGGTTAGATTTGATTTTTATCGGTGAGTGCTGTTACCAAATGTTCAAAGACAACTAAAATTACAGAACTTTGGTTAACTGATGTATTATGACAAGACGGAAAAATAAGTATCAGATCATTTTTACCTGCAGGCTATGGACAGCCCTTGGTTAGAAAGAAAGAAGAGCAGCATAGTTTCAGAGAAAGGATATGCATGAGAATTAACTTTGTTCTTCTGGCATGAAACCAAGGCAGACAAGATAGATGGAGTGGTAAACCACAGGAGAGGGATGAGTCTTTGCAAAATACACTGCACAGAAGTTTGTCCTTCAGACAGGAGAGGTGATACCGTACTGGATGTCAGTGGAAATACTAATAGGTTACATGAGCTATTATATAATAGGACCTCTCAACTGTACTGGGATTTGAATGTTGTACACAAGGGAGAAATAAGCCTATAGTTTGCTCTAATTGGACTTTTTTGCATCCTTACTGGGTTTCAGAGGCAACCAATGCCACAGATCCAAACATAGGCAAGCCTCTCGAGCAGCCAAGCAGTCAGCAGGCCAGTGATGTCACAGCAAGGCATGCCATAGCTGCAGAGCTGGCGGCACTGGTGTTCTGCTGCATACCAACACCACATGATCCCCACTAGTCCCCAATAAGGCAGGGGGTATTCAGCTCTGAAGAATACAACTACTACTACAGCACCCTGTGTTCTCTCACTTGTTGTCCTTCATAGTCAGGTGACAACATGTGACAAGACAATACTCTTGTCTCACTTTCACCCCTGACCTCATCATGTGCTGCGGAGATCAAACCAGATCTAGCATCAGGAGTGAAGGATAATTTTAAATGCAAGACATGTCGCAATATGCAGTCAGTCTTGTAACATGAGTACAGTGCTGCGACCACACTGTAATAGATCATGTTGTGATACCTGGCATGATTTGTCTATGTCAGTTTCAGATAAACATCCATAGAGAAACATGCAGTTTTTATTAGTCAGGAAGGTATTTTCATAACACTTGATGAGAGAAGCAGAGATGAGAAACCCATTAGAGGCCGATCCATAATTAGGCTATTACACCAGGCTTAAAAAAAACACTGCAAATTTCTCGAAGACACAAACATAGCTCCCTGAAGTTCAGTGCCACAGTTAAATATTATCAGATAATAACATAAAGGGATGAAATCATATTAAGTAGTAGTTTTCCCAGTAAAATGGTGAAAACACGGTCATATAAGAAGTAGGGGAGACTGGGGACAGTTGTAACACATTTTGCATTTCTCTAAGTTACTCAGAGATGGTGTTTGGACTAGACAAACTAATCCTTTATATATCAAATTTAAATCTGTAAGGAAATCACACAAACCATTAAAAGAATATAATATATGACATACCATTCACAATACAGACATGGCTGCTTAGCCTGGGTTGCAATAACTTGTTGCAACCGTACCCACCCTATCAGTCATGACAAAACATTACATGCTAGCTAGACACACTGTCCTTAACACATGCTAACCATGTCACTTAGAATTCAATAAAACAATGATTCAAACTCAGTAAGTTTTTATTATGTGCATGTGCAGTTGCTGATTGGATAAATAAAACTTGTTGCAGCCATCTGCTCCTGCCACCATCCCCAGTCTATCCTGCAACATTTACCATGTTCACCTTCTTAGTTTAGTGAGTTATCAAGCTAACATTTACTAATTAGCACCAAATATGAAGTATAGCTGAGGCTGATGGGAATCTTTTTTGTTTTGCAAATATTTGGTCTTTTAGTTTATTTTATTTTAGTCATTTTCAACTTATACATCTCAAATACACATGTAATTAAATAAGCAATGATTATAAGTGCTTTTTCCTTTTTAAACAGAGACAAATCAAACCATAGCAACTTTACACAGACCTTAGGAATTACAGGCTGAAGCCAGTCATGTTACAGAAAGTACCTGATGCAGCTTTAGAGTTCAGTGCAACTCATTTGATTACCAAGTATCTGCTGCCCTCTGCTGGATCGATGTGGAGTAATTCTCCGATGCTGACAAACACACACCCAAAACACTCAGCTGCAACATCACACCATATTTCAGTTCTACATTCGCAACCTGATCAAATACATTTCTTAGGGGAAGATAGTCAAACCAGTACAAGTTCACAATTGCATTCTAGTGATTTCCATCAAAAACGCTATCCTGACAGAGCTAAATAACAACCTATGAGAACCACAACAGTCTCAAGAACCAGATACTGTAACAGTGCAATTATTAATTTAGGTGGAAATTGGTCTAATGACATCCAAGCACAGTCAGAAGTCGTTTTTCTCAGCTCTCTTCCTGGAAACATGATTATGCATCTTGTTGTGAATGGGTCCAGCCAGCAGTTCTAGTAATGATATCCACAGCAAAACTAGGAGTGATTATTTAAGCTGTTGTTGCTGGATGTTGTTGTCACACACTTTCCCAGAATCCCCCAGCCTCCCGAACGTTAAGTGTTGATTTATGGCAGGCTGCCGACTTTCAAGCAGCCAATTGTAGAAGAGCAGAGCATCTTCCTCTGCATCGGCTGATAGTTCCTGCTCTCCCTCCTCCCGTCCGCTTTATTGGAAAGGAGTGCAGATTTTATCAGGAAACAGACGCTCTTCTGATAAACTCTTATTCAGCCCGGAAGAAATTCACAGGTTTCATTTTTACATTATGTTGGCAATGCACTGTATTATCAAACAAAGGAATTCTCAGTCTGCTGCATAGCCCAGTAGATCTAATAGCACCACTTCTTGTCAGGCTTCTACCTTGGAGTACTTGCAGCACACTTTCTAATAAATTGAAAGTGTTGTGGTAATTTCCCATGAAACGAATCTGTAGGACGTTTCTGCCCACATACAAACAAATAATGCTGCATGCTGCAGCCTGGGCATTTTTCTTCAGTTCAGGTGGTACTTCTTGCATTCTCATTCTTGCAAAATCGTACAGCACCACACTGGAAGTAGGAGGATGCTTGGGTTCTAAGTATACTCAGCTCTTAAGGGTCATAAATGAATAATTCATATGGTCCAGTGGGTTGTAAAGTGTATTTGTGGTCATTATCTAAAGCTCAAGGAGAACTACTCTAATGCTAATCATGTCTCAGCATTTCCATTATTTTAAAATACTCTTTGATTTGGCTAAACGACGACACAACAAGAGTTTAGCGATGCAAGCAGCTACTGTATATGAGGCTGCATTTAAGCACAGTGGTGCTTTGAGCTAAATGCTAATATTATTATGCTCACATACTCACATAACAGAACAATGCTAACATGCTGATGTTAAGGTCCAGTGTGTAAGATTTTCTGGGATTTATTGGTAAAGTGAACAGATTTCTAAAATGAAAACTGGGGACATCTACAGTGCAGCAGTCAATATCTCATTAAAATATCCAATGTTATCTTTGGGACATTATAAAAAGGGGAATAATTCTAGTTTCATGGGCATTAAAGTGTTGTGCTTTAATAAAGTATGGTGCAGGCCAACTGATAAAATTGGATACTGACTAAATAACTTTGAAAATTGCATCAGAATAGATTACAGTAGCATGGTGAGTTAAGTTATATAGTAAACTATGAAACTATGGTCAAACTACAATGGTTCATACAGTGAATTTAACTAAAACTACATATAAGACAGAGAAGAGTGACAAGCAACACTAAAACACAGAAATGACAGAAATGGAGTATAATATTCATAGTATGTTTTCATTAGTGTATAATCACCTGAAAATAAGAATCATCTTGTTTTTGTAACCTTAGAATGAGCCATTCATATCCTCAGAGGATGCCTCTGCTCTTCCCTGGACGCTGCCACACCGCCATGTTTCTACAGTAGCCCAGACCAGACAAACCAAACACTGGTTCTACATCCAGCATTTTGTGTGGATTGCAGCCACCGTAGGTTCTCCTACAAGCTTGCAAGGGGAGAGTGACACAAGGTTTTTGCAATCTGCAAGCTCACTGATAGATACCACTAAATCATGCACACTTGTCCTTTAAGAAAAGTATCATGTTTACCATGTTCACGTAGTTTAGCATGTTAGCATGCTAACATTTCCTTATTAGCACCAATACAAAGTATAGTTAAGGTTGATAGGGATGTAGTTAGTGTTGAAATGATTCAGTCATTTAGTTTCGTTTAGTCATTTTCAACTCATACAGCACAATTGCACATGTAAATAAATGATAAATAGCCTAATCTTAAGTAATTCCTTTGAAACAGTGACTCATCAAATCGAAGCAAGTTTATACTGACTGAAAAGGTGTAGGCTGATTGGCTGAAGCCTTAGCTTGTACAGCTTTGTACAAATCATGGACCAAAATATTGGACAAACTGAAATTTTGACCTCATCATTCTTCTTGACTCTGCAGACCCCTTTACTTTTCCTCAAGCAGCTAGAGGCAAAACTCACCAAAGTGACTACAAGTCATCCGGAGGAGGACATGAATGTCTGCACCTAATTTTATTACTATTGTCCTTTTGTTGTTGAGACATTTCACTCAAAACCTCAAATGTGGACATGACGTTAACTGAAAAGTATGGGGATCACCAAGCTCAGTAGGCTTTATCCTCTGGGAATGTCTGTACAAAACTTCATGTTAATCCATCCAATTACTGAGATATTTCAGTTAGGACCAAAATAGTGGACAGACTAACTGAGAAACAACATTGCCATGCCATCCCTTGAGCATTCATGCTAGTGTGGCTAAAATCGGCACATGTTCCTTTAACCTACAGCCTCTCTTACTATGGGTTTTCTTGTGTTTTTTTTCAAGAAAGTAAAGTGATGTAATGTTTTCTTGAAAGGTAGGAGCTCCACATCTCTGAGCAACAAACTGTGAAAGACATCATCTGTTTGAAATATTGGTTTTCCCTCTAATCCTCCTCTTTACATTCTGGGAGCAGAGCAAAGATTGTAATTGGAAGAGAATATTTGGCCAGTGGCAGTAGATGGAATTATTGTTGGTCCATGGTTGGCAGTGAAACTGTGTAGGGCACTTGTGAGCTAATTGATAATGATACAGTATGCAAAACAAGTACACAAAGATCTCCTTTGTTATTTTAATTAACTTCATAAGATACAATTACCCAGAGATTGAAGTCGTTGTCTCCATTCAAACGCCGAAATCACAATGCATATATCTTTTAAATGTTAGAACAATGTAGAATATAGACTCATATTCAACTCGCCTTGTAATCTCTGCTGCATGTGTTAACATTTACATATAAATGGTTGCTCATCACTCAAGTAATACTGGCTCAGTGGTATATTACTGCCATCTAGTGGCTTTAGGTTGACACTGTCTTTATACATCAGTTTTTGTTATTGAAAGCAATAAAATCTGGATCTGTTTTCAGGTTCACATGTGTCAAAAGACCCAGTCTAAAATTTAGGGAAGGCTGAGCAGTTTCCTTACATACTTTCCTCTCTGTGCGTCTCCTTCTTCCTCTGTCTGACTGTCCATTTATTGTCTTAAAAATCATCTCCTGGTGCTGAGGTTATTATCACAGGGAGTTCATGGGAAATGTTCTTTGCCAAACCCAAGGTGGGAAGCTCTTCTGGGGACCCGTGCACTTGGTAAAACATCTCAGGCTCCAAAATCATCTAAACGAATAAGGACTGGCCTGCAGATGCCTGGATATGAGGAATAACATGAGAGCGAGAATATATATGCTGGCAGGATGTGTCAGTAGACATGCTGGCTAATGGTCTGTGTGGTGTAGTATTATTTGAATTGCTGGCATGTTCTCTTCTTTTCACAACTGTTCCGTTATGTCCCAGGTCGAGTTCTGGTTTCTGCTCAGCATTTTTCACTGTAAAAAGAGACACAGCAGAAAGGAGATGACAGAAGAGGAAGAGTGGGGTTTAAAGGTGTGTAAATAAAGAGATTCACTAAAACTGTCGTCTTTTATTCCATTGTAGCTCCTGCTGTTTTCTGCATAGAGAAGACTTTATCTGTTTTGCCAGTGTCAGCAACAGGTGTGAGTTGCAGGAACAGGTTCAAGTGAAGCATGACTGCCCTCACAGAAACATGTCAACAGCACATCAATAACACACCAAACCGTGCTGTCACATCCACGCAGAGGAAACTGTAATACCACATGCTTCCTTTCTCGTGAAACCGTGTCACTGAAGCAGACCACCCAGTGAGAAAACAAACACCAGCTCGTACAGCGTGTTGCTGCGCAGACACTCGTCATCAACAGTATCTGGTCTGTGCTCGTATGGTACAAGTTACAGTGACATTATGATACAGTTTAAAGTTGAGATGATTTATTTATGTTGGAGATGCTACAAGACACATGCTGTAAATTAACCAGGCAAGTGCATGTGCTACATTTGTCAGCGTGAATCCCTACACTGTGCTGTGAGAGTATCACTTGTTTAATTTTCCTCACCTCTGTTGTTCCACTGCATTTATTCCTGTTTATTTCTATTTATCCTCCTGACATTCAGGTGTGCATGCTACACTTTAAAGGTCCAGTCAATAAGATTCACAGGGATTTATTGTTACAATGTTTGCAGAAAATTGAATCTGATATTTACAAGTATTCCAAACAGCAAAATTTTGTTGAAAAGACAAAAAAAAGATAAACACATCTGGTTTTAGTTGAATGTGAAAGGTGAAAAGAAATCAGTTTCACACAGTTGTTTCAACATTTTGTAAACTATTTCATTTCAACATTATATTTAAAAACATTTGAAAAACCATAAAAAGAACTTTTGACAAAGCAGTTTGTTAAAATAAACATTTATTTGAATATTTAATACAACTGTGATTAATTTCAGTGTTTTTGTTATGAATGAAAGCAATAACAAACAGGTTTACAACAGAACCTCTGACAAAATAACAGCCACAGTGGACGTTTTTCTGAACTGAATATCTTTACTTAGCTTTGAGTACTTTAAGTACATTTTTCTGACTATACTTAACCTTTAAAGATCCAGTGTGGAAGATTCAGGAGGAGTTATTGGTAGAGTTTAGCTTGAGAGGAATATAATATTCATTCAAGTGTGCTTTCCTTATTGTATACTGACCTGAACATAACAATTGTTATGTTTTTGTCACATTAGAATGAGCTGTTTATATCTACATAGAGTGTGGATCCACCATATTGCACTGCCAGAAATTATTTGATAGTCCCAAAGGCAACTTTTATGTCCTACTAAATGACTGAATAAATACTTTAATTTGCAATAATTTATTTTTTAGTCAGCCGTGTCAGTGGAAGCAAGTTGTAAACAAAAGTTGATATGCTGAACTCGCAAACTCACCTTAGCTTGGCTTTTTCACATATCCTGCTCATATGGAGCAACATTACGTGAATGAAAGTTCAATATTCAGTCTCCTTTTAGCTCTGTTTCTTTATATGCCCCAACTCCTGCGGGAAAAATGTGACTCTTTAGCTGCTAAATGCTCCACTATGTTCGACAGCTAGTTGCTAACTTTGTGTGTTTGTTGTTTGATGTTTGGCAGTTAGTGTACTCTGTGTTTAGAGCATTTTCACTGAAAACAGCTGCCTGTTGTGGGCAAAAATGCTGCTTAGACAGCAATGAAAGGGAATCGAAACAGAAAAGTTGTCAGCTATAAAACCCACAATATTTAGCAGAAAAACATTATTATATATAAGCTTTGTCGATACTGAGAGGAGTGTGGGAGGAAAGTTGGGGGAAGTTTTTCTGAGTTTGTCACTGTGAGCGACCTATGTCACATACCAGTAGTCCTGTGGCCTCTCGTGAAATGAACTTTTTTAACTAAGGTTCAGGAACAAGACCATGACACTCTCTAATCTCATCTCTAACCTCTCTAATCCAATCACCTGTGCATACATACTATATATAAACACATCTAACCCTTCTCTCCTGTTTGTCTCAGTTGTTACAACATTTCCCCTCAAAACACTGTTCCTTTCTTCTCTCCCCTCTCAGCAGATGATACGGTAGCTCAATGATCAGTATGGTGGAGGATCCCAGGTTGAGCCTCATCTGCCCCAGGTTCCTTTATTGAATTTGTATGGTCTTCCCCGTGTCCATATGGGTCTCCTCAAACCATCAAAGACATGCATGTTAGGATTAATACGTCCATCTGAGTCATTCTTCTTTCTCTGTTCTACTTCAAGAACCACGGGAGATGAAGCACTGAAGCTCATCAAGACATGCCCCCACCCTGAGTCTTGACCCCCTTGTTTCTGGCAATTCCAGCCAAACCATGAATCTAACTGACCCCCTCATCCTTCCCCTTGATCCCTATCATCCCTCCATACACGACCCTCGTGCCATCTTTCCCTCATCATGTCACCAATCCAGATAAGCTACCTTTTATACTGAACATACAGTACGGTTTTTGTTCATGAATATAAAAATATTGATGATAAAAAGTGTTATATGCTGCACTGTGCCCAACCCACATGGTTTACAATGCACTACCGTACTTACATTACATACAGACATAAGAGAAACCAACACAAGCAAAACACATGGTATTGTATCCATATGTGTTGAAACACAAATAGGGACAAACTTAACAAACTAAACAAAGTAAGATGGCAGCATTTAAAATACTCATTTGGGGGTCTTCTGGTGGCCCAGGGGTTTGAGGGACCAATGAAAGTGCAACAGTCCTGATTCAAGTCTAGTGTTTATTGCACATTGTTCCTCTTGTTACTCTTGGCAATCCAGTACGGATATAAAAAAAACAAAACAAAATCATTTGGACTGAAATGATAACATCAGTTGAGTTATTACAAATCCAACAGCTGTGGCTGGAGGTGTAATTTATGTTTTTCAGTTGTCCGTCCATCCAATTCTCATGAACACAATATCTCAAGAATGCCTTGAAGGAATTTCTTCAAACTTGGCGTAAGTCACCACTTGGACTCAGAGATGAATTGATCAGATTTTGGTGGTCAAAGGTCAAGGTCATGGGGGCCTCACTAAACACATTTTTGGCCAAAACTCAAGAATTCATGCGCTAATTAAGACAAACTTTTAGACAAACATCTAACAGGATGAAATTATTTTGTCTCCACAAGGTCAAAGGTCAACTTCACAGCAACATCATAACATTCTGCACAAATACTTTAACCTCTATCAGTCCTCTGCACTCCTCTGTAAAACTAGTCTCTAAGTGAAGACAACATGTTTCTACCTGAAAATGATTGACTGGAATCTTACATGTCATTAGTGATAGTGAATAGTTAACTTCCATTTTATCAAAACCAGACTTAATATCTTTGAGGAAGTTTCTTCACTGCATGTATTGTATGGGTCTGGACAGACTGCAGCATTGTCCAGCTGCAACTAACAATTAACTTCGTCATCAATTATACCATCAATTATTTTCTTGATTTATCGATCAGTTATTTGGTTCATAACATGTCAGAAAATTGTGAAAAATGTCGATCAGTGTTCCCAAAAGCCCAAGGTGACGTCCTGTTTTATAAACAAACCCAGAGACATTTAGTTTACTGTCAGAGTAAAGAAACTCTTCACATTTAAGAAGCAGGAATCAGAGAATTTGTATGTTTTTTTTCTTTTTGGTTATCAAAATAGTTGCTATTTAATTCAATATGAATAACTGATTAATTGTTGCAGCTCTAACTGGTTGAAAGAGGCCTACAACCGTGAGGTCAGTAATTCTAGTTTAATTATTATTTGGATGAAAACATTTATGCAACTTGTCTTTTACAGTAAAGATTGACTGTCTGGGTCTTGTGGTAAATATGCCTCTGTCCTATCTGTGTCTCTTCAGATGAATGTATGGTTGTTTTTTATTTGAACATACATATCTTGGCCACATGAGGGCAGTAGATGCTTTCAGGATAACAAGGTAATTTAAAACCCTGTCACACTAACATCCCATCAGAACAAAAATCCGTTGTGCCAAACCACCAAAATACTGTATAACAAATATAGACTGAGGCTGTGAACCAGGTAGTTAATAGCTCTTAAAAAAAAAATCAAGCTATTTAGGAAACTTTTCTTCTCCTCTGTCTGTGATAGATATCTGAATTTGCTGACCGGCCTTTTTTACATAAAAGACATTTCCTCTCTATTAATTATGATTTATGAGATATGATATGACTCTACATTTGAGGAAGAAATAAAAAAAAAAATCCTCACTCACATTTGTGGCTTCAAACCGGTTTGAACCAGCTTTGAAATTGCTGAATGTGAAATCATGCAAAAAATAGCGGGGATAAAGAAAAAAATGTTTCCAGATTTGGCTTGCCATGCGGCTCTCTGTACAGTGTTAAACAACAAACAACTGTTATCTGTACTGACAGGCTGTGTTTGAGTAATGGCACTGCTGAATCCCACACTGAACCACAGGATAGACAGAACGGGGAGGGGAAAAGACACAGAGAGACAGAGAGCAGGGGGAAACGGGAGATTGAGGGACCTTAACAGAGGGAGCGCTGGTTTTTGAGACTGTATAAATACATAGACAGAGGGGGTGTGGATATATGCACATTCATGGGTGTATGTAGGGTGTATATGAGTCTGGCCTGGCAGAGTCTGTGCTGTCTGATAGGTTATTTAATTCTGCCAGCCTTTGAAGATGTGGGCCGGGCCAGCCTGACAGACTGATTCTTTAGCTGTCACCACACTCAAGGTGCAATGGGTAATCTGTATAAGGCTGACCACCCACACTCACAAACACATACATACGTATACACACTCATGCAAAAGCGTAAGCACGCACACACTAATACACACTCGTACACCAACATAATATTGCTCTCCTGCTGTGCAGAGATGGTTTTGTAATGCCCCAGTGGCTCAGTGACAGTCTGCCAATCAATCAAACTCATCCCACCCCATCTCACCTGTAAATGAGTGTCTGTCCGTCTCCAGGGCCATGATAGGCTGATTGGCTCTGTCAGTCACAGTGTCAGGCAAATGTAGATCAACGGGAACCATTCAGTACAGTGCCCTGTAGATTTAAACACATTTCTCCACAGTCATGCACTGCTGATGGCAGATGTCACTGAAGATGGACCCAGCTTCACTGAGCTTCTGAGGAACGTGGAGGCACCGGCTGACGGGGGATAGTGCGCTTTTGCCAGTGGAAATAAATATGGATATGACCAAACAAAATGTAGGAATGAAAATGAGGTTAAGCTGTGCAAAAACTTGCACAAATATGTACAACATGAAAGTGTAAACAAAACTTTTATTTCATGTCATATAAAATCTGGTCTTCAGTGTGTTTTATATACAGGATGTGTTATGGTGTTGAGATGGAGCTGTGCAATAAATGAATGTATGAATAGATGAATAAATAACATTAAATGAATATATTCATCTCATTAAATGCATTCAGCTGCATTGCTAATACATACTGTAACATTAGAAAAGCTGACAAATTTCCAAGGGCAAATCATTCTGTTTGTTATGATCAATAACAGCATATTTAATCGTGGATGTGCCATATGTACACCAACTCATGATGAAAGCCACAGAAATATAAAGAAATATATGCAGAGCAGAAGCTGACATGTTACTATAGTACAAGGTTGCAAAAAGTAGATTTCAGGCACCACCTATAGTTCAGTCAGTTATCATGTGTTATCGTCTCATCCACATAAAGTCCTTTACTGCATCATAGAGGGATGAGTTGAGGTTGAAGGTGCTCTGTAACAGTCTTCGCTCAACTTAAGACCAGTGACAAGTATTGTGTAATGGAGTTGTGCACACAGTTGTTGAGCATCTTTGATCAGTCAACTCATTCCTTCATTCACCACAAATGTAAAAGTATAAGTCTTGCATTCAGAACTTTATTGAAAGTGGCTATGAGGAAATTTCATATTGTGTTGATGTGAGACCCATGTGAACAAAAACAGTTGTGTTTCTACCACAATGGCCATAAAATATAATGTCAAAAATAAAATTTTCTATAGAAATCATGTCATGTCATTTGATTTGAAGAAGAATCCAACCGGTGGCAAGTATTTCAAATAAGGATATAGAAATAGCCACTCTTTTCACTAATGACTTAATGAGAAATAATTGTAGTCATTATGTAGAATTGGCTGTTTCAGAATATCATGTTATTATACATTACATTGTTGACTGATTATTTATACTTTGAGGCATTAATGAGGTGGTGTCAATTTTAACAACTTTATATAATGTTGGGTAGTTTCATATACAGTTTTGTATGTAAAATCTTTATCTGGAAAGTAAGTACAACTGTCATTTCCCTTTCAAATGTGGTGGTCATAGTAATGAATATTATATTCCATTTCTGCCATATCTGCCAACAGATCAGTTTAAATCTCACACACTGGACCTTTAAGTATGCAACTGTACTGGCCAAAACTAACAGTAGCAGAGGTGTGGACTTGAGTCACAAACTTGATGGCCAATGAATGGTGACTTCACGTGGAGTTAAAGCTTTTGACTTGAAAATACTTCCTTCCTCCCAGACCAAGTATTTTAAAGTATGTTATTTAAAAAGTGTGAATCCACAGATCAATTCATTCGTCTTTATTTCCTAACTCAACTGGTGTTAAAGCTTTTTTCATTATCATTCATTATCAGCGAATCAGCACTTAATTCTGAAGATCCAATTTGTTTGAACCAATCAGTCAGCTTCAAATCAAGTTGAAGGAGAAAACCACGAATAGCTAACAATACATTACTGATAACTGATGATAATAGTGAGGATGTCGTTCCATATTCTAAACTAAAAGAGTATTTACAATTGTTGAGCTTGATGGTAAAACGTAAGCACTTCCTCATTCCTAACCTTTGACACAATACTGTTTTCATTAAGGGTCAGAAGAAGTTTGACTTTAAATCACCCGCTTGATACTACCAGATAGGCGTACGTGTGGTCTTCAGTCCTCAGCTTAAGGCTCCACGGATCACATAGAATGACAGAAAAATTATTCAACACCTCAAGGTTAAGTTACTAAGCCCACAGACTCAGGCTTCATGCTGCTTGCAAAGTGATTTTCTCTTTTTTTCATGCTCTGAGGGTAAAATCAATGAGGCTCAGTCCGGTGAGATATTAGCTGTTTTTCCAATTCATTTATGATTTGAAACACTTGATGCCCTGAGACAGCTTGATACTCTGAGATATTGAGGTGATAGTTGCCACAGCTTGCGTTTTCACCACATAGATTTCATCACTTTACTCTGAACAATCGTTTTTTCTTTCTTTCTTCTTTATTTTTATTTTTTTTTTACTGGGAATCTCTGAAGTTTCTTGTTCAAGTGAGATGTTAATTTAATCAGGGCTTTTCTCTAACTGTTATGCATTCAACATGAGTACAAAGACTGTGTTAACACTTAGTAAATCCAGGCAAAATGTGTATACGAAGGCGCCAGCTGTGATATAAATCAAGTCTGTGCAGTTTTTCTGGGAGTAAAATGAGACGTTCTGTTTAACCGACTGTATCTGTATATAAAACTGTAAATAAGTAGTTGGTTATGGCTCATAATTAGCAGTAGACAACCTGTGAATATGGGAAAATGTTGATACTACTTGCAAACAAAATTCCAGATAGCACCAAAATAACATTTATATTGACCACAGCTCAGACTCAGCACAGTTGGAACACGTCTTTTCCTGGTTGTTTGATTGAAACTATTGTACCTGTTGAAAACACACTGAATCAAACGGTAACTCCAACATTAGACTATGTGAACCCAATGGTGTGTTTATTCAAAGTCATTACTACTCTAACTCCAGTGTCTTTGTTTTATTAACATTCATTCTGTGATTTTAGATCAAGCTATTCATCTGATCAAGGTTTCTATCTTCCACCTCTTAAACCTTGCTACAGACAAATTGGGCCTTGGGGAAAATACAATACAATCTACATCTTATTCAGAGCCTTTTTGTATCTTTATAGAGTAAATTATCACCCAATTAAGACTGTGTTTTACTGACCTCCTGGCTGAACTTTTCACTTTTCAAACCTGGATAAACTACCAGGAGTTCTCCAGTAGAAACCATGATATTGTGGCATACAAACACCTTATTCAGGTGTCTGAACCATCAGATAGTGGTGCACAAAAAGACACATCTGCAGGAGGATCAGAAATTTGGATATTTTTATGGTCACGTATAAGGATATGAATAACCAGACAGTATATCCCAAATATAATCAAAAAACAGGATATGGTTCAAAACACTAATGCACATGAAAACACACTAAATAGGTCATTTAGCAGAGTAAGAGCCAAATATTTTTCTCAGGACTTGGTAAAGACCAAAACTGAATGTAAACCAACTTGCAGCTGTACAAGAAGCCCCTGGCTATCAATGTACTATGAAGAGGGAGAAAATTCACACATGGAGGATTTGGGGTGGATGACCGGTTCAAACAAACTCTCTTACTCACAGGAGAACGGGCTTCGTGTCCAACATGAAACCAAAACCTTGTTAAACGTTTTAAGGTTCATAAGGTTATGCACACCAAACATGGTCTCATCCTAAACTATACCCAAATTGTTTTGATGCCTAAACATACCCAAACTGCAAATGTGCAGCTGAAAAGGTTTTCTGGCGGCATCTCTCAAAGCCACTAAAAGGGTACCTTGCACTTCAGTATGAGACAACGAGGGCTAGTGACAAAACACTGGTATGTGACAGGTGGGGATGAAAACAGGTTGGTTAAGTCAGCTGACAGATCTAAAAGTGAAAATGTCCTCGGAGAGCATGATATAAATATCTCCAGAATGAAATGTGCTGCACTGCACAATGATAAAACAAATCTAAAACTCTATTTGGTGACTCACTCTGGTAAACAACAGACAGGATTAGCTGCCACAGGCTCATATGTATTGGTAGTAGGTGGGAACCTCGTCATAAATATGTCTGAGTTTCCATGCTGAGTGCTATGTGAGGTCAGCTGCCCTGAAGCATTGGATGGGAGGTTCGCACCAGGTGAATTGTGTCCCTGAGGAAACTCTTGTGTGAATCAGTAGTCCTGTGCTTTATTCTCCATCTGGACTAATTGCCCTACTTGGCCTAATCATACAAACATGGATGAATACTAAACATTAGACCCCTCCTTTTCTGTCTTTCCCCTCTTCTTTTAGCTTACACTTTCAATCCGTTTCCTTACGAGCACCTTTTATGCTCTTACCCACTCAACGCTCCGCTCTTCCTCTCTTTCGAATGTTTTCTCCTCTCCTTCCTTACTCACTCACACTCCTTACTTGTATTTTAAGAGGGGGGACAGAGAGCCTGACTGGCCACTTCAGGGACCAAAGGCATGAGGTAATCCAGGCCGGATTGTAGGCCTCCTTTGTCCCGCATCTCAAGACTTCCCACAGCTCCATGTGGGAAAGTAAGACCACCAGTCCACATTCAGCGGGAAACATTGGACTGAATAATCATGTTGACAGGTGAAGAGGAACTCTTTTGTATTTACAGAGGAAAACATGGTATAAAAATGTTTTGTTGTTGAGGACCCTTGAAGGAGCTGCCGCTTGCCAGTCCTGCCACAGCTCGTATGTGAGTGATGAGAACTCCAGTGGGCATGTTTTCAGCTTGGCTACAGCAACACAAGACAAATGTAACGTGAAAAGGAACAATCTTTAATGAGAACCAGTAACTGTTGCCCAGTAGCCTCGCTTGTAAGCAGCATCAAAATAAAACAAATTGAGCTCACAGTTTGAGAGGAGATCTGCATGTAGATTTTTCTCCACTTTTCAGAAATAAAAGCATCCTTTGAATATATAATACTGTACGTTTTCCTTCAAATTCAAATCAAGAAATATTCCAATTGTGTGTTTGCTTCCATACACACAGCACCACCTTATTGAGTACAGATGCCAGTATTGGGGTGCTGAGTTGAAACTTATTCTTATCCCCCTAAGTCACTATGCACACGCAAATTTTCCTTGACTCAAGTCAAATTAGGTCTCCCGAGAGTAAATAAAATGCAGTAGTTCTGTTTGCTAACCAACATACTTGCCAACCACGAGACCCATAAAACTATGGAGGATTTAGTAACCAAACTGTGGGGTCTTAGGGTCCTCCCCCTAGAAAAAGACTGAGTTTCATAGACTTTGTTTCCTTCCCTCTGGTGACCTTTAAAGAATGAAAATAGCAAAATAGTTATTTTTTATATTTATTTTGTTAGTACACTGTTTTTGCCTGCACATTACCTATAACAGACACTTATTGGAACCGCAGCATTTAGCCTTACTTAGTCCATTTTCAGATTTTGATTACAATAATGAAATACAATACAAAATGAAAATGTTTTTCTAATGTTGGTTAAACTGCTCTCAGAAAATATGTGCCCCTTTCCTTTAAAGAGAACCTATTATGCCAATTTCCAGCTCTTTATTTTCAATTCTAGGACTCCACTGGAGTAGCTTTGCATGATTTACAGTTCAAAAACATCCTTATTTATCTTGTCCTGGCCCTTTATGCAACACATTTGCCCAACCTCTTTGTCAAACAGGCTGTTTTACCTCCTGTGTCTCGAAGGCCCTCCTGCCTTAAACACCCGCTTTCATCTGATTGGCCAACTTCTTGGCATGACCATACACTTATTATAGGACTAGACAGGACTTCGCCACTCAGCCTTGCAACCAATTTTTTCCAGTGGTCCCTCATGGTGTTGCAGCAAAAAAATTCCCCACCACACCCCAACTAAAAAACATTTTCACCTTATATGGCAAGTGAGCAACTCTCGTGGGACTGAATGGCCGCCATCTTTGCATTCACTATCTATTTCCTTACAATATACTTATTGGCATGACCCATGATCGTAAGCACAACTTTATTCACTGATTTCGGTGAAACTTATATTTCATGGAGACAATATTTTCTGGTCTTCCCCTTGATTTCCTCCAGCTGCTCTGTCTCAATTTCAGCAATTTACATTGGATACTTTTGCCTGTTGTTTGAGGCTACTTCAGCCACTAGTTAGGTTGGTCCGGCTATGCAATAGCCTACAAAGCTCAGAGTGCTTGTGAGCTTTGTCTGAGTATGGGAAATAGTGACATTAGACACCAAATGTTATTAATTTACTATTAGACCACAAATGAGAAAAGGATTAGGTTGGAAAAATGATAGAAGCAGCAAGAGCAGAGTGTTTCTGGGGTCTGATTGCTGTACACAAGCACACAACTTTATAACTTTACATCTTTATAACTGGATCATATGAGGAGGACAACGTGTAAGCATGGCTAAATTAACAAGAACTGTGATACGTGAGAACATGAAAATATGAGTCTCTCATGAAAACTGGGAGGACTGGCAAGTGTACTGATCACTGTTGCTGAAGCATGTCCTCATACCCTATAGCATGTACAGAGGTGCTGCTGACAGCCAGGGCCCTTTCTTACTGTAAGCAGACTATGTAGTTGCACGGGGCCCCAAAAGCCACCCAGGGGCCCCCAGGCAGTGTAATGCAAGACCAAGAATCAGTGGGGGCGCTTTACTCTGTTACACACCATGTCACAGTATCAATCACATGATCACACCTTGCCCGAATGCTGGCAGCTATCTGGATGCTTTCACATAAAAAATCACCAATGTAAAGATTAGTCCCACTGTAGTTCAGCCAAAAAAATCAATGCTAGTGTTATTATTTGTGTTCATTCTGTGTAATGTTTAATATATTGTTATTCCTTAACAGACTTGTTTCTAACATTAAAATGCAGTAACTACCTAATTTATGCACATTTGACAGATATTATAATGCAGATTCTGTAAATCCTATAAGTTTTCAAGAGTTTCTTGATCTAGGGGAGCCCCTGTGTTTTAATTTCTAATAATTTTCTGAAGGTTTATATTGCTGGGGTCAACATGAGATGTTCGATTTGAATTCGAGAGAAAAGAAAAAGATGTTAAGAGTTGTCCATGGAACTTCTTTTTGTCTTAAAGCACACCAGATTTATGCTTTTAAATGTTAAATGCATGTTCCCAGACCACCTTTTGGTGTGGAATCCCCCCACCATATTTTCACAAAATACGGTCCCCCAAACATTTTACACAGGGTCCATAATAAGCTAGAAACGGCCCTGCTTACAGCCTTCAGCTGTGCCTCATACCTACAGTGTACTTCTATTAAGAGCTGGTTTCATCTATATTAAAAGTAAATAAAAACAGCAAGCATCTGCTCAGTAATCGGTATTGAGACAATAGCTTTATTCAGACACAACTTGAAGAGTTTAATCGATTGCGGAAACACAAGACAGACTGCTGAGTCCAGAATTTGATAAAAGGAGAATAGACAGAATATTACAAATATGAGATAAATTAAACACAGAGGAATACACTTATTGGGGTGGCTGAGACTATAGGAAAATCTGATACAGGCTTGGTAAACTGTGCCTGTGTTCATTTAATTCATAAGCTAAATATAAACATCATGTCTGCTTACTGAGATCATGTGTCCTTCTATCTATATTCACTGTACCCCTCTCTGCAGCCTTAGCCAGAGGAGTCACTGAGACCCATTTTCACTGATTGCAACACACCAGAGTCCAATCATTGCCACGCATGACATAATATTTTCCGTAAGCGTAATTATACTATTGATTAAGCCACAGAGCTTCCTTTAACAGTCAGCTGGTATTATCCTCATGCAGAACATGAAACATCTATGTTCTCTTGTTGACAGAGCAGAAAGTCTGATAGTCTGGGTCCATCTCCATCAGGACTGATAGTAAGATGGTTCACAGCCACTGGGCCGAGAAGGCTAAAGAAAGCAAAGGAAGCAAAGAAATTGGGTCATTTTACCATGAGATAGATTAGAAGACAGCAGAGGATGAGGCTTATGCCAGAATACTGTAGCTTTCTGTTAATACAGTGGCATCACTTTACACTGTGTTTGGTGATGTCTTGAGAAACTCTATTCAATTCATATTATAATACAAAACATATTATAATACATAAAAAAAAACTCTTTATACATGTTTATATGCAATACAACTTATAACATGGTATTATAAATGGTGAACATAATGTGTTGTAAGTGTAGCATTCATAATTCTTTAGTTACACAGGGCATTATAACAACTATAACTGCAGCCAGTTGCAAAGACACATCAAAACCTGTTCCAATATATCATCACAGATTATAAATTCTAAGTTTCTGAAATGGAATAATGTTTTATAAATATAATACAATTGATAATAACCTTATACAGTGTTGTTCCTCAACTTAAAGCTCACAAAGTCATAGTATAATTTACTATTGGTGTTTATAAGACATTATTCTGTTTCAGAAACTTAGAATTTATAATCTGTTATGATGGTTCTTGATATGTCTTTCATGTAACCCAGGACTTGAGTTTGTGATGACTGCGAGTCACTTCAGTGACATGTGAGTTATGTATGTCATGTGACTTTCATGTGATCTTGTTTTGTAGATGTCGTGGGATCATTTAAATTAGTGGTTTAAAATCTGGGAGGTGGGACTCCCTGCAACAGGTCACAAGATGATAACCAGATTAGGAAATGAGGGAGAGATTTTGAATTGTTGCTTTTGTCCTTGGGAAAAAGGCCTCTGCAATTATGAAAAATCAGTCAGTCTGAGGGGAGAAAATCAGTCAGTTGAGCTACGTGCAACCCATAGACATGCACACAATGATAAGGGGTCAATTGCTTTCTAGAAAGGCGTCACAGGCATAAAAGAACACCAATTTAAGGTAGAGAATAAAGAGATTTATTTGATTATAATTCCTCTAATTTCTGTGACTTTTTATGACAGCAGAGCAAGACTTTAATCTTTGATGATCTTCCACATACTGTTAATGAGAGAAATATAAAGTTAAACTCCTGGCCTCAAGTGACATGTTGAGGGAAGGCTTTAATGGTGTTTTTGCATTAGGCGGATTAAACCATCTCTCTCTAAATTCTACCCTCATTCCTCACCTCGCCTAAATGGCCTGCCAGTGACAAATAGAGTACACTATAACCCTGAGTAAATCACAAGAAAACAGATGCTGCGGCTGCTGCTGACCACACGTCTTCATCCTTACAACGCATGTGAATGTGTGCATGAGCAAGTGTGCATCTTGCATCTTCTCTTTCTTAATCTCCCGTATCACCGAAAGATGGTTTCATCCCCCCCAGTCTCAACTGTTAATCTGGAGCCTTATCATCATGTTCCAGCAAGAGCGCTGACACACTAAGTCCCACTCAAGGTCGCTTTAATGTCACTTTGAGGTCACTTTGCCTGGTATGGTGCCTCGGAACTCCTGCTTGCCCAGTAGGGGCCTGGCGTTACTCCCCTCAATCATGGACGAATTTACGATGCGAGGAGGAACCGTCTCCCATATGCTACTGAGCCTCTCCCTGTGTTTAGCCTGCTAATCCCCACAGGAGATGGGGAGCAGCAGACCATGGTAATATGGATGGAGGGAAGGAAAAGAAGGAGAAGCTGTGAGTGGAGGGAGGGGCTGAGATGGACAACTCTAAAGGAAGAGAGAGGAGAGGAAAGGAGAGGAGAGGAGAGTATCGGTGTCAGCAGCGAAGGTGGCCCTAACAAATCAGTGACAGTGGGGATGAAAACTCATAGCCACAGCACTTTCCCTGAAGTGTCTGCTATCAGATAAGCTGAGAGATTTAGTTAAGACTTCATATTTAGAGCATGGCTTAAGCTGTGAGACGATGTCTTAACTGTGGTGATGCCAATGTCACATTGTGCCTGCTATGCTCCATTTGTCAAATAGGATTTTATCTGCCTTTTCATAGCCGTAATGCTGCATGCCTTCACTGAATTATCCAAGACCACATGGAACTACAACACTGATTTGATGATCCCCACTTCTATGCACTCTTAGAAATAAGAGTTCCAAAAGGGTTCTTCCTGAAGGGCTGAGGTTCTACCAAGAAAAACACTTTATTAAAGAAAAGGTTCTTTGTAAGACTTATTCAAAGAACCCTTTTTGGAAGAAAGAGTTCTTCAAGGTTTATTGAAAGCATGGGGTGTTGAGGTATTTTCTCAATGTAAAAAAATAGTAATTAGGGGTCCAAGCAGTGCCTTATTATTTTTGTTCTGATTTTACACGTTTTATTAAAATAGCTTATTCTCTAAAATTTTTAATAATTTGAGTTGCAATGCAATGAGATATTAAAATTGAGACGTGTTCAGGAGTGCTCACTGAGCTAACCTATTAAAACACATTGCATTTCATCTCTAGGGCACACCACAAATGTGAAAAGTTTATATCTCGTAATTGGCCGCATGGATTCGCATGAAACTGGCTTTTACACAGTCTTGGGTCATGACTCATGTGATGAGAGCTGAGAGCAGAAATTTCATCTGCACATCTGCCGAATTGTGACAGAAGTTTGCCTGACTGCAACCTGTGGTCAATTCAGAAGTCCATCACTCTACATTTTTGTAAATATGAAAACTCAAGTAACATCTGTATCTTCATGTTTTCTTTTACATGTGAAAAAAATGAAAAAAATCAACACATTCTCTAGATGGTAGATCCAATGTCCTGTATGAACTGTGTTCGAATCCATGAAATGATGAGTCTGCGGTGATACTTAATATCTTGCTGTAATTTGTACTGTATGCACAACATTTTCTTTTTTGTTCAGTGTTTGATGAAATGTCACCAAAATGCAGACAAAACACCTGAAACCAGCAGAATGATTTGTCGCGGCTATTTATGTAATATAAATGGTTAAAGTGATTAATGATGGTTGGTCAGATGGTTCTTTGCAGAACCCTCAAAAGACAAGAGTGTCATAGTTGAAACCCTTATATGGTGTATTTTTAGATCCCCCAGGTTGGGTTCAACATGAAACCTTTGGAATATAAAAGGGTTCTTGGTTCAACACCGTGGGTCGGTTCTAGATGAATCCCTTGGGATATAAAAGGGTCCTTGGTAGAACACCTGAAATCACTCTAGGCGGGTTCTTGATGAAGCCCTTGGAATATAAAGGGGATCTTGGTAAAATGATGGGATATGAAACAGTTCTCAGAAGAACACCCTTGGTTGTTTTTCTATCAAACCCTTGAAATATATAAGGGGTCAGGGTGGGTTCTACATGAAACCCTTAGAATATAAAATGGTTCCCCATAGAACACCCTGTGACCCTGCAACCTTTATGAATACCTTGGAATATAAAAAGATTCCTTATAGAACACCCCTGGGCGGGTTCTTCATGAAACACCAGAGAGAACCCAGAGACGGTTCTAGGTGGAACCATTATGCCATAGAAGGGTTCTCTGTAGAACTGCTCATAAGGAGCTCTGGGTGGAACCTTTCACAGATAGTTATTGGTATAATCCTTTATGTTGAATTGCAGGTAGAACCCCCTGAAAGGGTTCCATGTGGACCCTTTACAAAAGGTTCTACCAGGAACCAAAAAGGGACCTGCTATGGGGACAAGCTGAAGAACCCTATATGGTTCTAGTTAGCACATTTATTTCAAAGAGTGCATGCAGCTTATATCCAGAATCCCTCCCTAAAATATCTCCAATTATCATTAATATTTGACCGGTGACAGAGGCAATTGAAGAGCGCGCAGTTCCCACCCACAAGAAGATGTCACTTTGTGTCACCGTAGCGGCGCCCAAGCACTTTCAAATTAAGTCAAGCACATATCGCCTCCTTGCATGACTCCGATTCACTTTTCTCCCATTACACTTCTCATCATCGTTAACAACAATAGCTGTAGATTGTCATAAAGAGGTTTCAGAGAGAGACATCAAGCACAGCTTTCATTATTCTCCACATGTCAGTTAGTAATAATGCTGCCTATAAACAGCCACATTATAATCATCATCATCCACCCCTTGAATATAGCTGCTGTGGCTCAGGATTATGAGCACTATTAGACAGTACATACTGCTCTCTTTAATATAAGGCTCTGATATGTTGTAAAACCCTTGAAAACAGAGAGACAGCACATCTGTAAGGTCATGATGTGCAGTAAGAGAAAGTCAGAGGTCAGATCAGAACAAACTGTTGATCTGAATCTGTTGAATCTTATTATTATTCACTGCTGTCCATATAAACAATATCTCACACTAGATTTTTATGCAACCTAATTTGTGATGACTGACTTATTGTGGCATTTTAGAAATGGCATTATTAGCCTCGACGCTGATTTTTTGTTGTTGTTGCCCTAAATAGATCTCGAAAGATGCACAAGACTACATTGTACAAAAAGCTTCATAAAAAGCTAACTTGAAGTGACAGCGTGTTTTCCTCTATGGTGACTTTAATAAATGTGCACACAAATTTAGAATAGTGACTGATGGCACAGTAGCACAACAAAGAAAAATGCTTTAATGGCTCTCTAAATTAATTAATTACGCTCCATATCAAATTACGAACCTATGATAATCATGACCCAGAGGAAAATTTGTCACTTCAGTCTAAAGTGTTGAGTGCCATTTCAAATATATCTCCACATTTGCAATTAACTTTAATTATGTGTCTCAATTAATACTAATCCAAGGTATTAAGCAATTAGTCTAAATGTCACAGGGTTATATAAAGGGCTTGCCATGACTGGAAAGTATCTTTGCTCCAGTGCACACAGCATGGCACTGGTGGACTCAAAGAAAAAACTGCCTTCTTGGATGCCCCTGTGGTAGATACCACATGATAAAGTGCCCTTCACAGTGACCCAATGTGCAAGAAAATGTGATAAAGTGCCCTCTAAGATACCTTTTCAGAGAAGTGTGTGCCCTCATGTGTGCCTTTCCACTGGAAAATGGTGATAAAGGATAAAGTGCTTTCTACAATGACCCACTGTGTAAGAAAATGTGACAAGAGCCTTTACCTGTGCCTTTCCAATGACAAAATGCCCTCTAGGGTGCCCTTCCAGTGGACAAAACAGGATACAGTGCCACATAGGGTGCCCTTTTAATGCCTGCCCTTAGTGAACCACTGCACCAATGGTAATAGTTGTGATGATGATTTCTTGCCTTTTCAGCAATCATTACCAAGTTAAAAGACTTTTAACTAAATTCTGAGAAATACTGCACAAAAAATCATTAGTAAGATGGAGCTAAATTTCAAATGTTTCACAAAATTTTACAACTTAATATCAGCTCACTTGTCAAACTTTGCTTTATAGTGGTAGAAAATCAAGCTGTGACATAGTAATATTTCAAGAAGTAATAGTTTGTGAAGGAGAACTTTTAGAAATACAGGGTAGAATGAGTACTTTAACATGAGTAAAGCATCTGAATACTTCTTCCACCACTGCCTGTATGTTATATTTTGTGAACATACAGAAACACTCACTGAAAGTTAGACCTACTGTATACATATATGATTGTTGTGGCACTTGTGTTGACTGTCAGCTGAGGTCTGCTCTGGTCACCTTTTCTTAAATTGCTCTTTAGCTTGCTGACAATGGTCCACTTCCTCCACCCGCTTGAGGCCAGCTGAAGTCTTCTCTGTAAATGAACAAGCGAACCAGGGCTTGAAGTGACGGATGTGCAGCACGCATCAGGGGTAGACAAATTGATTTTCTTCGGGTGGATAGTTCTGGTATAGTGGCTGCTTTGGGCAAGAGAGGGAACGAGAGATGTGTCACAAGCACTTGGCCGAATGGGCCAAAAAAACAAGAGGAAATGGAGACGCAACACGAAGGTACTAAAGCCTCGCCGTGTGAGGTCTGAGCTGGAGAAATCTCCCAGTTAACATTATAATTTGTATTTGCTTAAGTAGATATTGTGGAGATTCACAAATTGAATGGTATGCAGACTGCACATAGAGACAGAAGCTGTTTCTAGAAAAAACTGCTGTTTTCTTAAACCTGCATTAATTGACTTTCTGGCCACAAGGGGGCAGCACAACATCCCGGAAGGCTGCTTAAATTATATTGAGCAGCTTTCCAGGTGATTTCTTTGAGTGTTGTGTTGATGTATGAGTGATATACTAATGATTGGAGAGGTTGCTTTCAGTTTAATTTCCATGTGCTTATCACATCACAAACAATATCTAAGCAGCAAAACACAAAACTGTCATAAATTGAACTTGTTCCAACTTGACATTACAGAGGAAACTCTCCAGAAACAGAATAGACACTGCTGTGCCCCATGCATAAATGCATGCACAGTGTCTCTCTTACTGGGGAGACTGTTAATATCTTTGATTTGGCCCTTCTATTCCACTGATTACCCCATACCCTTGCCCACGGTTGTCACTGTGGTTCAGTAATTACGAGCATGCATGCAAACATGGGCATGTCATGGGTGCGGTCCTGTACCAGTAACAAATAGCACTACACCCCTGATTAAATTGGATTCATCAGCTATTCTCCAACATAGGAATTCCACAGCCTCGTTTGAAATCTTCTGAGATCTGCCCAAACCTTTAATCACAACTCTGAACAACACAGGAGACTAATTGTACCAATAGTGAGATATAAGATACATGTGTTAATGTCACAGGTTACCAGACACACAGACAAATGAAGAATAATATGTAATTCAAATCCAATGGCTTTGTTTTATTAGTTCTGATAACTTTAAAAAAATAATAATCATAAATATTTTATGGTATAACTTATGACTTAAAACTTAAAAATAAAGTCTTTTTTTTCATGGTGGAGCAGTGGGCCGCAGCCATGCTTTGGGAATCACTAGATTCATGTTACTGGCCACTTGACCAAAGTAAGTATATCTTCATTCTCCTTCTAGCTCTGTTATGGTCTCCACCTACTCCTGAGGCACATATCTGACTCGTTAGCAGCTAAATGCCCCATTATGTTTACCGGCTAGTTGCTAACTTTTTTTTTTCTGCAGTTTAGAGCTTGACAGGTTGTGTACAGTTGTTTTATTGCAGCTATTTCATTGAGAAGGGCTGCCTGTTGCAACTTAAAAGGATGTTTCTGCAGTCTCACCACACTTATTAAGAGTAAAGAATCAAATAAAAAAATAAGGTAAAAGTTGCTAAAATGCACTAAAGAGAACTGCAGGGTTGGTGATTATTCTCTGTGTGTTCATCCCTCTGAGCTACACCTTATTAAACTTATTTGGCTAATTTTTAATGGAAAGTTAATATTGATCGGTGCCACTTTAAAGACTATGAATTTAAGAAAATAAGGTACCTATAGAGAGCATAATGCCAGTCTCATAGATTGGGGTGTGCTTTAGTTCATAAGGTTTGATTAGATGGTGTGTGCACTATTGAAAAGTAACTGTGGAGCATGGCTGCAGCCAATTCCACTATGTCACCCTCCCAACAGGATTACGACTGGCTGGCAAGTTTAAAGGTGCAGAAAGTGGAGAGTTCTAAAACTGTCACTCCAGTGGCGATGCTTGGGTAATTAAAGCTAGCAATTAAAGCTTTTATAATCAGCACTGTCAGTGAACTGGTGCACCAGGATTAACGTTCAGAGTTGCACTTTAAATTGCTGGATGCATGCTCTGCCAAGGAATGTTTTTAAATTCAGCTTGAATAGAAATCGGGTGACTTATAGCGCAAGGGGACAGGGCTGGGTGATGAAGGGTGATGGAGAGCGTGGAAGCTGGGTGTTTGCCGAGTTGTGTCTGTGCATAACCATATACAGCATGTAACCATATGTGTGCCAGTGTTCCTGTGCCTGCAAGATAACATGTAATTCATCATTACAATGCAAGAGAGAACAGAACAAGTCCAAATGTGGCTTCTAAAAACATAACTAATACATCATGATATTTCCAGGCTTTCACCATATGGTTTTGAGGAGCTGTGATGCATCAAATCATCCCACTAACAGCACTCCAGTGTGTGTCCAGGGCATGAGAGGGCCCTCCTTAATGGTTAGAGTGATAATGCATAGTAAAGACACATAAAAATGAGATTTAACTTTCTCTATATGGTGCATCCTGGATGAATGTGTCTGCAGACCTTGGCCAAGGGGAGTCCTAGCAGAAAATAATGTTGTGTCTCTGTTTCCAATAAAACAAAACAGTAAATTATTTACAGCGGGCCACTGAGTGCGCATCCACCTCATTTGTATTCCCGCCGCCACAGTGATAGATGTGACATCATGGTGATGAATGAAAGCGTAGGGATTTTAAAAAGCGCTTCCTCTGGAAACCAAGGACAGATGGTTATTTTTTATGAGAGCTGCAGAATAATCAAACCAAATGAGCGGGACTATTTTGGTAGACAGATTTGCCAGACATGAAGGTGGCTGTGTAAATGTTAAAATGAAGATGTCAGTTCACAGAAACCTTACGTGATAATTTCTTCACAAGGTTTGGATAGTCACATCAGAAAAAAGCAATATACAGTCTGAAGGTAGAAACTATAATCACATTCATGTGGGAGGATTGACTTAACATTTTGATTATGTGTGGGTAGGCACAAATCCCTTAAGTTTCCACTGTGTTAAAAAACAGGCTAATATAGGGGAGACTGGGGAGTGTTGTAACGCTGAGTTAGTTGTAATACTGTTGGTTTTACCAGGTGGAAAAGTGCTGTGGTGATATTATCATTATCATACACTCCCATTACCAGCAATTTTGTGGAATTTACAACCAAAGAAACTGATTTTCAGGTAAAAAAAAAAAAAAAGAAAGTACCCTTTAAAAAAAAAAAAATCATGACTATCTTTTGCCGAGTGCTCATTGTATTGTAAATACAGTGATTTGACTGACATAACCTAAAATAGCAGTTTCTCTATTTTAATTTGATGCTTTGCATTCATGTTACCTTTAGGCCCACATGCTAAAACAGTTAGCTATGTAATTGGCTGCTTGGGTTGGGGATAGTTGTAACCATACATGGGCAACCTCACAATTTTCCCTGGAGACTTTGTTTTTTTTTTTATTGCCCACTCCCTGTTTCCTCCCAGGATGACAATTCTTCTACATTTCTCTTAATAAAGAGCACCCCCCCCCCCCACCCCACCCCCTCAAAAGGTCTGCTCAGAAAACAACACAGCTACACTTCCTAGAGAGAAGAACATACAATTTGTAAAATCTTCCACATCAATTTTCTTTTAGGGGTAGGGCAAAAAATACATGAATGAAAGAAAACATAAATATTGGTTTATGCCCAAGGTTTATGCACATTCACACCTGAATGGCAACTAATTCTGTATTCTGCAGTGTGAATTGAAGGTAAAAATAAAACTACATAAGAATGCTGTTGCAGTCTACTTGTTATTCTATTTTCTTTCTTTAAAAGTCACCAAAATGCAGGAAACAAAGTCTCAGAAATTCATATGTTACCATGACGAGAATTTCTGCATCGTGCCTGGAACACTTTGCAAAAAGAGGTACGGGCCAAGCGTGAAAGTTTTCAGTTCTGGCCTCACAAAACCTGCATCCCAGGGGCAGCCTGCCACAACTTTGACAGTGATTGAATCCTTAGTAATACAGTACAATCCGCACTGTTCACTTAATTCAAAACTGTTTATTCTTTATTCAAAACTGACTAAAGTTCTGTCATTAATTGGAAAGTGTGGATCTTAATTCAGCAAATTACTTCTCATTACATCTATCCACATCTAATGTTTCAAATCATCACAGTAACAACTAAATTCTTTGTATTTGACATTAACTCACACCATCTGTGACTGTGTAGTAGACATCCAAGTGAGTTTTATTTGTAGCAGACAAATATAGGTACTGTATATTAAAGTTTGAGAGATCTAGCATGAACAAACACTTACTGAGGCTCAAATAAAAAGTGTTGCTACCACTCCTATTCTCCCCTAAACATTTTGATTATGTATGGGTAGTCACCAATCCCTGAAGTTCCCACTGTGTTAGAAACCAAGTATAAAATAAATCTTTCTCCCTCTGTCATGGTCAGTTTAAACTGCACATCTGACCTGTGTTTCTCAAGGCAATTAGATTCCCAGACTCAACTGTTGCGCTTGTCTCTGTGAAGGAAAGAGAAAAATTCAACAACATGTAAACACACATGCACGCACGCACACACGCACGGGGATAAAAACCTGTGATGTAGTTTCACAGAAATGTGTTCTTTCACAACCAAGGTCAGCATATGGGTCTTAAAAAATAAATTGCCTCTGAAAGCTTTCCCAGCAGATGGCGGCCATCTTGGCTTATCGGTGCATAGGTGTGATTTTTGAGCTGGGTTGTGCTCCACTGCAGCCTCCCCTGACCGGCTGATTGAACACAGGTGTAACGGCTGAATTACAGTCTCACTGTTGGACATTAACCCCCTATATCTGGACTGAAATAGTCATTACTGATGACACCCAATGTAATTGCTAATTTTACGCCTCAGCAGGCACATTTTCCACTCGTCTTCTCCTCATTCAGCTCCTCTTTCTTTTCTGTAGCAGTGCAGGCTTAAGTTATTCACCTCTCTTTTCTATCTTTCACTATATCCCAGTCGTAAGAGCAATTTATACCTGTCTCTCTTACTGAGGTGTCAGTCAGCAGCCTCATGGGTGAAACTGTGAGGAAAACATAAACATCTCGCTCCCCTTTTAGTTCTCTTCTCACACATAACTATATCTACATGGCTGTGTGTTAGCATTCATCTACTTTCTGTACTTGGTTATCATCAGCATGCACAGTGAAAAACACCCTGGACACTTCATTAGCCTACTGCTGGGCTCACACATAAACACATACACTCATACTCATAGGAGCAATTTAGATTTTGTATTCACCAAGACTTCAGCTAGAAAGCCCATATGAAGAGGGAAATTAGGTCCACACAAAATCTGAACTGCTGAGCCATGCAACTGAACTTTTTGTCTCTATTTTCAACATATTCTCATTCCAGCTCGACAAATACAGATGCTGCTTTATCACGCCCCTCGGCATCTCAGACTGATACACAAGGTACCCTTTAGTGCCTGTATGGCATGCAGCCAGAAAGCCTTTTTAACACACGGTTAATATTGTGAAATGATCGCACTTTCAGTATGAGTTTAAGCACCCAAACAACTTTGTTAGGCAGGGGTGGAAGTAACTAATTAGAAATACTCAAATGAGTATGAGTAGATTTTCAAGTCTGTACTTGTACTTTGTACAATTTGAATTAATATCTAAACCTTTCATTGCATTTTAGTGGCCAATGAGGTGATTGATCACAAACAGACCAATGAAAACCAGGACATACGGACAAAAAACTAAAAATAAAATGCTGCAGCATCACACATTAATAAAACGGTTAAAAGTAACTAATACTCTGAGTAGTTTTTTTGACAAATACTTTGTACTTTTACTTAAGTATGTGTCTAACACCAGTGCTTTTACTTGTAATTGAGTATTATTTTAGCACCGTAACAGTACTTGTACTTGAGTACCTGTTTTCAATACTGTTAGGTTTTGGAAAAGATCATATTTTCCTTGCATTGTGTTGTGTTGTGTTGCCTTGTGAAAGTCTTGTTTGTTTGATCCATCCATCCGCCCGTCCGCCCGTTCGCCCGTCCGCCCGTCCGTCCGTCCGTCCGTCCATCCATCCGTCCGTCCATCCATCCATCCATCTCATGTCCTTCATATGTGGACTTTCTTGCCCTGTATACTGGGTCAAAAGCCTCAAAAGTCTCATACAGCCCCTAAAGGGTATTTTGTACATCTGTAGGAATCGGTGAGTGATATGACAAAATGTGTGTATTTGACGACTTGGTGACGGGCTGCTATTTTTCATCAGAATTATTTACATTTATCTGAAAAGCACAAACTGGTAAGGTCTGAAAAATACATCTGAACTCCGGGTGACTCTATTATAATGGACTGAAATTGAAAAATTCAAACTGATCAGCTCCTTGGACATGTCAAAGAATATTACAGGCTTCCTCGCTGCCAGAGAGTTAAAAGGATTCTAAAATTAGATCTCAAAAACTAGTCATGAGATTATGCTCACCTACAGAAGTTATTTGATAAAAATGAATGAAGACATTTGACTGTTTTTCAAACCATTTTTTTCCTGTTGCAGATTCAGTCTAACAAAATCCACAGAATATTCAACTAGATTGTGGCTGTGGGAAGCATGTAGCTGACAGTGGTTACACTGATTTCCTGAGGCACATTGAAATAACATGAAGGGATATGCAAAGAAGCTCAGCTGTTGTAGGATTTCCTAAAATTAGAGTGACTGTTTACACTGCTGCTTTTTGGTACTGAACAGCAAAGAAAACATCATCTACTGAGATAGTTTGCAATGCCTACCATCAGCTAACATAGTATTCATTTAACAAGCAGGGCTGTGTTAGATTCACTGACATTTGTAATGTAAGCATGTCTTCATGCAGGCATATCTGTATTTGCTTGAACACGGAAGGGACAGGGCTGCATAAATTAAGTTTTTCTTTGTATTACATCCCAGCTGTAATCACACAGGACCTCTGAGACTCTTAAATGATATGTACATTGTCAACGCTGGCATCCACTCTCCTAATCAGCCTCGTGCCCCTTAATAATGGTATATGGGATAATTATTCCACTTAATCTTTTGTGTAATTCCCACACAAAACCTGTATCTGCCCTCAATAAGCGACGACATGACATTAAACCCACTATTATCATATTGTGCTGTGAAAGGTTAGTGTGCTTAGCAGAATTAGGGGACAATATGTATACCACTGAGTACAATAGGGCTGATGTGCTGTGAAAAGAAATTTGTCAGAAAATGTGGGGTAATAAATGTAACCTCTGCCTTTCATAGTACCTATATAATGCCTTGTTTAAAGGGGTGTGCATAAGACTGTAATTACATTATTGTTACCATGTAATGACACTTGCCTTGACCATTTAGGAGTCTTTATGAATGTTTATGACTGTAATTTATACTATAAACTATAGTATACTATAGTATACTATACTATAGACTATAATTTGGTTAATTATTTTTAATGCAAAGTTGACATTATTTGAGATGTCTTTATTATAACAGATTGTTATTAATAAGCCAAAAATGTGTGCGTTATGACAAACTGACACTGTCAGAGTCAAAGAGACTGTTTAGCTTTATGTTTTAACATTACATTATACTGTCATATATGGTTAGTTTTGACACCACCTAAATTAAAGTGGTACATTTTCAACTTGTCATAAAGATGTCATTAAATTTTATTACAATGTAGAATGTTATAATGCCATTGTTAATGTTAGATTACAGTTACCTGTTGGACAGATGCCAGCTAGTTTGCTGGTTCCTAAAGTAGGCTAACTGCTGTCTGCTGTGATCTGTAGCTAGCATTAGTTAGTTAGCCGAGTTAACCATGGAGCTAGCCGCCGATCTGTTTATCTGTCTAAATCAGTGAAGTAACCCCAAAAGATTTAACCAGATTTAACCTAATTTGTCCTGAATGAGAATCTTGTATTTTAATTCTTCTTACATTGTACTTGAAATATATAAAGTTAGTACAGTAAGGTAGAAATAAATAAATAAAGTTCTAAAATGTAGAAAATTAGCTTATTTATTGAACCCTTTTATTTATTTATTTATTTATTTCAAGAATCAGAATTTTCACCTCATATTCTGGTCAGTATAGGTCATCCATAGGAGATAGGATTGCTCAAACATCCTGGTGGCGTTATTCATGTCTTTTATGCCACTAGAGAGCAACTCAACAGACAAAATTCAGAGAAGCTCCTGAATATATTCCCATCTCAGATCAACGACATAAGGATATTGGTATTCATGACTGTTATAGAGGACAGCTCTTTTGTCAAGGTCAGTGTGACTTCTGAACTGCTGCATCCATCCAGTGATTGACAGGGTGCTGATAGAAGACAGATGAGAGGCACAAAATGTATAAACATATTTTCATCCTGGAAAAGAAAAAAACAAAAAAAAAATCAACTGTAGGTGCTAAAATAACCCCTCATGTTTGAACCAAAGGGAGCAAAGGTCTTGATCTTGAGTTGGCACCAGCCACATGCTCATCTGCATTTGCACTGAGGTCAGCTCCGCTCACCAGGGGGAATCTACACTCAAGGATGAAGCGCAGGTGAGCGGACTGCCCTTGAACGAGACGGCACGTGGCCGTACATAAGAGAGGACTGTTCAGGAGAAAATGTATGGCACTACAAAGAGAGGTGTTTACTCGAACAGATAAAAGAACGTACATGTTTGCAAAAGGTTTGATAAACAGAACAAATTCAATTTAGATATGGAGAGCAAATCCATCAGCTTTGAAAACAAAATTCTGGGGAGCAAACACCGTTGAGAAAGACTTGAGAAAATCATTTTATGGGATCAAAAGAGAATATATTAGTCCTTATTACCTTTGGTTTACTATTTTCATGTTTTCTTGTATCCCTACAGTATTTTGAGTGAACAGCCACCTTTTAACTTTTGTCCTAATGATAATATGGAAGCTGCCACAGTAAATTGGAAGTTATGAATTTATTTGGTTCACCTTTAACCAAGTGTCAGTAATGTTTACTTGTTTCCAACAAGATGACAGAATTAACATAAAAAAGCTATCTGAGCATAAATGATTTGATGTCATGTTGCTTTGATGTAAAATGGCAGAAGGGACGGTAAGCAAAGCAAATTAATATAAACACTTCTAATCAAAAAAAGATTTCAGGTGCTTGGAAATGTTCTTGACAGTCTTGTTTTTCCCGTGTCACACATAATGGGCTCGGATGTGTGATGCATTAGACAGACAACATTTCAATGACTTTGAGGTGGTTGTTTTTCAGTCTCCTTTCAGATTTCCTTTATCATTATGCTCAAGTGTCCTTATTATTGAAAAAAACATATTTGTGTATTCATACGTATGTTAGACTGGATTTTTATTGAATAATAATGCAATTTTCAAATGGAACAAGGTGAAATACAACAAGGTCATATTAGACTGAGACTCAATGATGCTCATTAAGGCCACTATCTATGAACCCATGCCTGCACACAAAACAAAATCAGAATATCTACTAAACATCATTACTCAAATGACAGGTGAACGCCCTTCAAAAAAAAGTGCAATTCTGGGAACAGGTATTTATTCCACCCCAGTATCGCAGCAGTGCCTGAAATAGTCACAGAATGTGATCTATAGATTTGTTTACATGGACAAAATTGTCGGTTATAATATTCTTCCGAGTAATTGCGGTGAATGCAGTACAAAGATTGAGACACAAGAGGGCAAACACAACTTTTACACAGAAGACTGGGGTTTGGTTAACTTAACAAAGTAGTTTTCTGCCAGCACCTACCCATGAGCTTTATTTTAAAAGTGTAACCAGGTGTTGCATACTCATTACTGCTATCTTGATTGTGGAATGAGAACGACAGCGCTGGTTAATTTTTGTCTGTGCGTCAAGCATCCTAATGTTTCCTCGTGCACCTTTTGGATCTTTGCCTTTGTGTTTTAAACCATGCCTGATTTTGTTGGATTTAAGATTTCTTGCTTGCCCAACTGCTCATCTGGTTTGTACCTGTTGATGTCTAATAGTCCTGTAAGCCTTTTTGTAAATTGCCTGTTTGTTATTAAATCATTTCAACTTCTTGATCAGTATCGTAGTCACGTGAGACACAGCCTGCTGCTGTCTGGCAAGAGATACAGAAGTATCAGCTGCCATACTACCACACTACAGAGCAGCTTCTCCCCTCAGGCTGTAAGACTACTCAATACATTCTCTGTTCTCTGCCATAAAATATTTTTTCTTATGTGGCATTAAGGGACTAATGCTTGCATGATGTTGTACAACCCTGTGTCGTAGAATAACAAATACAGTAAATGAATCTTCAAAAATTTACTATAGGATGTGTTGGAGTTAATATAATAAAGATCCAAACCTGGAACCATCTTGCTGTGAGGAACCACAGCGCCGCCATTTTTATTTTTTTCCTCAGTAGGCAAAAACCATCAGAATGACATTCCCTTCTTGTTCCTCATTCTTCACTCTTCTTCTTCTTTTCTTCTCTGCGAGTTTAACTCCCAGGGTCAGAGCCTGCAGAGCAGGTGAGGATGACTTTCTTGACAAAAGACACTTCAGTATGGATTGATTGCAACCAGAGATGAAGAATGTAACTCATTACTGGTACAACCATAACTGTGGTTAAGTGCCTTATTCATGCTCTCACACTTTTTGAAATTCCAAGTGCTTTCTACAATCAATATTCACTGAGATTTTTTTAAGAAGTATTTTATTCATGTACCTTTGGAAGCAAAAGAAAGTGTTCAAAGCAACTAATTCATCACTATGTCAATGTGTAATTCCACTTCAACACATTCCAGAGGGGAAAGTTGTACTACTTAATATTTTACATTTATTTCACAGCTATTTTTGCAGAATCAGATTTCACACACAAAACATGATGGGCTTATCAAATATGATGTGTAAAACAAGATTCTTTTCACACAGATTTGCAGGTTTTACAGGGCAAAGTAAAAGAAAATTTATCACACTGAAGAACTGTTGGAGTATTCAAACGCAGCCTTAGGTCATCTGTACAAGAACTTTATTACAACCTATATTTATGTTTATTATTTGGCAACAACCTCTTGTGGCCATGGTAACCATGACAGGAGCAGCATAAGGAGCAAGAAAGTCTGTGTATGGATGATGGATGTCTTAAACCAGTGCTTCTCAAACTTTTTTCTAGCACACCCCACTTCAGAAGCTGAAAGTTCATGTTCCCCTAACCCCACATTTTTAACCAAATCATTACTATGATAATAGAAGAAACTTCCGTATAAGAATCCATGTTTTTCATTTTCGTGAAATGCATTTTTTTCCTGGGTCATTCATGCCCGACCTGCAGTGACTGTTCACCGACAGTGTGGCACGATTCACTGTTTGAGAACCACTGGCTTAAACAAATGCGGGATGGAGGTTTGTGTCCTGTGTGAAGAAAAAAAAAATCAAGTTGACTTATCTACAGTTTAGAGTTACTCAAGTTTTGTTATATACAGTGATTTTGTCATGTCATTTCACAGGTAACATACTTATTTAACCCAAAATAGTGTTGTCAAAAAATATTGATACCTTGTTTTATTTATTTTTTAATTAGAAAAAAATATGCCTCCAATGTTGTATCAGTGTTTCTTCATTGAACTCTCAACTGGTCAAATATGCTACAACATTAACTTTAAGTTCAACGTCAGGTGATCTACGTCACGTGATTTACTTAACGTAGAGAAGAAAGAAGTACACACATGAAAGTTTGAATCCAGTTTTTCCCTTGGATCTATTATCTTGACTGAACCCACACACTTTGTTGGCAGGCATGTTCTTCTTCTCCTGTGACTGCCTAAATCTACACTGAGCAGCATTTTTCAGCTTTCTCCACTTAATCACTAAATTTAACTGATTGCACAGAGGTGATCGACTGAGGTGATTAACAAGGGAACAAGAGCTGAAATGGCAGCAGCTAATGAGGCACACTGGGACTTGGAGGGTAAAGCTCTGTTGTTGCTCCAACAACAACTTCAGTAAACAATATGCTGACTCATCCAGTGACACAGACAGAGTGCTCACCACCCTTTTAGCTGCACTCTTCACATTTATACACACAATAAATTATTTTATGCATACAGAATATGAACTGTAAATACATACTAAAACACAATGATATACAAAAAAACACACACTTAGATCTGCAGATGGCCAGGCGATGCAGCTGTCAAACTGATATTCAAAAAATCCACATTTTTCTCTCTCCCTCTGGTCAAGCCTTCATATCTCCCCACTCTCATCCTTTCTTTTCACCCCTGGACAGAGGAGGGACGGGGGGGGGACTGTGCTGACAGACGTCCACACAGCCTGAGGGAGAATGAGGCTCTGAACGAGTCCGGCAGATGTGTGTGTCTCTGGGGTTTCCTCCTCCTCTGCTGGTCACTGATCCCAGTGTTAACCCTTTGTGTGCTAAAAACCAACACAAAGACCAATGCAATAAATATGAGCTGATGGCTGCCCACCATAGAGACCGGCTCCACTTGAGGTTTCTGCCTGTTTTTCCTGGTCACTGTCACCCTAGCGCTTGCTCTTGGTGGGGGCAATTGGGTGTCTGTGGATAATATTATAAAGAGTACAGTTGTGACTTGCTCTATTTAAAAAGTGCCCCGCTATAACCTCTGTTATGATTTAGTGCTATATCCTATCCTATTTTTTATTTACTGTAGTTGTGTTTATATAATTGGAGAGCAGTTTGTGTGTTCCTCCAGTCCCCTCCAAACTTCAGTCATCATCAGTTTTACTTTTTTACTTTCAAATCCTTTATTTTGCAATCCAAAATTACCATCTCCGATTTTACCACAGTACCATACACTCTACTGGAAATATAACAACAGAAGAAGAAGAAGAAGGAGAAGAAAAAAAAACAGTTACAGTAATGTTTGCATCGTGTCTAAAAAGAAGCTTAAATCACCATCAGCAAGTTCTGATGTCACCAAATGCACAAGATTGGTGTGATTTAGCGAATCTCCAGAGAAGGATTCTGAAGTATATTGCTGATTAGCCAACAAAGTACCTAGCTAGCTAGCTAGCTGGCTCAGCATTTGTTTTTCCCTGCTTCTTGTCATCAGCACAGTCTACACAGTGCAGACAGCGTGCACCATCTCTGTGTATTCATGTCAAGAGATATAGAGATTAATACATTTTGTTTTCATTAGCAGCTACCTTAGTTCACAGTGTGATTAAGCATGCAAAGCCTAAACCTTTGGTGCCCACTAGTCTGTGTGTCCTTTTCCTGATGTGTCACTATCAGTATATTGATTCTGTTAATGCATGATGATGTATCACTGGCTGTCTCATTTCATACAACTGTCAGGTTTTTCAGCTAAGCACTATGAGGACAATCACCTGATGCACAATTCAACCCAAAATGGCCCACTTCGACAGAAAAACACCCCAAATCTGAACAGAATTGCATTGAACATACATTTAGCATCCTGAAAATGCCATGCACTCTTTGAGATCCTGAGTGTCTCCCTACCTCTTATGTAGCATGTGTGACTCCCAGAGGTTTATCTGAGAGAAGACGGGCTTTTCACAGATATTACAACCTGTGCATGTGAATGACAATCAGATCACTTGGTTAATAACACAAAGCTTTGGCTTTGCAATAAGCCACTAAACGGAGAGGAAGTGTTTCAGTATTCAATGCAATACGACTCGTGTGTTTGTTGACGGGCACCTGAAGGTATCTGAAGCAGATTATTGATCTGCACATGAGGCTGGGAACAGATTTATACTTTGATTTCCTAGAGTAAACACAGAGTGTTTGGATAGGGATGTAAACCAAAGCCCAGTCTGTTGACTCCATTTGTCATATATATTCTCTGTTCGATAACTCAATAAAGTGTTTGAGACAGCAGCTGCTGAGGGAGGAACTTCAAGGCGAGCGTGTCTTGGTTAATGTATTTCTGTCGGCAGGACGGAGGGACCAGGCGATGGAGGAGGAGAGGGACGGATGGATGGAGGTAATCTCTCCACCGTTTTCTCCACACTCTCTCTTTACTTTCTTTCACATCTGTATATTGTATTGTTTCCCTCTTCACCCATCCATGACAGTTTCTTGCATCTATTAAAGACATCTGCTTATTTCTCTTCAGAGAGCATCCTGTATGTATGGTCTCATCCCACAGGAACACTAAGTATGGCTACAGTTGAGGCCATAAATTGTGATAAAGTGCCATTCTCCAATTATGTTCTGTTTGTTTTTCATAACAGCTTGTTTCATTGATTGCTGCAAACTATTAGAGTTCTTGTTGACACGTGTATATATCAAACAAGATTTCCAAATTGGTTTCGTCTCTGTTTCCTTTCTCCTGTTTGTCAATTTCAAAGTTTGCGCCCACTGGGTTTTGAACATCAGACGTGAATGTTTAGAGATCCGAAACTTACTTTTGAGACCTACAAGAGTTATACCTGTTTAACCTCTTGAAAAATAATTTAAAATGTTTTTCTAAATATTTTTCTTGGTATGGTAGCATTTCATTATGATAACTGTGCAATTCTAACTACATATGTTGTATTTTTTTTCTGCATAGTGGTTTACATAGTGTTTTATATTTATAGACCTATATTTGTAGGCCTATGGTACCAGGATGTATTTATTTAAGTCAAATGCTTAATTCAATGAAAAACATTTTGTAGTGTGACCTGATTGGTCCATGTGTATTTCAGAGTTTTCAATGAGTCAGTTCAGTCTGTAGTAAGACCTGATTGGTCCAGATACTTTTCCAATTTTTCTATGAGTAATTTCTTTTCTCAACCTATTCTCATCCCAACTCGTCTCATATGGACATATGGCCAAGTCTATTTTTGATGGATGCCGCATCAATTAGCACAGAGCAGGTCGAACAGGTAAGAAGTCAGACATGGAAAAGGCAGGGAAATTCCAATTTATTTTCAAAATATAGACCCCATGCAGACTCACGTTCATAAAGACAGACAGAAACTATTTAACTACGTAGCCTGCTCATCCATGGTAGAAGCACAAAGAGCAAGGACAGAGGACTTAATCAACAAAATCAGAGCAAGTAAACATAATCAGATGAACAAAATGCTCCGCTACTGAAATGCTTCTGAAACACTGCTGGTGGGAACTGCAGTCACTTGTATGACGGAACAAAACTACGGTGCACACGTGACGTCACAAAGCCACATTTGGTGGAAATCTCCGATTATAGAGCCATGGATGGCTTTACATTTAAGTCATTTAAAAAAGCCTGGTGCATCTCCTTCAGCTGCAGATAGTACCTGTTTGTCTGTGTGACACTTTGAGGGGCGGTGACAATTTGGCGAGTTGGGAGTGAGACTAGACTTTCTTTCCTTGAGTTCTGTAAAATAACCTAATGAAGGTCATTGTATGTCATATTTTTATTAAATATTTGATTGCAAGTGCAGAGGATAGTGTGCTTTGCTTTGTACCTCCTGAAAACATAAAAACGTCAATACATTTTTGATCACAAAAAGAGTTGTCACAAAGTGGAAAACATGTTGTCCGGAGCCACAAGCTTCATCAGATGGGTCTCTTTGTTGTATTCACAACTTTTGTTATCTGTATGTCACATAAAGTCTTGGCTGATTGTTTCCAAGGAGATTATACAGACATGACAGCCCATCACAGCTGTTTATTACATTACATCACATCTGATCTCTCTAATCTCTCACAGGAGAAAGACAGAGCTAGAGAGAGAGAGAGAGAGAGAGAGAGAGAGAGAGAGAGAGGTATACAAGATTAATGCACTGACAACGTAGCAAACCTCAGATTCTCCAGTACTCATGCATATGGATGAACAAACCCACCAGGAGAGTATACACAGCTAGCTTTAATGCTTTAATGCGCATTACGGCAATAATAAGGGAGAAGCTACTTAGATCACATAATTCTCCAGAGTCTCATCATAAATAACAGCTTACATGTAGCTTACTTAGATAAATAGGCGGATGGATGTGAGGGATAGAGCGCCTGCATTCACTCAAGCTTAGGAGATTTTTCTGTGCACATGAACCCCAACTGCTCAGAAATGTGTGTGCCACGTGCACACGCATTTGTAATTTTGCGTGTGCAGGAAAAATAAAAAGCTTGAGAAAATGTCATTGACTCCCATTACACCCACAAAGCCCTCAGTGCCATTATAACACAAGGCAAATTAGTCACTATGAAGATGAATGGGTCCACAAAAACACAATAACTTACATTTCGGCATGTACATAGAATTCCCTATGAATTATTAACAGAGCAACTCATCAGAACCAATGGAGAGGAGGCGAAGAGGCCTGCACTGGAAAAAAAAAAAAAAAAAAAAACATAATGCAAGAATATAGTGGAACCATCAAGTCTTTTCTCATTAACATATACATGGATTATTTTTTCAAGTTCATCCAACTTCAATTTCTAGTTTTTACTCTCAGATCTTATAAACATGAGGTCTTCTAACTTGATGTCTTTTGACTTGAAATGATGTGTTCAGTTAATGTATTAGTTAATGTATTAATAGTTCAATTAATAAATCTAATTAAGTTTATAGGAAATATGATCAGGTGATGCGTACAGTAATCCAAGTGACGAGTTGGAGCCATAGACCGTACATGAAATTGGTTGAGTATGATCTATGGTGGAAATTAGTTATTTCCCTTCCTGAGTTGAAAACAAAAGCCCACAGCTCTGAAAATACACACTGTGAGCGTTGAGTTAAGTAGCTGTCTCAATGCCTGCTGGACTCCACTAACATATTGCTCAATTTAACCATTATAAATGGCTTCTACAGCTCCTACAAGATTAGAATTGATATTTTAGAACTCATAAACATAGACACTCATTTGACAAACATTCAGCATTAATTTGAACTCTAATTAATGTGAAGCAGCCACACATAATATCCATAAGTATTGAACTTGATCAATATCAAGTTGATTTAACCAGAAAGGTTTATTTGTTTTGAATCATTAACAGATTATTTCAGTATGTCTTTCAAATTCTGGCAAATTAAAATTTTAAAGCAGTTAAGTTATAACAAATAGTTTATTTTTACAGTGTGAGTTCCTGTGTTAAAAAATCTTGGATATTTGACAAATATCTTCATGGTGCATCTTTCCTCGCACACATGACCAACCAAGCATGTGGGCACATAAGCACACACAAACGACAGTATATCACCATCGCACATTGCATATCACTCATCACCGTGCACATACACACACACATACGCACACTCATGCACACACTGGCCAGATCCTATTTATCCAACTGAATGTGGAGCCATACATTATCCATGGCTTGACACCAGACCATTAGTTACAGTCTCTCATCCAGCTATCAGACGGTGAGTCCCGCCTGGAAATCTCCTACTTTACATCGTACTGACAAATATTATGCCAAACCAGCAGGCCTTTTACACACACAAAGGCACAAATTCACACTGAATATGCCATGGGGGATGGTGTAAATATATGGTGTTTGTGGTTTTTACAGCAGGATCTTTTGGGAGAAAGTAGCAATATTAACACAATTAGCCCTACTGATCCTCTTTCAGAGTTTTGGGTTTGATGGTTTTGAGATATGGTCTGTTAGGTTAC
Source organism: Lutjanus erythropterus (assembly GCF_056507025.1). NCBI lineage: Eukaryota > Metazoa > Chordata > Actinopteri > Lutjaniformes > Lutjanidae > Lutjanus > Lutjanus erythropterus. The sequence continues at coordinate 22,191,479 of NC_139326.1, read as the reverse complement.
AGTCCAGTATCACAGGGACCACAGTAATCATACTAAAGCTTCATTTGCAGTAAAAGTAGAGAAAAGTCAGCGTCAGTCACAAAGGAAAATGTGCAATATATTTACTGTATTAAATCATAAAGTGACCATTAGAGATGAAGGAAACATGCCAAGTTGAATATCCAGTCCTGTCTGATGACAACACTACAGCCAATGTGTTCTCCTTCGAAATTTCCATTCCAGTTTGAAAAACGACTGTTTTTGGCTGCCCGTTTCACATTTTTTAGAGTTAAAATGAATACCAAATAGTAGTCCTCTAAAAGTAGTCCTCTAAAGGACATGTATTCTGGCTATTTCTGTGCAAAGACAACTGAACCTTTTCTCCAAGGTCGAGCCTCCCTCCCTGTCTGTTTTGTCTTGTTACATCTTTTTTATGACTTATAATGTTGATTTTGTCTTGTTACATCTTTCATGTTGTTTTTGTCTTGTTACTTTTTTCATCTTGTTGTATTATTTATGTTGTTTTCATCTTGTTACTTCTTTTATGCTGCTTTATTTTACATTGAAATCAGTCTTGATGTTGGTGGTGTGCAGTGATGCAAAGTAAAAATTATCAAAACTTCTCCTCAGATGTGATAAAACTAAAAATAAGAAAATGTAGAAGAAAGTACAGATATTTGTGTTAAAATGTAGGGAGCAAAAGCAAAATGTCAGAAAAATACATACTCAAGTAAAGTACAGATACCTGAAAACTCCACTTAAGTACAGTAACAAAGTATTTGTACTTAGTTACTTATCGCCTTTTTTAAACACAAGGGACTGACATATTTCTCCTTTAAAAAGCTCTAAATACAGTCAAGACAGATTTCCTTTTTTACAGTGAGTGTAGGAGAGCTAGTCCTCATTGAACAGCCAAATGTATTAATGCAAGCTTTAAAAAAAACAATATTTCTTTTCAAGATATGAAAACATGCAGGACTTGCCTATAGGCCGCTGTGGTGCTTTGACCATGTGTGTGCACAGTGTAGGGAGGGGTGAGGATTTACTGGTCTTAGCCATGTGCTGTGCAGTGCATATCAGGTTTATGCGAGTGAGGTTTGCAGGGGAATGACCATTCAATGGCCTTCTACTGCCGCCTGACAGTGAAAGATGTGTCCATAACGAGGTGGCGACGGATAAACTACGTAATGGGAACCCAACCTGTGAGATGAGCTATTAATCTTGGTAAGGCAGAGCTGACCGGTGGACCAGGTCTGCTCACTGTAACAGGAACGGTAACATTAGGATTTCATGCCTCTCTGACTCCTTCCAGGCGTGTCCAGTGTTCTGGCTTTTTTGAACAGAACACTACCTGATTTCCCTAAGGATCCAAGCTATAACATCATCTCTGGTTTTTATACGCATGAAGTCTCTAAAAATAGGACAAGCGATCTAGGTCAGGTCACAGGACCATTAAACAAGTCTTTGTGAAGAAATAAATATAACCTATTCAAGAGAATGTGAAGTTTATGTGGAGTACAATGTGGCAAAACTTGTTCACATGTATTTCTCTGGCTTCTCCGGTTTCCTCTTGTGCTCATATAACTCTGGTGAATTAAACACTTTGCATTAGCATTATTTAGTATTTATCCATGCAATGACCTGTGTATTGTATTGTTTCACCCTGTCGCCTGAAAGGAATAAATGAAATCATTGTGTATATGGAGGCATATGGAAGTATATTTGTTTATGTAATGCTGGTCAGGGAACCAACCACATCTTATTAAGTATTTATCCAAAAAAGTAATAAATAGGTTTAATTCCTGCAAAAATTGTGAACAAAATCATTGTATAATAAATTATCAAAATACAGCTCTAGGTGTTGTGTTGTATGTATCAATGTGCTGATTATTTTAACTACTAGTTCAAAGACTGACATGATATGATGCACTACAATAATGACAGAAAAACCTTTTTAGTGTAGTGGGGCATAAGTGATGGCTAAGAGTGCTGAGATGCCACCAAAGTGTTAACAATGTGTAAAGTATTTAGTTCACCTCTTTGGAGTGTTATAAAAAATAAATTCATAAAATGTGGAATGATTATTTCAGGAATGGGTATCAAACGAGGTAGAAAAACAAGATATTAAATGAAATACTCTGTTGGAGATGGTTGTGTAAGTCTGATGTGGGAGGGTCATCTGTTTGTTTGTTTGTTTTAAAACAAACAAAAGTTTATTCAACAAGCTTTCACACAATATCATTAAAAAATATAGAGGCAAGGATTTAAGAGTGCTGATAACATTTAACCCAAAAATCTGAACTTATCTATAAAATAAATATACTGAAACAATACCTTAATAAATTACATAATTATACAAAAACATAAAAGAAGAAATTGAACTTTAAAATAACTTTTAATATAAATTGTTTCATGATTGAATTTTTTTTTAAACTTATATTATTTATATGAAGAAAAGAAATTTTAAAAACGGGAACCAACACAGCCACCTAGCTCAGATACGTAGGCCCACGTCCAGGTAGCTCGTCACGTGACCTCACCTGCAGCAGCAGCTGGAGACGCGTCGCACCACGTTGCGTCGCGCCGTTTAATAACTGAACCTGTTCGCGCTTCTCCTCTGCAGCTGACGGAATGTGTCACAATACTTTTGATGCACGGATACTTTTCCGGGGACCGACACGCTGAGGATGACTGCTCCACTTCAACAAGCTAAGTGCCTGCTCATTGTGCTAACTTTGCTGTGTTGAGTGGATGTCACGGCCGTGTTCAGTGTTTGGAGTTTGTGTGTCTGGCTGTTGCTGTTTTTTTTTTTGGCGCTGCTTGTCTTGCTGGTCTTTTGGCTGGTACTGTGTGCTGTAATTTACCTGCTTCCAGTACTTGAATGGGCAGTAATGGTGATGTTGTGTGCGTGGTGTTTGGTCCTGCTGTGCATTGTGATGCTTTCATGCTGGTGGTTTACTGGTGATGAAACACTCATATCTGTGTATTATATTCTAAGTGTTGTGGGCTGAATAGGTTTTGTGTTTTGTCCTCGGCTGCTTGCTTAGCTCACTGTGAACCCTCTCTAGTGAAGGGTAAAACTATATAAGATTTCACTTTTATTTTTCTTATTTCCCTGCTCTTATCTTTATTTGTAACAATGGCTTCATGAGAAACCTTACTGCGGCCTTTGTCACTGACATTTTCTTTACACACTTCATATTCAGCTAAGTATTAGAATTTCACTCAAAAGCAGAGGTTTAGGTTATGCCAAGTTTTCTTTGCTATTCTTCCTAACATGAACTGCAGTATAAGCCTATTTGATCAAATTTACTGTATTTACACTGCTGCAACATTTTTTACCAAGCATAGGCTCATGTCCGTGAACTGATTTTCATTCCCTTTAAAGGACGAGATTTGGTGCTCCAAGCTTGAGAATTTTTGTACAGCCTGACCGATATATAAATTGGACAATATTATGGGCCACTGTTGACCTAGAGATATTGGTGACATACATGTACATACATGTCCAACACGTGTATGTATAAAAAAAGATCACAGAATATAAAGAAGATTGTTTTTATTGTTTTAGGTTGAATTTTTTTTTTTGATTTTTTTTTACATAAAGGGTAGGCAGATTTTATACACCCATAAATATACACATGTATGTATTTGGGTTGTGAACATTTCAATATCAAATCAAAAATTGGTCAAAATGAGACTAGTCTTTACAGAGACTCAATAATATGACAATAGCATAACCATCAGTGTGAAAAACAACTTTTAAATCAAATTCTAATCTTAAAATCTAAAATCAAATTGGATTTGGAGAATTGTATATATATACGTATATATATGTATATATATATATATATATATATATACGTATATATATATACATATATATATATATATATATATATATATATATATATATATATATATATATACATATATATATATATACATATATATATATATATATATATATATATATATATATATATATATATATATACATATATATATGTATATATATATATATATATATATATATATATATATATATATATATATATATATATATATACGTATATGTATAGTTCCCCAATGTCATTTTGGACTATCAAGTTTATTGATAAACTGTAAAATATCCTGCATTCATTATGTCTTTGTCAAATGTTTGATAACCACATTTGATGGATCATTGCAATTTCAAACATATTATAAATGTATTTATTCAGTAAATAAAGAATATTGGCTGATAAACTGTTATCAAAACTCTTAATATGAGTATTGACATCAGGCCAAAAAAAAAAAAAATCCAGTATTGGTCGGGCTCTAAAATCTTGTGACTTTTTTTTAATGTCTGAAAGTTAATATCTGATCTATCTCAATCCACTGCTGTCTGTTGACACTGATAAATGAAATGAAGCTATGTCTCACAACTTGTCACATTGAAAGCCTTTGAACAAACTCTTGTGATTGCACATTTCTGTTTTGCAATTTGAGATATTAGTGCATCATTCATAAGTGCGCCCCTCATAACCAAGAGTTAAATGTCCTTATTTTGAGATTTTCAAGGGCAACAGAGAACCACTTGCCTTTGAAAGTTTTGTGATAGTTTCTGAGTGTCTCTTGAGGTAAACATTCATCTAGATCGCCGTGGAGCTTTTTATGAGTGCCAAGCCGAACCCACAAGACCTTCAAAACTAAAAATAGAGCCAGTCTAATACAACAAACAAAACAGAACAAAACAATAGCACACGGCACAGCACCTCTGCCAGCAGGGTGACAGGGCATGGGCTCCGATGATTGATGATGAGAGAGAGTAGTATCCCCTCTCCACCGTGATAAGAGGCTATAAGAGCGAAGAGAGGTGAATATAAGGATTAAATGAAGCCATGAAGGTGCAGCGGCGTAGCCACCGTCTGAGATAGACAATGTTTTATTTACACCTTAGACACGACTCATTAAACATGAAGCACATCTCCACCTCTGCTACGGCATAAGGAAGCAGAAGCATATGTTAGTGTGTTTAAATATGCCTGCATGGTGTACTACAGTATGCATGCATATATGAAGTCAGAAGTACAGCAATACTGTAAAGGACTGATGGCCTTTTCCTTTTATTTACTTTCCCTCATTTTTTCAAAAGAATACTGTATATTTAAATTACAGAAAAAATCTTGCACACCCTAAAGTCTCATCAACAGGTGCATCATGTGAATGAATTTTACCTGACGAAGGTTTGCAGACTGAAAAGTTGAATGAGTTGAATGAAGTGAATAATTGAATGTGCTCAGCTTGGGCAGTGTCTATTTCTTCCTCACCTTCTTGAGATTTCACCAGAGTGTATGGTATGTGGCTGTGTTTGTGTAAAATTGCTTGACTTTACTCACTTTTGGTAGGATACCTCTACCTCTGCAGATATACCCTCCAGGGCAGGAGTTTCACATCAGCACCCACTCAGTTTGGCTTTATCCCCATCAAAAAGTGATATGCCCTGTGGCCACAGTGGCCTTGATGCCCTGCCCACACCGCCCCAGCTGAATTTGCTGTTTTCACCTCTTCCTCTTTCCTGGCAATGTGGTTTTTAGACACCAGTGTCTTTTGTTGGGATTCTGATTAGGCAATATCAAATAAAACGCTGCGCACATAACCAGTGGTGGGTTAGTTTTGGAGGTTGGTATGGACCGCTGAAAAACTGAGCCATTTAGAGGTATAATCTGCCGCATTTTGCAACTCTTATTACATAATCCCTGTTAATCGTCACTTCTGACCCACTAGAAGTGTGTGGTGGTGGCTGAATCTCAATCTGTTGTGTTTAGGACGTGTCCACAACCAGAAACAATGGTATTTGATGTCCTGATGCTTTTCCAAACAGCTCGGACAAATCCTTAACTTTAAGAATGATGCCGAGTCACAGCAGAGACAAAGCACTGAAAAACGAGTGCAAGCAGGGTCGTAAGCCACCTGGAATCTTGGCTGGTGAGCTAAAAACTTAATTTCGGACCCTGACAGCAAGAAGGGAAGGGTGCAAATATGGGCAGAAGCCTAATTTTACTCCCAGTTCTGTGGTTCACACTGCAGACTGTAGTCTCACAGTGTCAGACATTTAGATCTGCGTTATCTTCTCTTGTCTCCTTCATGAAGCCCATTACCGCCAATGTGTTGAAAGGGTTTGGGTTTTTCAAAATAATAGGTGTCTCAAAATTCTGAGAAATGTATTATTATTTTGAGATACTAACTCAATGTATATCACACGCTATTTAGTAGAGCTGCAGTGATGAATCGTTTATTAATTGCTTATTAAATTAGTCACCAACTGCTTTGACAGTTAATCGATTAATCGGTTTGAGTCACTTCTTAAGAAAAAAGGGAAAACTTCCCTGATTGCAGAATTTTAAATATGCATTTCTTTTGGTTTCTTTACTCCTCTGTGACAGTAAACTGATTATCTTTGGGTTGTGAGTGAAACAAGACTTTTGAGACGTCATCGTAGGCTTTGGGGAACATGACAAAAGTGTGTTAATTTATAAAGGGAAGAAATCAAAGTGTATTAGCCTCTTGGAAAATCTTGGAATGTTTTAATTGTGTGCAAAAAATCAACAAATTGATAAATTGGAGTTGATAAATTTTACACCCTTCTACTGTGATAAATGGGATACAAATGTTATCATACAAAAATGTTAATGTAAAAGTTAAATATCTGAAAAGAAAACAACACAAACAGACAGTTCTCACTGTTAAAGGTGTTTTTCTTTGGTAAAATGATATGCTTGTCATCTGTATATTCCCCCATATTTTAATAACAAAGCATGTGCGCCCATACCCACGCCAATATTAGGGCTAATGCAAACAGTGTACATGTGTGAGTGTGTAGGGACTGACTAAGCAGTGCTGTAAGTTGATTTATTTCTTCCATTACTTCCTGTCTCAGCAGTGTGCTACTCTGTTTTTACCGTTATTCCACTGTGTATGTGATAATTATCATAGACTCTGTGGATATTTCTTTCCATTGTATAATAGCCCTGTCACTAAGCCTGGCCATTTCACTCTGTTTGTTACTGCCATTTTGTCAAATTAGATTAATTTCCCCCCTCGGTGTTTACCACTAATTATAAACACCAGAACAGATGGGATGCAATTCTTTTACGGAAATGTTGCAGCCCGGCCAAAGCGATGTGGCCACATCTTGTTCCATGGTTGATCCTGGGTGAGTTTGATTAGTGGATTGGTCTGACAGTAATCAACTTTTTTTTTTCTTACAGCTAGGTGCTAGAATGATAGCATGATGAAACACTGTCACATCCTCACACTGTTCTGAGATACAGCTTGTTTTTGCTCTTTTTCTTTTTATCTGTTACTTTATCATAACATTGAACCAAAGTGAGACAGGTTTGAGTGGAATATTCCTTTTCAAAATCTGTCCTAACAATCTTTGAGGAAAAACAATACTTGTTCTCCACGGTGATTTGACTCAATAAACAGACTTGTCAGTTATTTCACAAACAACACATGTTCAACCCAAACAATGCTTTGATTGAAGATGTGATATTTTTCCATGATAAGACTCAGTCAAAGTTTAACACAACGTATGTTGCTGTTCTCCTCCCAGGTTTTAGATTTGTTCAAGGTGCTTTTTCTAGTCCTGTTGCCATCTCATCGTGCATGATTCCCAAGTTGTTTTAGGTGCATACGGTGTTTGTGTGTTTCATCAGTTTATGGCACAAAAGCATATAGTTGTGCGGCAGCGATCAGCTTTTTGACAGATGGCATGTCCTCACTTCTAAACTGGCTGATATTGGCTGGTGGCTGCGACTGGACAGTCATCGTAAACTCGCCATATGCTGCAATATGCTGCACAGATTGAGGCAGGGGGCAAGTGTATTTAAGGGCATAGAGTGGCAAGATGAAACATTCATAAAGGGATTGAGCATATGTTCATATCATATCATCTTCACTTTATTTCAAGAACACATAAGAGCCTGCTTTAAGCTGGCGCAGTTGAACAGTGGTTTTAACTCAAGGGAGAAACTCTGTGGAGCATAAAAGTTACTCAAATTAGATAAGAACTTCAATCCTGTACCAGTTACTTGTAAAAAACATAATTTATACCTCATCTGATAATAACTACTGCTTGTAGTTATTTGGTTCATTGTTAATTTTGACAGCAAATTCTGATTTAGCTTTAGACATAATCAGTGTTAGTCATCCGAATTGCTTTAGTTTTACTGTAGTTTTTGTCGACTGTATCTGTGGTAGATTTAGGAAACATATTTTCCTGTAATGCATCTAATATTAAGTATATTGCATTGCATTTTTTTCAATTTGAGGGCAGAGAAACTTACAGCCCATTATCTTTAGAAGACACAGACTGATATTATCAGCCCGATACTGGCCTGTCACAGCTATATTGGTCTGTATCGTCAGTACCTGCATATATGTTGTCCACCATGCGCCTGCATGATTTTTTTTTTAACAGAATGTTACGTAGATAGTTTTGATTGTTGTTCATATGTTGTTTTTTTCTTTTTTTTAAAATCTGTTTGTGTTGTTTTTATTTCTAGTCTTATTTTTATAATTATTAAAAAGTGTAAGTTTACTGTTTTGGTGCCCTGATATAATTTTGGTCAATAAGCTTATTATTAAACTGTAACATATCCTCCCTCTGTTGTATATCTTTGTCACAAGTGTTAACCAACTTTGAGGGATTGCTGCTAAAAATGTTTATCAATATATTTTGATATAGTTTTTGTTGTACTTTCATTTACTTATTGTCTCTTTTTGTCAGTGAAAAAATATTATTGATGAAAATTATTAGTTAACAAAATTATCTGGTTATCTTCCAGATGCTCTAATCTGAGCCATATTTGATTTCTTGCTTTGAAAGGCAACTGCTGACCATTTTTCACATGGGCGGATTGTAACCAGGACAAGATCTTCTCTCCAGACCTGCAAATGGTTTCTTTCCTCCCTGTGAATGAATTTTTCTCTGTGGTTTGACAGGTGAAGCAGCAGAAGAGAGCAAGCGATAGACAGATGGGGGAATAGAGAGGGAGAGAAGGGGAAAGTGGCTGCAGGTGTCAGGCCTCTTGAAATTGGTTACCTTGCTTCCTGGAGTGGTTTGTGTGTGTAAATGCATGTAGAGGCACACGTTTGCCTGAGCTTGTGTGTGTGTGTGTGTGTGTGTGTGTGTGTGTGTGTGTGTGTGTGTGTGTGTGTGTGTGTGTGTGTGTGTGTGTGTGTGTGTGTGTGTGTGTGCGTGCATGCATGCGACTGACCAGAGGCAGTGCTGTAATGATTCGTCTTTGGCATCCCTTGAGTGAATCCAGACCCTCACCCACCTAACCACAGGGATAACACATTAAAGGAGATAGGTGAATAAGATCTGAATGTGAGATGGAGGGAGAATAGCCTCTCTGACACTACTCTGTATGAAACTTGCAACTGTAGCCTGGGGACAAAGCTAGTCCTGCAGTGACAAGTGCTCGCAGAAAGTTAAAGTGACATTTCAGTTTGGTGGTTTGACGTTGAACCAAGTGCCGGGGCAAGGATGGATCAGTGCCTCCCACCAGGGCAGATGGACAATCCTTCAAAGGAGGATGGAAAATAGAGAAAAGGCCGGTTATTCCTCCCACGACAAGACCTCTATGTGCAAAGAGTGTAATAACTCAACTGCAGCTCCTGCAGTGAAGTAATACTATTAGTGTTTTATGCGAACAAGACACATAGTTTTTGCCCAGACAGCTGGTCCAGAACAATAAATGTCATTCAGTCACTCTGTGTCTCCCTGAGTTGAAACGCCACTCAGGAATGAGTGCTAGAGGCAACACTGAGTGCCTATCACTCAAAATCTCTTTGACCGCTGATCCATACTCTTGTTGCTGTTAGGCAAGTGTACCACTAAATTGTGACATATGGCACATCCCAAGTTTTGTCACAAGAAATTTTGAAGTGGTTGAGTTCTCCAATTCTTTTGGAGTAACTTAGTAGTTGGTTGCAGTGACTAGACAAATGTGATTTGTCTTCTACATTGTCCAAAGCTGCACAGTAACTGTTCTTGATCATGTACAGTGACAGTGGGATGGAAGTAGGGCTGCGTTTGCAGTGAGAAAAAAAAATCTGTGCTGTGTTATAAACAGTGGTGAAAATAAGTACTGTTACATTATTTAAATGTTACTCAACTAAAAACACAAGAGCTAGGAGCCTAGGAGTGTGGGAGTGACGAGAGTTTTACTACAACATGAAGTGGGACCACTGCTGGCCATTTGAATGCCCCAAGCGTAATTGATCTGTGGGTCATTCCCATGTTCACTTGTGTCTTGCAAGTTGCTGCAGCAGTTTTGGGGGTTATAATTTATTACATATATTTGGTGCATAAATCATTTCTGACAATCAAGAATCTATAAGTGGTCAAAAGTCCCTTAGAAATACCACATTAAGACGCCAAGACCTTGAGGAACATGATCCAAAAAAACAGTCATGCTGTGATTTGGTATCAAACAGTTTTGACATCTGGAGATTTCTGCAAAAATTGCATTTTACAATGATTGGATGATGAGCCCTTCTGTTCTGTTCTTAAAATAACTTCTTTTGCCCATCCAGCATGTCCAAAATGTAAGGTTTTTCATTTTGCTATCATAGAAAACAGAAAAAGCAAATCTTCACAATTTAGGCTAAAACCCAGAACAGGAAAATGTTTACCATTAATGTTGTCTAATTGTCCTGCTTTGTTCTATTGTCATACTTGTAACCTATGTTGACTGTGGGAAAACCATTTTCCACTCTGTGGACCATAAAATCCTAAACTAACTTAATCATTACTTATTGAACATGATGTTAAAAAATTGATAAGTTATCACACTTGTTGCTTATTAATTTTCTGTCCGTTAACTTATCTGATTAATCTCTATTTAAACATTAAAAGAGAGCAGGACAGAAGCATAAATACAAGAAGTTGGGAAGCTATAAAAAACAAATTGTACAGTCAGTTTTAACAAATTAAGACAGGCAGGAAGCTTGAAATGTGTTGTAGCGGACTACTGTACCTGCTACCTCGAAAACTCACAATTTTTCCATTTAACAGCTGTCCACCTTATTCTGCTTACAGTCTAAAACTCTGTGCTTCTTTGTCTGAGTGCATCTTGTTTTGCTAAGGCAAGCAAAGTCCCTCTGCTGTAAAGAAGGCTGAATGATATATCCTCATTGGTGGAAAGCCAAAATCAGAGTAAATAAATGATACTGGTTTATCTTACTCAATCGCCCACAAAATCAGTTTGGGCAATATGTAAATCTCCTCCCCCTGGAGAAAATGTTTGAAAACCACAGCAGCAAGTATTGCTTCTATTGACCTGGGCAGGCCCTCTGTGTTCCTGGCCACGTGCCACGCATTACTGCTTCTCCCTCACCGAACAGAGCACTGCTGGGAGGTACTTGTTGTTCACCCACCCTGGCAGCCAATTAAAAAACAGCTGGAGTTTTGCACAGCCATTGAAGATAAGGGCCATTCTCCAGGGTGCAGCATTCTCACAACTGCACCGCATTATCCTCAAGGGATAATCAACAGCCAACAGCAATGCCATGCAAATGGGAGTGAAAGGAAGAGCTCTCCTCAAATTGGTATATGCTTTCAAAGATCAAGTAGTGCTAGAGTCCGACCTTTATTTTTGTTATGGTAGACTATTAATAGGCACAATGCTGCATTGTATTAGCATGTCATTATAGTATGTAATCCCAAAATCAAAGCGATGTATACACGTCACATTTCATTTTTGTCAAGCATATAAACAAGTGCAGCACAGTTTGATGCACCATCCAGGGTTGTGTGTATGTGAACAAAGTGTACTGCACCACCTAGAGAATGGGGAGCTAGAGCCATGGAAATGTCCTTGTGCACTTGTTGTGCAAGGGCCCAACTTTAACACGCTCACAATCCAGTTTGTACTGAGACTGATGGTTAAAGAGACCCCGCTCGACAAGCCATCAGGCAAACTATCATACATCCGGCAGCTGGCTCAGCAGTATGCACTGGTGATTTAATTAGAACAACCGCATTAATGATGATTGCGTCTCTCATGGGTCCATGGTGTTTGCATTACATCTGTAGAGCTTTGTGTGCACAGCCACCTCATAGGTCTTATAACAAGACCATATATTGGAGGAAATAGGGTAGTTTTAATGTTTTATGTCTGCTGCTGTAATGGCATGCTTCAGTTAAGGCTAGTTAGGCTTAGCTCAGTTCTTACTGTTAGAGATTGTTGAATCTGTCAGTATTCTGTTATTTAAGGAGAACAGTGCTCAGTCTAAGATTTACAGGGTTTTACTGGCAGTATGTTTCATATGTTCATTAGTTTATTACTTGAAAATATTAATCATTGTGGATATGAAGAGCTCATTCTAGGGTAATTAAAACACAGAGAGCACGGGTCCTCTTCTGTGGAGGTCACCATGTTGCACTATCATGTTTCTATAGTGGCTCAGACCAGACAAACCAAACAGCAGCTTTAGATATGCTCTTTTATTTTTGCACTAGTTTTATGGACACCACAGGTTCTCCTACACACTTTGAAATTTATCCAAACAAGCGATAATTATCCATTTCAAAGGACTATCTCTTTGCCTTTTGCCCGTCTGCTCTGTGTTGTGTGTTACTCTTGTACTTTGAACTGCAGCTGCCAATGAACGGAAATTTTGCAAGGGCTGCTGCTGCAGGGTTGCTGGCTGTTAGTTTAGCTTATTTGAAATGCAGCAGAGTGTTTTTTTATGAACAGAGCAGGCATTTACAATGTCAATATCACCATTGATCATGTTCATTTAATTTTGGCTAAAATCCTGATTGAGATTAATCTTCAATTAATCGTGCAACTTTAGTGAATCCTTGATCTTTTGTGATCCTTTGATTTTTTTTTTTTATTTCATCATTTAATTGGCCTTACCCATAATGTTTTCCTCATTTTTGTAAAACATGAACCACATGTCAACCTATTTGTTGACATGTGAATACTTTGTTTACATATTTATCAAATGACTAATGCTTTTTCCTCAATGGACTTTGGATGTATTAATGTTTACATATCAATCTAAACTATATTATTTCCTCTGTATCTCCTTGGATTTTAGATGCAAGAATGAATTTGAATCAAGGAGCCAAAAGTTGATCTTGATTTTATATCCAGGAAAATGCCTGCTGCAAAGGTAAGACTATCCTGTTTCATATGGTAGTATATTATCTATAGGACTAACCTGTAGCATTCTGTTTCTCCATGGACATGGGAAACAGGTGTATGCATTATGAAGTTGTTCAAGGGCTTTATCTCCCCTTGGATGTCTTTCCTCCAGCCAGAGACAGACTGGAATCATTTCAGGTCAGGCCGCCAGGAGTTCACAACGCAGAGAGGTCCGCAGCTCAGACAGAATCTCTGATCCCCGATAACATCTCTCCACTCTCTGCTCTGGCGTTCCCTTCATCTTTCCCTTTCTGTTTTTTCCTCTCTTCTTCTTCTTCTCCTCAGGCTTCACCCAAGCCTTTTAACAGCCCAACGTTTCTGATAAATAATGATTTCTGGGGTGGTGAGGGGGCAAAATGGTTGCTGGCTACCACAGAGAGATGGGTTCAATCTCAGGCAGTGGTACCTCCAACTCGGTTGTTCATTCCAGCAAGCATAATTAGATGTGTTTGCAGGTGGGAATCCAGTGAGGGATCATGTCCTTGTTGCTTGACCAGTGATGCTATAGTGGCTGGTCAAATGTGTGAATCATAATTCTGAGGCTTTATTGATTTGTTTGTAAGCGAGTATAAAGAATAGGTTTGTGCTTAAATACATGTGTGTGTGTATGAATTTGTGAATGAACGTGCGTATTCTTGTGTAGACACACACATTCAGTCTTCAGGCATGGGTTCATGCATTTTTTTTGTGGGTGAGTGTTTGTGTGAGTACTGTATATGTATGTGCGTGTGCAGCAGGCTAATAGTGTCTCTCTCTAATCCCGGGTTTATCTGCTGGTCACTGAGGTGGGAACGGCACCAAGACGTCAGTCATCTGGCTGGCCAACCAAAACCTCTTTATTTCCACTGTCACTGGAACCCATTTGGAGGGGTGGAGATTTATTTGGACTCTCTTATCTCTGCAGTCCAGTCAGGAATCATATAGCTGAACTCGTGTATCTTTTCCACCCTCTGGATAGAATGAGGGTAAAGGAGCCCTAAAGGCTAAAAGTCCCTCATGAATATGTTCCACCAATCTGCAGCATATGTCTGATAACATAAAAAAGAATCCGTTGCACTCCAAAACCTAAATGCATGCAATAAATAACACATTTCTGTCTCAGAAAATATGCTGCATACATACCTCTGTTAAAATATATTTTCAGTGTAGTGCTTCAAAGCTGTTGTGGGTGAAATTGCAACTGGACTACAGAGACTGTGACTATTTTATTAGCTCCTTCCTGAAAGGACTCTGCTTATCCCCAGAAAATATTAAATTTGTTGAGGTATGATTGAGTTAATGTTAGTAAAAGTTCTTTAGCTGTCTTTATCCATGGTGATGTAGTAATTTCTCATAGTGGCCTATTTCCCTTTTCACCTTCTCCCGTCAGTGCTCAATTGGGTTGTGAGCTGGGGACTATGGAGAACATCTGAATAAACTGAAGTTGTGAGATCATATGTGATTTTGAGATGCTTTATTATCTTGTTAAAAAGGGTGTACTGTATATGCTGTGGATGGGAACATGTCCTGTTATTTTCTCCTGACCTCTGTCATTAACTTGGCAGCGTTTAGGCTGCAGCTGACAGGACTTTATTTGATTATAGCACATTTCTTTGTTAAGGCTAGACAATACAGAGTAGTTGTGAAACCCAAAGGGGGCAATTTTCTTATGCATGAGAAATTATACGGTATTCAGTCATTTAAGTCTCATGTTTCACTAAAGCATTATTTGGGTTTCTTGAATGTCTCTGCACAGTGTGTTTTAGTTGCAGAAGAAGTAATTTTTTACTGGTTTTGACCTGTTTGTGTAAAGTCTAGTGGAATTGTGACCAATGATGCATAATATACTCACAAAAAATAATCCAGGCTATGACCTTTTGACATAATCTAATCCCATTAAATGTACTATGTGAAGCAATTTACAATTAATCACTATTATCACTATGTTTAACCAACGTGTGTGCTGATTGTATGTCTCAGTTGCCTATGACAGCCTGTGAACTGATTTCTACATAAAGAACTTGGAACGGTTTTCCAGGAAAATCCAAAGGATGTGATGTTTATGCACACTCCCAGGTGCCTTACCTTTCAGCTTCCCTGCAATGCCAACAATGTGCGACGTGGTTACGAAATGGACCGCTAATGTCAGGAAACAACAAACGCCCACCATTACACAAGCCTAGCTTTGCTTACCTCATCTGTCAACATGATGCTGGTCGATCATGCCTGCAGAGTGTGCGCGCACATGCAAGCAACAGGATGCTGACTGCAATTCACTTAGTGGCTACTAGTGTCATTAATAACAGGAATTTAAGAACTTATTAAATTCCACACAATGCCTTTTGAAGTCAGCACTTTTAGATCAACAAAAATAAATTCAAAAGGTAGGGGCCTGAAGAGGATCATGCTATCGCCTGTATGTGTGTGTGTGTGTGTGTGTGTGTCTGTGTGGGGGATAAACAGACCTGCAGTTTGTCCACAGCTAATCTTGCATACTGTTGGACCATTCAGTCTAGCATCAGGCATTATGTCTTAAATCATCCCTTTCTTGTGAACTTGATATCTTGAGAACTCTTCAAGGCCGTTTCTTCAGTTTTGGCCCAAATGACCAGTTGGACTCAAGAATGAACCAATTAAATTTGGTGATCAAAGGTCAGGGTCATTGTGACCTCATGTCCATCCCATTCTTGTGAATGTGATATCTCAGAAACCTTAAAGATGATTAGATTCTGTCAGTAAAAGGTCAATAGTCAAGGTCACTGTGCTGTCAAGAATTCATACATATACATTTTGACACAATTTCACACAAATGTCAACATGCTAGCAATGCTGGAGAGTAACTACTTACATGTAACTAGTTACGTTTAATTAAATTACAAAATAAATGCAACTGTAATCCTTTACAGTTACGAACAAAAAATCTGCAATTGAACTACAGTTAAACTAATCAAATTGTTTGTGATTACAGAGGTTACATCCAAATATTCTTTATGGGTTGTCTGACAGAGATCTGCACTCTACTGAGTGCACTCATCTAGTTTGTCAGTATATTTATTAAAATCTATTTAATCTATCTACTTTTATACCTATTTGACTAGCTTTGAGGGATGACTTGGCACTTCTTGATTCTTTACTAAGGCTTTACTTCTCTCTGAGGAGCTTTACTTCTTTACCTCTGCTTGTCTGGTGTTCATATCTCGTTGGTTGTTAGTCACTGTTGGTCTTGGGAATTCGCTGTCTTGAATTGCCACTTGTTAATCCTGTCAAGGGACTTCACTTGGGAGTTGCTGGTCTTGATTTGGGACACAATGTGGAATTTATCTGTCTCGCATTAATTACGCTGGTCCTGACTTTGGACTTGAAAGCAAATAAACTTTATATTTGTTGATAACAGCACTTGAAAAAGAGAAAAAAAAACATTAATACAAACCAATAATGTAGTGTTGAAAAAATGAATGAATTAATGTCTGAAATTTGACTGAATAGCCCTTTTTGGTCAAAAGTGAAGGGAAGGAAATGGAGAGAGAAAGTTTGGGGGGGGGAGGGAATTAAAACACTGAAACGGCATGTTTCCATTTTAGCTGGGCAGCTCAAGTGGGTTTGCCACAAGCATGCATCAGGCCAGTTAAGAGGTTAGGCCTGGCAAGTCATTACTGTCAGACCTAATGTAGAGAGATGAGGAGAGGGACCAGGGAGGTAAGCACTCACTAATGAATGAACACACTGCTAAGTTCAACAATTACACGCCCATGTAAATGTAAGGATAACACAGCAACACAAGCAGACGGCTGCTGAACTCCCCAAACCTGACTGAACTGAGGACAAAGAGAAAGTCTATCCAGATACTCCAGACTCGGACTGTTTTTAAATGAAAGAAGATACTTCCCTCCGCCTGGAAACTGGAAGGATGAAGTGTCTTTCAATGCAGAAATAAGGCTGTGTTTTAGGGAAATGCCTCCCAGCATATATTTCCTTAAGTTAGAATACTAATTTTTAGAGTTCATGGAGCTTTACAAAGTTAAAGGATGGAAAAATAAACTCTAGGCCTGTTTTGGGGTGTTTTAAGCCCTGTGCAATTCAATAGACAGCCCCTTTCTCCGTTTCATTCCCTTTTCTATTAAATGAAGGAACACTACCTGACTGTATAAAGTGCACCATCTCTTCCAGTAATAATTTGTTTGAACACAAGCAATGGCTTTGCTCAGTTCCATGCATCATCCCAGTATTAGGAATCGTATTTTCTGTGAAAGATTTAGCGTCATTTGTTGTCTTGACATGTGGGATCCATTAAGCATTTTCCTCCACTTTCCTTTAAACAGAAAGGTGAACCATCCCATTAAAACAAACCAGCCACAGCTGCTTGATATACCACAGCTTCACCTGAAAAATAGTGTCTCCCAACTTCAAATAAAACACCAGAGTACCATAATACCCGCTCTTTATTTATCACACCCTTTTTCTCTTGACCCAACAGCCGCGTCTGGTAATGAGAATGTTTTTGTCCAAATGTCCTACTCTTGTATTATAATTGTTTCTCTGTTTTACATCATTGTAAATGTAATATCTTTGGGCTTTGGGCTGTTGCTCGGACAAAACAAGCAATTTAAAGAGGTCTTGTTTGGTTCTGGGAAATTGCTTTTTTCACTACTTTCTAATATTTAAAAGTCTGAATGATTATTCAACTAATCAAAAAATAATAGATAATGAAAATTATAATTAGTTGTGGCTCTTCATGTTTCATTTTGTGCTAAATGACAGAGTTGGTGATTAATTTGGGCCTGTCTGTTGTTGTTTAGACTTTTTTATATTTATTTTATTTCTTAAATTGTTGACCAGCCTAATGGCTACACCAATTCAGAAACTGCTTGTAAGTACTGTGAGTTAGGCCATAAGATGGGCAATAAAATGACAGTGATATGTGTCAGCAATAGACACATCATCAAAAGCAATAAGAAAATAGTTTGATAAAATGTTTAATAGTTACAGTTAAATGAATTAAAATAAATTGACACATTGAAAGTTGACAATAACAAATGATGACAAGTCCTACACTGTAAGCCGATCAGCTGTCTATAACTTTCCGTTGATTGTCAATGAAATGCTAAGCCCATTATCCTGAAAACAAAAGTCCACTGATATGAAAATACAAACTGTGCAGTTCAGTGGCTGCCTGTGTTACTGCTTGCCAGACTCCATTAACATATTGCTCAATTTAACTGTTAGAAACATCTACGGCCTTGACAAAATTTTTTATGATTTCTTACAACTCATAAACAGACACTTACTCATTCAGTGAACATTCAGCAGTAATTTTAACTTTAATTAATGTGAAACGGGGGGGAAAAAAAAAACTGTTGTTCTGGCCTAGAATGGAAATGTCAAAGAAAGACACCATGGCTTTGTGAGAGCAGTGAATAAAATTTCATTCATTTCTGAGGACACAGCATGCTCATTTTATCATACATTACAGTAAATATATCACAGATTTCTCCTTTAAATCCCTGCTTTACTGTGCATCCATACCAATACACTGTACATGTACAGTAATTTACTGCCTGTACTATAATACAATGATACATATACACAAGTGTATATACACAGAGTCTCACAGCTCCTCTCTCGTCACCTTCCCACTGTGTACAGTATGTAACACCTCTCTTGGCTTTCTTCCAGCACACTAAGCTGCTGCAGGATAAGCTTGTGAAAATGACAACACAATTATACTTTACTGAATTGCAAAAGGCTGAAAGCCCGGCTTATAGAATCCCTTCAAATGTACTAATGTACTGTGCTGACACATGCGCGCTCATGCACACACACACATTTGCAAACTTAAATTGAAAAAAGTAAACGGCACACACCCCAAAGTGTGTTTCAGTTTGCAAACCAAACATCACTCGACCATATATTTATGATACATATCCAACTCTACAAGACAAGGTTGTCGTTTAAAAAGGATTTGGGATGCGAGTCGCCTCTGTTCAAACAAACACAACAAGCCCAAACGCTCTAATCAGTCCCAGCAGTCTCACACATGCTTGTTCAACCTCAGCAGAGAGCGAATTGCACTTTTACATTTCAGTCGCTGTTGGGCAGGTCTCTAGCAAGAGACCATGGACCACCAACACTGACACCCACTCTCTTGGCAGTCTCAGCTGTCCACCAATCAAGGGTGTTTACCGCCGCCTGCCTCATGATGTCATTCCTGCTCCCAATGCCAAACTAATAACCACCATAGAGCCTGGAATGTGCATTTGTGTCTATGTGGATGTGTGTGTGAAGGATTCCACATGTCAAAGTGAACCGTTGTTCCTAATGAGTCCTGAGTTGGAATGAGGGATAATAAAGCGTGCAGTCTGTGCAGCAAAAGGTCAGAGCCATAAACGACTCTGATGGGCTTCGTTTTTTCCTTTATTCTTTGTTTTTTTCATCCTCTTTAAACTCAGCAGTCACTTATCAAAGCTTAGAAAATAATCAGGTTGCTGGAGGAATGCAGGGAGGCGTGGAAGATCTGTCCGTAAAGTCTGCCGAGAACGTGGGATTGACAGCAAGCAGGCACACAGAGATAAAAGTAAAACAAAGGAGCAGTGTCACCAAAACTTTTTTTTTCTTATTATTACTTTATATCTCATCTTTCAAAGAAAAGGTCCATGATTATATTTCTACTGGGACATATTTTTTGTATCTGCTTGAGGAGATAAGCCTTCTTTAAATATGACATGTTAATCGAATGCCAGCAGTACAAAAGTAATATAGCTGTAGTTGCAAGCATTAAAGAATAAAAACTGCTTTGTAGCTTGGGTTCATATACAGAATCCATATAACAGGCCTCTGGGGGAAATCTACTTTTGCATTCATTATGCTATCTTCTGACTTATTTTGCTTTGCATTTTCTCTTGCAGCATTTTCATCTTTTCTCGCCCATAGGCCATACACGCTACAATGAACTGTATTGAATATTTACATCATCTATACATCTGAACATTATTTTGTCCAAAATAAAGTTGTCCTTCTTAAGAAAGGTCTTTTAGCAGGGCGGACACAAATATTTTTAAGCACCTAGCCCCTAAATTCGGTAGCCAAAGTACATTTTTGGTGGCCAAAACGTAAACTTCTGTAAAAACTATACATAAAGAGCACCTGAACGCAACTTAACAAATACTCTCTAAGTGTGACATTTCCCATGAATTGTAACATGGTATTTTCTGAAGGCATTGGGCCTCATGCATGAATCACTTGTATGCACAGATTTTGTCTTAAATTGTACACGCAACCAATTTCTGATCTTTTGTGGCATACTTTTGTATTTCCTGCACATTTGTTCTTAGGTGAGATCAAAATTTAAGCATGCCCTTGACCACACGTAAGCCATTACTCACAAAAGCCAACTTTCGTTTTATGCTGTGAAATGTTAATAATGATAAATAAAAAGTGATTTACCTTATGAAAACAGAAGAAAAAATTTAAATGTATTTATTTAATCATTTGAAATGATTACACTTAAAGATGATTATTTAACCAAGACAGTTGTTCTGGCATCTCAGCTTAGATCTAATCCACCTCATCTGTAAGAAGCCTGTTCACTGCTATTGGTTCCTGGGCCGTCAGTAAGTTTGGTGATGGGTCTGACATATCTCAGTCCACTGTGTAACTAGTATCAAAGCTGGATTATTCCCAAGTGGACTTGTACACAGACGCGCTCCCCAAATTTCCCCACTTAACACCACAACTCATCCAGTTTACCTACCGTACCTCAACAGACCAGATAAATCCACTGTACTTGTGCATATCAAGGTACTATCTCCAGATCCACTGTCCTTCCTCAAAAGGTAAAAATACATTAAATAAACATCCAGGAAGTTGGAAGGAGCACACTACTTTGCTGCCCCTGCTGCACAACCCTTACCAGAAAAAATGTGTGTCACGTTGCGCTGTGCATTATGGAAATTGCACATTATCCTTCCAACTCACTAAATCCTTCAACTTTTCAGACCAAACAGGATCACAGTGTCTGCGGGTAAATAACATAGTTTGTGCTTACAACAGCAATCTGTTGTGCTTGCAGGTTAATGTCCAGTTTATTCCGATTCGGCCTACGTTTAACCTTATTTCCATTTTCTACATCAAAATAATGACAAACCACGCTGTTTACGAGCTGTCATTTGTCCCACTGGAGCCATCAGGACGTGTGCGCTGGTTGAGAGGGGCTGCCATCTGATGGAGCGGCAGTACCAGCTAGAAGTGGGTGGCTGCGTAACAGGCAACAGTTAACTGGCACTGTACATGAATAAAATATTGCTGAATAGTTTGACCAACTAATATTTTTGGTGCCAACAGCAAGGGTGGCAAAGTGAAGCTGACTAATCGTGCACATCCCTATCAGCAACAAATACTGTTTTCATAGATTGTTGAACTGAAAGGTGAGAAGGACTCGGGGTGTTTGTGGAACTGTAAGGTTGTGTTGGCGAAGGCTTGCAATATGGCAATAAAACTTGGTGGCCACATGCATGGAATATATGGTGGCCATCAGGCCATGGTTAATATCAAACAGAATTTAAATTTCCTTTCATTAGTTATATAACCACATTTATTAATCAATGACAGGATTTTTTTTTTTTTTACAGTAGGTCACTTTCAAAAAATAATTCAGTAAATTCATTAAGATGCAGAGCAGTGCTTGCTGTGATTAAATGTGCAGGAAAATTAAATGGAGGGAATACACTAGTGAGAAGAACTTTAAAAAGAACATCTCCCACCATGGCCTTTTTGGGACTTCACATCCAGACAAAGAAACAGAATTTAGTGAAAACTTAAATGAAAGGAGGATCTGTCAGTAGGAAACGAAGAAAGCCTTTTATACTGTTATTATGTCAGTTGATATTTTGCCATTCTGAATACAAAATCAACACAAGAGGAGGAGAATGACAGATAAAAAGAGCAAATGAGAAGGAAAAACGAACAAGAGAGCAAACTGTCAGATAGTAAATATGCTTCAGTCTATAGAAACAGAGAGAGAGAAAATAGATACAGTGCCAAAACTGAGAGTTAAATGACTATCAATGGAAGGAAATAGTCCAAATATAAATCATTTGCTCATATCTGGATAAAGCTGAGAGAGGGAGAGAGGCAAGAGAGGAGAGAGATAGCCCAGTTGGTGCTCCATCCATCATCTGTTTGGATTGGATGCCAGCTTGATACTGGGAACATTCGCTGATTAATATTCAGTACAGGGTGGAGGGCGCAGAGTGATGTTGGATGAATTAGCCAGCTTTCCTCTGAGATTCTCTGATATACTACTCTCACCAAACAGCCAAATGATTCTGGTGGAAGTGATTTAAGAACCAAACCCTGGATTATTGTGCGGAGGTTAATCGTAGCATGTTGCTGTAACAGTACAGATGCGTTTTGTTCCAGCTTGTTGGCTTAACATACATGATGAGGTTAATGACTCGTGTCTGGAGCGCAGGAGAAATGTGGGTCTTGAATTTGCACAGCAACCTGCAGAAACTGAGGTGTCAGCAGAGCCGTGGTTAGATTGACCAACAGGGTCAGCACTTCTGTCACATGTGCGTCACCGACGACCGCCATGGGTGACCACTGTTCAGCAGAAATGTCACACTGCCCCTGAAAATGGCACAGCAGTCTGTCTCGCTTTCAATTCAAAAATCTCACACACACCCAGTATTTCTCTTATTCTCCCTGTTTCTGTGTCTCAAACAGAAACACACACACACATTTGCAGAGTGTCAGGCTTTGGAGTAAAATTCTTAGATGTACTGTAGAGCAGCAGCAGTGATGGAAGACCTTGGGTGTCAGCCTTGGCGTCGGCAGGCTAGATTTGTTTGCCTTGTGTTGTCATTATTTGGCTTTGCTGTAAGCTAGTAATGTCTGTGCGGTGAGGAACATGAGCTTGCAATATTGTGTGTGACACTTGTGTGCTCACGGCAGGGCAAAATATGTCATGCATTTCACAACTATGTAAACACACTTTTCCTGAGGATTTTTAGACACCTGTCCCGAGTTGTTCTATAATCATTTTGAGTGGTTGACCTTTTGGGCCCAAATGGAGCGGAAAAATAAACTCAAAATATTTGAGACTAATGCCTGCTCTGTGTGTGTAGGAACTGTGCACTGATATTATGCAAGTCTAGCAAATAATTATCTCTCTAAACATTTTGTTTGATTAAACTAACAACCAATTATAAAACTGAGAAATTCTATAGACCAGAGATGTCAAACGTAAGGTATGTGGGCCAGAATCAGGCCAGAAGCGGCCTGCCAAAAGGTCCAAACTGCCGAGCAGTCATCGATTCCAGAGCAGGATACAATCCTCTGAAAAAAAGCAATGAATATGTGCTTATATTCCAACTCACAATATGTAAATCCTGCTGCTAAGGGTCTGTCACATTAAAACAATAACACAAGACATCATTTAATGACATTGCAAAGTACCATGGAATCATAGGAGTTGTTATCTTCACAGTTAAACAACCACTAAAGCTGATGAAGATCTATCTGATGTCAGGCAGGAATAATGTTCATGGAGAAGTTAATGTATTAACATTTTATTCATGTTATGTTTGCAAATTGTTACATAACAAATCATAACATAACAAGTCATAACTTATCGTGACTTTAACTGTTCATTAGCTGTATCATAAATGGACGACTCAGTAATTTTTTAAAGAAAGTGCTTGTAATTTGGATGTGTTGTTATTTATCGTTTATATTGTATTGTTATGTTCGGCCCACTTGAGATCAAACTGGGCTCTATGTGACCCATTAACTAAAATGAGTTTGACACCCCTGCTGTATAGCCTTAATGAAGATAAAAGAAAAAAAATTCTGCAAGGCAAAGAGTAAGAGGATTAGTGATAGACTTGGTCAGCTAATTAATCGGGCCGATTATCAGGTATTTTGAGATAATCTGCAGTAGCCGATGGCTGCACACATAAGGCCAATAAACAAAGAAATGTTTGCAGACACATCTGCAGGTAGCCGTGTCAGTGTGGCTGCTGTAGAATAATGTTAGTGTGCCCCTCTGTGAGTTTTGGGAACGAGATAAAGAACGACTTTCATTAAAAGGGTGGGTCCATTATTTTGTTTTTTTTTTTTTTTAGGTTTTTGTATCATTCTGTAGCTTCCCAGCAGTATTCATTACGTATTCAAATCCAATCATTCAAAGTTTTAGTCAGTGCTGTAACTAACGTCGCTACTTTTTGTAATGACTTAGTGTTTTTTTTTTTTCAGTCTCATTCACATGTCAAATACTGATACTGATGTTTTAGGAATGAGACAATCAACTACCTTGCTGACGATGGTAGTGGAAAACAATCAAATAATCAATTGTCATTTTTTTCTCATTTTCAGTTTTTCATTTTTTTTTTCTCTTTTTACCTCATTTTAAGTTTCTTATACAACAAATGGCTCTGGCAGGCAAAACAATGACAAATTATGCGCAATTACTGCCATTTCTAGACAGCTGATTATGTATCAATTGATACATTTTAATTGATTAAATTGTCAGTGGTGATTAATTGATTAATGATTAATCATTAACATTCTTATTACCAACCTGTGACTGGCCAAAGTCTCCTGTTGAGGGCTAGATTTTTAAAAGCCTGAAAACAGAGCCAAGAGGAAAAGAATAAGTCTAAGTCTCAGACCACTTGAATGACATTATGCTTAAAGGTTATTAAGGAACTTTTGACCAGCTTTAATTGACCTTCGTTATAGTGAGGCAATGACAAATACTTCAGGGACAGATATCTCAAACCTGGAGAAATTAAGTCAGAATTACCCACATGTGACTTCTTTTTTGTTTTCTTTTCTGTGTGACAGCCTGGTTGAGTCACTCTCACTTCATCCAGCTAACTTCACAGTCATGTGGCCATGTTATGTGCCCTACAGTCACTAATTAAATATAACAGGTAACGTCAACAAGTCTCCAGGTGTCATGCAAAAAAATCCCCCAGTTTTTTCCACCCCATCACAGTTGAAACCCTTACAGTATGAGCATCAGGTAATGAATCAACCTGCTGACTGTGTCAGACGTTCAGTGAGACAGGAGGAACACTGTTTGACTCAGTATATGGCGGATAGAGGAGACAAATTGGCACGCTAACGGGGGGCAAGGCTGGAGGGTGTGGGGAGGTACTGGCTCTGCCTTTCCCTGCCATACTTCTAAATGCATACAGCTGGCCTATCTCAGTTTTCAATTCCCATTCGAGGTAAATACAGAGCAAAGCAGATGGAGATATGACTGGCTAAATTGGACTAGGCTGTCCAAATATTACATGACCTCACACAAGCTTTTAGGGGTCATTCGAACTTACGCTAAATGTTGTTGTAGGCAACTTTGCACCCATTTCCCATATACAGCCAGACACACACATGCAAACATACAAGGACACACGCAGGAAAACACACACACACACACACACACACACATACACACACACACACACACACACACACACACACGTGTGCTCACACACTGTACTCCCTCTCCCGTAAGCTCTCTCAATCTTGTTTTCTTTTTTATCTCTGTGATACATACAGTACTCTTTCGCTGCAGTGAAATAGTTTTCAGCTGATTTCCAGCTTCACTTTTCTGTTACGTCCTGATGTCTATATAACATATATCGCTTACTATAGGAAGAGGTCAGGAGTGTTGGATATCTTAGCAGAGTATCTCAGGCCAATAAATTGCTGTTCACTAAAGTCTGGTTACATTGCAGAAGACAATCTACTGTAAATAGTATATCATGCTTCTCAGCCTGACATTTTTTAAAGCCTGAATTATTTTTTAACAAAAGGTTCAGGTGATGTGTTAACGGAGGTCAGTGGGTAAAAGTTTGGAACCAACAGGGAGAAATCTCTAATGGAGGAAAACAAGCACTATCATCTTTCTCAACAGTGGCCCCTGAGCAAGGCGTTTAACCTTCCGAGTGCAGCAGCGGTGATGCTCCCAGCTGTTAGGTTGTTGTTGTACCAGTGAGTGCCTGGTGTGAAAGTGTGCAACTGCATGAGTAGCCATGTAGCGAGGTGAGGCTTCAGAAAGAGCAAGCATGCTGAGGTGGCTCACATGGACAGATAAAAGTGGACCGTTTCAATAAAGGTAGATTTGAGCTGCAGCGGATCAGTGAAATAACACTCTTTGGAAAAACAGGAAGACAGATGTTGATAAAGACAGGACAATATATTTTTTCTTTAATAAAGCCAGAGAAAAACAGGCCATTATCACTGACTTATTACTCCAAGATGTAAGATACCACCTTTATCATAAGGGCTTGGAGGAGCTAGCGGCCTGTTTTTTTTGTTTTTTTTTGTTTCGGAAGATTTAAAAGCACTCTTAGAAATAAAGTTGCTAACTAGAACCATATAAGGTTCTTTGGCTTGTCTCTTTTGGATAGTGGTTGCCAAACTTTTCTTGGCATGCCCACCTTCAGAAGCTGTGAAAAGTTTACACCCCCCTACCCAACAATTATTATTAATCATTAACAATAATTAGGGAAGCAACTGATAAAAAAAGGATTCAAGATGACTTTTATAGATAAAATAAAGGTCATCATGACAGCCTCAGCAAAATCTTATTTGGTTTATTTCCCTTCATAAATCATATTAATTCAACTTAGTTTCACTTCATATTTATCCTCTGGTCATCCATGCCTCCACTGCAGTGGCTCTGTGCTGCCCCAGGGGGGCCCACCCCCAATTTGGGAACCCCTACCATGGGATAACCCTCTTTTTCCTGCTAGAACCGTTTTCATAAAGGTTCCACCCTTTCAGAGGGTTGCGATGGGCGATGATGCTTGGTCTAAAAGGGTCTTCATTTCAGCACCACGTCCGTAACTTAGGTGTGTTTAAAATGAAAATAATAAACACTACAAAGAGATGTAGCGCAGTGAACAGCAGTAATGGTATCTTTTTATTTTTTCTCCCACATATCAAAAACTGACTTTTGGCAGCAACTCTATGGCAACTCTAAGGGGACACATTACCTCAAATACAGAAGGCTTTTAAATCACAGTGTTAGAACGGTAGAGGGCTCAGTGGTTGATGACTGTCAGCCACAGTGTTGGATGATTGCTCATTGGCCCAATCCTACCATAGGTTGTATAAACACATCCTCAAAAAAGGGTTCGGAACAAAATGGTTCTGGGTAGAACCTCAGCCCTTCAGGAAGAACCCTTTTGGAACCCTTTTTTGTCAGTGTGTGGAGGTAGGCAGAATGGCAGCTCTTGCTGTTCGGGCTGTGTTGAGGAAGGGAGCATTTCTTATTATGAAGACGAGACTGAAGCATGGCTTTTCTCGCCATGTTTGTCTCCATCCCCTGCAGCTGTTTGTCTTCCTTATTGTCTATCCACCGGCTGTTGCTGTGCACATTCTGGCTGCCTGTTTGCCTGTTGCTTTCTTCCCATCTCTGGCTTTTCACTGCTTGTTTTTTTTTTTCCTCTCTCATGGAAAAAAAAATGGTAGACATCGCCATAAATAAAGTACAATTTAAGGGAGGGGAAATCAATAGCAGGGCATTAGGCCTTTCATTTGGAGTCTTACAAGGCCATCCTCTCTGTAATGTGCTGAGAAATTAGACATACTGCTGATTCATGGAGTGCCATACTCTGTATTTG
Source organism: Lutjanus erythropterus (assembly GCF_056507025.1). Classification (NCBI taxonomy): domain Eukaryota; kingdom Metazoa; phylum Chordata; class Actinopteri; order Lutjaniformes; family Lutjanidae; genus Lutjanus; species Lutjanus erythropterus. Next base: position 22,163,677 of record NC_139326.1, on the reverse strand, counting down.
TGTGCATGCTTGCCTTTGTATTTGTGTGTAAATGCATGCAGAATATGTGCACTTTATAAGGTACATGTGAGACGTCAAAGCATGAAGCATAAAACAGAGCATCAGAGCATCATCAACCCAGTTCACCCCTGGAAACACACATATACACCCACACACGCACACACACACACACACACACAGTAGCAGTGTGTAAGGCAGAGGCAGAGTTATTATATCAAAGACATCCAATTTAAGTGCAGGCTTTGACCTGCATTCATTAAAACAATTTAATGGCTACAGGATGCGAGGACACACGTTTCTGGAAAGACCGTCTCATTTTCTTGCTTCCCTAATTTATTAGAAATTTCTTCTTTTTTTATGACTGTACTTTACTATGCTTGCACTTTCACATGCACATACACACATGCACATAGTCATATCCAGACTTGGTCAGTCTCTACTCTGGTGCTTCTGTGCTGTTGATAACACACAGCTGCAGGCCTCAGGGAGGAGGAATCTGCCAACACAGTTTAGCACCAGGTTGGCTTTATTTATAGATACTAAATTAGCCTTTAATTACCACAAATAAAATCACCTGGCGAGCGAGGTTTTCCTTCTCATTGGCTACCGGGAATGGCTGAAAAGTTGACCTCTGGGACAATTCAGAGTAAATGGTTTTCCATGTGTAGCTTCACTTGGCTCATAAGCAGCCTAATTACCATTTTTATTCCTCATTGTTTTGCAGTTTTAGGGAGCTTGTTGTGATTGTCCTCAGTTAAATGTGATCCATTGTAAGATTGTTATAAGGTCAAAACTACTCGCCGTCATCGCCCGCTGATTCATTGGACCATCATGCAGTCAATCCCATTTTTGATCCATTAATAATTTTGCTGGCATGATATCCAATAATAGCCCCAAATCATTTGCAGACATTCTCTGCAATGCAAGAACGGGATTCGTTATTGTCTTCATGGGACAATCGACTTGTCTCGTAAGGGGGTAATTTATAAGCACGGATTCAAAAGTCACACCCAAAAATGTCTGTCTTTAGACATGGAACATCGGTTGTGCTTTCCATTCTGTCAAGGGCATTACGGAAGGATGCAATCACACAGGCAGGAAATTCAGTTTGAAATGAGTTATAACCTGCAGAGCACTATAAATCATACCCCCCTAAACTCCACACTCCCTCCGTTTCCCACACACACACGCGCTGCAGCAGCCATCAGTGCAGGCACGTAGGTGGGCAAGACAGCTGCATTCAGACACACACACATACACACACACACCCATTTTGCGTGTTGAGTGTGCACAAAGTAAGGAAAGAGTGAAGACTACAGCCAAATTATCCTCAGAGTAAAGTAATTACTAACATACAGTAACTTGTGTAATTGACTCGCTTTCCCGTTACTGTTTGCACACCATTTAGAACCGTGGAGGGAAAGTCAATTTCAGAGAAACCACTAAAAGACTGATCAGTGATTAGAGTCAATAGCACATCTGCATGGCCACTCATTTGAAGTGCTTATTGAACGGTTTGTTGGGAAAAGTTGGCAAACAAGACTTTCATTTAAAAAAGTAGCTTGCTCTCCGCCTCCCCTCCTCTCCACTGAACGCCGGCTGTATAGTGAGTGTTTTGTGGTTTCTCTTTGTAATGATAGAGATTTTTGCAATTACTATTTATGGTAGCGGTGACTGTAATTGCTTTCCTCAGCTCATATCGTGATCATTATCATCACTCCTCTGTCATTCATACCAGCTATGAATATATATGAGGCCGCTCTACTCTATGGGCCTAATTGGAAAAGCATCTATGTGGCCGGGACTGAAGAAACAAGGGAGATGGAGGGGGAATGAGGTAGGGAAAGTAATGGCAGTGGTTTTGCTGTGGTCCCCTATTTCTATTCAGTGTTTATTATTTTTCACGCAACAGTGAAATGCAAGCCCATTTAGGTAGCGCAATAAAAGGAAATTAGTAGAACATGTGGATATTTCATTATGTGGTAGGAGGCCCTGAGAGACACAGGTGCCCCTTTTTTAACATTCAGCCACTGATTGGCTGGATGTGTGTGAACTAAGACACCACAGCCTGCAATCCCGTTGCTTTTTTCTGATCTCTATAAATGTTCTCTAAGATGAATCATTTTTCGTTGCTTTGTTCTTATCTTGTTTTTATCTAATTTGCTTGGATCAGTGAAAATGTAAATTTTCCTCACCATAATACTATGTTTACTGTCACAATAATTACAATGCATATCTGGCTAATTCTGAGAAGTAATCTGGTTAGATATGCTTTCCAAGATAATTTCTTTGCTCTCTCTAATTGTCTATAATTAGCTGTAATGGATTCTTTTAAACCTGATGACAGAAGATTAATGAAGTGATGTGCTTCTATGAATACTATATGTGATGTGAATTTAAACACTTACTGTGTGATGCAAATTCTTAGAACGATTTGTGAGGTGTCTTTTGTAAAACATTAAACATTTAACTCTCATCCTGCAACTTAAGATAGAGGGACTGCCCAAGAATAAAGAACTCATCATAGCAAAATGTGTATATATTTAAATGATTTTGACATTTTTTTTTCAAACATTTACATATTATATAATAGCCTGTATGCAGTAACAACATAATCTGATTCAAGAGAGGAAAAACAAAAATAAAAACAATAATAAATAAGATGTTGTAGTGGAAGTCCTCCACTGTAAGCTGATAATCTGTTTATAACTGTCAATAGTTAAGCTCTGAAAACAGAAGCCCACTGCCCTGGAAACACAAAGTCTGGACTTTGAGTCCCTGAACCTCAAGTTCAGTGATTACATGTCTCACTGCCTTCCAGACTCCATTATCATATAACCCTGTTTAAACTTACATTTATTCCTTCTACAAGACAATTAATGATTTTTTTATGACTCATGAACAGAAATTTACTCACTCTGGATATTTCCTTGATCTCTGATGACATAATGGTTATTTTATCATTTATTTCAGTAAATATACTGCATATTTAAGTGATATTTCTTTTAGTGCAGTCAAGGAATGGTTGCTGTACTTTTTAGAATTTATTAACTGAGGTCTGAGTGGTATATTTGAGCTTTTCCAACTTCAAATGACCTATTACGTCAAGCCAGTGGCAATCAAATTATACAGAACGAGAGGTCTTGCTAAAAGCGGCAAGAAAGCAGCAGCGTGGGCCAGGGCCTGAGAGAGGTTCAGATCTGTGTGAGCAACGCTAAAAGCTGCCAGTCATGGCTGTTGGTCTTTGGCCTTGTTAACATAACAAAATATTACAGTAATATCAATATTAATAATGAAAATAATTGTTAATTGCAGCCCTACTTTCAATACAAAAGTAGAAAAAGGCTTTGGTCTCAGACTCCGTGTCAAAATAAAGGTTGAATGAATGTAATTCACTTTTTTTTTTTTTTTTTTTTTGGACATTAAGTAAAATGAACAGTGTTTACATAGAACTATGAAATCCACAAACTACAGGCGGTTATGGCTTATGATTTGGCTCAGGGTATACTGGCATGTGACAGGAGGAGCCGGCAGAGTCTTCCTAGCCACCTGATAGTGTGATACTCTAAAGTAGGACCCATGAGAAAATGAACTCAGTAAATACTTCTATCTATTAAAACTGCATGGGTGGAATTGGATGCTTGACTGCAGTCCCCCAGGGCCCCAATTAGAGCACTAATTAACGCGGAAACAGAAAACAATGATATGAAATCATTAGCAACAAACTGATTGACAAAGTCATGAAAAATCGGAATCATAGAAAAAGCATGACAGAAAGAATGTACCTCTGGGGTGTGTTGGTACCCCAGGATTTAATCAGTGTTTCTAAATGTTTTAGCCCACTCCAAATTGCATACATTGCATCACGGCTCGTTTCCCAAAGTGTACTGTAGTGTGTTTTATTTATGAATTTCCATGCCTCATAAAAGTTAAAATTTAAAAAACCTGGAACAGAAGGTATGCTTTGAAAATTTGTTGGCAGTAGTGTGTAAATATGTGTAATTTCTAGTAAATTGGCACATACAATAGGCCTAGCAATAGTATGGTCCTTAAATTTCATGAGATATTAGACTAGATGTGGATGGAGCACCGCAAGAAAGCTAAAATTTGAACACAGTTCCTGGCTCGAGCCCCAAGCCACTCTTGTACAACAGCTCCAATTAGGCCTCCTGCTGGGGGTTTAATATGAAGCCGTAATTGAAACTGGATGTTGTCTGTCAGTCGTGAGACAGTGGGTTTAACAGTGTGCATTATTGTTGAAGGTTGGTTTAGTCAGGGTCTTTTCTTTGAAGGAAAAAAAAAATATCAGAAAAAGCATTCTTTATAGATTTTACAAGTACATGCAAGGGCACATACACACACACACACACTACTGATGTGCTTAAAGCGGGCATAGCACAGTGTGTTATCAGCAAAACACACAATGCACATAATCAGCAATAACACCATACCGCTTACATATAAATCCCTAATCACAAGCAGTACTCTGTTTTATGAGTCATACTCAGATCCAGTCCGCTGTGCAGCGAGCACCTTTATTTTTCCAAGAACAAAATATTCAGGCTTTTATTTGGACTTTAACAAGGCACGACAACAAATTAGGTTTATTACAGAAACAGAAGTGAGACAACTTTGGAGAATTCAGCCTGGGGAGCCTTTTGTTTTGCCAGCGGGCAATGGATGCAGGATGAATCTGGTGATCACACATGCTTTTAAACCAAGAAAGCTAATTACTGATAGTTATGGTCCTCGACTCTCTGGGCTTATCGGAGTCACTGAAGAAGATGAGAGCTGTGGCAGAGCCACTAGGACTCCCTGCTGGGCCTGCAGCGTATGTGTAATTAAAGTATATGTACTGTGGGGCTGTACCCGACTCTCAGAGGTTTTTTTTCAGTCAACTCAAATCACAAAAAAACAAGTTTTTTTTTTTTCCAATTCAGTGCACCACACTAAATTCCTATATAAGCCTACAATGACTATAATTTACTTGTAAGATTCACATTTTAATGCCTTCTTCTTCATCTGTGATCTGAAAACATCAAATTTTCACACAGTCAGAGAAAGTAAATAGTGTGTCTTTCTTCAGGCTAGTTGAGTTAATCAGGTTCCAGCGCACCGCGGAGCTCTCTTCTGCCGGGCTGCTGACAGCGGTGCAGCAGCTGTCCAGTGCCAGCTGTGCTGCCCGCTCCATGCGCTTTCGAGGGTTTATTTTGGCCGCACCAGAGATGATGATTGTTGGAACAGTAGTAAGATGAACCGAGACATTTGGGTGAGTTTCATTTTGTTTCTGTCAAGTCTGAATGTGGATGGCAATGATGATGTTAAAATTACAGTTTTTTAAAGGTAAGTTTAGCAAGAGTAATAAAAGAAAACTGGTAAAACAATGTTACTATTTTTTTTAACAAGTCTCTTACTTTAGCGATCCTTTCCTTGTTGTTGTCTGACACTTACAATAACAATTTGAACCTGTCAGTGGCAAAAACAAAAACAAGGAAACAAGCAAGCGTCACCTGCCCTACGTGCTCCATGATGTGCTGTGGTGAAGTGTCAGTTTTGTGGTTTGTGGTGATTTAGAGACTCATTTTCTAATGTTTACAGTCTGTCATGCTGCTGCATTGCTCTGTGCACAATGACGCAGCTAAAAAACAAAAGCTAAAATTACCAACCACTTGTTTCATTCTATAATATAGCTAATATAGAAATATATGTATGCTTCTGTGTATTTCATCCAGTTACTGTAATGCATATTGACTGACAAAAGAAAAAAAATGACTTGACTGAAAGGATATCACTTGATTTAGGAGTCTCCGACTGATGCTTTGCTTCTTCGACTGTCAGGCAGCAGTGCTAATGCACTGTGGAGTTGGAGTAGTAAGAGCTCTAGTAGAAGAGCTACAGTTTACGGCTGTTCTGCGACATTGTCAGCTGTTCTGTCTTGTTGTAGACCGTCTGTCTTCTCTTTATCCTACTGTTGGAATCTGTTGCTGACACCAGCTTCATGCAAGCATGTGTCTGAGTGTGTGTGGCTGTGATCAACGCTGTGGTGGGTGTGATATCACGGTCAGTTTGTCTGCTGCGCGCATGACTTGACCATTGTGCGGAACGCGTGTGTGACGCTGACCAGTCCCTAAACTCTGGTGAAATAAGCTTCAGGGTTGTTGGCCATTTCAGTTGCTGAGAAATATTAGCTACTGTGGAACTGGCAGAGCTGGTGCACATGATGGCTGTGCTGATGAAAAGAGCATCAATTGTCATTATCCTACCCACAGGACTCTTCAGCGGCACAGAGGACCGTTTCAGAGAAGCAGTGAGGGGCCCTAAGAGAAGAGGCTGCGACTAACATCCTGCTAATAGGCTTTTTTTTTTTTTTTTTTTACCAAAGCCCTTGCTCTGAAAAACTGACATTGCTGAAAAAGAGCAGATGTAAATCATTGGGAAATCATCTTGGGAATGTAGGAAGGGCCCCCAACACAGGAAGGGCCTCGACAGACGCAAGTAGGTAAAATTTATGTCTGGATTTCAAAAATAGTTTTGCCCAACGCCAACATAAAATTTAATGTTATCCTCTCCAGCTTAATGGCTGCAATAAAAATTGTATCGTTTTAATGTTTGGGGACATGTAGGAGATAAAGAGAAAAACACAAATAGTACATTCCTCTATTTAAAGTCTCTGTCTCATAGCTCATACATCACCAGACCATGACATGTCAGACATCAGAGGCTGTTTTTCCCCTGATGGAAACTTGTGGAGGAAGTGAGCAACTTTGGTGGCTTGGCAGTTACACACCAGGCAATAGAGTCTGGTCACGTCCTCATCCAAAACTCCATGCAAAAGCCCTGATCTTTCCTCCAGATGTAGAAGCCATAATGCAAAGCCCAACACCAGATAAGGTTCAAAGGGGGGCTCTCATCGATCAATTTCAGACTGGAAGCGACTGCCGGGGTCAGGGGAGCATCTCATTATCTGTGATGCAAAACAGCTGAAGACACACCGCCTCTTCACCTGCACCACCAACATGGCACATGACCTGTTAAAGCTGATCTGAATATAGTTAGTGATGGTGACTCAGTGGGAGGTGATGACATGTTGTAGAGTTCTGCTTACATCTGCCTCATAGTTATTTGTAAGAATAATACATAATTGCAGTTAATAATTATGGATATTGTAAAACTTATCTGCAGTGGTGTTGCACTACTGAAGGTACTGAGACTGCTAAAATAAAGTAAATAGCGTAATTATTACATGTATTTTAGATATTGTGTGATTTTGTACTACCTGGCGCAAATTTCATACCATTAAATTAGGCCTGAACTATTAATGGAAATGTTATGGAAAATGCATCATAACTGCATTATCTCAGCATAATTCAAATTAGTTGTTTTTATCAAAATTGTTCAATTCTACTTTAAATGTGAAAAATACACCAATAGGTGTAATTGTAACTGAATTTGAGCTGAAACAATAAGTCGTTCAGTTCATCAGTCTGTCAAAATTAGTGTGCATCCATTGATCTATTGGTGATTGTCTTTTTTTAATCAAGCAAAAATATCCAAAAAGAAATAAAATTATTGCCACCACCTAAATTGATCCATTTTCTCTGCTTTAGATCATTCTAACTGGTTGCACAAAAAAGAACATTTTGTAATTTAGAGAAAATGATAAAGAAGGATAATCGACAGATTCATTGATAATGAAAATAATGTTTGTTGCAGTCCTAAATTGAATCGAGAAAAGTAAAAAGCAGTGGTGGAGGAAGTATTCAGAACATGTATAAACTACCACACTGCCAAACTATTCAATGAAGTAAAACTCCTGCATTGACAATCTTACTTAAGTAAAAGTATATATGTAAAATTAAAAATGAAAGTACTCAAGGCAGTAAAATGCCTCCTGTGGCTGATATATATTATATTATTGTTATTCATGCATTAATGTAGAAGCAGGATTTTCCTCTGTAGTTGGTTGAGGTGGAGCTCATTTTGAAATACAGAATCAGTTGACTGTTAAAACTTCTGAAAATTTTTTCACAGTGTTTGTTTTGTCCAACCAAATGTGTAAATCTCAACGTTATTTAAAATAAATGGAAAATATTAAAATAATCTTCACATTTGAGAAGATGGGGCCATGAAAAATAGTTTGACAGATTATGTAAGAAGTTAATTAATTTTCTGTCATTTTTATGTTTCATAACATTTTCATATGTTTTGTGTGTAAAAATCATAATTTGTAAGTAGTGGTAGTAGTAAATGTCCCTCAAATGTAGAGAGACTGGAGGTAAAGTACAAGTACCTCAGATTTGTCCTAAGTACAGTACTTGAGTAAATGTACTTAGTTACATTCCACCACTGCTAAAAAAGAGTCACTTGCTGGCTTTTACAAAATTGAATACTGTACACACACACACACACACACACACACACACATTTCATTACCTCTAGTGTACAGTATGCTCCAAGTTTTCAGTATGGCTGACTGTTTTCAATTAGGCTCTGAATAGTACTCTGTAGTGGTCAATCACAGCCATCTATTATTTCATTAAGCACCATTAACTATGGCGCACCGGTCAGAAAAGTTCAAAGCTTTTAGCATTTAGGGCATTATTAAATGTGTTCTACATGCCAGTTTACCAGTAATCGTTATAATGCGTCCTTGACATCCATCAGCACAATATAGAATTACATTTCTTCGGTATCAATCAGACCTTGCAGGATCCATTTGGGCGTTTTTCCTTGCGGCTTAAACAAACATTGCATGTCTAATGTCAAACCAGTAACATGTTTTCTGAGGCGATCAAGTTAAGTGGTATCAAATTAATTTGAAAAGTTTTTCTTTCTGTGGGAGCACCCTCTGTGGAATACCAAAAGTATGTGACCTTCCATAGGCAGCAGGGCGGCAGTGGGTTCGGCGTGTTTGTTCAACCCTCTCTTATCTTCTGTCCAAAATGAAAAATAAAAAAAGAAGCAGCTCTAAGATCCAAAGTAATCTTGTGGGCTGTCCTCTCTGATAGTTATCTGTGGTGGAAACATGTTTCCAGTTAATTCAGACCAGGAAAAGGTGGACAGGAGGAGAGATGGTGGGGGCACAGTTCCCACGCATAAATACCGAAGAGAAACATGATCTAAATGCTTATTAATTTCTGCGAGGGAACCAAACATCCAGAGCTGTGTTCATTTAAGCGTGAAAGTATAGGAAGAGGATACTCATCTCTTTGCAGCTTAATAAAAGCCATCTTACTGTAGCTTAAGAGATGTTATCCGCCATTCTCTTTTTTTTTTCTTTTTCAATTTATCATTGACTAAAAAGCTTAGGTCACAGGGAGTCATTGACTGTGGAGATACGTCTATTCAGAAATTTCATGGCATTACTGTAGCGTGAAAAAGCAGACAAGACATAAATCATAACCATATGGATTGAATTTAAGTCAAACTATGACTGGTGCATTATTGGAAATCATCTGTGGGATGTGCTGTGAAATAAACATATATTGTAGAATTAAATTAACCTCACGACTTTAGGCCCATAAAGGCAAATGGAGCATGTTCTGAAAAGCCCAACTAAACCTTGTACAAGAGATGATCTACTTCAAACACAGCAAAGGTCGCCACCACCACATGTGGTGTCTGTTTTGGTTTCGAGATGTGGAATGAAACGGAGGGAAGCAGAGAGGAGGAAGACACACAGAGGGAGGTCCAGCGAGTGTAAAGAGGAGCAGAAAAGTCTCCTGCCTCTTGGGGGAGACAAAACGTGGTGTAACTTCATTACGTCCTCCGTGTCTTCCAGTGTGCAAGCAGCAGCAGAATTCAACTCACCTCTTCTACAGCTGCCGTATAACTCTTACATACACTCTTAGAAATACACCATAAAGGGTTCTGCGGCTTGGTTCCTAACCCTTTATAAGGAAGAACCTTTACAAAGGTTCTACTTGGAACCCAACTGCCTTCACTGGATTCTTTGTGTTTTCAATCAGACTCTTAGGTTTTAAAATAAACTAAACAAGATTTGGCCGACCTATAATATTTTGTTGGAATAATTTACTTTTACACTACTTCTTTACTTAAGTTGAGTTGACTTATTTACTGTATTTCTTTAGATAAATGTGAATCTGAATGTTTGAAACATGCATTTAAAACAATATTCAAACTGAGCTGTAAATTTCCATTATTTTGGGTGCTTGAAAATAAAATTATTGCAATTGAAAATATCAAATTATTAACCATTATTCACTTTCACTTAAATGAGTTTATTCAACAATTTTGAAAATTGTTGGGGTCTAAAACCCAAAGATTCAAGTGTATTATCACAACAAAACATTAATATGTGGAAAAACTTTTTGAGTTGGGCTCAAAAAAATCTATTGAAGTGAGTTGCCTTGAAATTTTGCATTTCCTCTTTTTTGTTTTTGCAGTAAAATCACCCAGGAATTCTACTGAGAACCCTTAAATATTGCTAAGGTTTTATCTATAACAGTATCGTCACAATGCTGGAATTTCAATACAGTACTTTGAAAAATATCAATATTCAATACAATTTTGATACCATGCAGAAAAGGGCATAAAGTTTTACATTGTTTTATTAAAACATAAATATAGCAAGGCTATTACATGACAGTGGATATAGAAATGAGACAAGTGACGAGTAGACGGTGGCACAGTGAGTAAGTGGGAAGAGACAGGACTATGTGGACATTGCAGTGGTGTGTGTCAACTCACTGTCGTAGAGAAGAAAGCGAGAAAGTGCAGCTGGTACTAGAGTATCAGTACTGCAAAAAATAGTATGTTGGGTGCATGTCAAATATTCAGTATGTTCATATTTTTGACAAGAACCGTTTTAGTGTTGTCAAAAAAACCTTGACACACTCTTTTCCGCAAATGCCGTTCAGGAAGAACCTTCTTGAATCCCTTATTTCTAAGAGTGTAGATTCTGATGTCAGAAAGAGGCGCGACTCCTAACTCAATCAGTCGTTGGCGGGAGAGTTTGCGATCTGTAAGAGGTCAGTGCCACGGGCTGCCATCCTGTCACCTCAAATGACAATAGATGACGCTAATAGCAGGAGGAACCATAAAGGCTTATCAGATCACACAGACACAATGAAACCATGACATATTACTGCTGGCTAAACACCACAATGGGAAAAGTCCGTGATGGTGTTTTGCAAGAGTTTTACTGCTGTTTTATCCCCTCACTCTTGTTTATATTTCACAAGCTCTCTCTGGGCTTCGGCACGGTTCTCCCTGCTCTGTGTTTATTCCTTCCCTCCCTGTAGGTTCCTTTTGTTTGCATGATTACTTTGAAATGAACATGCTTACGTGCTCCTCTTGCTGGTTTGCATTTTTCTGCCTGTGTGTGTGTGTGTGTGTGTGTGTGTGTGTGTGAGTTGCCATCCTGGGAAACATAAATGGCATCCCCCCAACATTCATGTGTGTTTGATAAAAATCATCCTGGTCTCTCTCCATTTGTCGGCAGCCGTTAACCAGCTCCAGCTCTGCCTTCAGCTGCCTCCCATTTTATCATGCAGGCTCTAAACAAAACCAGGTCTGCCTGGACACACACTCTCACACACACAGGCACGTACACACGCACACATACAGACATACAAACGAGAGTGCACACACTTACCACGTATCTCTCACGCCCTCATATATGGTTTCAATTGTCTTTTTTAGCTTCAGAAATGGTTAAAGTATTCCATTGTGACCAATAAAATGTTTAGCCCACAGGGACGTTTATTTATGTATGTAGAACTGGATGAACAACATGATTTTAGCCTTTACCAACGGAGCCAAATGGTGATTGCAGCATTCTTGAACCTTTCTGTAAAAGCTGCCCACAGGAAAACTGTTAGTGAGCAGCTTGTCCCGTGTGCATTACAAGATTATTTACAACAAATCTGCCTGGGGTGTCTATGTAATTTTCAGGCTGTATAGTAGGTCATATATTACAATATGAATCCAAAATTACTGCAGTGTGTGTACAGGGGGGTCTAGAGTGGGGGCAAACATGTGTTTTCTATTTAGGGTAATTGATGAGAGGCATTTTAATACATTAACATCTTGGAGCTTATGATTACACATAAGCTAAATGAACATATCAGGCTTCAACTTGTCTAATATTTACAAAGGTTTATGATGTGTAAATTTATAAATTCCAGCAACCTCTCAGCCACATGTGGCTTTCTGTCTCTCCATGTCTCATGCTCTGTGTAGGAAGTTTGAGCCATTAAACGCACCGGGGCCAGGACACAGGTTGTTGGGGTCAACCTCTCTCCTGTTGGCAGATTCAGAGGCCCAACAGGCAGGCAACAGATTTTTATCTTCCCTTCTGGAGAGCACCTGGATTAGTCGTACACCCCCTCACACACACAGGCGCGCACGCACACATACACACACACACACACGCATACACACACACACACACCACCCCGTACTGGAGTGAATGACAAGCAAATTCAGACCTTTGACCTTCCCAAAGGAGGACTGAGCGGGAGAGCGTGTGTTGGTGTGTGTGTGACAGCATGCGTGTGTGGGTGCGAGTGTGTGTTTGCCTGTAGGTGCACATGTGCAATGTCTGAAATAAGGCCTTACTGGATTTTTGGGGCTGACGCTGATTACAATATGAGGGAGTTAAAATATCCGATATTGATATACTGGCCGACAACACTGACATCAGGTCACTGAACCAGTAAGCTGGCACTGGTATTCTTAATAAAACGCACAAGATTAGGGTGGCAATTTTTATGCATTTTCTGATAGATTAAAGTACTAACAATTGATCCTTAATAATTAATAAGATACAAGATGCATGTTTTTGTCTCATCCATTTTTTTCTATTTTTTCTCTCATTCTCATCTGAAGTTTAAATTTCCTTTATTCAATAAAAGCCTCTGCCAGACCAAAAAATGTAAAAACGAGGTGCAATTCCTGCCATGACTAGACTATTGATTAATTATTAATTAATTAGGGATGTTAATGACTAAGAATTCATCAATTAACTAGCATTGAGAATTTAACGAATTAAAAATGTATGAATAGATGGTCTAGAAATGGCAGTAATTGTGCCTCATTTGACACTGTTTTTTTTTTATCGGAGGCATTTGTTAAATAAGAAACTTAAACATAAAGTGATTTAAAAAAATCATACTGTTGGACATTTTCAGCTGTCGGTTAAGGAAAGTTTACAATGATTAATACATTTTTAATTGCAATTAATTAAATAATAAGTAATCATTAACATCCCTTTCAAAAAATTAATGTACATGTATCAAACAACATATACGCTGATACTGCTATAGACTGATATTGGCGATAGGCCAATATTTCTGATAATATCGGATGAACAATATATCGGTCTGGTATTAGTCTGAAACATTAGAAAAGAGGGTGTGAGAAGAGGCATAGACTTTATCATCACTCTCTGCAACGTTTCTCTTAAATTGGCAACATTTAATTTGGCCACATCGTATTTTGCAGCTTTGCCAATAAAGCATAACTAAATGAAACTGAATGGAGCGCGCGTGATTACAGAGAGAACAGTAAAAGGACTTCTCACATTTACCGTGGACATAATTTCCAACAGACAGGTCATTTACAGCTCTCTATTCAGTCCAGCCCACAGGAGCTCAGCAGGCTCATTTAGACGCAGTTTTAAATTCTTGTCCATTTGATTCAAATTAAAGGAGAATGCCATTAAATCTAAGAATGATGTTACGGATTTAAGGCAGGACACACTTCTCTCTCTTTATAGCGCTGGCTACACAGTCGTGAATGTTTTTATAATACAGCAACTTCTTGAAATCTTTCCAGGCAGAGGAATACTGTATTTTGATATTGAAATTCACACATATTTCACCTTAAATATTTATGACTGCATAAACTCCTGCAGCCAGAGATGGTGTTTTTTATATGGATTTTAGTGCTTGTGTTTATGTTCGGCGGCAAACTCTACGGATACTCAGACATATTGCATTGTCCAAAGATATTCAGACCTATCATTGTAAAAGATTATGCTGGAATGAAATATAAATAAACCAGTACACCAAATAAATATGCACATATATTAATATATATTTAACAACTTGCAAATCTGTTCTTTAAACTTCAATTTATATGTTTGAATTCCACTGAGAAATGTTGAATTGATGTTTTTTAAACTATTATCCAAAATGTAACTGTATTTTCCTGACTTTATCAAGGTATCATCATACAAAACAGGATCGTATGATCTAGGATCTAGTTTGTAGTCCCTTCGTGCTACCCACACATAGGGCATATATACAGATAATTAAATTCAGAAAAGAATATGATAAGATATGAAATAAATAAGACAGTATATACAGTTATTTATAAACACCCAGGAAATAATTCTGTAGTAATGTTTTTGAATTTTTGTCTGGGAAAGTGTAGGTGTACAGTATGTACAGTAGCTCTGCAGTATTTTTTCATTATTCAACATTGATTTTTAAGATTTACTGTGTTAAAGGTTGAAGGTACGCTGTAAAAGAAAAGTTGAGACAACTCAAAATTTCAAGGCAACTTACAGCAATAGATTTTTGAGTTTTCAGCCCCACTCAAACTCGTAAGTTTTGAAAAGTTTTACCAACTACTTTTCTACAACTCATCTTTGGATAAATTTGTGTTTAAAAGATTATTGAGTAAAATCTTGAAATGAAAGTGAATTATGGTTTATAATTTAATCCCTTTAATCTTTGGTTGAGATATGTATTTTTCTTTTTTAGATAAACTTGAATCTTTGAGTTTTAGCAAGTCAAAAAAATATATATTTAAAAAATTGGTGACAGTGAGGTGGGAACTGTTTTTGTGATTATGATGGTGCCTGAAAATTAAATGGTTTTAAATGAAAATATTAATATATTATCCATTATTCACTTTCACTAAGCTAATAATCCTTGAAATACAATTTTGGGGGGTTTCTAAAAAATTAAGTTTATCCAAAGAAGAAAAGTAAATTAGTAGTTGGTCAAACTTTAAAAAACTTAAGAGTATGAGTTCGGCTCAAAATTCAAAAATCTTTTCAATCCAATCCAATCCAAATTTATTTGTAAAACACTTTAAAACAACCACAGTGGACCAAAGTGCTGTACAGAAATAAAATACAAGAATAGATTAATTGTCATAAGTGGCCTTAAAATTTTACGTTTTCTTAACTTTTTTGCGTTTACAGTGTAGATTTGCATTTCTACAAAATCTATTGCATGTATTTTGAGGAGTTTCTAGGGTAAACACAGCTCAGTTAATGATGACTTTTTACGAAGGTCTTACATTTCCCTCCTGTAATTTACTTTCATTCATGGATCGTTTTATTTGTTCAGTGCCTATCAAGTAATTCTGAGATAAAGAGTTGAAAAGAAAAATGTCTCTTGGCTGCAGGGAGGGAAGTGTTGTTTGAATAATAATAACAAGTATTTAAGAGGAGGAGCTGGCACTGGGGAGATCTCACTTTGAAAGCCATTAAAAAGACATTAATGTTTATTTATTGGGAGATGTAGCTGGAGAATCTAACACTATATTATACATATGTTTATGGGGCACTGTATGGAATATAGAGCACCCATGCATGATTAGGTGTTTTTTTCTGTGTGTGTGTGTGTGTGGGGGGGGGGGGTCGGTGTATATGTTGAATAGTAACTCCAACTTGCCTCTTGACACTAGCACGCACACACACATAAACACACACACTTAAATTGTAAGACCATAGATCTGGGCCAGGGGTGAGGGAGCTTTAGCTGTTTGCTTAAGCCTTGACTTTATTGGGTGGCAGGAGTTGCCTCCCCTTTTCACGCCATTAATCTTTTGGAAGGTTTCTTCCTTCTGAGATCCTGTTCTCACAATTCTGATCTAAATTTATTCTGAGGAACATTTTTTGTGGCTGTGATTTGGCAAACAGCAAGGTGTATTGGGAGCTTTCTGAGAAAAATGTTCTTACCACTTTTTTCAAACTAAGTAAACAAGGCAATGAACTATTATACCCCATAATGAGTCATATCATATGCTTGAATAGTTTCCACAGGGCCCGGGGTCTCACATGCACAGGGATTTCAAGTAATAATTATAAAAAAAACTGTCTATTTTGCAACCCTAAATCAAGAATCCTCATACACATGGGAAGTGATGCATTTTACATTACTGGCAGAGGAAACAGTGGGTTTATTGAATAAACAGAAGATTGTACTTATATATTCAGCGATAAACTAGCAGTGACCGTGACTGAACAGATGAAGATCACCTCCTCTATAAGGTTTTTGCAAGAGACAGCAAACAATTACAGGTATGATGATGATTAAAATTATTTTTAAACTCTCTTTCTGTGGATGAAGGCTAGAAGATCACTGTGGGATGCTAATTGGAAAAAGCTGAGGCTGATGGGAATATAATCAGTTACATATTTGGTCATAAACATAAGTATTGAAAAGATATACATGGTAACAAACAAACAAAAACTTTGACCTGATGATGGTGCTTGGTCGGTGTATGTTTTCAAACTTTTTGTGCCCAAAGCACACCAAAGGGCAGCTGAAATCTCAAGGTACACCTGTAGGCACTGCAGGCCTTTCACCTACTTTATTTTTAGTGCACTTGGTATGATTGTAAATGTCGTTGTATTATATCTGTGCTGTATTATATCTTTAGTATGCACATCCACAGTTTATGATGTGTGATCACATGACTTGTCAGACTTTTTGTGTGGCTGTTTTGCAATAATACACCAGTGTGCTTGGGAACCACTGTGCTAATTGAACTGCTCACTCACAATTCATTCTGAAGAGGACATGAATGTGTGTATTTTATGGCAATCCATCTAATAGTTTTGGAGACATTTCTCTTAAAAAATACACCACAAATACAAATACACCTTAGGATGGCGATAGACATAAAATCAGTGTATCACCAAAGTTATCAGGATTCATCGAGTGGGAGCCATGAATGTCTGTGCAAAATTCTGTGCCAGTCCCTCTCATATATGTTGAGATATTTGACAGGATATGCAAAAACTCAGCCTGTTGGAGGAGAAACATTCAGGGAATCACCAGAGTCAGTAGGAGAGATACAGTATTTAAGACTGGACCAATGCTGTGGACCAACTGACAGAGGGACCAGCAGACAGGCCTTGGGCTTCTCATGGACCCATAATGCTTTCATGGCTACAAACTGATCAGCACAGTGGGTGCATTTTGAATCCTCAATGTTTCAGTATTGCTCACAATAGGAGTAAATACTGGGAACTGCAGCGCAAGATCATTACAGTACTTAAAGAAAAACACAACTAAGTTAATTGATTGTGATAGATATCCATTCATATAAAGTATAACATGAAATCATGACTTTTAAATGGAAAAGCAGCTAGTGCTGCTCTTGACCCGTACTGTACACTTATCAGTGGAAACATCAATATGTAAGCACGAGTTTAATTTGACAGGCAGCTTGCACTCAGCCAAATGTATGCCTCTTGTGTATCTCTTTGCATTCAGCATATTCATTACACGAGCGCCTCATCTGCAGCAAAAACAATGACCCCATTGTTTACCTTCACCTCCAATTCAAGTCAGCGAAGTTTTTGGCTGACCGGTGTGTGTGTGTGTGTGTGTGTGTGTGTGTGTGTGTGTGTGTGTGTGTGTGTGTGTGTGTGTGTGTGTGTGTGTGTGTGTGTGTGTAAGTAAGTGTCCATGCAGATGTGTTTCTGTGAGTTGTTCAGTGCAATTAACATATATCATAGCAACATTAGCATACAGAAGAACATCAGGGGATACCCACTATACATGAGTTGAGGTCTATTTTAAATAATTTTATTATTCTTGGCATATACTGAGTCCCTTAACAGATGCATTTTTTATAGCATAAAGTGAAAATATTAAATCATAAAAGATGAATTTGATCAACTCCGATGGTGCTTATGAGAAGTTATGACTGCAGAAATGTATCTTGACCACAAATGTAGTGGAGTGGTAGGGCAGCACGGGTGTGAGAGAGGATATGAACAGTCTGGCACTGACTGTGCTCAAGGCATCACGCCGAGCTGTCTGTTTGATAACAGATCAGATCTGGAGCTGAAAAATAGAATTTGACAAAAAGAGGCTCAGCAAACAGTGCTGGCCGTATACCGTGCTGAGGAAACAAAGTGTACGGACAAGAGGTGGTAAACCCGTGCAAGTAGAAACACGGAGCAATACTGCGTTTTCTTCTCTGAAATTTCACTTTCATTACAAGCGTTATTTAAAAGCGGCCAGATGATGGCAGTTTAAAGCCAGCTGTTTATTATTGTGTTCTTGAGGATATAACGGATGAAGAGCGCCACAGATACACACTTATAACCTGTGGATCTGTGGTGCATATTACAGCCTGTTGTCTGTGGTCTGTATTGCCATGTGTTTTATGATATGTCATCTTGTGTTTACTCCACTTCCTTGCTTTCTAAACATTAAATTTTATCAGCTGTAAACAGAATCACCCCTTGTTTGGGCTTCAAGAGAGCATGATGTTTGTTTATGCAAAGGTTTTTATTGTTTAGTCTGGCTTGTGTTACAGGTAGTCTTAATTAAAACACAATGCGATCATTATTATGACCTCATTTTTTCTGATAAACTTGTTTCACGGATAGAAATTTCCCTAACAGCAACCTTGTCTTGGTTATTAATCATTCATAGCTTCAGGCTGAAAATGCAGGTTCATCAGTCCAAGTGCAACATGTGAAAACACTGATCGTTGCATTCTGAACTCAGTTCGACTTGTGTTTTCTCATTGGTGATCATGACTCCTCCATCAGCTTAATAACTTCATAGCTGTGTCTGCTGAGCTGTGGCTCAGCTCCACATAAACAGGGAGATGTTTGAGTGGCACTGTAGTGAGTAGAGACTATCCTCCCAACCAGTGAAGTAAGCTGAAAACAAAGTTTGTGGAATGTGTGATCTTCCCCAATAATGATTTTGGAGATTTGTATGTATTATTTAAACATTCAAACTAATCAGAATGAGAAGTTGCAGGCTATGTTTACATGAGCACAAATTTTCTGCTAATATTCAGAATAAAACAATATTATGTAAACAGTATATTCTGTTTGGATATTCTGAATTAGGTCTTATTCTGAATGTAGCTTTTTCTGATTAAAACATTTCGGATATGTTGATACTTTTTAAAATTATTAAAATTTTTTAATCATTTTTAATGCTGAGATAATCAAGCTACTGAGTCTGTTAGGAAAAAAATAAATGGAAACAGTTTTCTGAAGATTTTTCAATGTACCCACCCCCTTAACTTCTGAAATGCTTCATGAACACAGTAATAAACCATCTGTGCTGCTGTTCCTTTTGGTTCTATTTTTTGCCTGACAGACTTGAGTGCGCTGAAGGCCACAGGCTAAAACATCTGTACCTACCTAAGCTCCTCACTGAATCAGTGAAATGTCTTTGGCATAGATAGTCCTTTTTTAGTG
Source organism: Lutjanus erythropterus (assembly GCF_056507025.1). NCBI lineage: Eukaryota > Metazoa > Chordata > Actinopteri > Lutjaniformes > Lutjanidae > Lutjanus > Lutjanus erythropterus. The sequence continues at coordinate 22,144,236 of NC_139326.1, read as the reverse complement.
TGCAAACCTGACTATTTACAGTTTAAGGAGCTCATTAAACCGACACCACTTTGATCAGCTTCTTAAACTCTGATTATACTGTCCACTTTGTGTCCGACTCACCTCGTTCCTGTCCACACATCAGAAAAGGTAAGCTGCACTGTGAGCTCTGGAGATGTATAATACATATAACTCATTTGTATCCTGCTCATTAATTGTAACCTTTTAACCCTGTGTTAATGGCAGAACTTTCAAATCTTTTCTGTCTTGTCCTTAATTAGGTGTTGTGTGCCTCATAGGCCACAGGAGGGCATGATAACGAGTATCTTATTTTCATAAGGTTTTAAATGTGTTTTTTTTTTTTCTTTTGAGTATTTATTAATTAACAGTTATTCATTTTAGTAAACCAAACCAATACACAAAACAAGCAAACTATTGAAACATTCAACAAACAGCAGTCAAACTATAATGCATTATACTTGCTGGCTTCCATGAGATGAGCATTCAATGATTCCAGCAGAGGAACTTATCATTGATCAGCAGCATGCATTAGGGGAGTGGTATCTTCAGGATCCACCACTACCTCTGAGCTGAGGTTTGGGACCCGTGGGCACACTTGGTCATGTGTGGTCTACTATCTCCCGCGTACAACTATAGATTACTATTTTCTCTCAGGCAGGTGCAGAACGTACATTTGGCAGGTATAGGTTTGTGTATATTTGTCTTAAAGGGCTTTACAATCTCTAAAACATTACACCCTATCTTTAGGCTGTCGATTTGGATAAGGAAAGTGCAACGTTTTACAGAAAACATGTCAATCTTGTCAGTGGGTTGTGCTTGTTCTTGAGGTCAGCTTTGTGCAGAGTGTGTCTGGCTATGGTTTACTTTGAGGGGAAGATATGCCATCACCCACGCTGCTGCATATACCATTTAGAGTAAGTTTGTAACACAGATTGAAGGTCATAATGTTTCCGTTGCATTAGCTGGTATTGTAGGAGGCTGTGTTTACCAGAGGCAGAACCCATCCCTGCGGATTTACCAAGCTCAAAAAGTAATCAGTACCAAGGCATTGTTAGTTCATATTTGCCAAGTGAAAGCTCTTTTGACTCAAAGTTCTGTCCTTAGGCAAGACCCCCTTGGCAGTCTTAAAGTCTGGGTTAAAGACAAAAATTGATCAGGCTTTCACTGTCAGAGCCCACCGGCTGTGGGCTGGCCCTGACTGAGGAGTTCAAAAACAACTGTGTCCCTGAAATCTGTCAAAACCATAAGATTCTTTTAAGAATTTAAAGAGTGAGGATATGTTTAAATGTTAAAGTGTACCCCATGCCATTACTTCTAGACACACGGTTACATGCACGCCTGCCTTATATGGCAAAACCCTTGGTGCAACATATTGGTCTTTACAGCTACAAGCAAAGACTTAAATTAATTACCGCTAATAACTTTTAACTTCATATTAACTTATTTGATTAACAAGTTTTATTACTACTTATTTAACCAATTAAGGAGCAGGATATTCCATTACATCTTGACACCATCCATCAGTTATTAAATTACCAGTTGCTGCAGTCCATTAATATTCTAATTAGCAGTTTTATTAACAGTTATCTGATCGCCGGTGGTATCTGCTTATGGCTGATTCTGTTTTGTACTGTGACCTTGGAAGCATCTTCCCCACCTTACAGCTTTAGTCGAGACGGTAGTTTTGGTGGAATTAAGTCTATGCAACATATGTGTCATTCAAAATGCTTCTGCTTATTTTTGATGTTATCATACTTGATTGCTGCCTCATGTTCATCAGGATGTTTAGTGCAGTAGAGCACAACCCCCCGCAGGTTTGAGCGTTTAAGCCATACGGACCCCACCCCATTAACTTTGACCCAGCAAATTTCCTAATGTGGCTGTCAGGGGATTTGAACCTTCTGGTCTCAAGATCACTTCCTAATAGAACCATAAGGCTCATGCTGTCTTGAGTCGTTCCCCTGGCTCTCCCCCGATAGACACCATAGTTACGCAGTCGGTAGGGCAATTAGAAACACTTAGTATCAATGTGTTTGCTTGAAATCACCAAGTAAGTGTTTAATTTCTTAAATAAAACAGAGTTATAGTCTTAATTTGAATGAGCCACAAGCTGAATACATGTCTGGGCTACATATTTGATCAGAGGAGCCCGCTTACAGATTTGCTAGATGCTTAGAATATTTTGTAACTGCCATATCAGAACTATATCTTTTTCACCCTTATCTTTTTTTTACCTGTGTGCTGGTGAAAGCTGAGGCTGGAGGCATTATGTTTTTCAAGTTCTCCATCTCTGTATGTCCATACATCCCCTCTGTCCATCAGATTCTGATGTATCCAAGAATGCCTTGAGGGATCTTCAAACTTGGCACAAATGTCCACTTGGACTTCAGGATGAACTGATAAGATTTTGGTGGTCAAAGGTCAAGGACATCGTAATGTCCTGGAAAACACTTTTTTATGACAGCTGTACAAACGTATTTATGTAATTATATTTGTCCCTTCATCCCATTCTTGTGATCCCAATAACTCAAGAAGGCAGAAGACCTTGACAGAATTTCTTCAAATTTGGCACAAATGTCCACTCTGAATCAAGGATGAACTGATTTGATTTTGGAGGTCAAACATCAAGGGCTCTGTGACCTCATGTCATCGCTTTCTAGTGAATTCAGCATCTTAGGAACACATGGACTGAATTTCTTCAAACTTGGTACGTCCGCTCAAAAACAATGTTTTTGGCGATAACTCAAGAAATGATATGCTAATTATGACAAAATTTAACACTAATGTGTAACAGGATAAAATGATGAGGTGATACACTTTATATTCAAAAAGTAAATGGCCAAATTCACTGTGACATCATGATTTTCAGCTCTCTAGCAGTCCTCTGTTCTCTTCTGTAAAACTAGTCTAAAAGTGCATGTTTGTTACTGGAAATTATTCACTGCAATCACACACGTCAGTATACAGGAAACATCAGTTTTGCCCAATAATACACTTTATGCCTTTTTTTTAAAATTCATTCGAGTTAAGCCACTATTCATCACCATAACTCAGGATCAAAATTGGAAATTGAGGAGATATTTCAGAGTTGGTCGGACACTAAATTGGTGACATGTTTGATTTAAAGTTCAGAGGTCATTGTTAAGTGCTTAGCCATGAGAATGAATTGGGTTATTCCAGATTTCACACACACGTGTTGACTAAGACAACACAAATGAGGGAGCAATAACCAGCACAGTATGGGTTCTTATCTTTCCATCTCATCCATTCTGTCTTTCACTTTGCCTCATTCTGAATTTTGAGCATCATGGGAATCATGTGACTGCAAACACGTATTGGTTCATGCCTAGCTAATCATGATCCTGAGTGAGTGAGTGAGTCTGTTTCAGTTAAAGCTCATAGAAAGGTTTTGCATCTCAAAAGGAAAACAAAAGCAGCACATTTTGTGTTGCTATACTCTATTAGAATCCATCTTTACATAATAATCAAGTACGTACCTTTTTAGCCAGTACATCTATGCTAAGCCTTAATTAATGAATTCAAAAATGTATATTCCATCTAATCATACATTTGTATTAATATAGTGATAATTTCTGAAACACACTTTAGTCAGTTACATCCAAATCTTTACTACACACTGTATATTGCACAAGTCTGGACAGACATGTTAACTGCAAACTGACTGGTTGGTTGGACTGGAGGAATACAAGCGCAGGGCAGTAATTCTAGTTTCATGCTAACTTGATACAAACCTGTAACACAAAAAAATATGAAACTGCTAGACTATTAAAACATAAGAATGTAAGCCTCAAGGACATGTACCAGTCTTGTGCAAACACCATCACACCTCTTTGGTATGGATTGTACACTGAGGATCTCCAATCTGTGCACTGGTCTATTAGTATTGACCCTGAGAGTGGAAAACAAGACCCCTCATACAGAATATTGATGCCAGTGAGCCAGTCTACAGGATGATTTGTGCTGCACATGCTTCCTCATTGATTGTTTATTACAGCTGCACACTATGAAAAAAGGCTTCATCCATCACCCACCAGTAATGAGTTTTTACATGCAGACTCAATTCGGGGTCTAGGCATCTCAAATGGGCTGTCTCTGAAAAAGACAAAGATTGAGCAGCAATCATAGCTTATTATGTGACTGCACCGCAGGACTAGAGAGAAAACGTCGCTGATGCTAGAGGGGGGAGAGGGAGGAGGGAGGTGGGTGGAGGGGTGACCAGTATTTGGTGCAGCTGGGGACCTTTGCTTCAAGCTACCGTCTAGCCCTCCTCAACCTGCAGGGCAAACACTGGATCAATGATAGCGCTTTATCACATGGTGGCACAGACTAATGTGCTTCCGTTAAAATGCAGACAGCAATCCTGGTGTGAGCTATGCATGTACACTAATGAGCTGTGCTGCCGCATGTTGTTGTGGTGATTACCATCTCTTCTGGGCATCGATCCCAGCAGGGTAAAAACAGGAAGGGAAGAGGAAGGCGACCAACAACAACAGCACTCCACCCCGGCATCACACCAGGAAGTTCAAGGTCTTTTCAGAGATATTCACTCAAACTTTGGAGCCTCCTGTGGACCCTAATTTGAATTACATCAACATATTTTTTTTTGCCATTGGATGAATGTAAATCCCAGCATGGAAATTGGAATTATTCACAGCTGTTTTTGCTCTGGAAGTTTTGGCTCCTGCCTCTTAGCGGGAAAGCCAAAGATGGGTTATGTCCTGACAGCTAATGATAACAAAGCCGAGTGCCCCTTGCCCCCTCAGGACCCACTCTACAGCCAGATGTGTTTTGACTGAGCTAATGAAAATTTGTCAGGTAAATCTGATATGTTGGACTTGATGGCTAGACCTCTTGTAGTGTAGGTCTGAATCCATAGAGGGTCCATTAAAGTGGATACACTGCCTGAGCTGATCAATACCCTAACACAAATGAGAAACGGCATCATTTTTATTGATGAGCAGCTACTTGGACTTTATAGGAAAGCTCTCAATAGACACTTGGCGAGAGGTTTGTCTTCATCACATTGTGTGTACTTGTGGTTTGATGTGCCATTGCTTAAATATACAAGCATGACTTCAAGGGATTAGAAGGTTCCCAAATGATATCTGATGCAATTATGGAGGAGCTTTCAAGATAAAATAGGAAAAGATAAAACTTTAATCATCTCTGTGGGGAGATGGAGCAACAATGAACACTAAGATACATTAGTGGAATAATAGTTTATGAGCAGAAGAATAGAATATCGCAAAAATAGAGCAAGTGTGTGGCTGTATAACAACACCATAATCATATTATAAATTTTCATTTATAGTTTGCAAAGAAAGCTTGGACAATATATTTTTTTCTACAGAATAAATTCCCTTGTTTTCTATTAGCACAAGGTTTCACATGCAAGAATTTCCTGTTTGTTTGTATTATTTTCTGTTTGTATTATTTCCTTTATGTCTTGGAGTTAAAGCTGCAAATCTGTACTGTTTTTATGTGTATTGTGTACATTAAAAGTAGTATAAACAGAAGCTAAGTCCAAGTGGACGTTTGTCTTAAATTTGAAGAAATGCCAAGACAACATCAGTGAAACAACACTGACTGTTGCCAACGCGGAGGCATAAAAAAGGTAAAAGTGAAAATGGTGCACCTCTGACAAGCAGATATATATAAATATTCTAAGCATTTAGCAAATCTGTATACACACTTTGTCCTATCAAATATGTAGCCTGGGTTCATTCAAATTAACACTATAACTGTGTTTTGATTAAATAATTTTTAAAAACACTTTATTTGCACCCTCTTTTTGAAGCCAACATATTGAAATTAAGTGTTTCTAATCACCCTTATAGACTGCATAAGCATGGTGTCCACCATAGCCAGGCTATAAATTTTAATTTCTCAGTTTCAGTTTTCCAAAAAAGGCTTGGGCAAAAGATAGATGAGATTGATAGAAGTTTGGCTCACAGTGACCGTGACCTTTGACCTTTGATCATCATGTTCTAGTCAGTGAAGGTGAAGTTTGTATCAAGTTCGAAGAAATGTTTGTTGAAATATTCACACGAATGGGGCACTCTGATGTATATGGACAAATGGATGGATGGACACCTTGAAAACATAATGCCTTCAGCCATGGCTGTTGCAGATGTACAATGAATTTTCATTTAGAGTTTACAAAAAGGGGGCTTGGACAAAATAGGTTTTTCTCCGAAATAAATTGCCTTGCCTTCTATTAGAATCAGAAATTTACATGCAGGAATTTCCTGTGTGTCCGTATTATTTTCTTTATGTCTTGGAGTTTAAGCTGTAAACCAGTGGAAGTGGATTTTTTTGATGTGTATTATGTACATTGACAGTAGCATCGATAGTGGGAAGGCAGAGCCGCTGAATCAAATGAGCTTTGCATGTTTTGCTGTGAAGACACAACAGGCCTGTTGTACAAAGTCTGTCATTTGCAATCTGGTCGATGTGCAATGAATAGCCTGTTCTGCAGGGCTGCCTCCAGAGAATGGAAGCCCATACAGCTCTGAAGCCTAAAACAACAGAGAGGAATCTCTCATATTGTATCTCTCGGTATAAATTTACATTTCTAATTTCTCTGGCGTTTAGCAGGCAGCCCCACAGGCCAATACAGATGTCTCTGGCAATGACCTAACTCTTCATTAATATGTATGCTGACAACCAACCAAAAAGAATAATAAAATTGCTCCTCTCCAGTTACAGTTTCTGTGAGCTCCCAGAGTACAAGGTAGAGTGAAAAGCTGCCCAAGTGTACATCATGAATTCCCCTCTCCTCTCATCTCCTTGCTTCTTCTTCCCCCTTCCATCTGGACTGAGTGGGGTGGTCGGCTCTTATTAAGAGACATTTAAAGAGGATCCTTTACCCGCTCCTCCTTTAATGTAATTGTTTAAGTATCAGAGCTCACATCATACCATGTCAGAGTGGAAACCTCTTTTGTTGGAAAAGAGGAAACAGTGATGTGATTGTTCGCTGTTTTTCTTTTTTCTTCAGTCACATCTTAGACAAGTTAACCTCTTTAATTAAGAGTACTTAGCTGTGTGGGCCCGGATGGGGCAGGAAGCGATTGTTGAGACCCTGCCAAGCTGGATCGGGTTTCTCGGTGGCCCATGCCTCAAGCCAAGGCTGAATGGGAGGCTGGCTTGTCAGCAGATGCTGTGCTCAGGGATCAGTGTCTCTCTGTTGGGTTACAAGAGCCCTTTTCCTCAAGACAAGAGAGGGAAAAAAAAACACAGAGGACGAGTAAAGGGTGTAGTGGCGAAACAAGGATGAGGGGAAACTTGTATTGTGAGATATGCGCTCTGATGTTAGAAACTGAATACTTGGCATTGACTGTCAGTTTGTTTCTGGCCCAGTGAGCATGTCAGCACAGCATTGTCCTCTGTAGGGATATCATCAGTAGCAGTGCAGTATATCAAAATCTTCTTAAGAACACGACACAAGCCAGTCACTTAGCCTGAGAGAAGGAATTTGGCCTAAATGCTGCAGCAAGAGCATTCACACTGCATGTACTGTGGGAAAAAATCAAAGAAAACAAACTGTCAGAGAAATTAAACGTTTTAGCTCAACACTGCGGCGCACTGTGGCTAATACGTGTTGAGTTGATCACACTTACATGGCTGTCAAAAATAAATATGAAAACTCCGCATCCATAAAATATGTGTGGGTCTGTCTTGAATGTTTCATCTCACATAAGTCCCATATAATGAATCACAGTTCTAAGTCTTCAGTTCCGGCAATAATAAGATCCAGCCCGCTGTGTTCGCATGGTAATTTCATCCAGCGTCTAACCCTAAATGAATACATACGTCATGTGGTTTATATACTGTATCTGTATTAGTTTCTCCAGAGCTCCGCGAAAGACGCCTCTAATTTCAGTTTTTGATATCCTAAGTATGCTTTATGCTTGTGGTGACATGGAATGCTCTATGGGGACAACCCCATAATCTCCATGTTTATTGGTCTGTTTGCCAGACGCAAGAGTGAGACGACTGCACTAGAAACTTTCCAGTGTATAAAGAGATGCAGCAGAATACAGACACAGCTAAAGCGGCGAATGTTTTTAAGGTTACAGTTCAAACCTGTGTGATGGCATAATCTATTTAATTCTATCAGCTGGTGAGTTCTGTCAAATTCAACACATTTGTATGACTTGCTGTGAGGGAGTAAGAATGCTTGGTATGAAACAAGTAAAAAATTAAACAAAAGTTTCATGTTGACATTGAGCATGCAGATAAAATTTTTGTTTTTAATTTGTTTTTATTTTGACTTATTTTTTTATTTTCCTATCTTGCGTTTTGAATTATTTGATTAAGTCTTTTATAGACCAGTGTATCAGTGGATGATATGGATAAACTCCTGTGCCACAGTAATAAATTTTTTGTGATATATTTACCTTTGGTGTAGAAAATCTGCAAAATCAATTGCTTTTTTTTAAATGGATAAAATAACCTTGACTAATGTTTATTTTTGGCTAATCCAGCAATTTTACATCACAGATTAAAGCAATGCTATACAACATTTCTGCATTAAAATGTTTAAAAAAACGCTAGACATATGTTATATATGTTACTGAGTTGTGTACTTAAATTATCCTAAATGTTTCCATCAGTGTTCAAACTGAGAAATGCAGAATTTGTTCAAGGTAACAGTGCATTTTCTGCTGTATTTAGGATTCTCTTCTCTTCTCTTCTCTTCTCTTCTCTTCTCTTCTCTTCTCTTCTCTTCTCTTCTCTTCTCTTCTCTTCTCTTCTCTTGTGTTTGCAGTAAAACTTCTAATAAAAATAGTTGTTTAAATTAGTTGTTCACAATATTTTTTTAATCCAAATTTAAATATTTATAACTAAAGTTGTGTTACTATTAACTCACATGTATTTTGTGTGTGTGTGTGTGTGTGTGTGTGTGTGTAGTGTGTGTGTGTGTGTGTGTGTCTCTCCTGACTCTCAGGTGCCCTGTACTGACAATGCGCCTTGTCCATTATCTCCTTAATGGTGACTTCTTCTTTACCTTAGCGCACTGTGAACTGAACCTGGCTACCCTGTCAGTGTATCAGTGTACTGAAACACACCCATATAGAGTTTCCCTGTCATGAACCAACATATACACACTGGGGTCTACAAGAGTTCAAAGTTCTTGGGTGTCCTAGGGGACAAACCAGAGTGAAAGGATAGACTTATTTTGGTCTAAATTACTTCAAATGACTTTAAAATTACACCCTCCAAAGTCTAGACTCTTTGAAAATGCACTATAATGCCTATATGGTAATAACATCCATTATAAGGAGGTGTGTGTCTCCAATGAAATCTCAGCTAGAGCCATATCTTTAGATTTTAGAAGAAAAAAATGTGTTGAGGATAACCTTTAAAATTTGCACCTGCAGATGTCACCTAAGTGTTTCCTGTACAACATTTTTCAGTGATCTGAGGGAGATTACAAATGAAATGGGTGACTGTGTCTAATTGGCTATTCCCTTTGATCCCGGATCAATCTCTACCATATGAGCTGTGGTTTTGGTTGAAGGGAAAATTGAGAGGGATGGCAACCTCATTTCCCAAGTTTACCACAAGGTTCAAGCGTCTATAGCCTGTGGTCAGTTCCTCCTTGTATGCTCTCGTTATGTCTGTCTGCTACCCTCTCTTCCTCCTCCTCCTCCACTCATTTCTCGTGTTTCTCGCTACTCCCTCAGGAATAAAGTGACCCTGCAGGGCCATTGATGTATTCACCTTTAAGACCTTTTGAAGCTAAAGGTGGCTGCCTCCCTCATATCTCACAGATTAACAACTAACCACATCCAACGTGACACACATGTCCACACTCCTCAGTGAGCCCAATCCCTTATTCCATACCTGTGCTTGATTTGTATTCGTCCACAACAATGTGACCTGAGGGTAATGAGCACAGATAGAATAAAAAACACAAGGTTCTCTGCACCTACAACAGACCCTCCATTGTTATAGAGTCCCTGTATCCAACATGCACGGAGATATTTTTGCATCTTGAGATGTTTAATGGCAGTGTCAACAGCAGCAGCAGCAGCTCAATTGAAATGGAAAAGTACTCTGAAATCAGAAAGGGGCTCTAGCGAGCTGCCTGTGAAAGCACTCAGGCTCATCTGGAGCTGTGGGCCGCAGCGCAGGGGAATTCAAACCCCACCTGTAACTCATTATACCCGGGCCCGGCACTATGCACCATCCACATTTTGATCTTTCTCCATTTCATCTGAAATAAGTTCCATGAAAAAGAGCAGCGGATTCAGGGCGTTAGTGTGTTAGGCTCGGCGGCCGACACAGCTGCCTACACCGACTTCCTTTCCCCCTTAGCTGGCCCCTGACTGTGGAAGATTAGAGACAGATTGCAGCTCGGGACTCTGGCCTCACCGTATTGAGAAAATGACAAGGAACATTCGCCATCACTAGTCTGCAGATTTTGTACTGATTTAGTGTTTATATTGCAGTTAAAGCAAAGGATTGAAAGCATGAAACAGCAGCAGGTTGGTATTTGATGTTTTTTTCTTTTTGCCCTGTTAGTTGCATTTGGCTGCGTATGCTTGTATTGAAACTGTGACAAATTTAAACAAACATCTACTGTGCTGTTGTGTTATGAAACTACACAGACATTTATATTTTGCATAGTGCATGCAAAATGTAGTGTCTGAAATATATTAAAGTTAAAGCACGACCGATACGCGATATTATTCACCTGATATCAGTCTTCATCAGTATCAGTATATATGTTTTCCAATATGCGCCTATATGAAAACATCTTTTTAAACAGAGAATAATGCAGATTGTTTATAGTTATTAGTTTCATAGACTTGAAATATTCTGCTTCTGTTGCACATCTTTGTCAAGTGTTAACCAGTTTTTAGCGATCGTTGCAAATACCCTAACAAAAATAAAGTATTTAACTTGAAAAAGTTCAAAACAAATAAATGCTTCTGGTCAGTTATTCAGTTGTATTTGAGAGAACATGTTCAGTAAGCTTACAAACAAATTTCCTTTTACATTTTCTCATTTAGAGATGATTGAACTCTGCACATTACATCAATTCAACTCATCAGTCTAAGTCAAAGGAAGAACTCGTGTTGGCCAATATATGGACATTAGAATTTCTTTTCTTCCTAATAATGGTTTCGGGATCTGCCCCAAAAATCCAGTATCAGTTGGGCCCTAATTAAATTACAGCAGACCTATAATGAGAACATTTAAACAAATTGTAAAAGCTGCTGTTAAGACACTTTTTGTATTATAAGCAATGTAACTGCATCATTCAATATTTGATTAAACAACTAACAAGCAAGCTCAAAAATCAGGTATCCTCTTTCATTATCATAACACATTTTTCCAACAAACTTACTTAATGTTTTTGGAATAGTTGAATTATACAAATGTATAGAGCCCCCACGGCAGGGGTTTCAGGTTTGGCTCTCTTTGTCTGACAAAGACTCAAAACCTGGCATCGCTGTTGTCTGGGTTGCACTCCAGTAAGCCCAAAAAAATGCTCCAGAATTTTCAATGTCGATCCTTCACTCTCTAGTTTAGACACAACATTAACAAGCGAGCTGCTTGCCGCAGAGTCAGATGGATTGAGTTAAATAAAATGAGCCGTACTAATATGATTATTATATAAAGCATTTAATGGGGGTTGCTGATACTGTTTTGCTGAATATACTACATGACTCTGGTCGAGTCAGGTATGTTTAGCATTCAGCATGTTCCTTACTGTAATGCAAATTGCCTTTTGTGTATTTATGGAAAATTTGTTCTCTGCTGCAACTACTGGCTGACAAAGTAGCAATTTGCCACTAAAAATGGTGCTTGTTTGGTAGTTTTGTTTCCCTCATCAGCACAATTAGGCCCATTTATTTCCTCCATCTTCTGCTAACCGGCCGTTTTCCTTTGGAGAGCCAATTCAATCTCTCTATGAGTACGCTGTTTAGTCAGGTTTATTAAACACACCAATTTAATAATGAATTCCTTTTTTGCTGGGAAGGTCACTACACAGCATCTGGGAAAACAATGCTCTCCTATGTTGGGCCAGCACATTTTAGTGGAGGGCATAAACATTTATATTTTGCATTAGTAAATGTGAACCACTGGAAACATAATGTGTTTGTCTAAAGTTTAAGGAGGTTGTCTAATTAATTTCAAACTTAATGTCTACAAGCTTTTAATAGCAAAAGCTCTGTCTGGCTCACTGTGCAGCAAACAAATTTCTTGCTAAATTCAACTGGGATAATATGATACACATAAGCTCAAATGTTCTGGGAAGAAAAGACTGAATGCAGTAGAAATATACATCTGCTACATATGTAGTAACAAGACAACTAAATATCTACTTTACATTAGTGAGCTGAAAGCACTGCCACCATAAATGTATGTGTTGAACATTCTCCGACCAGTACATAGTAACTTCTCTATAGCAACTAAAAAAATATCCATCTTAATAAGTCACTTAATCAAACTGCAGGATCTGACGTAGAAATGTATTTTTCTTGAAACAAGCTGATGAAAAATCCATCAACCGACTGAGATCATGTGTTTCTTTTAATGTCATGCTAAATTACTTATGACAGTAATTTATGACAGACTATGGTTTCCTGTCTCAACGATTGTAGGCGGTCCAATTTGAGAACATTTACCATCATTTGAAGGGTAAAACATGGAGTTATAAATATATATAGTGTATGGGCAGTAATGATGACAGGTGTCGGGTTATTTGCAGGAAGGTTTCCATGCATCTTTCTGACCTTGGGCTCATTTCCCTGTTGGCACACCCCTGCAGCACACAGGAGCCCTCTGTGAGATGACTCATGCTTGACCCACTGGTAGAAAAACATCCTTGCATTGTGTGTGTGTGTGTCATGTATTTGTCTATGCATTTTACTGGTTTATAAAGCTTTGTGGAACAACTGAAGTGCAGTCATTGGAGAGCAAAGCTGGAGAGCTTTTAAGGACTGCTTGTGATGTTCAGCATAGAATTTATTACCAAAAAAAAGATCCTTGTGGATTAGATTGACACTTCTTTAGTGGTTTAATGAGCCACATATTTTAAGCAGCCAATTGTAATTTTATATATTAACCTTGCATGCTGACAAAACACAGCTGATGTAGAAAAAAACAGTGAACATCTGTGAAAAGATGTGACCGATCTGATCAAGTATTGGGGCCTTATATTTGATGGAACTGGACTGGATATGAGACTCATGTCACCAGTCCACATTCTGGTCTACATTCCACAACTTTGCATGTTTTCTATTTGAAAATACTGTGCTAAGCAGCACAAATTATAGATGAATAGCGTTTTTAACCTCTACTCTGAATTAGCATAAACTGAAACACGTTCAAGTTTGAGCTTGAAAAGCTCAAACAGCTGAAGTGAAAAAATCAGTCATGGTACAGTAAACCAGTACAACAATGACAACTACCAACATAAGCCAGCATAAATCACAATGTTCTGAACAAAAAACACATTACGAACACTAACAAATAACATTTGCATTTTGGAACAGAAAATGGTAAAGTTGGTGAATGTAACGAGGCACAATCCTCCAGTCCACAATGGTTGAAGGCACCATTGCACAAGCTACATTATACAAACTAAACAAGCTTTGCAAATGGTGAAAATCCTGATTCAGAATCAACTGACAGAACTTTTAATCACTAAACTGAAGTCCATTTTTAGCCTCATGCAATCTTGCACATAATAATAGTAAAAATCACTGGCAGATATCCAAGTTCAGATATTGGAATTGGACTGGAAATGAAAAAAGTGGATTGGTGCATCTCTATATTAGTCCAGTGTTCATGTGTCTTTCTGTCTGTTTTAATTTCTCCTCATATGTATTAAGCACCTGGCCAGCACTTTGAATGTGCTGACACTCTCGTAGCTGAAAATCAAAATTAAACAGACATGCCAGTGTTTCCCCTCAGACACCTTGCGCGAGTGTCTTTTCCAAGGCAGGAGAGAGTCTGAATGAACTCCCTGTGGAGTTGCCAGAAGGAGAGTTCGGCTCAGCAAGGCCAGGTGATCTTACCTGCCGACAGATGATAGCTGCATTGTTCTCTCTGACTCCTCTGTTTGAAAAGTCCTCTGGATTCAATCGCAAATGCCCCCGCTGCTTTGATACAGTTGCCTGGATACCAAGTCCACCTGGACTAGCATATGGTCACAGCATGCCGCTCTTCATGTGAGACAACTGCTCAGCCAAAACAGTCTTTTCCTCCCTCTCTCTCTCCCTCCTTCCTACTCTCCGTGTCTCTCTACCTTTCTGTTGATATCTTACTTTTTTTTTATCCCACTGAAAATTATTTTCCTGTGCTATAAATGTGCATACAAAAATGACATGATTATACAGCAACAACACAGGATTGCGCTTGATTTTACAGTGCACTAATAAGACGTAACAAGCTGTACTTTGTATCAAATTAGACAAAAACTGAAAATGGACAGTATTTAGACCCTTTACTAGACTTGATGAGAATGCAGATATGGACACGTTACAACAGAACTACACTTTAAAAGTGTATTGTTTCCTACTGTTCAACCTTTGTTAGACTTTCTTAGAGGGTAATTTGGGACACATTACAACAGAACTGTACTGTAAACTAAAGTGAAATCACATATCTCTTACTTAAAACAATCTATGAACCAGATATACCAAACTAAGGCCAAAACTATAGAGGAAGAAGAAAGTCTAATGAAGGGTCTATTACTAGTCTTTGTCTAATTAAATATAAAGTACAGCTTGTTACGTTTTATTAGTGTGCTGTAAAATAAAGTGTGACCCAACATAGTTGTGAGGGAAGAGGAAACAAACGGGAAATTCACCCAACTGCCCCCAGCCAGAAGCCGATGCACCTCAAACTGTCTCAGAGGTCTTAATTCTGTCACTGATGAGGTTGGCCTGCACGTCTCCAGCTCTAATCACTTCTGCAGATAGTCTGAGAATAGACATGTGCGGGGGCTCGCCCTTCTCCTGAACGCAGCCTGTGAAAGTTACACTGACAGGCGGAGAGGTAGCTGTTCAGAGTAATTATACACCGGATGATGGATGGGTCATAGCCAGAGACTGACAGGAGGGATATGGGCTAAGGTTACACTGCACGGCCCCTTGGAGACTTGCTTAAAGACGTAGAGAAGCAGGCAACTGAGATGAAAATCATTAGATGTTCTACAGACTGTCGGTGGATGACATGGAGCAGACAGAGACCGCGTGGGCCCCGGAGGGAGTTTGATCATAGAACAATAAGCAGCCAGTCACAGTAGAATGCATATCAATTCCTCTGACTGACTTGGTGATGGAGATAACAGCTTGTGTCTGTATATGACAAAGTGCTTTATAACTCTATAAAAATGCCTTTTATAGACTCTGGACAAGTTACTTGTTGTATCATAATAAATGTCTGTGTGAGGCAGTAAATTGTCAAAGTCTAACATTCTTTGCCATTTTAGATTTCAGAAAAAAAAGACAGAATCAGCCAATTATACGCCATAACATACACTCTTAGAAATAAGGGTTCCAAAAGGGTTCTTCCAGAAGGGCTAAGGCTCTACGTAGTACTGTTTTCTTCTGAAGAAAGGGCTTGACAAGGGTTCTTTCTAACACTAAGTGTTCCATTATGAACCATTTTTGGAAGAAAGAGTTTTTTGAACGTTTGATGAATACTTGAAGAACTCTTTCATCAAATGTTCTTTGTACCATAATATGAAAGGGCTCTCAATAGAACTCCCTGGGTGGGTTCTAGATAAAAACCCTTGGAGTATAAAAGGATACTATGTTGAACCCCTGATGTTCTCTGTAGAACAGAAAACAATTGGAGCATAAAAAGGGTCTCAGTGGAACCCACTGGGTGGGTTCTTGTCGGCACGCAGAATGTGGAGAGGTTATGGATAGAACCTGCAGAGGGTTTTCTGGGTGGAACCATTACACCACAGAAGGGTTCTCTGTAGTTCCTGTCATAGGCGGTTCTGGATGAAACCTTGTACAGATGGCTCTAGGTATAACCCTTTATGTAGAGTTCTAGGTTGAACTCTCTGAAAGGTTTCAAAGTGGAACCTTTCTAAAAGGTTCTACCAGGAACCAAAAATGTTCTCCTATAGGGACAAGCTGAAGAACGCTTTATGTAGGTAGCATCTTTATTCCTCTGAGTGTATTATCCTAATCAGCTTTAACTCTATGTATAGGAAACGGCGTTGAACTTGACTGTGAATACTCATTAAATATGAATGGAAACAAAAAGCACATTTAGACACCAGCTGTTTCATCAAAGCTCACATATTTAGACACTTTCTTTCTTGTGTCAACCTCTAACTCAGTGTGAATGAATGGATTAGTAAATTTAGGACCGCAAATGACTGTGATACAACACTTGTGACTTCAAAGACATCTTCATACACTGACATCTTTCTCTTTCAACTGTCCCATTAAATTTAGTAATAAAGAACAGCAGTGTAAAGATACTCACAATTTGCTTTTCAATCCTCGAAATATGTTGATAATGAATGTGAAATAGATTTGTTATGTGCATAATCGAACAATGATGTTCTGTGATTCCTGCAAACTTGATTGAACTACAATGAAGGCATATAACTCATTTATAAAGAATCTGACATTTTTTCCTTTTGAACTTGTCTTTTATGTGTTTTCTACACATGAACACAGGGATGTAGACTCAGCGCGGGGTTTTAGTGAGCGCTGCTGCAGGGAGTGATGAGAGATGAGATCAGAGGTCAGCGGTACATATGGTGAACTCTGTGCACGGCTCAGGTTAGACAACAGATGCAAACACCTGCAGCTTCAACAGACTCACCTCTGTCAGGCTGATGTTGGCACAACCACTCACTGATCACATTACCATATGTTTAAAAAAAAAAAAAAAAAAAAAAAGAAAAATGTCTTTATATGCTAGTGTCATGAAGTAATGGTTGATGGTGATTGTTGGCAGGGACCACTCCCCCGGTCCAAACTGTGAAGTGAAAGTATTCAATAGGCTGGGCTAGAGCTGCAGCTAATGATTATTTTCATTATCAATTAATCTGCTGATCATTTTCACAATGTATCACTTGGTCTAAATACTTGCAAAAAATACTCATCACAATTTATCAGAGCTGAGCGTGTTGACTTTAGATCACTTCTTTTGTCCAAACAAATGTCCAAAACCCAAAGACTCTTCTTTCACCATCATAAGTGGCAAAGAAAAGATGAAAATCTTTTTAGACTTTCAGTTTCACGCTGGACACTAACCCCAGCTTCCTGGGTGAAGGAGTGGTGTTTTTTTTTACCTGTCCAGTCACCCCACCTCCTCCATACATGGACTTTCTTGCTCTGTATACTATGTCACATGACATTTTGTTAAATTTAAGGGCTGGCATATCACCTGCATGCAAAATTGGACTTCGGTGTATGCACTGTGCTCAATGTCAGTCTAAGGTAGCATTATTTGTATGTAGATTGAAGAGAATGGGCTGATTTATCATTGAAATTTGCTGAATTTTCAAAATGCACTGCAATTTACTGAACTGTTTTAAACACGTAATCAGTCATTTGTAATGGATGATATTCTGAAAGTACAGTAATTGTCAGCATTCCTCAAGATATTAGTTATGAAAAAAAGGTCACGTCTTTTTCTCGCTCTGCACTGAACTTTTTAATGTTTGCTTGTCGCTTGACTACACTCATAGATTAAAGAAGTTTTTTTCTGCAGCTTTTTCAGAATGGATCATTTTAGGGAGAAGCAGTCTGAAACTGTTAAATAATTCAGTGCCGACAATGACAATTTGTTTAAGATTATTACTGTATTTTAAACTGTAGTTTTATCTCAGTGTTTCTATAAAAACCTCCCAACATTTGTCTTTGGGTGGTTGCAGCTTGCGAGGCAGCTGGATGAATAAAACATGACTCGGGTGCATCGTTTAGCCGATTCCGCATCAAATCTGCTCTGTGCTCTGCTTGAATAATGTAGATAGGTCCCATCGAAAAGGTCATTGGATATTACCTTTCATTTTGAGCTTTAATGTGTTTTCTCCAAACAGGTGGTATCTATTGCAAACAATGTAAAGTCAGCAGGCTCCCCCAGAGCCACCCAGGCAGAACTGAATAAAGGGAGTTGGTAAAATCTCAGTGCACGGTGACTGCCGGGTCGTCTTTACTCGTATTGCAAAAACAAAGACGGGAAAGGGAGCTGCATTTGCATATGAAAGCTAAATACTCAAAGACCTCAATGTGCCTTTAATTACAAATACCACAAGCAATGATTACAAGTTGTCACACAGTGTAGAGCTTTCTTTGTATTAAGCAGTCATCAAGTTTTCTCCTGAATCGCTCCAAGCAACAGATCTCATCAATGATAATAGCTGCTGATAGTATCCTAAAAGGATTATATAACAGTTACGTCTAAATAATTTTTGTCACTCTTACTTATTCCAGATAATGGGTCCCAGTGCGCTGTGTCATCTTCATGAACTTCTGCCACAGGTGCTAACAATGCCGCTCTCATTGCACTAAATTAAACAATCATCTCTAAAATCATAACGGGCTGCAATTAGTTAATTACACAAGCAAGAGCAATTAGGAGGTGAGGCAAACAATGCGTCGTGACTGGAAACAGCCAAGGGAGTTCTCCTCCTGTCAACACTGATTAATTCAGCCGAACACTAAACTTATTTGTCCCACAGAGAACGGCGCCCATGACAGCTCACGTGTCACTTACAATATGTGTCACATCCAAGCAGAGATGATATCTTATGATATTGACAGATTCTCCGGATGGTGAAAAGAGGCAGGGGGTCGTTAAGTAGTGATTTCTGGTCAAATGGAAATGCCCCTGTCTCCGTCTCCTCTACCAGCTGTTCTTCAGTAAGAGGAGACTCAACATCTTCACCAGCAGGTGTTTGACAGGTAATTTGCTGCTAATTTATTTGCTGCTTTAAATCATGTGACAGTTTCGGGCAAGCCCGGCGCCTGGGTCATAGTTCAACCTGGACATCCTGTAAAAGTGTCACCGAAGCAGATTGGCTTGACGGTCTCCGCTGAGAGGGATGGAATAGCTGGAGGGGAATGAGAGGGGAGAGAGTGAGAAAGAGGGGGAGAGGAGGAGATGTAGTCAAAGGGACAGAAAGAGAGACAGATAAGAGCGGCAGAGCGGAGAGCGAAGAGATCGCCCATGGGCAAATTCACGCCAGCCTGAGGCTTCCAGACAAAGCGTCAAAGCTTGGCGGAAATGTGTAAAAAATGCATTTGTAGCCAGAGCTGTGGTAGAAGTGGACTGGAGTTTTTACTGACAGCGATTTCTCACAGGTTTAGCAGAGAACAGACACATTATCTCCACACCGCAACACAGAAATACACTAAATGAGGCATTTCTTGCAGAAAGTACGGATGCCAGGGTGAGGAAATTTTCCAGCCATTTAATAAACTTGTGACAACACCAGTATTTTCGATTGTACCAGACACTTGATAAGAAAAGACATGAGCAATGGCAGTATCTGTAATGCTCTCAGTATCTGTAATGCTCTTCAGATCTTCCCCTTTGAACAAAATGATGGCTTGGTTCATTATTAAGTTTCGGGTTGCCGTGTCAGTTCCCACGCCGACCCCAGCAACTGTATCTGATGTCCACAGACAAGCTGTAAAATAGTGTTTACAGTAAGCACACCAGTTGTAATGATAGCTTCATGTCAAGGCTAGGTTGGTTAACTTAAAAGTACCATAGCTCACCATGAGGAAGGGCGCAGAGGCAAAGTGCAGCACTATGCGTCATGTCTGTCTGGTATACAAACAGCTACAGTAAGCTAAATTTGACATTGGATTTAGTTAAGTTTGCAAACTATATGCCTGTTCACAAGTGTCATAGCTCCATCTGACTGCTGATATTTTGCCATGCATTACTTTTACTGGCAAGAGTGTGGTGTTTTTAATCTTATGATTCAGGGAACTCCAAAACACTTTTCTTCCATCACTCTCTGCTTGTTTGTGTCCCTTCTGGCTACATCGCCACATAGCTACACTGGTTATCTCACTAGTTGTGCTTGAAAGGTCAGTGGCACTCAAGGCCAAAGTTGAAATAATTTGAACTTTTAGTCCAGCACTCTGTGACAGTGTCCCACGGTCTGCCACTCCAAGGAAAGCACCTCAGCCTAGCTGGGCTCTGCCACCCACAGGAAAACTGGCTGGCTCAGCAGAGAGCAGTTTTACCACTGATCATATGTGGGTACCTTTAGTTTTTCAAAGTAGCATCAGCTAACATCTTCATGGTAATGTAGTACTTTTATGTCACGTCTGTTTGGAGATGCTGGGGCTTTGTATAGTAGCCCTTCTAGTAGATTTCAGTCTGCAAGACCATGTCCCGTTGTCAAGAAACCTCATGTCAGGCTGTGATCAACATATAGCTTTATGTTTAAAACTATACTAATACTCTGCTCAAGCTGCTATGTAGAGAAGACACTTTCAATTTATAATTGTGTCGTCTGTATTGATAACATGCTTAGATGGTTTGGGCAGTGGGCAAGTAATGTAATCAGTGTATGCTTGAACACCGTGTAACCATTCTTATTGCCAACTCAGCAAATACAGTCTTTTTCCCAGGAGGCCGGGGTTCATGTCCCAAGTGAAAACCAAAATATTATTAAAAGTTACATGCATGTGCATTACATGACTTGTGTCATGTGATATACCTAATGTAATGTACTTATTGTGACCCTAAACATGGTGTTATCCTAAACCTACCAAAGTAGTTTTGTTTTGTTTTTTGCCTAAACCTACACAAACTGTGACTGTTTCACAATGTGAATCAAACCTACCAGATAGAAAACCAATCGGACACAAGCAAGCTTGGTGCTTTTCAGTTATAAGGATTGATATTCTACTAATATACTACTTCAGTTCTTTATTATTTACTCTCCTAGCCATTCATCTCTGATGTACACACACATATAACGTTTTAATTTGATTCTATATATTAATTTCTCTTCTTTTCCTAAAGGCCAATACAAGTCTGCAGTATTAATTTGTTTCAGGTAATTGAAAAGGATGTGATTAAACCAGCCGAATATCAGACACCGGGCCTTGAAAGGAAGTTTGCTTCTCCAGCCACTTAACAGTCTTTCTATTGATCGTTTTTTTGACTAATGCTGATCGATCTTACCTCTGGGTCTATAACCCTCTCTCTGCTCAGATGGCTGGAGTCTTGTCAGTTGTCTGTTTCCCCTCCATTGGGTTGTCCTGTCAGCTCTTAGCCAACCTCCATCACCAGCATTATCTTTGCCTCTCTCCTTCAATATTCATCTCTTCCTTTCACACCCCATAATGCTGGACAGGATGGCCCCTCTGCTGAACGGCCAATACAGTGGCTGTCTCGACCAATTAGAGTTCAATAAAAGTCCTGTTAGAGCAGAGAGGGGAGTGCATTTGTCAAATCAAAGATATACTTCAGAGCAATATCTTTGTCCATAATGAGCTAGTGTCTGTGTAAATGTAGGCTATGCACCTGTATGTACAGCATTTGTTAAATGCATTCATCTGTGTAACATTGCACATATTCCTGTTATTAATTTAATAAAATTAAACCCAAGGACATTAAAAAAGGCTGTTTTCTCTGAGGTTTACACACCTTCGAAATATCACAGCTTTGTAAAATTGCTAGTAAAATATTAAGTATAGTTAGATATTGTTAAATGTACAGTCATTTAGTGTCACGAATACTTAACAAATAAGTTTACTGTGTGTTCAGAAAGGACAGAAATAACTTGTGTGTATTATAGCTATAGACGGACCATTAATTCAGTATAGAGTATTAGTTTATCCTAATGCTTCAGTTTTCTTTTCATAATATGATTAAAGGAGTCAAAGGACCAACATAAATAGTACAGATAATCCCATTTTGTATTTCAGCTCTGACAGCCAATCTGTAACCTCAGGAGGAGACCCTTAACGTTAAAGGAAAACTGATTATCCCCTGTGAGATCCTTGAACTCCTGAGTGAACAAAGATGAGTTGTGCTCCATATAATAACTCTCTCATGCACTTGCACACACACACACACTTGTACTTTAAAATCTGTGTGAGGACCCTCGTTGAAATAATGCATCTTGTAGCCTCTAACCCTAACCTTTGCCTTTACAATTACCTGCCTAACCTTGCTAACCCTCACCTTAACCCAACCCAACCCTGAAACAAAGAGACTGTCCTCCCAAGAAATAAACAACATCAGCTGTTGCAGCAAATACCTCAAACCAAGATGTTTCATTTTTAATGTTGAGTAACTAAGCCCTCTAGTGGCTGATCTCTGAGCGAAGGAGGCAGGAGGTTTTGTTATCGAGACACAAGGTCCATACAGGCAATCGGGTTGGATGGGCATGTCAACAAAAAAAACCCTGGGACGTTGCCTTGGGAAACTACTGTTTACCTTTTTTCCTACCATGTGTTGAATCCACTGGCCATGGCTGCACCGCGCTCTGGCTGTGACAAGGTCACTGGAGCTCGTCTTTCATTTTTCCAAACCAGTTTAGATCAAACCACGTCCACTTCCATTTTGTATGACGAAGGCACCGGTGGTATATGGCAGCTAGTGAAAACTACATTAGGCTGGAAGCTTGTTTTTCTGTGGTAGGTAAACAAACAGCCGAACTGTGGTGCTGATAGAGCGGATTGTGATCTGTAGTCTCCCCAGTAAACACATCGAACTCTTCGGCTGTGTCACTCCCTCTCACCCGGCCTGCTGCTTCTCAGAAGCACTCCTCCAACGTAGCTGCTCTTCGCTGCCAATGTCTTGGGACAAGGCAGAGCGGACAGGCTGGGTGTTGCTCCACATACACCAAGCTTGAAAAAACAACAGGCGCAGCCAGGAATACTTGGTTTCAGCAGCAGTAATGCCAAGATGGTGACCGCAGGGTCCACTAAACAGCGGTGCCCCCATGACAAGCAACAGCAGGCAAGCAAACTACATCTCACAACCCGCTGTATGTCCACTGGCTGTTTGTTCGATAATAATGAGTGATGATGTCCTGCAAATATGTCCGTCAGATCAGGAAGCATGCCATTTTGGTGGGTCATTGTACTCACCATGTATTTTGTCATTTTATGTGAAGGACTTGTTGCTGAAAAGACCAAAATGTCCTTGCTTTACAAAAATGTTTTCACCCTCATGGTCTTACATTCCAAGATAAAAGTAAAGAAAATACCTTCTGTACACTTCTCCCTCTCATCCCAAGCTCTCTAGATAATGGAAAAATTGTGTTTTCAAGCCACTTTTGCTCAGCATTTTCTAAAACACTACCAAGAATTGTACAGTTCATTTCATACTTTTTTTTTGGATAAGAGCCCTTTAAACCTTGGTGAGCTGAGAAATATTACTCACAGACTTCCATAATCAGTGTTGTTTCTGTGCTATGGTAATTAGGCCTTGTTAATATGTCAGATTTTAACGCTGAATTTTTGACACTTAACACTGCATAAATATAGAAAGACTTGGATAAACGTGCATACAAGTTGAAACACAATGCCCAGTAAGCCTAGGCATTCCAACATGTGAACAAATAGCCATAAAGCTACAGTACACAGCAGTGCTCGCATGTCCACGTTCACACAAAGCTGGGAGGTGAATAACCATCTGGCTTCTGTTTCCCTGCGCTGTGTGATTTACACTCTGAGGCAGAAGGCTGAAACTTTAGCTTGACATTGCACAGTGCGCTGCTCCAATCAGGGCCTCCATCTTGTGTTTATGGATCGCAGCTACCAGCTGTTAAGCACTTCCACTTGAACTATAGTCATTTCCTGGCACAGACGAAGGAGGCCAGTGAGTCAAAGGTTCACTCTGACCCAAGAGAAACGAGGAACGCTCGATTCTGGCTTCGCTGGTGAGACGAGTTTCTCTCAGGTGCTCAAAGAGTCCAGCAATGAATTGAGGAAAACAGTTCGCCAACATAAAGTGCAGCGTTTCAACTTTTGTGATCTTTTCAGCAAATGTGCTGCATTTATGTTGAACTTGCAGCTTTTTCCTCTGGTCAAAGGCAAAAGGGCAGCTAATATTTCACAAGTGACAGCGAGTGGTAGTACAGGTTTCCAAGCTGAAATGGTGCTTGTTCTAATGCTGTATTTGATATCATTATTTTCATTTAAAGTAAATATATCTAACACTGTGTCCCTCCAATGTATTTAAAAGAGCTGAACAAAATGTCTTTATAATACATAAATTAAATTCCAACACTACTGCAGTTTATAATTACAGACAGTCAGTATCTTTGAGTATTATTGTGAGTGAGTCGTTTTGAGCTTTACAGAAGTCATGTTTATCTTGGTACGATCTCTTGGATTGAATTTGTACAGTGGTTTCTATATTCCAGTCACTCAATTGCTTGTAGTGGTAACGTTATTCGAAAAAGTTTCACTTTTTACCAGATGGTGTTGGTGTATCACTTTCTGGGGGAAATTAAATGATGATATTGCATGATAAAATTATCTAAATAAACAGTATTACTTACAACATTCAACAAATATAATAAACACTCATAATAAACACTCATTTTAACTTTTTTTTAAGGTTTTATGCATGAACAACGGCATGTACAGTTTTGCTTCATTTATTCTTTTGAAGTTCTTCAAAAAAATATTGATTTAAGCTTTACTCTGAACATACTAAATTAAAATCACCTTTGACATATTAAAAGAAACCTCTTCCTGAGGCTGTTTACTTGTTTCTTCTGTTGCTCATCACATTATTCTCTCACTAAAACCTAATTAAAGCTCTTTAAAAAATGATTGGCAGGGTTCAACATTGTTTTTTTTCACTTTCCTGGTCAGGCAAGTGGGTCAGAAATAAAAAAAAATCTGCTCAAAGTCAATTTTACTTGCCCCTGAACAAATTGTTTTATTTATTAGTGGGTATCAAAATACAACAAAGGATAAAGCTAATTGTCTTTTTTAAATCTAGGCTTGCAACCACTATAAAATCTCAGAAAATAGTAAAAGAAAATCCATCCCAGTTTCTAAAAGTCCAAGGTGATGTCTTTAAAGACATCATTTTAGCAGTACCATGGTAACCTCTTCCTACCACCAGTTTCCATGATCCACGAGCACATGGAGGGAAGGAACCTTTATCTGTATGAATGCAGTGCAGCAAAATGAATAAATGATGATAATTCAAACCCGTCCCCTTTGATTACCTTTAAATCGTGCTAAATTGTTTTTCAAATTACTGTGTGGTGACAAAAGTAATTACTGCCTGGATTATGTTTAGAGCCGCACAAGATATGCAGGGAGGTAAACGGTGGGCGTACAAAGGATGGGACTGTGACTGTGAAGACGGCGTTCGCATCCTGAGTCCTGTCAGTGGTCATGTTTAGGCAACAAAAGGACTTCAGTTAAGGTTAGAAAAAGATTGTGGTGGGTTTAATATTAACAAACAAGTGTCTGAAATCACTGCAGACTTGTTCTGTACAGTGTTAAACCAGACGATAGTCTTTCCCAATCCTTAACCACCTGTTGCCAGTGACTAAACTAATAATGTTGAAGTCGCTGAGTTCAGATTGTATAACAAGATTGGATATATAGATTGGATATATAAACCAAATTTTTAGGATGCAGTGTTGATTTATCTTGAGTATGTGAACAGGAATTATTTGAACATTTTCAATGCTAGACTGATACCAATGTCATGGTTTTTGATACCTTACTTTTAGGATTATAAACATGCTTTTCCATTAGACCCTTTTTTAATTTAACAAAATTAAACAAAACAAGTCAAATATCTTAAATACAGATTTTGTCTAAACACAAGCAACTCTGCACAGCCAAAAATAAAATGCAGTCTGAAGGTATGATTTAAAATAATGAATCTCTAATTAAAGAATAAGTGAACAAGATTACAAATCTGAACGAGCATCCAATGATTATCTTAGATGTGAAACAGTATTTGATGGTGCTACAGACACAGTTACTCAATTAGAGATAATTGTACTGTCCACCTAAGGCAGAAACATTTTTAGCTTAGGATTTTAATGATGAAGTGTGCAAGAAACAGTCAACCACAACAGTCCTATTGTACATCCATGCGCACTGTTTTAGTCCACATGTGCACAACAATGCATATTTCTAAATCTGCTTTTCTGTAAGGGCAAAGAAATTTGAAATATTGGTCATGGATTGCTAGGTTACCAGTTATTGTGTTGTATCTCCGACAGTTCTACTTGAGACCAATCGGAGCTCTGGTCAGCTGCATAAGAACCACTTCCACTTACATGCAGAGAGAATGGGCATGATATTTCTGTATCCCAAATAATTGTGTCTGAAAATAACCAGACAGGCAGAGAGAGAGTGAGAGCCAAATGAGCGGCACAGCAAGAGAAGAGAGAGAGACAAAAAGAAAGGTGGAAAAAAAGGTATAAAAATCTGAGTGCACATTCTCGTGCAGTACACGAATGACGCAATGCACTGTAATGAATATTTTGTTTAAAATTCTTACATGTGCAATTCCCCTGAATGATACTGATTAGACGGATGTGAGATTAATAACATAAAGAGACATCATGATTTGGAATGCATTGTGTAGTGTCTGGCTCCTGCTCAGGTTTAAATGCCACAGGCGGTCCTCAGGAGCCGAGCCAGTTGTGAATAAACCTCAAACATTCGGATTCTGCACGTACTGTCAAATCAATGGCAACTGCTAACCTAATCCAGCCAATCATCTTACATTACAATTAACAGTACTTGTTCATGAGGGCTCTGTGTGTTTGCTGTGATGGCTGTAGTCCAGGCATTTTACCCAAAGGTGTGAGTCAACCTCACACAAATTACAACATAAATAAACTCAACGCATTTTGTTTCCTCAGTGTACTGAATGAGAGGGGAAAAAGTCTTAAGCAATCATATGAAGGGGAAGTTTTGAAAATCATCTAAATATGACCTACTGAAGTATTTTTTGTACAGGCATTATCTAAAAAAGGGGTGAACCACGCATAAATTATTCTGCATAAAAAAAATTATCCGTTAAAAAAAAGTTCTAAGACATTATTAATTAAAACATCACTACGTGGGTATATTTACATACAAAGCTACATAAATTACATTGGCATTGATTAACATAAATTTAAGATACTTTTAAGTGATATTTAAATAACTGTGTTATATGTAAGAATTGGCCTCCTGTTGAATTCAGCCAGCATATCACCCGAAAGTTAAGCCAAAGTAACCACTAACTGCTGCCAACTTTAGCTGTTAGCCGTGCAGCTAATGGTCCTGTTAGCTGATTCTGTCCGGACTGGGAGCTTGGAGCACCAGGTTAGTTTTGGGGTTCACACTAGCACAGGAACTTTGGATTGCTTAGAGGAGGAGGTTTTAAGGCATGGCATTTTTGAATGTTTTAAACTAAAATCCTTATAGCTCCTACAAAGTAGCACTTTTATATTACTTTCAAAATATTCATGACTGCCATATTGACACTTATCAACATAAATGTTGGCAGTAGTGAATATAAACCTTTAAACCTTGCAAAAAAAAAAAAAATGTTTTCATTCCAAAGATACTGCAAGGAAACAAACCCACTGGGATATTTTGACCTACTTATGCATCTAAGAGTTAAGAATTCACTTTTGCATATTGACTGTTCTGTATCCAACTCCATGTCTCATGTAGAACACAGTATCTGGTTGATAGTGGAGAGCTCTGAACACTGCATCAGACAAGAAGACATGCACACATCTTTTTTTTGTTTGTTTGTTTTGTTGCATTTTTTTTTAAGCATGTGTGGCAGTGGCAAATTGTGGCATCACCAATTTCAGTTTTCCATTACTGTCACCTATTTGGCTTTCTTAAGACTTTGTTGTAAATGTTAACATATATGTCATAAATGGTATTTTAATGAGGCTAGAATAGTTGAAAGAACTTCTGTTGCGGGATGTGTGGGCTCATAAGGGATAGTGCCTGTACTACAGGAGCACTTGCAAGTGTTTCAAGGTTTATGCTGAGACATTTTAGAAGCATAATGCTGACAATATACTGTATATCTATCAGTGAACAGATTTCTAACAGAACACAACACAGACTAAATGGCATTTTTCTTGTTCTGAAAAGAACAACACAGTGCGTTTAACCTGTGATGTACACGTACAAATCAGTTGCAGAACCATCATGCTTTTGATGCTGATTAGCATGTAAATGCCCTCAAGTTGTACCAGAGCAGCTAAACACTCTGAAATGAAAACCTTGTGTTATGCTGCAAGGACTGAAGTCTTGTGTTTCAAACAGCAATACCATAATTGCCATAGTCTAGCATAACTACAGTCAAGTATTCAGCTGCACAAATACTAAGCCCACACAGCCATCTTACATTAATTCAATTTAAGATGTGTATCCTTCAGGGAGTAAAAACAAGGATCCTATGATGGATTTGTAAACTAATCAGATTGAAACATCAGCAAAACTCAAGAGGACTCATCAGGGTGTTTCAGATATCCACATCTGACCATGAAATGCACATGACTGGACTTTTACTGGCAAACGCAAAATGCAAAAACATGAAGAATATAAATGAGTTGAGCAGGAAAATGAATGGGAAAGAGGAGACGGTCAACGCGGCACAGAGGGACGATGCAAGAGAAGGAAAGAGAAAGAGGCAGAGAATGAGAAAGCAATGATGGTGTAAATCTCTCTGAGCATGTAGTCTCCTCCATAATGGAAATGGGAAAATGCATTTTCATGATTCATGGTGGGCATTTCCACTTATGGTCTGCAAATCATTAGAGCACCAGACGTCATATTTCTGTGGCCTAAATGGCAGCTGTGATGCTCGAATCCTGGAGAAGAAAAAAAACACTGAGACAGAGAGAGTCAGATAAAGGGGTGTAAGAGGAAATAGGCTGGGATGGGTGGATGGATGACGCAGGAGTGGACGCAAGCACTGGATTTGCCCATTGGCTCCTGTCTGGTAACTAGAAAATACAGCATTTTACCACATGACCACTGGCAACCACACTTGTAATGGCTTCCAAAGACAGAGATAGGTGTATTTAGAGCTGAGGATGTGTTTTGGTTTGGTTTAGTGTATCAGAAGCAGGCTTTACAACAAGCACCCTGGCGAGAGCACGGATTTACTGGAGTTGGAATAATATTTGACACCAACATAGTTTTTGAGCTTGGGTTTTCTTTTCATGTGATGGACTGAAACTCTGCTGCGGTTACCTCCTGTGAGCCTGTCTCTCCAAGCTGCCACATCAGCACAGTATTTTATTCAAATGCCTGGCAAAGTCTTAGTAACATTAGGAAACACACAAGTCATAACCACAAGCATATGGATGCACATAAAAACACAGACGATCACATACTAACTTAATTCCAACAGATGGGCACATAGACAGAGAGGGGGGAGGGTGACGGAGAGAGACATAGACTGGAAAAGGAAAAGTAATATTACAGTGGGTAACATAAGGGAGTCCTGTGTTCTAATTCCAAAAGAAATTAAATGTGTCCAAACTGTTGCAAAGTGGTTTGCTTTTTCAACAAGCTGTAGAAAAATGAGCTTGAAGAAGAATATGTACAAGGAGAAAATGGGTAAAAGGTCAAACTTTAGTTTAGCCAAAACCAAAATATTTTGTAAATATTACAATTAGAATAATGGACAGTTGTTACTTAAAGACGTGAAACAGAGGCTGTACATATTAATTGGAATTGGAGTGTAAGTTTCTCACTAGATTTAAAATCACTGACTAATAGTTTTTGTCATAGTCTTCATCAGCATGTTTGCACCAGTGAAAATGAGATGATAACTACATAAAAAGCAATTTATGGTGATAAAAACTATGCCAAAGTCTGTTAACACCTTTGTCAACAAATAAAAGTCAGATGAAAATGTTAAGGAACGATGAGCAGAATCCGATATGACTTGGGATATTTGTTCCCCAGAATCTCCGACCCCGGTTCTCTCCTCCAAAGCTCCCTGGAGCTCAGCAGCTGTCTGTGGGTGAGTAGCGGCCGTGTCTCGCTACTCCCTACATGCTTTGCAAAGCAGTGCGATAGACACAACCTTGTCATTGAATATTTTCAACTTGCACAGCATTATATTAAACCGCATTAATTTCGACATCTTGTTTTGATGTTTTTAAAAAAACATTTCATAGCTAATTAGCATGGAGTTATGAGCACTAACATGTGACAAAAAAAAGTGAATAAAATTGATTGTGATTGTGTTGCTGGAGTATTGGTTTAGTCTGAATGACCTGTTGGTAACATCATGGTCTGTCATTTTGAATCTTTTCACAAGATAATAATATATGGGCATTGATCTATAATACATAATATATTAACATTTGGCCAAATAAATATCGGCATAGATTAGCCATTTGCCATCATGTATTAAAGAAACAGAAGAATGCATAATTGAAGAATTTTTGTATGCTCAATGTTCGACATGATGGGAAAAAGGAGCAGAAATGTAGTCTACTTAATGTTAATGTTAATAACAGGTTAATAGATGTTTCCTCCAGGAGTATGAGTTTGTACATTTTAGAGAAACATCTTGGTAATACATTAAGTTACATTTTAGTCAGCTACATATACTGTAGCTGCAGTTGACTAAAACTAAAACAATTCTGTTTATGAAAATATGAGGAAAGCTAAATTGCATTTTACTCAAAAGGCTACGATGAAAACTAAATCAAAATTTGCTATCAGAATTAACAGGGTTTTTAATTTGAAATGGGTACAGGAAGTGTGTAGTTTGTATTAACAGTGTAATGCAGTACCTTTAAACAGGGTCAAAACAGGGCTTCATATTAAAATATTCTTGTGGCAGCCCACACTTCACATCATGCTTAGTTCTGGACTGAGTAGTTGGGTAAATTTGCTTTTTTATCTGTTGTGCAGTTTAACCATTAGTGTTATAAACAGGTTGATGTCACTGTCAGTAGCCTTCTGTCTCTCATTCTCTTACTCAGGAAAAACTTGTCTGGCCTAAGTTTTGGAAGCGCTGGTCCACATGCATGAGAAGAACTCCTAGTATATATACTGTAGAGTTCATTCATGAAACGGACCATTTGTTTTGATCCCAAGGTCCTACGGGAAGAATTAAGGCCTGAGCAAGTGTGAAATTGTAGTGATCACAAACATGTCATTATAATGGACCATGAAAATTTAATATTTCCGCAGAATTCACATATGCCAACCGACTCTCTGTATTTTATTTTATTTTTATTTTTTAAATTTATTTGTTTATTGTGCTCTGTGCATTCAGTCATACAAGGGACATTACTGACAACCTTGTGAAAAGGGTTCTTAATTTACAAGAGTTCCCTGACAGGAACAAGTCAATGATCCTTTAAGGTCTGAAAACCTCTCTCTCTTTCTCCCTCTCTCACACACACACACAGCAGGAGAAACTAGAGGGTTACAAATGTGCTTTGTTAGCCTCTAAAGATTTTTTGAAATATTAAGGTTAATTATAGTGCAACATCATCAGGTTTATAATAAGAATTTGCATATTTCATTAAAGCCATTTGGTTGTATACCGCAACTTACATGACACCTTCAAAAAGCTTCCTATTAAACTGACAGCCTCCATTGGTCGCCGGCTATTTGGGACAATTTGTATCTGCATGGCTGGGGTTTAATTGAGCTGCGCTTGCTCCCACAGAGTACAGAGGGAGGCAAGGTCAGAATGCTAATGTGCACACTCATTGTAGCACATAAAGGGGAACATAAATCATATTTTCTTAAGAAAAAACACTCACACTATGATAACTCACAATTAAGATATGAATAAAGGAGTCACTTTTGAGCTGACACATCTGGTTCTCATTTTTGTGTGAATTATAGTCTTTCTGTCTCATGTCTTCCTCTTTGAACTTGTCTGTCTCTAGAGGATGCAGGACCAAACTTCAAGACATGGCAAAAAGTAGGTATAAAAAGGGTGTATGATCTCTGTGGGAATGGGAATTTTAAAATGTTTTGATATTTAAGAGCTCAGTACAATGTGTTACCTACCAGTTATTTATTTGTTTATTTATTTATTTATTTATTTTTACAAATATTTACAGATCAGGCACTATGTGAACAAGATTTTTTTTATTCTCACTTCTTAGAATCTTTTTAGACTATCATCAGTTGTCCAAGGCATGAATAATTTGTATTCTTATTAAAAAATTTAACTTGCACCATTAAAAACATTTTGATGTACACTATTTAAGGTGCCAAAAGATAAAGAAATTCTGCTGTTACCTTCCAGAATATCTACATTCAATAGATATAGTATATGCAATAAAATGTTTTACATAATGGCTACATATCTCCAAATATTTATGGTACGTACACAGCAGAAGCATCTCCAAATTCCCAAATGCAAAAATGATTACTGAAACCACTGCATGGTCTTTAAAAGCACAAAAAAAACAATTATTCTGGTGGATAATATGTATATAATAAGTACAGTGACGGAGCAACAACTGCT
The DNA here is from genome assembly GCF_056507025.1 of Lutjanus erythropterus. Classification (NCBI taxonomy): domain Eukaryota; kingdom Metazoa; phylum Chordata; class Actinopteri; order Lutjaniformes; family Lutjanidae; genus Lutjanus; species Lutjanus erythropterus. Next base: position 22,111,782 of record NC_139326.1, on the reverse strand, counting down.
CCCTAGCAACTTTTGTGCCTCTTAGGAAATATACCAAATTCTCTGCAGATACGCAAACGCCATGTTTCCACCACAAGAACTCTCCCCACGGACTAGGAACCTTTGGAGAAGCTCAGTCAGTTACCACCACAGGGTCTGGGGTCTGGGGTCTAGATTGAGCTCCCTTGGACATTATTTTATCCCCCAAAAGTCCCTGCTTGTACTTCTCAAAAGCAGTGCTGCACATTTGTTATTGGTCCAGGCTTTCTTGAGCATTTATTTTTTCATTCACTTTCTTTTTTTGTAAGAAAACGCTAGGAACCACTGAATATTTAAGGAAGTGCAGCTCAGCATGAAGATATTTCACTGAACAGGTGGATTGTTTTGTTCATGTACAACTCAGTTGTGAGCTCTGGTCACTAGATGAATGCTGTGTGGATTCCAAGACCTATTATGCAAATAGGGTAGAGCAGGGTAATTTTAGTGAGTGGGGAAGTTGCTACCCGTTGTTTCTAGGCAAACATAGCCAAAATTGTTCATGTGACCACACAATTTTGAAGAGTTTCCTACAGTATTTTACTGTCTCTGTGATAGAGTGAGGCCGAATAATGAGCACTTTTAAGCTAAAAAAATATATTTTCCATTCTAAGTGACAACAACAGCTTTTTTATTTTCAAGGAGTTATGATTCTTGTCTGAGGACAATCACCGACAAGTATGAAAATTCTCACGTGTTAGGAAGTTAGCATGACATTAGCTTGACAATTCAAGGTCATTTGAGCCAAAAGGCTTGAGGGAAGTTGAACCAGTGGTCAAGTGGTGAGTGAGTGGTTTCTGCAATTCTACATTGCATTCTTACATTTTATCACCAAAAGTATGTGACATTCTGAAATTTAGACAAGAAGTCAGTACATGCCAATCAAATCTTCAATGAGGAATTTAAACAGAGCTTGCAGAGCAAGTTGGAACAGGGGGAATAGCAAGTTATTCTAAGTGTGCATTTATAAAAATAGTGAATATTAATAATTATTTCCCCAGGTAATGTCCACCATGGAAGAGTCATATGCTGAAAACTGTTTAGTTCAGATCTAAAGTAATTTTTCCCAGGGATGCATTCAGAAATACATGTACTGTCATGCCATCAATTTAAACATGTCTCCTCCACTCTGCCCTACTCTATTTATGGTACTGAATTATTGTTGTTATTCTCTTTCTGAAAATCAAAATCAGTGAAAATAATGTTCAAAGATATCTCATGAATTGAACAAATGTCTTTCCTTAACTTCTCTATCCACCTCCATTTACTGTATTTCCCATGAAGCTGACCCCCCGCTGCATTTTTCAGCTCTAATTGGTGGAGAGCTCTGAGCATCCTGACATCACACCCTGATCCTAGCAGAGGACTGTTTCCACTCCCTCATCTTGATGATGACAATTAATTGTCCTGACATCTCTCTTGTGTAAAATCAAAGCCTGAGACAGTTGCACAGAAGATGAAAGGAGCAAAGAATCATGTTGCCACATAATTGACAGAAAAAAATGCACATTAGTGTACTGAAATGTTATCAAAGATAGAAAGTGGGACACGTTGTGCCTGTACAATCACATAATTTTTCCTTTGTTGGGCCCAAAGAGAAAAAGTCTAGACAAAAACATCAGAGAAAAAAACTTAAAGAGGCTTTTTAAAATCTCATTTGCTTTTTCTTGCTTGCCTTTGCTGGGTGTGAACTTCTTGGACCTGTACTGTTAAGTGATGTTTAAAATCCCACTTGTGTGACTGCCTCGTCTCTGCTGCACAATCACACATCCTCTCTCAACTCTCCGTCTAAACTGCTGCGTAAGAGCAGAGTCACAGCCCTGGCACTTCTTGCTCACTGCTGAGGTCTTGCACACACTTTGTCTGCCGCCAGTCCTATATATAAAAACTCAGGTCTACTCTTCTCCGCCTCTTGTCTCAAGAGGCCCTTCTCTCTACGCCTCGGCTGCTTGTTCTTCGTGATTGCGATCTCCATGCCTTTGGTGTTGCCCTCCGTGTCCCGTGCTTCCTCGTTTTGGATGAGTTTTATCACCCGCCGCACACACCGTGTCCCCGGACGAATATTCAGGTGGCTGACTTGTTACGTTTTCCCTCAGGGCGGTGTGTATCAGATAGAGAGAGACAAAACAGAAAGACACACACACACAGCAGAAGGCGAACGCTCACATGCAGATGTGAATTTGTGTGTTCTCAAAATAAAGGCATTGTCGGCTGTTATCAGTCTGTCTCCATCGCATTGAAGCTGGCTGAGATGCAGACAGCCAAATCTAAACAAGTCATTCATAGTGGAATAACCACAGAGAGGAGCTTGTTTAATTCCCTCTTTAATATCTGTCTTAGCTTTCATGAGCACATCTCAAAAACGTCCACAGAGACACGGCTCCGCTGATAGCTGTATGAGAAGGCAGAGAATAGAAGCTGCAGCATCCCAGAGCAGCTTTATAACAGCACTTGTGCTAGATGTCTGCTCAGCATGGGGTGCAGAGATGGCTACTGTGAAAACACTATCGTACTTGGAAAAGGAATTCATTCAAAAATGAGAAACTTAATTGCTCAAAGAAAGAATACAGCCTGCCAAAATTACAGACACTCTTTGAGAGGCACAAAGTCCATCAGGAGCTGGTTTCTTTTATGTAGGTTGGAGGTTTTTCCCCATGATGAGGGTTGGATGCTATTCACAGTTGAACAGATCTGGTACCACTACCCAACAGTTCCTGTTTTCAGTCATTCACTGTAATAACATAAATGGCCAAATTTTAGTTGTAAAAAGTCAAAACTTCTCTATTTCAACATCGTTCCCAATTTAGAACATTTTTTTTAGACCATTTTACACAACACATGAAATAAAACCCTTCCCAAATCCATCCCTATAAACTCCAGTATGTCACCAGGGCATTTAACTCTTGCTTTTGTGTCTCAGAGGAAGCATGTGTGATATCCTTTCTGTTATGTTGTTGTTGTTGTCACTACCACAGTGGTTCATACTGTCATATTTCTCTAAATAAATAATATGCACTTCACATACTACTGGATTCATACCAAGAACTTAGACATACTAAAATATCCCACATACTGTATTTGCATGCTAAATATGTTGGCTAGTAAAAGTCCTAAGCTAACACCAACCAAGACAGTGAAAAAAGCCTAGTTATTTCCAACAACAACCTATCCAACAAGCTAATCAATCACCTGAAGATGTCGATGAAGTTGTTGATGCCTCACTGAAAGTTTTGTCATCCATGGAGGATTAAACTTCTTTGACCCTGGCTGCAGGCTTACTTACGTTGTTTGCGGCTGCTTTCTGGCTATCAAATATGCTACAGTCTTTGGCCGTAGATATACTTAACCACACGTTTGCATTTGTGTAAGAATAGCATTCATTTCTGAGGATGTGCACAGCCATCACTTCAAGCAGGTGCAGAATATGCAAGGCAGTCATGATGTGTAAACACATTAAAATTAAAATTAAAAAGCAAGTATTTCTCCAGCCTCAAACTATTAGATATATTTTGTGTCTGTCCAGGTGTTCCCTCTGCTTAGAAGTATTGCCCTCTCCAGGTTTGCACTTCATATTACACATATTTCAGCGTGTGTTGACTGCGAGATTCTGTATGAAATGGCGACTGGAGTGCTTAGTGGTTATGTATTTCCTGTAAAATTGGTAGTTAGAAGGGACTTGCCACAGACATTGACTGGTGTTTACAGTAGCCAATAGCGTCATGTGTTATGCCACCCCTGCCTCCAGCTAAAGTGGTCCATTTAACACTAGGAGGGATAGCAACCCTGTTACCTGCCTTTTCGTGGAAAGAGAGCTCCCAGCGAACACAGCCGTACCAGGACTGAAACGGGCAGTTTGATGGCGGAGAATAGGCTACAGTGCTGAGGTAGTGTTCTCATCGGGCCCAACCCCCCCAGCCCCTCGGGTCCAACCAAACCAAAGCAGTCCAGCAAACCCCTAACTGCCATTAGCTTGGATAGCCCTGGGGCGGCAGGAATGAAACCCAGTAAGAATACATCTCCCAGCATGACTTCAGTGCTGTATCTACTGCCAATGTCGGGGGAGTTTTTGTCCATCCTGGTGACTGGTCGTGTTCACTGGAAGGTTCCTCAGGCCTGTTCTGTTGCCTTCTAATGGCAGCTAGCAGTTGTGGCTAGCTACTTTAGCAACAAGTAAGCTGATGCCATCTGTCTATCAGAAAAGCTTTATAATTGAATCACTGAGAGTTGAAAGCAGCCGGAGGGAAAACCAGATAATATTATCCCCATACAGTATGATCCAGTTTCACCCCAAGTAGTGAATAAAGTTAGGAAGTTGTGCTTTTGTACATTGATGCTTGGCACCCAGAAACACTCCACTTTGCTCATTCTGGTGAACAATTTGTTTGTCTTCCATGCTCCTCTGCGTCATGAGTGATGAAGCGTTTCAATAGACTCAAATTTAGCGAGTGCAGAATGAGTCATCAACCATTGAAATAACACTAAAATACCCAAGAGTATCTACAAAACAACTTTCTTTGTCATTACTGTGCTTTAGATAGAAGTGTTACCCTCGCCAGGTTCATTTTACATTAACAATATTACACCAAATGTCTGCATCAAGTTCTGAAAAGTATTGGTGTATAGGTGATGTATAGAGCAATACATGATAAAAATACTGAATTTGACTTGATGAGAACTTTAAAAGTACCAAGCTTGGTAACAAACCCTACTTGTGATGGTGTTTTGTTGTTAGGCACTGGGGTGTGTTTGATATCACACAATCCCTCCACAAAAAATGTGGTGGGATTCACACTCACAGGTTGGCAGTGATGGTCAACATCCTGCTAGGAGAACAGACCAATCTCCAACAGCCTGGAAGCACACAAACACGCATGACCACAAACAGAACCAGGCAGCTGCAGACTAACTCAGCTCCATGCCAGCTCTCCCTCCAGAGTCCAGCTAGAGATAGCTGTAACACAGCTAAATCTGCTCCCACATTATGGCTTTATTCACTCTGCACTGTTAGATTCATGGCTTTTAATCTTTTTTGGAAGCAAACTTTCACAAATAAGTGAACAGTGGAGCCTGATGGGAAAGCATCAGAATGACCCATGGCCAGTGACTGGGATCATCCATCCAAACAGTGGTCGTCCGTTCCATTTGTTTTATTGCAATCTCTACAGTTAAATTCAAATATGTCCACTAATGCAGCCCTATAACTACCAACGGGCCATTTCACTCATCCTGACTGCGGTACAAGGGAGGGGGATCAACAGTAACTCCCTTCACCTTCCTCTGATAGCACACAGTCATTGGTTTTATTACAGTAGATTCAGCGGGAGACATTGTAGAAGTCCACTCACGAATGAAATTTGTTCAAAAGTGTTACAGAATTTTCCAAAAAGATCCTTTTGGGAGTTTACAGACAGAGATGTTTGAGGTGGTACATGTGTGATAGCTATAAGTCATTATTAACCCAGGAGTTAACTACACTATGACGAAAACAAGGTGTTTGAGCAGCCTGCAGTTATCACGATATATCAACTGCTTGTTTCATAATCAGCAGTCGAAGCTGGTGTGGCAAATCACTCACTTAGGCTCATCAGAAAATGGTATCATCTCATTTGTTGTGGTTTTTAGCCCAAATTAGTTAAGGGATTCTGGGATTAGATGAGAATGGGGATTATACCAACTACAACATGGGGATGCAGCAGTGTGTGTGTGTGTGTGTGTGTGTGTGTGTGTGTGTGTACATGGTGACTCTTTTTTTTTTCTTCTGTTTTTAAGCTTGTATGTCTGTGTGATACAGTGGAAAAATGATGGTTGTTTCTGTGTATATGTTAGCATTCATGTGTTTGTACATATATATGTATATAAAATATATATTTATGTGTGTATGTGTGTGTGTGTTTGAGTGTGTGATTGATCTATAACCACACAGCTCTCTCCATCACAGATGGTGCAAATATGGATGCCAGCGTGATGATTCTTCCAACCCCGGTGGGGGCCAGAATGATTGTCTGAGATCTTGGAAGAGCTGGAAGACAGAATGAGGCACAAATTAGACTTGTTAACGAAGGACAATGAGTCTGACATGCAGCTGTCTAATCTCATATCTTTGAAGCATGCAGAGAACATTCAGAGGAGAGCTGCTTCCCAGATAGAGGCCAAGAACATGTTTTGTGTGCAGCAAAAGGCACTCGCCGAGCCCATATTCCGCCTGAAGATCTGGCATGACATGTCGGATATTACACAATGGGGAAAAGCACTTTATTCATTCTCCATGTTCAGGCCATAAATCAGCCACTGTGTTGCCGCGTCTGGTCTCAAAGGTTTCACTTATTTGACTGCGGTAGGAAGCACATTCACATCCCACTAAGAAATCAGCGTTGATCCCTTGTAAATGTCATTGGCTTAAGAGAAACCATATTTATTGATTGTTACCAAACAGGAACAAAATGTGGGGTTATAGTGCTAAATCAAGATGTCTGTGCTGGTAAAAAGCATCTAACAGCATAGAAGGAGTTTTTAACTGGTTATGAAATATACTTATTCTTAATGCCTGCCACTGGGTTTTTTTGAGATTTTTTTTTAGATAACTTTATTGTTGATGTTATATTTTGAAATAATTAAGCTGGAAACACATTTGTCCACAGGGCCCACCAATATCCCTGTAGTAAAGGTATCTGTTCTTTTCCTGAGTGTATAACTTCTTCTTTTACCCCCTATATTTTAATACAATTTACACCTTACATTTTCAAATCAGACTCATTACTTTAGTTTTACTGCATTTTAGGGGGATTATTGATTGTTATTATTTTGCATCATTGTGCACTGCCTTCCCAACATATAGACAAATTTGAAGCTAAATGGGTGGGCCCAGTGTTATACATGAACAAACTAAAAGAGCACATGTTCATGAATGTGGACTGAATGAATCAGTTTGCAACTAATGAACATGAAAGTGAGTGTCATTCACTGCTGAAGGAGTTAGTGACACTCACGTCGTCAGCTGATTAAAAAATTGCAGACTCACGGCAGAGAGAGAGAGAGACGGAGAGGGAGAGAGAGAGAGAGAGAGAGAGAGAGAGAGAGAGAGAGAGTGCACATATGTGGACCAAAGTTTCAATGTGATACGTTTCTTTCTTTGATCATGAAGCATGAGTTGTACATTCTGGGTTATCCTGCAGACCAGAGTCACTGTTCCTGTGAGAAACAGACAGATAGTTTGGCTCATCTTCTCTGTCTCTTCTCACCCTTCAGCTCCTTGCAGTCCTGCATTATGGTTCAGTTCATACTGATATTTTTGAGTTTCCAGTAGGAAATTTCAACAGTATGTGGGTGTTCAAGGTTCCCAACTGCTATAGTGTAAAACATCCTAAATTTTTGGTAAATTGTAGTAAATAACTATTTGTAGGTTATCCTGGCCATTCAGATTAATACAAAAACATGAATATTGTGCACCGTTGAGTATGATGTCATTATCAAGCTCCTGCATCTTTGGGAAAGAGGAAGTTCTATTTAAATTTAGAATGTAAGAAATGAAAATGACCTAGTTCATTATTGGGGCTGTGGACAAAATTGTGAACCAGGAATGTGAGCTTGCTCTTGTCAAGTGTGAACTTGCACAACACTGGATGAGACAATAACACATACTGTAGACAAGTCGATTCCTTGGTGTATCCATCAGTGTGTTTCAAACAACAGACGAGATGAAAACAAGTTATCTTTACACAGTACTGCTGGTAGAAATGTCTGTCAGAGGCTATACACATCAGAACTTGTACTTTTTCACTTTAAAAAAGTTAAAATAGCACTTCTACTTTTACCAAAGTATGTTTTTTACACAAGTATCTGTACTCCTGCTTGAATAAAAAAATGTGTATACTTTTTCCCACCTCTCTTATTGACACATTCACATGTAGTTACTGCTGCTGCTGGGTGACTTGGCCAATCTGTGATAGCTGCCTGCCAAAAACTGGCCACTACCACTTAGCATTTATTGCTAGGATATAAACTCTGAGAGAAACAACCATATCCCCCACCAAATCAAAACTGAAGAGGAGCAACAACAGGCAGCCGTCTTCCATGAGTCTCTTTTTGGCTGTTTTTCTTTTACTCAGGGAGTAATTATGGTGCAGCACTCAAACCATTAATGTAGAAATCATATCTTGCATTTAGAGAGAAACCAAAATGATCACTGTTGATGTTCAAGATCTTCTATGCAGGATGTAACATTTATCATATACATCATATTAAAGCTATTTCATAAAGTTAGCGAGTGCAGGGTTTGGATTTCACCACACACTTCTTGGCCTGATGTTTACTTTCTTTGGCATGAGTGGGAGCTGAACCTTGAACCTATAGTCTCTGGGGTTTTCAAGCGTTTGTAGACCAATCACAGGAGGCGTGGATGTGATATGTGAGATTTCAGCACGGTGTGTGTAGCCAAAAGCACTTAATGTTATTTCTTCCCCTCTGTCAGAGATTACAAGGAGACAAGTTTAAGAGTTATAATGTTCTCTTACATGACCTTACAAGACCAAGCTGACTGATTTTAATGTGGCTGTTCACATGAGTTATATTATTCTCCTGCTCCCTCGTAGGGGGATCCATCCCCCCACCACTTCATAGCTGCTGTGGTTGTGGCCAGTGGTTAGACAGGCCTTGTCAACAACACTGTAGGACTGTGACTTTAATGTCCTCTCATCTGAAACAGAGCAAAAATTGCCACAAAGTATAAATTAGCTGAACTATAATAATGAATGAAGAGCATAATGAGATTCTACAAATTGCCTTTCATTGTGCGTTCTCCCCTTTGGGTCATTAGCCGCAGTCCCACATGACGCTGCAGATCAGGAAACTACATGTAACCGTTAAGAATACCAGTCAAGCACATTTTAGGGCTCATTTGCACAGCGTGCGAGGAATGCGGGGCTAAGAGCTCACAAGTCTGGTGATTAACGCCTGGCTCCATTTTATTCTTCATGAAAATGGATTACTTCAAAATAATCCCATTTATGAGATCATAAATATCTTGACTCTGAATTCATTCGCCTTGGAGCCTTTGCATGTTTGTGGCAGTCAAATGTTGTTATTTCACATCTGGAATTACTTTTTTTTTTCCCAAAAAGAGGCGCACACGTAGGCATGCATGCACATACACTCATCATGGTGATATTGCCCGAACAATAGCCATTGTTTTAGCATTTGAATAAGAAACTGGAACAGCGTCTCAACTAGCCAGGTCTTTTTTAAAAAATGTGCTAATGGAATCGGCAGCAGTGAGAGCCTGGGCCCTAAACCCTTCTTTACTGGGCTGGGTATCAGAGTTGACCCTACAGTCCCCAGTCACATTTAATTACCACTATGACTCAGCGAGCCGGACAGCCAACCAGTCAGCTCGCCTGCCCGCCTGGTCCAACCTGGAGCCACAGCAGAACAGAGCAGACTTAGAGACCAAAGCTTTGACATTTTGAGAGATAGCAGCCGCACGGCAGTCTGGGGTTTGCACCAACTGTCTTTCTTGGCCCCGGATAGTGGGGGCTGTAATATTCAGCACATTTCCTACACGGCTAATATCTTCTGGACAGTGTCTGAGCCAGTAAAAATACTCTCATTTCCAGGCCTTGAAGCTGGTTTGCATCCAGGTCTCCTTGACAATTTATGGAAAAATACGAGAGAAGGAAGGAGGTTAAAAGGGAAGTTTCTTGCAGGATAATGTCATATGACTGCCACAGAGAAAAACGGTAGCCTATAGCATTTAATGTAATAAATCATGAGGCAGAAGAGACAGCTTTTAAATACATTTCTCTGACTATCTTTGTACAAGATGTGGAGAGTGAAAACAATGAATCATTCACATAAATATAAAAAAAATCTAAAATTTTCAAAATATATCTTTTTAAAAGAAAATGACAAACACTATGGACCGCAACTGACAATCATAGTAGCGTGCTTCCATCCTCAATTTTGTCTCCCCCTAAAAAACATTTTTACCTTAATGAGTTAAGATTTAATTGGAGATTGCAAATACTGTAGGAGAACCTATGGTGGCTGTGAAACATGGCCCTGCACTCTTTATAGATATGCCATAAATGAGTCGTTCTGCGCCACACTTTTGATTGGTGATTGCCTCACCAGCAGCACTTCAGAAGTGAAGCGTTTTGCTGGCCTGGCTGTGTTGACTTGCTCAGATTTTGTCCATTTGACCCTCTTTCCTCACTTTTAGTGCTACTTCCATGGCTAAGTAGGCTATGTAGTAAAATTGTTTCTTGTTAAGACTCTGCGCAGACCTGAAGCAGAACAGAGCAGAGAGCTGCCTTCAGGATGCACTGTGGCACTGCTGGCAGAGTCTCAAACACTGTGTAGAACAGACACGATCAGTTCCAACGGATTCAAGCCGTAAGGTAGCACAAAAGTGATTTTTGCACTAATAAAAACATACTTAGGAATATTATAGCAAATTTCTGCCCTGGTCTGCCAATATATCCCCTTGAATCTTACACACCGGACCTTTAATGGCAGATGGGACATTTAAATTCATATTACTAGCTGTTTCCACTCAGTCTCCTCATCACCCCCATGTCTCTATAATACATCCATGATCGCTCCACACAGATCTGATGTTTTCTACTATGCTTTTTATGTTTGAGGGTCGCCTGGCGGTCTTTCAATTAAGTCATCTTGTTGTGCCTTCTTCCTCTGAAGTAGTATAATGGTTTTCTGACCACCGACTTGATGACCCAACTCGTAACATTCATTTGCATTTTCTTTTGGCAATTTACGTGAAATTTGCTAAAAATTTTCAATCCGGACTTTCATTTGCCATATTTGAACTGTACTTAAGGGCTAAATATAGACAGTGTTCATACTGCACAGTCTGCATTATCACTGTAAGCTATTGTCTGACTGGTCTTGCCAAGTGCAGCAGTGTGCAGCAGATACACAGATATGCACATGCACATTTAATCAGACACACTGAAGTACACACATAAAATCCAAACAATATGTTGGCAATACAGTTTCAATGGTTCTCATTGAAAGATGTTTGCTATTACTAATCTGCGGGATTGAACCGATGTGAACTCGTCTCAGCCTGTTTCCCAGCTTGCAGCCAAACTTGGCTCCGGTTCAGACTGCTGTGGTTTACATTCTTGTGGAAGATTTTGGACACGATGGTGGACAGTTTGAGTTGTACCAACATTCTCTGTATATTTCCCCAAATCTATTGGTCATCAGAAAACACTTAGGCTGAATCTGTTCAGTTGTTTTTGGACACACTCGGTCATCCCACATGAAAAGGGAAAAGTTTCAATGATCAATATCACCCCGTCTGCCTGTCAGCATGCGATAATCAATTATGTCTGCTGAAATATCAGTTTATGGATTCAAAGACATTCATTGGTGGTGTTCCTGTTACGCGCTTTATGATGTTTTGACATTAGAGCGTTGTTAAAGGAAACCAATCTCTTGCCTGCCTCAGGTCAAGATGGATGTGTTGAGAGCCACAGCCCAGACCAAATTCCCAATGGTCGTTGAGCAACTGGCCCATTCTGGTCTCTGTTCCCTTCTTCCTGCCTTTTCCTTCCCCTCATCCATCCCCTCCACTTCCCCTCCCAGGGTCTATTCCACCTCAAGCTGCTGGAAATCCCCTTGTCTGTTGAAAGGCATCCTTCACTGGCACTCAGCAGCCATTTCAGACAGACATGTGATTCGGCCCAGAATGAATACAACAAGCATCTCAATCTTTCAGGCGCTGTGAAATGACTACTGACTGGTTTGGGGGAAGGAAATACTTTGACGGAAGAAATGTTTATGCCTTGACGACTCAAGACATGTAAGCGTGGATTAGGGACAATATTTCAGGGGTTGAGCAGTCAAACTGAACAGGAGCATGTTTTCCTATCTTGACAAACTGGACAAGGCTTAGGCAGTATGTTTTCTATCCAAATAACTATCATGTTTAGCCACTGAAAACTATATTGTTTTAGGGACAATGAACAATGTGCTCTAATGCTGCAGTGAAGGAAATGGTACAGTGCCCAAGGACCAGTTACATTCTGAAATTCTCTGCCCAAAGGTGGTGAGTAACTATGTACAAATACTTTTGTACAACTTCTCTTTTTACTTTTACTCCCAACATTTTAACACAAATATCTGTACTTTCTAGTTCTTACAATTTCACAACAATCATGTTATTTTTGTTTTGATGCATGTGAGGAGAATTAATATTTTTATTTTCTGTCACTGCACATCACCTTCTGAACATCAAGACTGTTTTAAACCTAAATGGGTGGGACAATAACATGACAGGCATAGCAAGATGAAAGTGGCATAAAAGAAGTAACAAGACAAAACAATGTAAAAGACATCACAAGACAAAAATGACAAACGATATGACATAAAAGACAAATGACTTAAAAGACATTACAAGACGAAACTGATGTTAAAGATGTAACAAGGCGTAAGCACATAAAATATGTAACAAGATGAAAAGGATGCAAAATCACGGAAAAAATGTAACAATATGGATAACTTTGTAAAAGACGTAATAAGATGAAAATAAAGTAACAGGAAAAAAAGATGCAAAAGATTTAACAAGACGGAGAGAGAAGAAAGAGAGGTAGATGGTTTCCAGTTAACTTTGCACAGAAACGTGGTAAAAATGTGCTTCAGAGAGCTACATTTAATTTTATACTTTGAGTACATTTCAGAGCCTGTACTTTTGCTTGAGTAAAAGAATTGAATCAGTACTTGTACTTTAACCAGTCTGAGTATACTTTTGATGCCTGTCTCTGCCAAATAAGTGGCAGTGACTATTTTGCAGTTTTTTACTATATAATAAACTGAGCTAATAGTGGTTCAGGGTACATTTCAGATAATTAAGTTAGCCATGGCCAAATAGTGCCAAGGCCTTTAATTTCTTATGAAAGAACTTTTCTTTGTACGTGATTCTAAAGTAGAGCTGGCTTAAGGTCTAAAAATTATGACTATATTATATGATGTTATTTAAAATTCAGCCTCCCTCTATTTTACTAGTGTTATATGGCTGTGGATGCCCGTGTCAGTCCTCCAGACTCAGGTTTATGATTCCAGCTTTCGTACCCCTGAGGTGTGTTTTGTCTCAGCATCTATCCCCATTTCACTTTTTAACACTGCTTGTCAGAAAGGGGATATGTCATTTCCCTCCGTAAATCTGTGTGGAACGTTAGCTTCCCCTGGAAACACATGTTTTACCTTTACAGACCTGATGAAGGTTATAGCCTCTCAGTCATCGTAATATTGTTCTCTGACATTCAACCGCACAAGAATGCAGTTTCACATATGCAAGCTCTCACACACACTTGTACATTTAAACATACTTTTAAGAAACCGAACAGCCTTGTGGCCCGGCCAGAGTGATATCATGTGACAGTGCTACAGGCCTTAGATGGCGCCCCATAGTGAAACTGTGAAATGTTATTATTTAGTTCCTCACCAGTGGTCTGTGACGCTATGAAGGACGGCAGGGCATACAGAGGAGGGGCCTTGGGTTAAACACATGGCGATAAACACTGCAAAGCTCCGGCTCTACACACAGAGTCCATCTTAAATCAGCTGGTGCACTGCATTTTAACTATGAACCAGATTTACATGTTTTTAAATAAATAAAAAAAATGACAATGATATGTCAACAGAAATGAAGGAAACATGCTAAGTTTAAGTCTTGTTATTTTCAAATTATAATATTACGCTTGTCTTGCACTCCTGCAGCCTGCCTGTGCTTCTTTGAGTCTAGGGAGGAGGGGGTTGGGGATACAACTTGCTTCAACCATAGATTATTTCAACCTGTTTAGCCTATTTGGACTGCAGTACTCATTTTTGGATGTGCAACTGTCACATATTGCTCCTTTAAAATTGCATCAAATCAGGTCTGATATGCAGCCAGTTTAATTTTAGCTGCAAAATAATAAAATTATCAAGGTTTTGTTTTTTTTTTCCAACTTCTTTTCCCCATTATCATTTTCCCACTGACCTCTGTGGTAATTGCTCGAATAATTTCCCATTAGCCACAAGTGTTTGCTTGAGTTCAATGGCCTTGACTAACTGTATCTCAAGGTGGAATTTCAGTTTGAGGACAGACTTTGGACGGATAATGTCTGTGGGAGAGCACACTGACACAATTACTTTAACCATTAAGGCTGGTATAGGCTTACACTAGACCAGTGATTAAATTAATGCTCAGAAGAGGAGGGGCGGATGGCCCAACAGCCAATTAGGCCAGCCCTGAACCACTGGACCGCATTATCTAATGAGCACTTACTCACACATTACACAACAAAGAAGGAGGTGAGAGGAAGGCATGTCCTGTAAGAAAGAAACTTTAACCCCCCGCTGCTACAATTTGTGTGAAAATATGAGATTTTCAGCAACTTTGAATGGGGTTTCACATCCTGGCTACCACTCACAAGCATGATTACTTCCTGTGGTAACCACCCCTTACCTTTCTACTTCATGCACACACACGACAGAGGGGAATGTCTAATTGATAAAATATGGTATTCATTAAACCTAATGGCCCCTCTTTTCAAACGCACACATGACACGGAGAGGCAAAATGGCTTCACCTGTGCCCTGCTCCACACAAGGTTCACCGTAATGGAAGCAGGGCGCTAGTTACAGGAGACGTTTTAAGTGCACAATTTTAAACGTCTGTAACCAGATACAGTACGAGGAAACAGCCAGCGCTCTTACAAAGAGCACCGGGAAATGCAGTTTTGAAAACTCCAATAACTTTTTACAAATCAACAAAACCTCCTGTTTCCTCTGTAAATGCATTTGGATAGATTTGTGTGAGAGAGATTAGATTCTCTACATGAGTATTCCCCCCCAAATTCAATTCAAAAATAAGTGTATAGAAGTATGAAAGATTTTATTGTATCCTAATTAGAGTTTATACTGGTGTTTGTCTGTTTATCTAAATGTCAGTTTCTTTCTGGGTCTGTCTACACTGTAAAACCTGATGAGTCAGTTTAACTCAAACTGTTTGAGGAAACCGATTTCGTGAAATTGTTTAGGTTGATTAACTCAAATAATTTTTCATGCTCAAATTATTTGAGTTAACACATGTTTATTGTTACAGTTATTGTCAAGATAACTAAAGTAAGTAAAGTTAATAGTACCAGTTCAGTTAATTGAGCATAAAACTATTATGTATTTTACACTCATATGCAGCATTTCTCTAAACATATTTTATATTTGTTAATCAGGCTTGGAGGTGTTACTTTAAAAATCTATTGATACAGTTACTAGTTACCTGTTGAAAAGTTGGTAATGAAATCCAAGTACCACAATATTAAAATAATGTTGATTACTGTCCGTTACTTTTGGATTACCTCAATTTAAAACATGGTGAATGGTTTAGCCAAGTATAGTGTTTTTAGGGCTCAGAAAATGGTGAAAAAACTTTATCAGAGTTCAAAATGATGTCTTCAAATATCTTGTTCTGTCCACAATTCATAAAATATTCATGTTTACTGTCAGAGAGGAGAAAAAAAAATCACATTTATTCACATGACTCAAAATGATTAATTGATTAATTAATCCTGACACGTTTGGACCTATTTTTCAAGTCTTTTCAGTAATGATTATTTTCATTATTGATTAATTTGTCTACCATTTCCATTTATCTTTTAGTTGTTTACTCCATAAAATTTCAGAAAATGGTTAAAAATGTTGTCCTCAGATGTCGTATTTTGTGCACAACTCTAAAATATTCAGTTTATTGTCAGAAAGGAGTAAAGAAACCTGAAAATATTCACATTTAAGAAGCTGAAGTCTGAGAATTTTGACTGTTTGTATTGAAAAATGACTTAAACAATTCAGATTATCAGAACAGATGCAGATTAATTTAATAGTTGCTTAATGATAGATCAATCGTCATTTTATATTCATGTTTTATTAGTTTTTCTAGCCCCTTCTTCCTTTGTTGTGCGTAATTTATTGATTGACTGAATGATTTAAAGAAAAAAAAAAAAAAGAAATTTCTACCCAGTGAAGAATTTTTTTGCTAGAGTCTGTGATAATGAATTGTCAGCTGTGCGCACTCAGCATGGTTGTATATCGTTATTTATTTAAAAACTGTAATCCTGCTAATAGTCCCCATTTTTACTAAATTTATTTGTAATCTGATTACGTCTTTTTTTTTTTCTGTAACTGTAATGGAATACAGTTACCTTGTTTGTATCCAGTTTACGTAATCCCTCTACATGTAATCCATTACTTCCTATGACTGGTGTTAATAGAGTTCATCTGATTAAAATAAGTCAAACTTGAATGCATTTTTTATATTCACACTCTCGGAAATAAAGGTTATAATTAGAACCATAAATGGTTACTTGGCTTGTCCACAGAGGGAAATCTCTTTTGGGTTCCTGATAGAACATTTTATAAAGGTTTCACTTGGAACTTTTTCAAGACTTTCCCCAGGAACCCAGAATGAACCATCTGTGAAAAGTTCATGGTAAAAGGTGGAGAGGTTCTATAGAAAACCATTCTATGGTATCATGGTTCCACCCAGAGCCCTCTCTAAGGGTCATATCCTTTCCATCTTCTAAAGGTGCTAACAAAAATCCAATCGAGGTGTTCACGAGAACCCTTTTTTTTTTATTGTTTTCTCTAGAACACACTCGGGGAGTTCCACCATGAATGCTTTTGTATTCCAAAGGTTTTACCTAGAATCCATCCAGGGAGAACCATTATTTATTCCAAAGGTTTTATCCAGAACCCACCCATGGGGCTCTGCTGAGAACGCTTTTATATTGTGGTAAGAAGAACCTTAAATGAAATAGTACTTCAAGGATTTCAGCAATCCATAAAGAACTCTTTCTGTCAAAAAAGTTTCTTTGATTGAGAAAATTCTTAATGGAACCTCAAGTCTTACAAAGAACGCTTGACAGACCCTTTCTTCCAAAGAGGATTCTTCAGGAGCAGATGGTTCAGGGTAGAACCTCAGCCCTTCAGACAGAAGGCTGTCAAGAAACCTTATTTTTACAAATACAGATGTCACCACATAAGTTGAATTTACTTGGGTTTTCCTCCACTGAAGCAAATTAGTACATTCTGTGTTGTTGTTGTTGTGTTGTGACATGTTCAAACTTTGTTGTGGTTACTGAATTTATTTTAGGAAACGGATTGCTGTAAAACTTTCAAGTTGTATTAACACAATATAAACAGTCCATTTGAGACAGCTTAAACAATACATTTAGTTGAATGCTAAACATCATAACTGAATATAACTTTTCAATACCCAATCAACTCAATGTTCAAAGCCCTGTAAAAGTAAACATTTAAATGCAGATATGCGTAAATATATTATATAATTTAATTTGAGTGAATATAAACCTCTTCAGTTTGACATTTCTGCTTCTGGGTTGAAGCGGAACAGAGTAGGCAGACCACTACGTCTCTTGTTATAGTTGGCAGGACAGACAATAAGTGATCATTGAGCTAATGATGTGCAAACCAGCTCCTCTCCCTGTTAGTCTGCTAGTCTGACCTGGCTCACGGCGCTGCAGCTGTGGACGGAAACGGTGCCAAAATACCAGAGTTAAGGTTGATGGATGAAATACGGGATAGCTGTGGTATGAAAATAATACCTGATTCACACAGCATTCTAATATGTGACAGTGGTACTCTTCTGTTGTGGTCTTTTGTAAGAAAATAAGTAACATACACTGTAGGGGAAGTGGCAGTTGTCTCAAAAAGTATGCCACAAAATAAATTCAGAAATAAACTCTCCATTTCACAGTCATGTTCCATCATATTTATTCAGACAAATAGTAAGAGGCTACCAAACAGCAGCAGCGAAGTATGTTTTCTGTATAGCGACTGGGTGTGTTAATTAATGTTTATGCAAGCCAAGGGAGAGACGAGCAATCCTACCACACCAATGCTAATCCACCACATACAGCTACTGATTTATTTCACGCAGCGCCTCCATAGATGTATGATGAATGGAGTTAATTTATTTCTAATCTGTTACAGATCTAGCTGGGGAGGAATAATGAAAAGTGATCATGCGAACTAGTCCAGCCAGCCACATCAGTTAACTCTGAGGTCTGCGTCCTTTGTTACCACTGACAAATGCATAACACCTCGTTTGGTTTGTGGCGCACAATGCTCCTGGAGAAATGCACCTGAGCACGATCAATTTTAAGATTTGGAGAAATTCAAAGAACTACTGATAAGGAAAGGGGTAAAACTGTGATCAATCATGTGCAACTCTGCAGCAATGATAACTTCTATGTGTCATTTGATGAATTTAGACCAGCAGAAATCAGGATGTGAGGCCAAATTTGCCTTGATTGAAGTGTGTGAGTGCAAATTAGTTAGCACTGTGTGTATCATTATCTATTACCCTACAGCACAATTAATGATTTTCCAACCACAAGACAGGGATTATACATCAGAGAGCAGACAGACCACGATAACCACCTTATCTCATAGAGACCATACAGTAAATGTACTGTCAATAAATTGTATTGGCATATTTTCATTGATCAGCTGAAGACACACTATCCCAATAAGAACTAGCAAAAAGTCTGGGGGGAAAAATCCATACACGGGCTACACTTCTACACAGACTACAGATTCAAGATGAAAAAACAAGAAGTTGCAACTCATAAATTGAGGACATCTACTGTGAGAAAAAGAAGCAAAAAGAAACTCTTTTCCCCTGCTTGGTAGTGCTCTCATTTTGTGGTGATGTATTCAGCACAGTGATGTGATTGCAAAATCCCATCTCGTTCTTCCAGACCCTATAAAAAGCGAGTATGACGGCGGCAATACTGATGTGTGACTGTATGGCCCTGAGCGCACCGCCAGGTGAATGTCCCAGAAAAGCCGAAAAACACAATTTTACTCTGAACTGGGGATTCTGTGGCCTCTTTCCGAGAAGGGAAGAGAAAACCTACAATTTCATTCATGCCAGTGGTAGTCCACACGTATCTCCTTTTGGTTTAGAAGAAAGGAGGATGTATCAGTTGGCATCATGGTGCTGGAAATGACGTGTGATGCATAATATTGACCTGCCTAGGTATTTTGGGGGAAATAAAAAGCTTCTTTTTTACAGTGTTTTGCTCTATAGCATTGTTTGCAGAGATTGGCACAAACACAGCAAAAAGTATCTTGTTACACATTACAAATACATCCCCATTTCCAAAAAAGTGTCACATTGCTTCAAACCTAAATAAAACAGAATGCAATGGTCTGCAAAAACTTTTCAACTTATGCTCAATATAGAAACATACACTAATTCTGAATTGGTTGCCTGTAACATGTTCAAAAAAGTTGGGACAGGTGCATGATATATCACATTTTCATGTAACCGCACTCAGTAAGCATTTGGGGAACTGAGGACACTGATTGTTGAAGTTGTGAAAGTGAAATTCTTTCTCATTCTCACCTGATACACAACTTCAAGTGCTCAACAGTATGAGGTCTGTTGTATTTTGCACCACACTTTTTCAGTGGGAGACAAGTCTGGACTGCAGGCAGGTCAGCCTAGTACCTGAACTTTTTTACTACAAAGCCACACTGTTGTAACACATGCAGAATGTGTCTTGGCGTTGTCTTGCAGAAAAAAGCAGGGAGGTCTCTGAATAAAGACATCTGGATGGCAGCATATGCTGTTCCAAAACCTGTATGTACCTTTCAGTATTAATGGGGCCGTTACAGATGTGACACTTACTCATGATACCATGGACACTAACACACCCCCATACCATCACAGATGCTGTATGCATTTGCAGATGCAGTAACAAACTGTGCTTATTGACAAAGGGTTTCCGAGCCCATATGATATCATTTATGCAATTGTATGAATTTTTAATGCCTTGCCTCTTATGTGCAGAGATTTCTCCAGAATCTTTTAATGATATAATGTGGTTTTAGCCTCTCCTTACCAGAAGAAAAGATGTATTAGTGTGTGAGGTGTGCAAGCAGTTTTTTACAACCCATATACGTCTATCGTTAGGTAGTGACCTCTAGTGGCCATAGTGATTATGGCAGAAGCAGTATTAAGAGTGAGAAAGCCTGCAAAGGGAGGGATGGGTTAAAAACAATACTTAAACCCAGGATACCAGAAGTCATGTCCTACATGAAATCAAACTGTTAGACATGTGTTTAAGGTGACTTGACTTATGTCACATGACTTATATCATGTAATTAAGGTCCGGCCTACCTGTCGCTGGTACTCTCCACCAGTCATATTATGTTGTTTTAGGAGTTTTAGGAGATTACCACTCGACTCATTTTTTCATGTACGTGAGGACATGTTCGTGGTTTCTAGCTGGTGACAACTGCTTTCTTCTTTTGTTGTATTTTAGTGTCATTCAGTAAGCTTGCCTTAGCATGCTATATGTGATCAGATCATCATTACATACCTTTATCTGTGGGGGGGATTTGCACCAAACACCAAGGCAGTTTCCTTCCTCAAGTTACTGATCATGAGCGGCACAAATAAAACACAGTAGTTAACAATATGCGCGCTGCTGGACCTGACAGGACATGTCACATAATTCACTTACACTTAGCTAAAGATTGTGATAAAGCTAAGTTTTTTTTCTACAGTTTAAACAGGTTTAAAATGTGTCTTATTTGTGAACAAAATGACATATAATGCAAAACATACATTTTAGTTTTTATGCCCAGGAAAATACATATTACACACTACTCAAAAGTAATTAATGACATAAATAAATTTAATTCAAATCTGTTTGAAATCTACTGGACTTGCTTTTAAAGGAGTCCAGAACAGACACAAGGTGAAGGGAAAGAGACAGCATGACAATACTGGGAGTGAATCCACAACAATAGCATCGTTCTGTGACCTTGAGATGAGCTGCTGGCAGTGTGCAGAGCAGAGCCGCAGGAGAATGAGGGGGAAGATCATAACAATTAAAGAAAATAAAGGCAGGAAATGTCCAGAAGAGCAACAGTGAGGGTTAAAACAGGAATGCATTTGTGTATGTGTGTTACCAGCCTGAAAGCAGTTGAAGTGGTAGAAGCGAGGACGGGCAATCAAAGACATTTTTTTCGAAGGAGGCTGTATATGCTTTAATAGCCAGGCCTAGGTTTTTAGTTGGCGGGAAGGCCATGTAATGCTCCGAGTAAAGCTTGGTACCAGCTCTGAAAGCTTTTTACAACGACATGGAAAGTAGATTGTAGCGTACGAGCGCGTTCTAATAAGACCCAGATTACTTCCATGGCAACAGAGATACCAAATATAAAGTCGCAAAACAATACGAGAGGAATATAATTGAGATCAGGAGAAGGAGGAAAAAAACTCTTCCCGGGATGAAGTGTATCATCTGAAGTAAAAGACTAGTTTGTGGTCTACAGTGGGAGAGAGTTCTCCCCCAAAGGAGCTTATTATCCACATATAGACACATCACTTTCCTTCTGAATGACATAGAAGATTGGATAAAGCTACAGTAGATTACACACACGCACACACAGACTGGTTTTAATGCAGACATACTACAGAGAGCGTTTCCACCATGTTTGACCACCTTGCTAATCTAAGATGATGAAGTGTTGGTGGCTCTCTGCTGTGGGAGACACGTGTGCGAGTGTATATGTATATTTCTGCCTGGATGTGTTTGCATGGCTACATATGTGTGTGTGAGTTTCTCAATCTGTTTGAATCTTGCTTTTTTTTCTCACTGTAAATAATTTCTTGCCAAGAGTGGCTGGTTTTTGGGTGTTTTCCGTCTTTTTTGTAGATTTAGTGACAGGGTTTAAATGGACCTCAAAATGCTTCCGTTGGAATGTTGGATCCAGACTTTTATTGCATCTACGGGAACGGCTGTCTGGATGAATGACCTCAAATACAACCTCTGGTGTGAGGGATCAACAGGTACTTTCCCCCCGTATCACACACTAGATTTGTGTGCAGACGGACATCTGTTCTTGACCCCAAAAAATTCTAGTACAGTGGTTTAAGGTTTATGCAGTTCATTTCAGCTTGGGTCAGCATGAAGTCATGCTGTCATTATGACAAAGAAATCCAAGGAGCAGAGGCTTTGCTTCAGACTGACTGTTACTGTTGCCTGCAAAAATCTCAGTCATGTCAGTTTTGGGTTTGTATTTGGTACAAACTCAGACTCAGTGTCTTGTGGAAAGTAGGTTGTACCAGACTGGATTTGGCTGTTCAATACCGATATTTGATTATTTGTTCCTTTCTTTCATGTAGGCCTAGACCAGGGATACTCAACTTGCTTTAACTGGGAGCCTCTTTTGTACACTCACAAGAGGCCAGGGCCCAGAAATTAATAAAAATGTTATTTATCAACTTTAATTATGAATACAATTTTGCTGCGATGCTACTAGGCAGGAAAATTGCACTGAAGATCGCTTGTGATTGTGCCTGATATTAGCATCTTTCAACACAGCAGTTGTCATTTGGTGCCAAAATTTCCCCACCAGCCACAAGTTGAGCAGTGCGTTATTAATTTGCCAGACTTTTCACACAACACCTATAGGACCTGACAATTATTTTTTCACTGTGATATACTGTATTTTAAGTATTGCCACACTAGATATCAAACAAATACCAGTGACTGTACAGTAAACTGGAAATTGACCACTTCTAAGCTAGCACAAGATAACGTTATCCCACAGCCTGACTGGGCAAGACATCGCTTCTTCTGGGCAGCTGCCTCGGTCTCGCTACGCATCCGTGGTTCCGCAGCTCACATACTGGCTGTTTGGAAGTATATTCAGATTTTCGGTCTCCACAGCTGCCTGTACACATTGCAGATATCTTCACTGAGCAGGCAGGATGACTTGCTGTAGTGGAATGACTCCACCCTCGGAAAATACAAATAGCACTCACTCTGCAGCTCCTTCTGGGGACCAAAATGTACCCTGAAGTACACTACACACTAGATGTGTGCACCTCACTGAGACCAATGCGATACACATCTTGATAGATGTTCAACTGTTCAGAACGATACGATTCAGCCCGGTCACGGTGCAATGTGATACAATGCAGGGTGTGAATCTTTGCATTTTGATTCTATTAATGCTATATTTGAGGGTACTATTAGTTGCAAGAAGAAAGCTTTGTAGTTTTACTAAATCCAGTAACAGGAGAGACAGAGAGAATGGGACATTACAGTGGTGTTAACATGTTATTAGGAATCTCATTTGTAAATGAGATGCTGTAGTTTAAATGAGAATCAGTGAACAATACTTTAAAACTGTTTAAAATGCATTTTTGCACTCAGATGATATACCACTCTGTTTCATGTGACGAGTGCTGTGGTTTTGATTGAATTTGATGATGCAGAGGCAGTGGGGAGTGGAAGAACAGTGATGCTACGGGTTACCTGCTCTCCCAGTAACTGGTGTCTCTGTGGGTCAGGAGACATGTGGCTCTGGACTCATATTTCTTATAAAACCCAAACTTATTCCACAATTGTATTATGAAAGTTTGGTGGTGCCACGCGGTGCAATGTCCACCAGAACTGTCTGTTTTGAGGAAATGAAGAAGAGACACAGGAGAGGGAGGTGGTAGCGCTTGCTTTGTCCAGAGAGACCAATGCAGGCAGGGACAGGGGGAGAGAAAAAGAGAGGAAAGTTACAGCGGCAGTTCCTTAACATAAAAAAATGAAACATATGTACGTACAAATGAGATGTGCTAATATGCCAGTGCTGCATTGATTTTTTTCTCATTCCTGTTCAACTACAGGCTTCCTGACTGTACTTGTATCTTCCACGTTAAAGCCCGATGCATCGGATGCATGAGTGAATCATTGCACCCCCACTGCACACTGAGCAAAAATCAACTTAGAGGTCTCTGACTGATGATTTAAATCCTCGGTTTACAGGGTGCAGCCATAATGGGAACATTTTGATGTCAGTAGAAACATATAGACTATTGATGAAATTATGTAGATCAATTTTGTGATTATAATATCTTTGTCATGTATGGAAGGAGCCTTCTGTTGATCAATAGAGGTCAGAATCACACCTTTTCATTGTTTGTGGCAGTGGATCACTCAGTCTATTGTCGGGGATATTCAAGTGATTACCACATGGCAACAAGGATAACATTAGAGATTAAAAGCTGTAAATGAAGCTGAACTCAGACGTCGCCTTAACCAGATTATGGCCACCATCTGAGTTCCTGTGTACATGTAAACATAAGCATGCAGTCACACCCTCCTGAACTGAAATCCTCCTGCAGAGGAGCGAGCATGCTTCTTAGGAAATTAAATCTGATGGGAGGAATATCATTATTTTCATTCAATCAAAAGGCTTATCAAGGCGACATGCTGTAAACATATCTTTCCCATTGCCATGTAATCATCTAAAGCGAATGAAATCTGATTTGTGTTTCAAATCTGATATTTGAAGCTTATTTTCCACACTGTTACGTACAAGTGAGCAGAATTAGCGTGGTGTACTGGTGCAATTCTTTCCCTGCTGCATCTACATTGGTTATCATAGGCACCACACAGGCATGAATCCTTCTAGAGAATAGATTTTAATCTCACAATCTGAATAAAACAGCAGACTGGTTTCACTTTTGTTTGACTTTGAGTTTAATAAATTGTGTTTCAGATATTGGAAGAGGTTGATGCTCACCTGCACTGTTTGATGGTAGATGATTAAAGCTTTGTTTCTGCATTACAATAGTATGTATTTTGTTGAGCTGTTTATCTACATTATCCCATGTGTTTCTAACAATGTTCAAAAGAACACCTTTTATTCAAGGTGATGGTGCATTTCATTTAGTCACCTGTCAACAGCATCAATGACATCCCCCTTTACCACCTCAAGTTGCTACAACTTCTTGGGAAACACCAGATGATAATCCACTGAGTGAGGAAGAAAGTCTGCAAAACTTGAATCTTTGAACATGATTTCTTCCACAGTCACATCAGATAGATTTTAATCTGCAATGGTGGATATTTAACGATGAAGACGACTCCCACGATCCCACGCTACTTCACAATGTCATCAAAATCTGTTGTGTTTTGTTATTGTTTTTTAACTGAGAGACCGTTGGCAACAGAAATTATAGAGGTGAGAGAAAAAATAAATTCCCTTAAATACTGGGTGTGTTTTTTGTTGTTGTTGTTGTCATTGTTTTTTAAACAATTCCTAAATTCCTGAAAACTCAATCTGCGACTGTGGGTTTAAACATACAGCTACGATTTGGTAGAGACATTGTGTCCCTGGACAGGGCAGCAGATATATTTAAATTTCTATCTTTTATTTTATTTGTTATCCTTATAGGACTAGCTGGAGCAGGAACAGGTTAATGTAGCAGTATAAGGTAAAAGTGTTGTATTTACCACTTTTATATGCAGTATAGCAATGATACTGCTGAAATAAAACTGAAATATGAAGTGTCTTGTTTTATACCATTATATACTGTCTCTAGAGTTGTATGATCCAACTTCTTCTCATGGTCTAGTCTTTAAAAAGCATTAAAAAAATCATGAAAAAATGTGATATGAATACAAGTCACAATACCTGAGAATAACAATACTTATCAAATTGGGTCCAAAGTGTTGTGATAGTATCGCATTTGGAGATAAGTTTATAGTTGCAGCCTTAGAAACTACATGCTGTGCATTCAAGCTATGTTGCCAAATTTCATTTACTAGTAAAGTCACAGCTCATGAACCAGTTTATAAACCGTATTCTGACAAATGTGACTTGTATTAATCTGAAATTACAGACTAAAGTGATCAGTGCATTTGAAATGACTGGATTTGATATGACTGTAGTGAAGAGTTGCCTGTGGAATGTGTGCTTCATGTTACTTTTGGACAGCAAGGTGGCTAAACAGTTAGCAGTGTCGCCTCACAGCAAGAACGTCTTCCGTCCAAATCTCAGAGTGCAGTTTTGCACATTCACCCCGTCCTCACATGGATTTCTTCCAGGTGCTGGACTGACAATCTGTTCACGATATTTCCCAGCCTTTAGCCCAGCGCATGCTGGATCTGCTCCATGCCACCTGTGAACCTCAATAAGCGGCTGTAGAAAATGGATGAATGAACAATTAATTTCCCTACACTCCCCTGATGAATAAGCTCCTTCGGAGAATAGAGTTTTATGTATTATTTGCTTTTTAGTATTCGTAAAAGACCTCCACTGCATCCCTTTTTGTCTTTGAGTGTCTCTGGTCTGTTCGGTTTAGTTGGGCCATCAATCTCCATCAGGACACTCTCTCCACTTGTTTCATTTGAAATGCTGCATTCGTAATGGGCATTATTTGAAGACTAAAGGGTTACATCGCTCTAAGTGGCCGAGATAGAAATAAATGAAGTGAAAACACCATTATCTAGAGGAAGAGATTAAAATGCTTATAGGCTGTTAGGCCCAAATAAAGCAGGAAAAAAACGCTTTATGTGACTTTATTTCTTTCTGTATGCATTTAGTAATGGTGCACATAAACTGATTATTTCTCTGTAATCCTTTCAGGATTAGGGCTCTTTTAAGACTTGACTGTTTGTGATTATACCCCACGCAGTCAGCTCTGCCTGGCTCAGCCCAGAACATGTGTTTAAACACTTCATTGAGAGTTTCCATGGTCGCTCTGGCTTCCAAGATGAACTGCGATTCTGGCTCTTTTTAATGTCCCCCAATAAAAATTCACAGTAGTCCATTTATCTCAAATGCTGGTGTGTGTGTGTGATGTGTGCCACGGCACTGTGGTGAAATACAGGGAGGTTTGACAAAATGCTTTCAATCCTTCCCAGGTGACCAAGAACTTAGTCAAAATTTCTGCTCATGCACACCAAGGGAAAGACTTGTGCAACCTTTTTACAAGGGCCACACACACACACACACTCTGTCTACATTTTATGTTTTACTATCTTTTTGTGCCCACGTTCCCTGCATCACCATATTCATGTTCATCGATTTGGCAATACTAACAAGACGTCTGCAATAGAAAAAAAATGAAAGCCATGTAATAAAACCAGTCTAGTGATGTAACTCTGATCGATACTGTCGAGACAATGGGATCACAGACAACCCTAAAACTAAACAGCTTTAATGGTGTTTGGGGAGAAATAACATCTAAGGGCACTTTGCCTTTGACATATAGGTATTATTCATGGTTATTACACTGTCTCATCAAATCATTTTTTGAATAAACCTTTGGACACACACAACAGACTAGAAATGAAAGTAAGGAGCCTTTTCTGTTATGCTTGAGTAGTTCACAAAGGTTTATATATGGCATATGGATCCTCACTCCCTCAGTCAAAGGTAACAAGAAGTTAGCCTTTTGTTATGCAATTAAAGTGACACCGTCTTCACCTTCTTTTTTTTTTTCTTTTGTCACACCTGAGATAAATAATAGGGTAAATAAATATGCCTGTGCAGGGGGTGAAATAAAAGAAAATCAATAAGACTATTATAATTCAGGGAGTATTATTTAGAGGAGGAAATGAATATAAGTCATCTACCCTCAGGGACCAAAGCCAGATGATATCACTGAGAGCCTGTTGACGTCAAGCATTAGCCTCAGTAATATAAAAGCAGGATAAGTAGCACAAACTGCCAGAGTTCATTTGTATGGTGTATTTCTGTTTACATTATGTAAATAAGAGAGTGAACTTGATGACATGCAGTTCATTTCTCCTCCGTCTGACAAATTGTTACGTTTCTGCTAGATTATTGTTATTATTATCATGCACCCTGTTTCACTTGTATAATACTAAACTGTCTTAATAATTCTGTTGTACAGGCAACATAATTCCATGTTCACAAACACCTTTTTTTTGTTTTTGTTTTAAACAATACATTCATATAAAATGCTGGATTCACAAGAAGCAGATTGAGGTGCATGGCGGGCGTTCAGTCCGGGGTTTGAGTCCAGACTCCTGCAACAAAATAACAAGGGAAATATTGTGCTTTGGGGTAGATTTATGTAATAAAAGCATTTCGATTAAGGTTAAGGGAAGATTGTCATTTTGGTTAAATATTAAAAAAGTAAAGTAACATGCTGGACTTCAAATCCAAAAGGAGCTGCAATGCATGTTAATTTAATGACTAATCACCGTGTCAGTCCTTCACTGAACTGGACAATCAGTATTTTGAGTTAAAACCTAAATTTGTTGCATATGCATATGCAGGTAAGATGATCACTAGCAATGTATTTTTGAATCATTTAGGGGAAAATAAAATCATTTAAATGAATTACAGATCGTCTGTAACTTTAGTTTTAGCTATTTTTCACTTGTACAAGGCTGATAAAGTAAACCAAAATTAATTTAACATGAATTAACAGCAGCTGTGCAGACATTGCTTTAAACATGGAGGCAACATAAAGACATCAGACCTGTTATGTGTTATGCATGTTGATAATGCCAATATGTTGTGCTTGGGTGCTGACAGAGAGTAAACAGGGTGATGCAGCTGTCTTGCTGCTGCTGCAGGAGGATAGGTTGCACATTGCGTCACTTCCTTTCTGCTGTGAAAGGTCACGTCCAATTTTGCAGACCTTAAAGAGAGTCATACTGTTTTGTCTCCGTCTAAAATACTCTCACATTTTAGATGATCGCGGCGAGGCCTGCTGTCTGCAGCTTGTTCTCCAGGTGAATCCCTGCTCTGACTGGGTTCAACAGTTTATAGTGACGTGTTGACGCACGTTATGCATATCAATGCATTTTCATAATCGATTACGTCAACAAACTGCCCCAGCCCTAAGCTTCTGGATAGTGCATTGCAAGATTGCCTGTTTTGGCGGAAAACAAATGAAATATATTGTTGGTTAACACGTTACTGATATGTTCATGATCAACATTTTTGTGACTTGCGTTAATAAACATAACTTCCTCATTATGTAAAGAGAAAACGTATTTTGGTCAGCATATTTGCTGTAGCAAATTGGTTATAACATCATTTCTGGGAGACAAGGCTGTATCATGACACCTGAAATGCTGCCTGTAAAAGCACTGGGATAACCTCAGTGTGGAGCCAGGTCAAGTTGACCACAGCCAGGCCCATGATGTTTAGTCTCTCACATAATCCACATTACACAGCGCTCGGCAGACCACGCAGCTCATACAATGACAATAAGCTTGTTCAATTTCACCCAACATGGAGGGTCATACTGACTCAATTTAACTACAGAGCTACGCGGTGGCCATCTGAGGGGACAGAAACACAGCAGAGTGGTTATTGGATTGTTTGGTATCTGGTTTCAGCGATAGATGTGAGTTATAAATTATTGGGTGAAACAGGCCTTGACATTGCTGCTGTGATTTTGATTAATACTCTTTTCATATATTACTGCTGTGTGATTCAATGTAGGCCAGAACGTCGTCTAAAAACTACTGATTTAGAAAAAAAATGATGCACAGTAGCCTGGCACAGCTGTTGTCCAATCATGAATTTTGTGATGAATGCTGTAGGGCAGTAAGGACAGAGAGGAAAAATGTTCCTCAGTTGTAGTACGGGCTCTATTTGTACTAGATCATTCACTTTCCTGTACCTCATTCACATTTTAAAAAAACACTGCTGGATTTAGCCGTATCTCACAGACTTGTAGTGCTTTATTTTACTGCTCTGTCATTTCCTGGAAAGCATTATGTAGTTTGGCACTAATTATGTGTAAAAATTGAGACAGTGTTTAATTGGTACACTGCCAATTAATTAATTCCAGTTAATTGCCAGTGTTACCTAGAGAGCCGCTTAGTCAATGCATAGCAGGTCAGCTGAAGAATACAGTCCCCACTGATAAATCAATAATGAATGGTCTTAAATGGAGCCGTTGCTGTTCATGAAATCAACATCTACTCATGAACTCAACACAACCAACTTCTAACTGTATCACGGCTTTATCCTCTTTCTCCTACAATTAATATTCTACAGATTACATAGTTCCTCTTACAAAAGTCCTTTAGAAATTAATTCTTAAATTATGGACCTGTAAAATGAAGTGTTGTCCACCACGTCATCGTAACATGTTTTAGACTAAACGGCCCAAGCAAGGCGCTTGATTACAGGTAAATACAACTGAGACGCACTTTATTACACAGTACATTAATAAGACATAACAAGCCGTTCTTTGTATCAAATTAAACAAATACAGAAATAATTTGTTCTTTATTAGATACCTAAGACCCTAAGTGGGGCCACATTATAGCAGAACTGTAATGTAAACTTAAGTGCATTATTCCTCACTGTTACACCTTTATTAGACTTTTTTAGAGGGTAATTAGGGACACAATTCAACAGAACTTTACTGTAAACTAAAGTGAAATAACATAGCTGATACTTTCCTATTTAAAAACAATATATGAACGAGACCCACCCAGTAATGGACAAAATTATAGAAGTCGGAAGATTGTACAGACTAATTGTAGTTATTGTTTGGCTACTCTGCCAAGTAGCAGATATGTGATTTCACTTTAGTTTACAGTACAGTTCTGTTGTAATGTGTCCCTAATTACCCTCTAAGAACTAAGACGGGGTCTAATACTGTCATATTACTTCTACTTTTTGTATAATTTATGGCTTGTTACGTCTTATTAGTGCATCCTTAGATGTATAGCGACTAATTATAGTATAACTGCTGTCTAGTAAGGAACATATTATTTCTAGTTGTTTTTTTTTTCTAATTTAATACAAAATACAGCTTGTTACATCATATTAGTGTACTGTAAAAAGTGTACTGTCTATAAAAAGTGCAACATACAATTACAAATGACAAATTACATAGTGTTGTTTCTATCCACTGGCCCACTGGTTTCATCTTCATTACATGGTCCTGGTTATGTTTTACTTTTTGAGTCTTTTATCTGAAAAAAATCTAAAAATAAATAAATAAAATCTCTAATAGATGCCTTACATTAAAAAAAACAATTTGTATGTTTACTGCCTGCAGTTTTGCCTTGAAGCAACGGTTCTCTTTACACAACGTTTATATAAATACAGATGATAAAAAATGTTTTTGTCTGTCAAGTTGCAAGTTTCTGGCCAGAGTCTTTGGGGATTTATCTCTGAAATATCGTGTCTCTGATCTCCACAAACTGTACTACACCCTCAGATCCTGGCATGGGTTTGTGGTTTTAGCCTCACATTACCACAGTTCACTGTGCTTTTATCTGGAATTAGTAGCTAAGCCTACCTAAGAGGTGCCCACCCGCCTGCTTAAAGCACATCACACTGTACACCTTTGCTCTGTCATCATCCACCTACCCACCAAACCCACAACCGTCCCAACACATTCTCCATCACTCACTCAATAGCTTAAACACACACAGGCTTTAAGTGCACAAAATCTAACACACACATGCACTTCACTCAACAGCTACATTCCAGGTGGGTTAGCTAATTTAATTTTCTGCATCTAGTGGCTTGGGTCTCCTTTGTCCTTGACCCCGTTGCTGCTGGTCACCACCCCCCTGCCAGGGGGCCTGCCTGCCTGGCATATTTATAACTGGGCTGGAGAGGGACAACAACACTCACACCAAGTGCTCAAAAACACAGACCCCAAATCTGGGCATCTGCCAGTCACCATTCCATTTTCAATAATTACGCCAAATCAACACTCACATGCAAAGATAGCCACTCTGTTGAGAGGCTAATGGAGGAGGAGTGCTGCAGGTTAAACAGAATAAAATGTAGCTCTGGCTGTAATAAGAGGGTTTTGTGATGCTGTCAACCTCCCAACATATCAACTCCTGATATCAACTCTCATGAGTTTAGTCACATGAATCTTGTCTTTACAAGTATCATACAGCCCTCTCATATACTCTTTGGCTTTGAAATAGCTCTGCGGGGCTGCGGTTTTTGCACCATTTGCTTCTGAAGAACCCTTTTAAAAGAAAAGATTAATCTTTGTAAGACTAAAGGTTGCATTAAGAAAACTTTTCATCCAAAGAATCCTTTTTTGGAAGAAAGAGTTCTTCTTGAATACATGTTTTTTTTTTTTTTTAGAGATTCTCACCCTCTAATATTCAAATCTTTATCCGTGTTTCAAAGGGTCCTTGTAAATCTGGAATCCCTTTAATCAATTCACTTTTGTTCACGTATTCTTGTGTTTTTGCTTCATCTATAGAACATGGGTCTTTGCAGAACTTTCAGAAAACAAGAAGGTTATAGGTGAAACCCTTTTTTGGTAGAACCCCCTGGCTGGGTTTTAGAAGAAACCCTTGAAAATTTAAACTTTCAAGGCAACTTCCTGCACTAGTTATTTGAGATTACAATACAGATTTGAGATGCACTAGATTCTCCAGTTTTGAAAAAGTTTTGCCATCTATATTCCTTAGTTGAGATAATTTACTTTTCTGCTTTATGTAGACTTGAATCTTTGAGTTTTAGAAACCCCAAATGTTGTATTCAGTAAAGTCTTTGAAGTGAGTGAATAGTGGTCAAGATTTTATTATTTTCAATTAAAAACCCTGAATTTTTAGTCATTTTAAAAATGACAAATACGGTTCACAGCTCACTGTGACCAATTTTCAAAATACAATCTTTTTTGAGTTTCTAAAATAAGAGATTCAACTTTATATAAAGAAGAAAAGTAAATTATCTCAACTAAAGATTATAGGCTGCCAATTTAAGAGTTTGTGTTGCAATTCAACCTCAAATATCTGTATGTATCTGTATCTTTAAATATATGTCATAAAAAGTCTTGAAATTTTAACCTTTCTCGCCTCCCCAGAGAAGGTTCTGGGTGGCACCATTGCACCATAGAAAGGTTCTCTGTGGAACCTCGCAGAGGATTCTTGGTGGAGCCTAGGTTGCTCTGGCTTATACCCTTTATGTTGGCTTTCTTGGTAGAACCCACTTTAAAGGTTCCAGATGGAAACCAAAATGGGTTCTCCTATGGGGGGCTAGCTAAAGAAGCCTGTTTGGTTCTAGCTAGCACTTTTATTTTCAAGAGTGAAAACAAAAATGCATTTCTAAAGGTAAAATATATAAAACACAACACATTCTGACAATGTGTTTTATTGTTTTCACACTTTAAACCAGGTCAGTCTGAGTTGTCCAGGTTTAGACACTCTTGTTGCTGTGATCGCATTACATCAACAGTGTGAAACACCGACATGACTAATCCTCCTACACCCCATCCCAAACTTTTGTATCTGACCATAAGGTTATAGTCATGACAGGTACTGAAGTGCACAGCATTAGCTCACACAGTGTATGCAAAATCCCTGTCATATCTGCTGCCCACACACCAAGCTGGGCTTACTGCACCTGTCAGATAACATCTGTTCATCTGTCCTCTGTCTCTCTGTGCTCTCTCTCTTTCTTTCTCAGCTTCTTTCTTATATCAGGAATTAATTTTGATCTCTAGAGCTGAAAAAGGCCATAACTTTAACACTGTTTTTTTTAATATCATCGTACAAAATGTGATCCTGGCCATTAAAATATTTGCGATACACTCCCTGTTTGCTTTTCCCTGTACGCACGCTGCTCTACATGAGTAGGGCTTTCACTAAACTAAATAATGCAGTGTGATGTGATATGATAATTGCTCTGTTTCAACAACCTGCGTGGAGGCTTGCGAGAGCGTCCAGACGTAAAATGCTGATAATTAAATCCCCACAACAGCAGGACAGGACTCCATGAAAACAACAGTTGCTTTACAAGTTTTTTACTGAAATTGCTCCCTTAGTCGTGTCATGCAGTGTACACAGCTACATAATGGCTGCTCTAAAGGACCATTTTAGAAATACTTAAAGACTTTTAACTTAGTAAAGTCTCTGTGGTACCAGAAGGATGTGATAGCCTCACTGTTGCCTTTGGTTTCATCAGCCTTACCTTCCCCAGTGAAGAAAGAGATTTTCAACACTTCATGAGAGATGGGCAGCAATACATTCAAATGGGGAAAAAAAATGCACCCGTCCATGTGTGCTTGATCTATCTTGCACAGCATTCAAACAGCAAGGCCTGATAAAATACATCTAGCATTCAATAAAGAAAAAATGTATTCAGCTTTTATACTTTTTATACTTCTATGCTTTTATACAACTCCATTGCTTCATTATCTCGGATATACTGTGATATGAGTGCATACAATGGGAAAGAATGCTGCTATACATAGACTTCATATCTCCACTGCTGCTGAATGACTTTGCATATCTTTAGTATTTCTCCTGATGTAAGGTGCCAAATACTTACCACATATTTCTGTATATATTGCATATACTTTGTTACCAAGCGACGTCAGTAATCGTTTTTCTATAGTACCATGGGTACTGCCTATATGCCTATAAGTGTTCTGGCCTGCCATTAGGCCTAAATGGAGAAGGAAGCATGGAAGAAAAACAAGAGAAAACCTATGACACAACCTTTTACCTAACAACCTGGGAACAATGGGAAGTCGCTGTTTGATCCCACAGTGATGTCGGCTAGCTGCAAACTAAAGTTGGTGACCTAAAGGCAAAAATAGCCGGTAGTGGATGCCAAACTAGACAATACATCGTCGAAGGTCAAGTTGGATGTTTGGTTCATTTGATGTGGTCATACTGAGAATAATGTCAATGGCTTTGCTGCCTGTAAAAAGTTTCAAGTGTATTTGCTTTTGATAGCCACGAGCCAGGCTTGTCACCACTATGGAAACACATTGACGACTGCAGGAGCAAAAGCTAGTAACAAGTGACTGGGCTTATATATAATGGTACCAGGTGGGTGTGGATTTGATGTGGAAGTGATTGCAGGGAACGGGTCAGTTCTGGTTGTAAGCTTTCTGGGTGTGGGCGGGGACGGGTTTGCAAAACTGGACCTGTGCAGGACTCTGGCCTACTGTCCTGACACCTTACTGTGCAGTTGATATCATCTGTCATTAAAATATAATGTTAGCGGTTTAATGAATATTTCTGGACTAAGAGCTTGCCACCTTTTCAGTTAAGTTAAACTACCATTTGCACTCAGAGTTCAACTTTCCAAAATTCGGTTTTGACTTTCCAGTCATGGGCAATATACTCCCCAGACGGTGATTTGCATCCTAGTAAACATCCCTCTCATTATTTGGTCCTAGAAGCTCAGAACAGTTTTTATTTCAGTTGGAACAGAAAATAACAATTGGTGAGTTTTATTGTTTTCACTTTTTTTCCCAGTGGTATTGAATTAAGTATTGAGATACATTGAATTCACTGGTATTGCTATCAACTTTTAAATTTCTGCTATTGTTACGTTTCTAGTATGTATACTGTAAATATGGTGACATAGAGTGACAGCACATTAGTCGGAGCCACTCACGTACTTTACTGAGGCAGTTACAGTACAGACAGACATTGAAGGCCATGTTTGAATGTTGACCCTCCGGCCCCTGACATTTTGGATTGACCTTCAGGGGTAATACAGGAGCGGTTAGCAACCAGACTGAAAAGTCAGGGGTCAGAGAAGGCTCCAGTCATGTAGGGATCTGACTTCAATGAAGACTTGCAGTTCTGAGTGACTACAAAGCTGAGGAAGGCAGTTTTAATGTTTCTTTGTCTTTATTATGACCCAGAATAGAACTGCACTTTTAGCATGAGCTTTTAGTTAGTTTGCATATGTGTGTTTCATGTGAACTGGACCGAGTTCTACCACAACCTTTCTGATAAAATATCATTGAATAAAATAAGAGGCTAATAATAGAGAATTTATCACCAGAAGTCCAATTTGTGTGCCTGTTTGTGAGGGAAAGCGGATATGCACATGTGTGTAGGTGAAAAAGGGAGGTGAGAGGACAGCGGGGAGGAACAGGGAGAGACGGAAGTTAGGAGGGTCATTTGCATGATCTTTGGAAATATTGCCACAGCCGCAGGCTTTCACTAAGAATACTGAGCTTAGAGAAAACAGAGTTATTTCCCATATTGTGTTCACTCTGTCAGCTTGAGATAAATAAATGCACTTCCATGGTGCATTAAAACAAGCATTTAAGGTAGAAATCTCACAATTAGCTTTGCCTTTTCCCTTAATTAATGTTATTCAGTAACACTTCAGAATAATGACATTTAATAGGATCCACTAGTGAAGAACATGGTTCCTAATGCATAATTTGGATGATATTAGCATAACAGATTCATTTAATTTTTTATTATAGACCTCCATTAGCTTCTTTGGGGACTTATCTAATTGTCTGTTTTACAAATGGTGTATGAGAACATTATATAAAAGTAACATTTTAATATGAAATATGCACAAGATGTAGGCCTATGTTGCATTGCTCTAATGGAATGCATCATAAATTATTTGTTAGTTCATTTGTTAAACATACAGTATGTAGAACAGTATAAGAAGTCTTAGCAGTCCTGATAAAACTATTGTCTGTAAATTCATTAATTTTAATTACTTATGTTCTCACTTATTATTTATTTAAAGGCATCATGTGTAAGATTTTCACCAGGCAACAGGTCAACACATAGGGTGTGATGAACTAATCATATATGCTTTTGCCAATCAGCTTGTTTTCCCATGTATGCAGCTGAGTGAATTTCTTTTATGGGCTGTAAAGTTCATTCCCTATAAAAGAGGCCAATCAGCTTGGGCTTGCCAGGTCTGTAAAATGCAATTTGTTCTAGTTTGGTTAGTTGGATGAATGTGCTATTTCACATGAATACTACTACACTGTCATTTTCTTCCTGTCCATATCCATAAAATGTGTGCAACACATTAAAATGTTTGCTGCCTTCAGTCTAAAAGTGCAACTAATGACAGTTAAAATATTCATTATAGCTAGTAATTTATGTTACCTTCAGGATGGAAAATGGGATGAAATTGCTGGGGCAGAGTTTGAATTAAATCAGTGTGAGAAGCCGTCTGCACACAACAGTAGAACCAAAAATATTCAGATCATTTTGTCCGATACGGCACGGCCAGTTTCACCCTGGTCTCACCAAATGGCATATGAATAGCTAATGTCTGAAATCATTTTGCATGTTATTACAACACCTTTTAGGCTTTTAGTGTGTCATTTCATGCCATTTAGCAGTGTGTTGTTTGTTATAGATAACAAATGTCAGGTGAAGTACTATAAAAAGTGAATTCTGCATAGGTTGAGGCGGATAGATGGGTTATAAACACAGGACAGAAGACAACAGTTAATGTCCCATGTAAAACCAAAAGTCAGTGATGACTTATTTTAACTGAAGTACTTAAGTTAACTTACATAAAGGACAAGTTGGACAAGTGCTGGACTAAAAAGCTTAAAATGCATAGACATGATATACGAAATGGCTTTAAAAGTGATGTGCTATTTATACGTCAGGTCCATCCATGAAATATTAAACTGGTAAGGCTCGTGAATGTTCATTATCTTAAACTGTGAGCAGTTATTTAAAATGTATGAACTGAAGGTTTGAAAAAGGCTTAATTCTGAGATGATTGACGGTTGTCAGTTAACTTTTAAAAGCACAGCAGAATAATTTTGTATATTTCTGTGTAATAAAATGTATGAATATTGCTGAAGCTGCAGATCAAAAAAGCTGTCAATTGACAAATAATGTGCTGGTGTCAGATTTTGATATTGCCTCTATGTCAGAGACTGAACCTTCAATATTTGTACCTGGAATAATGAAAAGCTGGAACACTAAATCGAGCTGTCTGCTAATCTGATTTCAGACATGCATTCTCATTTGAAATACAATATGATGCTATCAAGAAGCAGGAGTGATAATCCACCTGAAGACACATTTGCCGAGATGACGGCTTCAAAGAAATTGTGAAACAGCGACGTGAAATATCGTCCGAGAGGGAAAGTCTTGAATTAAGAATCAGATTAAAGTTATGGCGAGCTTCATGAATAATGCAGCCAACGTTTATTTCCCAGGAAGTCAACTGTAAAACATAGTCCTCTCGCCAAGTCTTCCTGCTCTCAGTACTCTCTACATTTCATCCACGCCAGTAATGATGGATGGCATTTTAAAGTAAACTAATTAAACCAGAAAAAGAAAATGAATTGTGACGATATTTCATCCCATCAACATCATAATGGCACAAGTGTCAGACTATTTCTTGCCATCAAAAAATTAAAAGCATAAATCAAAGGTTATGGAAGCAAAAAAGGAGATTGGGTTTGAAAGTAATTGTTTTAACGAAATGACAAAATCATTAGAATCTAATTTATGACCCCCAGGGCAAAGACTTTTCTGTGATGTAGTGTTGGCATGTCAGTGTAATATCCCTGTCATCGCATTTGCCTCATTCATCCAATGGGCACTGGCAGGAAATTCTCTCATTTCAATGGCACACTCACTCTGAGTGGAACGAGCTGCTCAGGAGATGACCAAGGCCCTTTCCCTTCTGGCAAAGCTGGCAAATTGGTGTGCTCAAATTCCACAGCAGTATCCTACAAATATAACTCATCCATTCTGTGAGGGAGGAAGCACACAGACATGCAGGATATAATTCTGACTCTGATATCTGATTCCTGCAAAATTGTCAGCAGTAATTAAATTCCTGCTGCTGTAAAAAAAATAAACAAAAATCGACTCAGTTACAGTGAGTCATCACACCTTAAAGTTTATTTAACAATGCTTTTAAACATCAGTATTAAATGATATTGGCTTCATTATATGAAAAACAACCTGCTGATCAACACTTAAAATTGATGTTATTGAAATATCAACACTTCACTCAATATCAACACTCCAATGACAGGAGAAAATGTGCCATGTAATTTTTTTTTTTTTTTTTTTTTTTGCAACACTTTGACATAGACTAATTTGTTTTATTGCAACCAGTTTTGTGTGTTGGTTTGTTTCAGTGCAAACAAGCCGCCCACTTTTCATGCTCTGTAACCAGTGTTCTGTTGGTTTCATAGTAAAACTTTTGGGTTGCACTCATTTTGTCACGTCTCCCTGTGAAATTCGAGGGAAATCTTCATTTCTGCATGTGTGAATACTTAATGTAACACATCAGACATGGTGTGAAACACTGTGTGAAAACCTGCTGTTTCCGTAGCTCTTCATAGCATCTGACTGCCTACACACAACACTGAAAACAATCCGTCCCACTGTAGTTCACATTTCACAGAGAGATAAAGACCTTTATTCCCTTCAGTTAAAGGGAAAATTCAGCATTTTTATTTGGATGTTTCAATTAGTGTTAATGGCAAATGTAGTTAGTTGAAGCAATAAATTGCTCAGTGTGTGCTATGTTGACCAAGAAAGCTGAGTTCTCCTGTTCAGGGGATCATGCTGGTGGCAGTGCCTGCACTAACCAGGATGCATTGCGTCCAAGCTTCTGACCCGCAGGTGTGTTAATCCAATAGCTAATACCTTGTTGGCCAACAAATAGCATCATGTGACTCATACAGGGCTATACTCATATAGTGCACCCCCTGGCTAGCTACCAAACTCAATTGGCTTGTAGTTCTTTCTGCATCCACTGACATTACTAGTCAAGACTGGCCGCTGCCATAAACACTTCATGTGGTCGTTTAAGGCCACAAACATTTCCGTGTTGCCCACTCCTATGAGCTGCTGAGACACGAGGCTATTTAAGTTTGATGCAGACCAGCAGCAGACAGAGCGAGAGAGAGAGAAAATGCTCATGTGGACAAGCACAAGAAAGGGAGCATGCTATAAATGTTCTTTGATCATAAAGCCAAATGTTACTCTACAATTCTGTGGTTTACACTCCAGACTGGAGTCTCTGTTAACAGTGACAAATGGCTAGATCGCCATTACTTATGTAATAAGATTACTCTTGCACTTCTCCTCTATGAAACATCTTTACTTCCATTGCGCTGCTGTTCATGCACTGTATGTAAGCCCTTTACTGCCAATGTCTGCCATCCTTTAAGTGATTATGATGAAAAACTTTCTCAAAGTAATGCCTATAAGTCATGAAGTGGTTTATGAATGATTTAGGAGACCTTGTGGCATTCACTAGTTTTCTCATATTTTGAATTTTGTTCCAGATACAAACACAATTTACAAGTGGTCCAGACCTGTCGTAGGAGTCATGTGCAGTTAATCTATTGTTATCCAAGCCAAAATTTTTCATTAATGACTGTATATTTCATTAGTTTGAAGACTTTTAGAATTTGAAAAATAAATCACACTTGTTTGGCTGCATCTCAAATTATAATGTAATTGTAAATTTACATGTAATGCCTATCATCATTAATTTGAAGATGCATTATTACCTACTGTCAGGTGTATTGGCTGCATATCTTCATGTACAGGTTTTTGAAGTTGCAGTTCAGGAGAATATGTCCTCTGTCTCCATGATGGAAACTTCCCCTTAAAACCCCCCTTTTGCTGTGGTAAGACATTTTTTTTTGGAAGCCATTTTCATGTCAAGACATTTCTTCTTTATTTCAGTGACAGCCTGGCCCTCATGTAACATGGCATTAACAGCAGTTGGTTTTCCTGTTTCTTTGCTTTAGCACGTCTCTTAATTCTACTGCTGTTAAAATGCTGATGCTGTTAAAATGACAGATTTTCCTTTTTGGATCTCTGAAAGCATGACTTTGAACTTCAAAATTAAGTTCTTCTTTTTACTCTTTGATGCCATTTTCATGAATGACATCCACATAAAAAGTGGTGAATTTGCCCTTTGAGATTTAAAAAATGAGACAATATTAGATGTACCAGATTGATACATAAAACATACAAACACACAAACATGTCTCAGTCCTCACCTTCCGCCGCCACCACCTCTTTCAATCTGCCTGAAGTTGATATTTTGTAGTGGCGTCACATCTTCCCATAATCCTCCTCTGGATTGGCTGCAGCCCCTCATCTCTCAGCCCTGAAGGTCAACATGTGAGAGGCATCAGTAAAAGAAAATGACCTGCGCGAAACACATTGCAGTAACCTCCACCTGAGCTGAGTGTAACCTACCTTGGATTTATAGAAGGACGGGCAGACATTGAAAGAAGCCTTGGTCATCTGTGGCTGATAATTGATTAAAAATAAGAATAAATCTTTATAAACAACACCAAATTATTTCCCTCAAGATCTTTGCAACGATTCACCTTATTGTTTAGAGGATGATGAATCCTGGTATTTAAAGCCTGAGACCTTTCAAGATTTTAGGTAGTTCATTTAGTGGAAACTACATTCTGCATTCATTCATTCTGCGAGATCAAGATCAATTCTCTTTTCTCTGGGGTTCTGACTCTGCAAGTACAATAAAAGTAACTAAGACATTTTATTTTGATGGGTATTGATCAAACACAGCTGAGTGGAAAGATACACTGCACCTGCTTTGACAGAGACAAGGTGTTTCCCATAAATCTTTGGTGCTTTTCTGATAAATCTGCTGTAACACAATGTGCTGATGGCTTTGTTCAAAGATGTCTTCTTTTTTTCTCTCTCTTCACAGCATTTTCCATGCTATTTTCACTTCCTCTGTCTGTAATTATTTCTATTCTTCTTTCTGAACTTGCTCTTGAAACATGTCAAAGCTGTCATAAATCATAAATCCTGACCTTGAATCCAATTCCAACTTTCTAACCCATCAGCACTGTGACATTCCAGTGTGACTGAGACTCTGAAATGTATTCAGCTTATCAGTTATT
This sequence comes from Lutjanus erythropterus, assembly GCF_056507025.1. Lineage (NCBI taxonomy): Eukaryota > Metazoa > Chordata > Actinopteri > Lutjaniformes > Lutjanidae > Lutjanus > Lutjanus erythropterus. Next base: position 22,070,300 of record NC_139326.1, on the reverse strand, counting down.
TCTGGCACAAGCAGCCACCCCCCAACTCCCTCTCAATAAATATGGGGTTGACTAAGTTGATATGCCTCGGAGGCGTTTTAAATATTCCCCCCAAAAAATATCTATTCATAAAGCGGGGCAACATAATTGGGTGATTTATGACCTTTTCAAACCACTGGAGCGATTAACTGAAGACATCATTCAGAGCTGTCAATCAAACTGATTGTTCACATGGAAACGGAACACCATGCAGCCAATAAGGGAGCCAGCTGACTTGAGAATGATGCCTTCAAGAGCCTTTCACTGAAGTGGCCTCTTCAGGACTGTCAGTTGCGTTGTTATTGTGTAAAGATAAAACTTTTATGCTGGCAGAAAGAGCTATAGAATCAAAGGCACAGGTAAATCTGTGCTCATTCATGTTGCCTTCTCAAAGGTGACATGGTTTCGCTCACTTCTGGTCACAGACCTCGACTATGTTCATAGCGTAATAGTACATCTGGGACACATCTTCACATAAAGCTATCATTACCCTAGATTTAATGATCAGGTGCAGTGATTTGTCTTTATTGGCCTTCATAGACACACACACCTGCATCTCCGGAGCACCAGGAAGAACAACTTGACACTAATTGGCTCATCATGTCAAGCGTGTTCATGCATAAAGCATTTCTTCTTCTCTGATGCTTAAAAAAGTACCAGCTTTGGAAATGGATGAGATTGGAGAGGAATGCATCCTGGATGAGATTTCATGTCTTTGGCGTCGACGTGTTTTTATTCCAGCCCACAAAGCGATGTCGTCTTAATCTTCACTGTGACCCACTGTGGTGCTGAAAAATCCTTTAATACCAAAGACATACTGGCAGCACAACCACCCTCCAAGAATTTATTTATCTAATTGTTTTTTAAATCCAACTGTTTAAATGTACCTCCCATGTAATGAGCAGTGTTTACATTTTTTCAAGTCAAATTTGACTGATTTTCATAACATCACTCCAATTGGCTTATCAGGAGGCCCCTTTCCCCTCCTTTTGGTCCTCAGGGCTTGCTCGGCTCTCAGTCTAATTACCAGAGATAATGGAGGGTGAAGCTAAATGGCGCTGATGGGGTCCAGCAGAAGGTTATTAGGTGTCCTCATTAGTGCCCGACTGAAGTGAAAGGAGGTTTAAGGTCTTATTCTGATCCTGATGGATGGTGTTCCTCTCAGTCTGTCTTTAGAGGGTAGTGTTCCACAGCGCAGACAGCTCGCAGAGGCACGAATAGGCAGATACATAAAGAGGGGAGAGTGTGTGCGCGTGCGCGTGTGCGTGTGTGTGTGTGTGTGTGTGTGCATGGTGATGGCATCCAATTTGGCACATGATGAGACATGATTCTTGTTGAGTGAAAGGAGTGTGTTCATTTGTTGTATTAGTAACAGTGGGGATGTTTAATGCAGTAAACAATCCTAATGCATTCTGACAGTACCTCTGATGACATGATGGATGGATGGATGGATAGATAGACCGACAGACAGACAGACAGACAGACAGACAGACAGACAGACAGACAGACAGATAGACAGATAGACAGATAGATAGACAGATAGATAGATAGATAGATAGATCCCGAGGTATGATCATAGACAATAGAAGAAATGGACGGGGCCTCTGGGTCTGAAAAGTTAAGCAAGGGTTTAATGTCTTTTAATTGCTATTTTCAAGTCTTCTTTAATACAGTGTGATGTTCATTTTGTAAATTATTGTCTTATTTAGAGTAAGACACACGATAAAGCAGTGTACGCTTTATCCCCCAAGTCGTAATACGTCATCCACCACTTCCACACTCTTGTCGTTGCTGCACATGGGTTGTTTCCAAAATCATTCACTATCTCCTACTCGTTATCTGGAGATTTCTATGTGAATGACTGTGAAGAAAAAAAACATGTTCGGACACTACTTTTTGCACCGTTAATTATGTACTTGGAATGGTTTTTCTTTCAGCACAATGCATGATGGTATACAACGCAACTATCAGTTGCACATCTTTTATGATGCATAGTGGGATACTTTGAGCGCATGATATAGAGTATAATAATTCTCACAATACATTCAGTCAGCATTACAAAACGGAAAACTCTCTATGTAGTGGACTATATCCCATAATGCCATACCTAGTCCACAAACCAGTGGCTGACATTGCAATGGCTTTGTCCACTGTCCATGGGTATGGTTTAAGAATGATCATGATCGCCGTAAATACCAGTTGTACTTTCATCGCTCTGTGAATGGGTCAAAAAAGAGAAAAGAGTAGCACAAAGATCCAAAGATCAAAGCAATGTATTTCCATTTTATTGTATTACTCATAGTTGCTCAGACACGTGTATATACAAATACAGATAATTTTTTGTCAAATTTTTCGTCGTTGTTTATATACTGTAAAAGAGCAGGTTGGAAATATTCTCCCACTGATGGCAAAGTGGGAGCGGGGTTCAAAGGTGAGGGAAGTAGGACAGCAGGTGGTGTGATGGAGGTTATACAAGCACAAGAAGAATGGGACAGGACAGGTGCACAAAATGAACAAAGTGCCTCATCATCAGCACCAAGGAGAGCTGATGAAGAGAGGCTTGGGCCCCGTGCGCACAGAACCTGGATCGATGATAGGCTTCACCCCTGCTAACAATCCAGTTCAGGATTTGGTGGAGGGGGTGCACTAATCCTTGAACTGTGCCCAGGACCCAACGTCTACCGTAGGGACGAGTGATTCAGGGTTGTTAAAAAGGGAGAGAAAGTGAAGGGCCCCTGTTGTAGTCTCTTCGACGCCAGCAGCCGTTCCGTGTAAAAGCACAATGGCAGAAAGCGTCTTGTACACAGACAGGGCTGCCAGGGCAGAGGCTGAAGGGCTAAGGCATGGGAAACACTCTTCGTTGCCAAAGAGGGTTGCCGCTTCCCATTCACTGCGGCAACAGCAAATGAGACACGCACACACACAAACTCAAAGGTCTCACACATTTTTTTCCACACTGAAAAACGTCCACACACTAATGTATACACTCCCAAACGCCTCCTCTCGGGAGAGCAGAAAGAGGATGAATAGTCAGAAGAGACAGACTGCAACTACATGGGCTGAATTCAGTAGATGGGTACAGAAAGAGTCATTCTTAGGAAAAGAAAAAAAAAAAGTTGCTTTTGAACTACAAAATGACCAACCCCGTCCCTCCCCCCGCCCTCCCCCACTGTAACTTCACAACAATGGTTTGTGTTATGTACATTTGTCATCTGTCACTACACAGCTTAATGACATCACTCAAATGGGGATGCAAAAACACACAACATGAAAGTGATTTTGAAAATCTAACACGTCTCAAAGAAAAAAAAAAGAAAAATAGGAGCAAAAGAAAAACTATCTTCTTCAAACTTTTTTTTTTTTCACTTTTTTGACTTTTTTTTTTTTTACATGTCATCAAGTTCATGCGCATGCCACATAATGAAACTGGCGAGATCCTTCCGTTAAAAAGCAAACAGTCCACTCATGGCAGATCTTGGAGCCGACCAACATGCTCTCGAACAGTGAAGGCAAAAAAGTACAAATAAGCCGTCCGTTAAGTCCCACGTGTTTCTTTCCAAGGCAGGATCCGTGTGTGAAGAGATGGTGAAGGTTGGTGACTGAAACATGTAACAGGTGAGCCACTCGTTTGGCTAATGTCCAGCCGTCTGTACACTCTGGTGCACAGCTCCCGCAGGTCTCCCGTTCCTATTAGCTCAAAGTTTCATTAGGCATTGAGGATCAAAGCACACAATGCATTGTTTGAGGACAGTACACACTCCGCAAAACCCAGAGATAATACCGTATTCATTTTTTAGAAAAGACATAAGAACCAAATTAATACTTTAATATCAAACACTATTTACATCAAGAAGTTCTCCTAATAATAATAGTCATAATCATCATCATCATAACAATAATAATAATTATACAGTTTTAACAATGATGTATCTCATTTTTTTCTTTTGTCCTCCAGAAAGGTACAAAACAGATACTAACCTAACACTACATGTTTTATGGTTGACTACCTCAGGATACACAGTATCCAGTTTATAAGTTGATCCTCATTTCCCAGGTTAAGGTGTGTACAGAATAAACCATGGTAATAATAGCAATAATGACAAATAGTAGTATTGGTAATTATAAGAGAGTACAATTGAAGCTGGTTTCTGATAAAAGTCTAGTGTTAATCTGCTGACAAGCGTCCATTTTGAATCTTATGCGGTGCTCATTCCCTGTGGTGTTCTCCTGAAAATTAGTACCTCATTAAATGGCCTCGTCTCCTATTACCCCCCATAGCTGAGCTGCTATTCTGCTGTAATAGCATTGTTACTGTAGCGCAAAAAAACAAATGGCAAAAGGCAAAGGCAGTCTTTCTTGGGGAAAAAAAAAACATTAAAAAAAGGCAGCCATAAAAATGAAAACAGCAATAACAAAACAGTGCATGCCTTTTGAGACAGGATGATACAGAACAATAAGTTTGTCATTGAATCTGGTGGTGTTTTTTTTTCCAGTAGGGTTGCATGGATTTTTAGTTGTTTTGTCTTGTTTTGTTTTGTTAGGCACTCTAGTCACACTACCTTCGGCTACCTCCCATGTCTTTTTCTATCTGTTCCTGCTTGTGTGTCTCTCCCTTTTAATTCTCTCCGTCTCCTTCACTCACCAATTCTCTCAAACTGCAAGGTCATTGGTGCTTTAAAACCCCCCACAGTGGAAATCTACACCCCCCTCCCGAGACCCCCCAAGCCTTCCACCATCTATTTTTAATACCAGAAATAACTCCCCTTGCCACAACATGGGGTCCACATGCCTGTCATTTTGAACCTCATTAAAGAGTCACTTAAACCAGTAACACTAGGAGCTGTAGGTGGACATGCAATTGCTCCCGTGCTCCTTTTTCTTGCTCCATTTCTCTCTTTCTGTCTGTATTTCCAAACCAATTGGTGCCCTATTTCGCATACAAAAACCTGACTCTGAAAGGAAGTCGGCTTCAGCAGAGTTAATTTCTCTATCTGTCCATCCGTCTCTGAAAGCAAAGAAACAAGTTCCTTTCCTTTGAAACAAGACATAATAGCGTTCATTATGCTAACTCACCATGTGCATCTGTGGGAGCTGAAGGAAGCTGAATATCATTATAACGCAGTGAATTCATTTGAATGTAAGTGCTAACATAAACCTGGCTAGACTAAATAGAGCTGTGCATTGCCTTGAATTAAATTGATAGTTTCTCTGTTCATGCAGTGTGTTTTCAACTAATTGGAGCTATGCATCAGTCCTGTAAACACTGCTCTAACCACAGACAACCTGAATAAGAGAACCAGCTATAGGCTTGGGCAGTATATTTTTTTTATACCTTCATATTCTCCTTACACTTCACTAAGCTATACAGTACGGCTGAACCATTTTGAAAAAATATCTAATTGCGATTATATTGACTGATAATAGAATTTTGTTCTGATTTCCAATATTAGAAGGAATGATAATTATTACATTATTCTCAGTGTAATTTAAAAACATTAAAATGATTATGATACGATTTTTCCTGCACTAAAAAAGTTTCTTTAAGTCTGTATATATGATGTTTAGGCCAAGACATCTCTGCTTCATGACAATCTGAAATTTAAAATGAGATTTTGACACACATTTTTGCCTTTAACAAATGTTGCATTTGTTGCAGTTTGAAAGAAGTTTCTATTAGTTGTTCAGCCCTAGTATATGGTATTATAATGGTATTTGTGTAAAACTGCAGTCTTTATTCAAAGACTAATTCAAACCTAAGCTGTATATTTACTGCCAGAGTGACAACTGCTCACCTTTTCCTTTCAGTGTGTGTTCACGTCATTCTCCGCCACTCGCCCTCTTGTGCTCGCTCAACTAAAGTAACACACTTGCTACCATACACTACTCTGAACTATCAGTAATCTACAGTGTTTGCGAGGGCAGAGGTATTTTTCTTTTTTCACTAGCTAGTCCTGCACCTTTATCCCCAAGACCTCATGTTTCTCAGGTCAGCTGCACTGCCTTGTCCACCAGTACGGAGACTGATCTCATGTGGCACATGCTGAGCACTATAACACATCACCTTAATACAGCATCTCCATATTAGTTTAATGGAAAGATTGGTGGCTGTATTTTTGACAGCAAGAAAAATCATACCATTGACATTTCTTACCTGGTATACCCGATATATTCTAATACCGCCCAAGCCTAACCAGCTTACTAATATTTAAAAAAAGCATGAGTCAAAGCTATGTTATGTTTACGTGAGAAAAAAGTATGGCACTTTGAACTGAAGTGTCTTTCCCATGACCTCTGTTTTTGTTCTCCTTTAAGTTTATAGTGTTTGTAAGGTGAAAGACAATACCATCGGCAAAGTAAAATGGTTAATGGTTTAGAAAAAAAAAACAAAGTGTCCAATTTAGCTGTGAAACATTTTTTAAACAATCAGAATCACAGAAAAGCAGCAGTGGATGCAGATGTTTATGGGAGTGTTAATATTGACTAATACTCAAATGGAACAGAGAGAACAATTGCTGCCCAGCTCAGTAAACATTGCATAAAACGACTGTGACTGTTGCCGTGAAATTGTGTGATCAACTTTCAAAAGATATCGATCCTCGATCTTAATAGCAGTCCACAGTGTGTCTGGAGAGAAAGTTTCAATTTAGCTGTTTTGTGAGTCAGAGTGAACCAAATGCTTTGAGAGGTGTTTTATTGAGCAGGCTGGCACGCTCGACACAAAGGAGGACAAGAAGAAAAAGTTGCCTCATGGTTCCATGGGTTTTACACTCACTCACTCAAGCTCTAAGAAGCTTATCCACCTATACACACTTTGTATTCAGGAGAGAATCGGACGCTATCTTTAAACCAGGACAGCCTGGAGATCAGAGGGGCTAAGGTGCATGCCGTGTATGTATTTCTCAGTGCTGTGGTTTTTAGTCTGACCTCTGCTTAAAACCATCACTCTTCTTTTCCTCGTCTTCATCTTTAAGCTTTGTACTGCACTTCCCAGTGATATGTAGGTGCAAAAATCTGCTTCTTCTGAAAGGCTTCTTGAGAGGTCTCGGGGCAACTATTTACTCGTGTATGTACATCCTTTCTAAGTACTAGAAACTTCACTTTCCTACTGTGTAATGCTGCTACTGCATACAACTAAAAACCCTACTGCTATTGACTGTTATTGTAGAGGCATTTTTGTATTTGACTCTCTAAGCATGTGTATGTGCTGTATGTGTGTGTGTTTGTGGGTAAACATCAGTGCTGCAATGACATAAACATGATGTAAAGGGATGTCACAAAAAAGTCACGGGAAAATAAGAATCACTAAGTGTCAAAAAACGGGATTTGGCATCTTAGTTGATGGTTTAAGAGGGGGAACTGTCTCTCCCGCTTCCAACATCAACTTTTTTCACTCACAGACGGAGAAAGACCACTTAAATAGATTTCTGAAAAAAATAGAGGGTTCCTTGAGAAGCCTGCTATGATGCCCAATCAAGCAAACACACTCCACCCAAATCCCGCCCCTTTCCCTGCAGCCTCGGGCAGATTCAGGCCACGCTAGGTGTAAATGCCCTCTGGGACAGAGGGAGGCGCTATAAAGTGAAAAGTGCTGGTAGGCAGGCCAGCAACAAAGCCAGGAGTGGACTTGTTTTCTGGAGGTGCGGCGCAGCATTTGTTTCGTCACTTCGGGAAGGCTCAGCCGGTTCATGGCTGGTATCATCTGAGGGACAAGAAAAAGAAACAAGGTGAAATGCTTTTTATGGTACAAACTGCTTTTTTTTTTTTTTTTTTTTTTTTGAAAAAGTGCACACAGACATCATCATGCAATTAGTGTTTTCTTATATGTTAGAGTTTCTATTGTGGTGTTGAAAGTGGGGAACTGACTGTATTTCAAAATTAATAACATTAGTGGAGATAACTGTTCATAAATGTTCAGTGGCTCATGTAACAGTGGAAAGTTTTAATAGTGAAGTCTGAGTTGCCATGTGAACTTCAGTTGCTAAATCGTGCTTCGAATAGGGTTGGGCATTCTTTGGATTTTAATGATTTGGATTCAGGTTCTGATTCTGCTTATCAAATCAGTTTAGCTAACTACCACTAAAAAATTTAACCAGCGGAAAGACTAAGCTAAGCTAATGTTAGCCAGATAACCCTAACAATGCTGGTCTCTTTTCTGGTTTCATTTATATTTTGACTTTTTCATAGGCTACTTTAGCAACAGCTGAGTAGGTTAACTGAAAATAATGGTAGTTAGTTTAAAAATGACCACTGATAAATGTTACCAGCAGAAACACTGAGATAAGCCAACTTCGGCTAGATAATCCTAGCAATGGTGGTCTTTTTTCTGGTTTCTTGAATATTTTGGCGTTTACTTTACCGTAACAATAGAGAATATCTCAGACTCTATGTGTGCTAGTCACCTGCTAGTAGGTTGAGTGAGAATACTGCCAAACTCATGATTTCATAGGAGAAATGCATGAGGAGATGGGCCGATATGAATCCCTTCACATTGCATGTCTGTAGGCACAGACAGATCCCCAGATCGATATACAGTAGGTGTTTGCAGTACACCATTTAAGTTGAATCTCGTTTCAGTGAAATCTGGGTAAGAATCTATAAGCAGAATCAAAATAGAAATTTCTTAATGATTCCTCTGGAATCATAATTTTGGGCTCAGTTCTTATTTGGAATTGATTCTTGATGTCCAACCCTAGCTTCGAATGTCCTCTCCTCTCCCAGGCGAGGTGCCTCTTATGTCTGTCTGGCATCAGTATCTGTAAGCAGCCATGTGCCCTGCTGCACCATGGGAAAGTGGCTGAACCATGCACAGCAAAAAGGACAGATCGACAGAACAGAGGACCGGACAGTTACATAACTATACACGTGTGTGTTTGTGTGTGTGTGTGAGTGTGTGTGTGTGTGTGTGTTTGGTAGACGGTTGAGGGATGTGGCAACAGTAGATGACGGATTAATGTTTTAGTTTCCCTCCTTTGGAGAGCGTAATAGAGGAATGAGCCAAAAGAGGCATGCAAGGTGAGAGGCAGCCATCAAACATGCAGGCAGGCAGGATGGCACGGCAGGTAAATGGTCAGATAGACAATCAGCCAGGAGGAGAGGCAGGTGGGCATCACAAATGCCCAAGGATCTGGCCTTGGTGTGTCTGGCGTTAGGTATGTGTGTGTGTCCCATTTAGGTGGTAGCTTATGTTTATATTCCTTCAATTTCATAATGTAACAGATCTCATTTCCAAATGAATAATATGCTGTTTTCTTTAATGACTAATGTCCTATATTTGAGAGTGTATTATATACATTCCCAGCATGTGTTGTTTCAGACCTTGGAGTGAGCTGGTGCTGGGAATGAGACATCAGCATGTGGGTGATGTGGAGTGTTTCAGTTCAGTGACTGGGTTAGACTCATGTATGAAGATGTAAAAATGCTGTGCGTTCTGAGCCCAGAAAATAATCAATGCTGTGCTACAGAGCCAAAGAGCTGCTCAGTGAGGAGGAAAACAGAACATTAAAATGTGTCTGTGCGTACATCTTATTTAATAGATGGTATTTACTGACTTTGATGAATTAGGTCAGAATGATATGGAGCACAGCATGCAGTCGGAAGTGACATTCTATGTTGAATTAGTGAAAAGGTTTCTGTGAGAAACATCATAAGTACTGACACATTCATGAATATGATATATATGTAATCAACTATATACACAACATATACAGTGTATATACAAATATATATCAACTTGCAATACAGTCCATCAACAGAATAAGCAAGCAACAGTAGCATGGCACAACAAGAGGAGCATCAGGCAGGGATGAGGAGGAACAGATCAGCTTCCAGACAAAAAAAGAAAGAGGCACAGAACAAGAGAAACATGTACAGATGTATGGAGGTCATACAGAAGACAATAAAAAAGCAGGAACTCATACTAACCTCGTGGTTCTAATGTATTGTCTACTTTGTCGTTTACATCAAAAACGCGGTCATGTACGCCTATAGTTTTCACACAGCTGTCTATAACAGAAAATAGGGAGAATGAGAGATCATTAGAGGTATATGCCAGATAGGTTAGTGACATCTGAAGCCCCCCCCCTTCAGCCCTTAAAATCAAACATCCCAAGCAACAAAGCTCATGGCAACATTCAGATGAGGTATGAAGTGACCCGGGGTTTCATTTGATGTGATCTTCTATCATTCTTTTCATGTTTTAAAAAAAAAGAAAAACATTTTCTTACAAAGTAAGGCAGTTTTGTGATAAATGAAAGGGGCATGTTGGACAGTGAGCAAAAGGTAATTGAGGAGGAAGTGAGGTAACCAGAGAAGTAGACATAAACTGTTTTGATTTTCAATCCAAATGTGTACTTCAACAAGCTCTATTACAAAGCCTTGTGTTGCATGCAAACACTTACTTGATGGTCGGACGAAAACTTTGAGCTTCAGGCATGTTTTTCTCCCGTTCTCTGCGATGGTGGAGGCTGAAAAACATACAATAGACATATGGTGAATAGGGTGTTAATATAATACTACATTTTTAGGTTCTACAGAGAACCTTTTTATATTCCCAGGGTGTATTCTACCCTTACAATATACAGTATATTGGTACAAAGAATTTTAACAATCCTTGAGGAACTCTTTCTTCCAAAAAGGGTTCTTTGGATGAAGAGGGTTCTTAATGAAACCTCTTACAAAGAACACTTGACAAACTCTTTCTTTAAAAAGGGGTTCATTAGAAGAAAATGGTTCTAGGTAGAACCTTAGCCCTTTGGGAAGAACCTTTTTGAAACCCTTTTGTAGAAGAGTGTACATGTAGTGTCGATTTCATGTGCACTTAACAATCAAAAAATAGTTTCCAACTGTATTATTTAATAATGAATATATTTCCTTCCCTGTAAAGAACCATTAAAACTGAGGTAGTTTGCTCAGGAGAAAATAAACTTTCAGATCGTTAATGTCGACTCTTAAGTGGATTTTGTAGGGTTAGTCATGGTTCTTGTAAAATTATAGGCAGAAAGTATTTACAGATGTGCTAGGGAAATCTCTCTAGGGAAAGTGGAGTGCTTTGCTCACAGTTTAATTGTGGCATTTTAGATTCTACAACTGGCAGCAGCTTAGTGGGGATCAAGGAATTTGCGTCATTTTGCCTCTTTGAAAAAACACTCAAACTGGAAGAAATCATGTTGTGTTAATACTTTACGTGTACACATGCATGTATTTTGATGTCTGAAAGCCTCAACGCTCTTCAGGAGACACAAAGTTCACACACCGAGGATGTATGTGCTGCATGTGTGGATGGTTTGCGGTTGCTGTCAGGAAATGGATCCCTTCCTGTCAAGCCCATGGGGTGTGAATCTCTGAGCGTTAGCTACCATAGTGGTTGTATCACAGCCCCTAAAAATATCTCATGTGGAGCGTGTGTGCGAGTGTGTCTGTGTGTCTGTATGCATGCATGTGTGTGGTTGACCACTAATGGTGTTGTGGTAAGGCACCAGGTGCTGTCTCCTGGATAGGGGTCAAATACATGTCAGTTAGAGCACGGTGGGTGCATACTGTGTGCATCCATCATGGCAGGAAATCGTACAGTAGTTTAAAAATATATATGTTGTTGTCTTGTGTCAGGACCTCGGATCAAGTGGCAAATATTGCAGTCTTTTCCCCACTATTGTGATATATTAATGCTATTTGCTATAAACTAGTTTTCATTTCTGCTATCCCCTTCAGCTGCAGGGAGACCATATTGTCCGATGTCTTTTGGGCAGCATTTTATGTCCTCTGTGGATCATTCCACAGCTGATGCAATGAAGCCAAGCATTTCCAAAGGCTACCATTTGGGATCTGTCAACTCCTCTCTAGTGAACCTTTACCTAACCCCTCCCTCTCCCAGCTGTGTCACCCTCTCTCCTCGTCTGTCAGCATGGCCATATCCATTCATCAAAGCTCAACTGACTTGCCTTCATCATATTTGCGCCATGTGCACCAAATGAATGTGTGCACATGTACACAAGATCCAGATTTTCATATCTGTCCAGAACTGTGACATATGTCACCCTAAAGGAAAAATCTGTAACACCCTAACATTAAAGAAATGAGCACTACAATCCAAATAGTGAGTTTGAGCCACAGACAGTATATTAAAAAGGTTGGATCTCTATTAAATATATGATCTATGGTTGAAGTGAGTTGTTTCCTTCTGTTTTGTCCTCCCCAGACTGAAGCTTGATGAGTCCTACACCATAAGTTGATCAGCTGTTTATAACTCTCAGTTGTCTGTTGATGTAAAGCTAAGCCCATTATCCAGAAAACAAAAGCCAACTGGTCCAGAAATACACACTCTGAAGTTGGAGATCAGTGACTGCCTGCCTTAAGCTGGCATGCTTTCCGTGTCCGCAAGTGAACAAAGGGTCCGCTGGGGTCCATGTGCATAAATCTTATGATCAGAGGGTGAATGTGTGTGCAGACATCCATGTGTAATGATCTTTTATGATAAACAGGCGCTTACTCATTTCATTCAGCATTACTTTTAAAATGTGAAACAGGCAAACAAAAAACAGAAAAACATTTCAATGGAGAACATACTGGATGTGGCGTTGTTGTTGGAGAAGCCAGTATTTCACCTTAACAGTGTCCTTGATCTCTGCTGACAAGTCACAGTCATTTTACGAGTTGGTACAGTACATATATTACATATTTCTCCTTTAAATTACAGTTTTTACAATCCTCTGATCTGTTAAAATGTCTGTGTACACACCGCTGCAATCGATGTTCCCGCATCTATTTCATGCGGAGGCAATGGATACAGCAGCGACTTAACTCTGTAGTGCGATTTCTGATGTGTTCATTAAAAGATTTATTGACTAACAACTATGGAAACGGGTCAGAGATGGAAAGCCACTCCTTTCATTTACACGCTCTCTACTCTTGATTTACCCTGAGATCCAGATGCCAGTAGTTTTTTATCAAATGCAGACGGCACACTCTTTCAATCACTTTCATTTTGCGAAGCCTTCTCTACAGCTCATCAAGCTCTCTCTCTGTGCCTCTCGCCTCTCGACCTTGCTGTTACCATTTTAATGTTGTCGCTTCATCAGCTGTTATCTGTTTCTTAGTCATGTGTCAGTGTGCGAGAGAGGTGGCATGAGATCAGATGCTCTTTTTCACAGCTCAGTTCATATTCAGCAGATGCAGAGGGAGAAGAAAGTGGAAGGAAGGGAGAGACAGGGCCTTATTATTTCGGTGTGGAGGCAGCCGATGACACCCTAATGAACCTTGACCACCACCGCTCACCCACTCAGTCATATATACACACCAGTACCCACACAATTTATGCCACTCTTCTTATTGCTCCACTCTTTCCCACCACTACTTTATGCTTCCATTTCCAGTGCGTGCACATACATGGCCAAGCACGCCGCGCGCGCGCGCACATGCGCACACCATCTCCAGATGTCTTATCTTCATCACTGTGGTGGGCAGAGCTGAGTCACAGCCATCGACACCAGCCACTTAGCAAAGGCAGCTGATCATGAGAGAAGTATGGCCCTGATGAAAGTGGCAAAAGGCATGTGGGAGTCTCTCTCATGATGACTGTTTGTAAAGCTGTTGCGATGTTTATAGACTTGGCCATAACACGTTATCCACCGCCTACGCAAGAAAAGCCACCGCCATAAGGTGCGATAGGAATTATGTAGTTACAGTGGAATCAATTAGTTCTATATTTACTTGAGCAGTTTTCAGCTGGGCCTGTTCAGTACATCAATATTATATTGATATGATATGAGAGATATCCTATAAGATTTTGAATACTGTGATATTGTGATATGGTGTAAGTGGTGTCTTTTCTTGGTTTTAAAGGCTGCAACACAGTAAAGTGATGTACACCTTTACTAAGAATATCCAGATATCATTAGTAGACCATATCGCCCAGCCCTTTTTGGAGTACATCTAAAAGACTGTTGTATCTTTGGTTTTCTGCTAATGCGACAGAAGTCAAAATGAGTTCCGAGCTTGGCTGTGACCATTGCGTTGATGTGCTGCAGATGACTGAGGTGTGTTGCTTTGCATTCTTGACTACAAAGGAAAGATTAAGCTTGGCTCCGCATTCCTTTCTTGGTAGCAGCTCCTCATACTCTGTGTGTTGATGAGGATCCCTCCACCCGGGCCCAAACCGTCCGCGCCAGTGCCTGTTTATTTTGGATTAACATGCTGCAGCGGGCCAGCTTATTGTTCTTGTAGGCCGTAACATCAACACCTGCTATTCTGGTTCCCATCAGGCCCACAGCCTCAACCATCAATCCATCCAGCCTGAGCAAGTGGCTGCTTTGAAGGACAGAGGCCCTGAAAAGATGTCCCAGAGACGAAGTGGGGGGGTGGAGGGGGAGGATGGCGGTTGGGGGGCGAGGTCGGGTTACTCCTCCAAGCCTTGTCCCCTGGCTGGTAATGGCTGGTCCCCTCAGTACACTGCATTATGCATCAGCATTAAGGCAAATGGAATGAAGCAGAATCCAATTACGGAAGAACAAACAGGTGGGCTCAGTGCGGCTTAGGCGCAGTATTGTTTCAATCACAGCCCAAGCCAAGCTTTATTGCAACTGTAATGTTATCTGGAAAACACATTTCCTTTGCCTTTCATTGGACAAGTCAACAGCACATTCCAGACATGAGGACATAAAACCATGTGTCTGTGGTGATAGGAAGCTAAAAGCAAAGTTTACGCCAGCTAAATACAGTAGATAATATCATAGTTGGTTATTGATTTCTTATCCATCATGTAGGAGGCGTAATGGCTTCAGCTGTAAAAGAATAGTGCAGGGTGAGTCGATCAAACTGCTATAAGAGGCTTTGTTTGTTGTTTTTTAAAACGTTAAATGAGATGTCATCTCGGGTCTCCTCATAGCCAGTGAACTCGTACCAAAATGTGGACATCTGGCAGTTTCAACACAACCTCAAGGCTTCATGCAGTATTGCGGATTAGCAAGAAATATAGTACAAATGGCTCAAAGTGACAACTCACCCCAAAGTTAAACATATTTTTCCTCTGGCACAGAGTGCTTTTTCTACTGTCTATGATGGCACCACAGACCAGAGGAAAAAAGTATCTTTGATTTGGGGGTTAAATATCCCTTAACCGCCAATCATCTGTTTCTGTAGAGTGAAAGTTTCAAGTTCCCTATTTTGACAACTTGTTTGTAGTAATCAATAAACAATCCATTGAGATTACATGTCTCAATTGACTACAATCCTAAACATACTGAGACAACTGACATTTTATGTAAAATTGATTTTAAGTTTGAAAAGTAAAGCCTTCATAGACTCATATGTCATCGAGTTAACATGTAACATTAATAGCATCATGTTAGCATGCCTCTATCCTGCATCAGGTCTCCAGCTGGCTTCAATAATGGCACTCTAATCCTTTGATCCCTGCTTATTTGTTAGGATGGGATGGGTTAAACAGAATGCCCTGTAATGTTGTGTCCAGCACTGAGCTTTCCTAACTAGCTAATTCTGCCAGGTCTCTGAAAAAAAGGCCGCTGGCCTGGTCTTTGATTCACTGAGATTACTCATATGGCTTACATCGTACAACCCTAGTCAGAGTTTGTGTCCAGGAGTCCAAGACTCCGAGTTTATAGAAACCGAGAGAGAGTACACACATAGACCAAAACACACACACAACATTACTTTCTACAACCTTTGTGCCATCTTCTTCCCACGTCTCCATCTAGCTAATTAGACTGTTTGCAGCCAGAATACATTTCCTCTATTCGGCGTACAGAAATCACTGCTGGGATTCATTAACGTTTGTCCTCCAGTTTCAGGGTGTGGAATCAGTCAAAAGAGGACAATGTTGAGCTGAACAGATGGAAGAAAACCTTGAATTCAAGATGGTACACTGGAAATAAATCATACAAGAATTTAGTGGAATGAACTGATCTTTCCTCATTAACATATCATAAACAAACAAGTTTTATTTATTCAAGTTAATGAAACTTTAAACTTCGGAGCACATACTCATAAGGTTTCTTCTTCTGACTTGAAATGATGAGTTGAATGAATGTAATGTTCAGAGTTTGATCAACTTATTAAATTAAGTTTCTAAAGAAACAAGACAAACATTTTAGCAGACATCCCAGCATGCACTGTGTGAGTTTAAAGGTCTCCTTAGATCACTTTTTTACAGTTTGAAGAAAAAAATTTAGACAGAAATTGAAATCAAATACACTTTAAGATGTCATGGTTGCTTTTTACCAGCAATGGAGAAACTGCCAACAACAATGAAGGTTAGAATTGAATTGGTTAATTAAAAATTAAGAAATTATGTTAAATGTTATAAATGATCATCAGTGTGACTCAAGAGTTGTTGGTTTAACTTAACATTTTAAGCTTATTTGACATGTTTTCTTAATAACAACTTTAGGTGCTAAGTCTCTGGTAGTTTAGTTTGTTTGTTAATCATTACAAAATTACCTCAACTTGTCTTTTGAAATTACGTCAACTTTTTAAAAAATGTTTCTTTTTTGTGTTAAAGCAAATACTTTATTTTTACAGTGTAGAGTCAACAGAATGAGTTTCAGCTAAGGAAAGAAACAGAGAGAATATTTATATGACCCCTCCAACAGGTAATATCAGCTGCTGCGTTGTCCAAAATAATCTATTCGGTGCCTACAATAACACACATGTACAGTACAAACCCAGATGCAATAAAAGGTTGTAGAAACTTATGAAATGTCCTTCACAAAATGTCCTTCCAAAGCAGGATACTTTTCTACTTTTCAACTAAAACATCTTAAACAGAGAGAAAATGATTGGAAATACAGACCAGCTCACAGAATTTATCCATACTGTGTGTGTGTTCTTGTGTGTCTACACAAAATGTGTGAAAGTGTGTGTGCAAGAAGATGGAAGAGACTATCCACTGAAGAGGCCCATTAACCAGATGCTACTACAGTGAAAGCACAATAGGAGGGAATGAGGGAGCTGGGAGGAGCGGTGAAAGAGGAGGACTTGGATTCAGGCAGCTGAGGGAACAAACACCCCCTCCCGGTGATCGCTGCCCTTTTGCTCTTTCCTTGCATCTTTCAACCTCCGCCAAAAGTGAACCAAAGTCATTCCTCATGCCACTCGTGCCGAGGTCATAAGCAATGAGGAGAAGAGTCAGAGACAGAAGGGAGGAGGCAGGGAGAGCAGTAAGTCGAGAGGGAAAGATGAGTCCAAACTGATAGTGGCTAATTAAACATTGCAGTAGTTTCCTCACATGCAATAGTTTGATACAAGTACTTCCCTTTTCTATTAGGCAGATGCTATTTGAACCCAAGTTGGAATAGCCCATGTGCCTATTTGCACCCAGTGGTGTTTACACTCAGGTGTATATAGCCAACCATGACAGAGACAAGCACGAGCCCTGCACTTAAGCCATCACAACCTCTTGTAAACAATGAAGTCCTTGCTCTTTATAGCTAATAGGGTCGCGTGTGAATAGCCAAATTGTGGTCGTGTGTCTATTCGTACCCGGGTACAAATAGACACTCAGTTTTTATTATGTACAATAAGTGTTCTACTTTTGTAAAAGATTACAGAATGATCATTTTACAAATTACTCTGTCTTCTTGGAAATGAAAAGCGAGTGATTGAAAGTCTGAAAACCCTTAAGTTTCATCAGCTCATTCATGCCTTCATACTCGAATGATAATAAACGTGGTGATTTATTAATCTAGGGGGGAGTTCAACTTCTTAAAGCAGCCACGCAATAATAAATCACGCTACATAATAATGTTTCATTACTGCACTTAGTGTATCCCATAGAATCCTAATATTATTGTTATGGTCTAAGTATCCACCCTCTGAATAAATGAGAAAAAAAACGTGTTAGGGTGTGTGTGTGCATGAATATGTGTATTACAACAGAGGCGGAAAGAAAAAGAACAAATAAATGAACAATAATTAAACATAATGACCAATGCACTGGGTTAATAATATATGTGTAAATGATTTAATGGCCAAGGATAAAATGTCCTTGTCTTTGTGATAGTGAATCATAATCAGCTCCCGAAGACGGCTTTTAGATGCATGAATCATACGAGGCTGAGAGGAACCTCGTGCCCTCTGAATCACAGCCCTCGCCCGCCCGCCCCACTTCTCCTGCGATCTCTTGGCTTTTCACAGCCTTTCTGTTTTTTTGTCAGACAAAGTGATGACGACTTTATTGCCGGTCAAACTCAAATGACTTGATTAGAGACTTTTCTCTCTTGCCTTGCCTTTTTTCTGGGCTGTCAACAAGTGTGCCGTGACTTAGCTCATGCTCTATTATTAGCAGAGTCTGGCCAATGGGCTGGCTCGCTGGTTGACTGTTTCCAGTTTATTTTTGAAAGTGGACTCCTGAAACTCCAATGAGCTTGTCACAGCCAGACATTAACGCTTTATTCTTTTGTTACTGGACCTTCTCAGGAGCCAGTAGACTGAACTGATCTGACACCATTTTCATATGTGTTTAATTAGCATATTCAGAGAGATGACAAATTTCAAGAAACTTTAAAATAAAATGTCTAAAGTCCCTTTTCCATGCAGATGTTGGCTTGGCTTGACTTGGTGCATCAATCCAGCATAAAGAAGGATCAGCATCTCCATTACAACAGGGCTACCCATTTGAATGTCTATCTTTTGGCATGAGATGCATCAGTTTCTAAAAAAATAACAGACTTATAATAGACTTATATAAACACAATCCCTTTCAGTCATCATTCATTATGACCCAGTAGAAGTGTGTGGTAGTGGCTGTACCTGCAGGGACCCTGCCCTTTGCCTGTATTTCCTTATTTTTTCATTATTTTGCTGTTGTCGGGATGCTCAGGACCAACCCAAGACATCAGTATATGATGTCCTGGCATCTTTACGGTGGTAAGACCAGAATGTCATGAAAAATATTGACAATTCCTGTCCATGTATACAAATCTATAGATGATATTTCATGCCTGTTTCATGAACTGCTGTGATACTAGGCTGTTCCTCCTTGCGTCCTGTGTGGAACTACCAGCATTCGTTATGCTTTATTAATGGTTTTCCTTTGATTTGTCACCAGTCTGTAGTGTACGTGTCCAGCATGTGTGTGTTTGCAACATGCAATTTGGAAGGCAAAAACACACAGCTGACAGGTATCTGGTGTGAAAGAGACACAGGGAGGGTGAGTTATTGTACTGTAGTACTGTCCAAAGAGGGAGATGAGATTAAAAGTGGAGACAAGAAATGATATAGTAACCAGGGGAGACGGAGGTGGTGGAATGTCTATCCATCTATCAGGATTATAATAATGCATTCCAGACAACTGTGCAGCTTTTCAGTATGTCTGCTTATGCCTGTGTATGCATATTATACATGAGCATGTGTATCCATGCAAGTATATGTGTAGCTTCCAGTCACATTACTCAGTGCTATCAGATCATTTCTGAACACTGACGACAGGGTTGATTTTTCATGTGAATGACTGAAAGAGGCTGAGTTATGACGGTGTCCATATGCAGGTTCCCTCCTCGTACCACAAATGGAAGAGCACCGGCTCTTTATCATTATTAGGGGACCTCCCATGGCTCTAACAAAATACAGACTGCATACGCCGTCCCCTGCCTCTGTTTCATTTGTCCATTAATGCCATTTTCCTGCTGCTGCTCCTGCTCCCTGCTTCCACTGCTTTCTCCTCTTAAGAGAAGCTTGAAGGAGTACGGCGCATCACAGGATTTATGATCAATCACAAGACAGTTGTGGTCCATGTCACGGAGAATCTGTTTGAGCTTGTTGTGCATGTAACAGTCCAGTAAAGATGAAAAAGACCATACACTCTGTGTAATAAGGGTTCCAGAAGGGTTCTTCCTGAAGGGCTAATGTTCTGTCCAGAACTTCTGAAGAACCCTTTTTGACGAAAGGGTTTATGAAGGATTCTTTATAAGTACTAGGGGTTCCATGAAGAATGCTTTTCATCCAAAGAATCCCTCAAGGATTTCAACAATCCATGAAGAGCTCTTTTGTCAAGGATTCTCTGTAGAACCCCCAGAGTGTGATCTAGATAAAAGCCTTAGAATGTAAAGCTGTTCTTGATAGAATCCCCCTGGTAGGTTCTAGATAAAATGTTTGGAATATACTGTAGAAATGTGTTCTAGATAAAACCCTCTTAATATAAAAAGGTTAATGGTAGAACCCTCTGGGTGGGTTCTTGTTAGCACCCTTAGAAGGTAGAAGGGTTCTGGATCCATCTGCCAGAGAGGGATCTTGGTGGGACCATTACACCATAGAAAGATTCTCTGCAGAACCTCTGATGGGGTGTTCTGGGTGAAACCTTTCACAGATATTTCTAGGTATAACCTTTTATGTTGGGCTCTAGGTAGAACCCTCCGAAAGGGTTCCAAGCAGAACCTTTATAAAGGGTTCTACCAGGAACCAGAAGGGCTCTATTATGGGGACAAGCTGAAGAGCCCTGTGTGGCTCTGATTAGCACTTTCATTTCTAAGAGTGTATGAGATCTTGTGTTAAAGCCTTATGAATATCAAAAGGTTTTCTCGCGTGTTGACTCGGTATTTATGATCAATCTTAGTCTTGTGTTGCATTTTGCATATTGGCCTATGGGCATGTGCAGAGTGATTGAAGCCTCACCAAATGTTTTTCATTTTGTAATCTAACATGGGGAGAATCGTCGCACCCCCTCAGGGTTTTGTTGTCCATTTAGCATGTGTTCATTTGATATCAGCCACATGCTTTCATAAGGTCTCTGTGTTTTTGTAATATCCTTTTTCTCAGTGTCAAACCCAAGAAATATCTATAAAATAACTCCAACCACAAGTGAGACGCAAAAAGATGTTATTGATTGTGTTTTCCGTGTGAAGCAGTACTAGTCCACGCAGGTGAACAAGTCAGACGGCGAGAAAATGACATCTTTTCTGCCGACAATCTGCCACTGCATGATCACACCAAGTGGTTTCCTATTTGCCACACATCTTACACGCCTAAAAACACCATAACTCGGCTCACTCATCTCTCGCAGCGAGCTGCCACTGATATTGGATTTCTGCCCTTTTTCAGATTAAAATCACTCAAATACAAGATTGTGGATTGTGACCATATTAGAAAAATGTGCTTGCATCAGCATTCTGCGAGATGGGTTTCACTTAAACCATGAATGCACCGTGAACTCTGACCCGGAGAAGTGCCCCGACTGTCCGCTTATCTCTTCTGTCTGTCACGGAGGCTGACACTTCCGAGCTGTAACTCACTCACCGCTCGTACTGTTCTGCTGAATTGCTTGCATATGTGGTATCTGCCTGCGTCTGGTAAATTTTACATATTTA
This sequence comes from Lutjanus erythropterus, assembly GCF_056507025.1. NCBI lineage: Eukaryota > Metazoa > Chordata > Actinopteri > Lutjaniformes > Lutjanidae > Lutjanus > Lutjanus erythropterus. Next base: position 22,048,971 of record NC_139326.1, on the reverse strand, counting down.
ATGCATTCCTCTGTGAATCATTCCTGTCTTGCGTTGACCTGTGGAGAAAACACAGCTGCATGTTGTCTAGCAAAAGGATCAGGCTCCTGACTGACTCCAGCTTTCGTCTTGTCTTCAATTACCTGCCTCGGAGACGGAGAGGAGAGGCTGACACTAACAAAAAATGAAGAATTATGACCTCCATTTGAGTAAATTCCCTCCGTCCTGCTCGCGTTGATTAAGCTGTTTCTGTTGTTGAAGCAGATGACAGCAGAACCCTGTCTCCTCTCTCTAATTTTATCAGAGATGCAACAAATCAACCCTCGACCCGAATCGAACTCATAGGGCGAAAACACCATTAACGCGCATTTTCTCGGCAGGAATATGATTTGACAGCTTAATTTTCATCTACAAACAAGAAAGCTAATCAATCACGTCACTGAGGGCAGATTTTTCATCCCCCATTCCCTCAGGTCATTTGGCTACAGAAAGTTATTAGAGATGAGGAAATGATTAATATTCTGATACTGTGTATATGAGAAATGTGTATATACATATACGGTCTCTGCTGTTCTGTATGTACTTACTGGAGTGAAATCAGTGAAATATTGATCGTAAATTAATATTTTATCTTCATTAAGACAGTGCACTTCCACAGCAGTGCTATAAAACCAAAGAGGAATCCCACTGATGATGTACTGTTATGTCTCAAGTGCATGAGCCCATTCCCAGTTAACTAGTGCTAACCTCTGCCTCATGTGCTCATGGACAGTGACCTCTGCCTCAGGACTCATTGACCTTTCTGTTTAGCGCAGGTGTGCAGTATAGCCAGCTTCAGTGGGTAATGATGCATAAGATTTTCTCGCTACACTACGCATTCACACAATGTACGCAAATGGGCTACAAGGGCAAAGTCTGACCATTGCCTTTGTGCTGAACTGCTGATATCACCATACCTTATAGAGGAGAAATGTCTTTACTATGTTGAAGCTAGTTGTAGGCTCTGTGTGTGGTGTATAATGTTCACACTTATCAGCTAATTAATTTTAAAATTTAATTTATTACAGACCTCATGTCAATAAAAATTAATAAGTTACTGAAAATTTAAAACCGTTTGAGATCTATTATTTAGACATTTGGCCTTGGGTACTTAAACATTTCTATGCATAATAGGAGATAAGATGAACATTTAATCATCCCCATGGAAACACCGGGTAAAATCAAGTTGTCCACCAGAGCAAGCAAGGCCATAAAGGACCTTTGGGATGTAGTTTTAAACTAAAATATTCACATTTTAGTTCATTCAAAAGTGATATCTTCATTTCTATAAGCCTCACTGCACAAGTTCAAAGCAAGTCTTCCTTCAGATAATGAGTTTTTTGTCCCTAAACCTAAGAAGATCTTACTCACACTGTCACATTATGACAAATAATTAAAGAAGAAATCTGTAATATATTTACTTTAATAAATCATAAATGACCATGATATGTCATGAAAAATTAAAGGAATGTGTTGAAACACTTCTACTTTAATAACACTTTTGACATTTCCATTCCATACATTACTTGTTTTTATGTAAATTTGAGTTCAAATCAATGCCAAATGTTCAATGAATGAGTAAGCATCTGTTTATGAATCATAATAAATCATGGCTTAGATGTTTATAACAGTTAAACTGAGCAATGTGTTAATGGGGTCTGGCAGGCAGTAAGGCAGGCGGTCACTGACCTCCAGCTCTAGAGTGTGTATATTCAGAGCACTGGACTTTTGTTTTCAGGATAATGGGCTTAAATTTACATTGACAGACAACTGATGGTTATAAACATCTTATCAACTTACAGTGTAGTCTTCATGCTCACTTGTTATTATTACAATGTTGTGCTCGTCTTGCTTTCCTGTGGTGTTCCAGCAGCCTGCCTGAGCCTCAAGGCAAAAGGAAAAACTCACTTGACCCATAGATGGTATATTAAATAGGATTTCAACTGTCACATACTGCTCTTTGAATTTGTGTAATGTACAAAATGAAGAAACAGCAAAAAATCTTTTCACAAATCTCGGGTTCCCATCTAGAGACAATCCTGTTTCACTCAAGTTACATCACAGCCATTAGTGTTTACAGTGATGTGAAAACTGGTAGGTACGTAGTGGTACATGTAGACCAAAGTCCATGAGTCGATGTCTCACATCAAAAATTGCGTTGGAACAAGTGATGCTGAACAGTGTCCCTAAAACTATGCAGCCTGAGCCAAGAGCTAGAGTTTAATCAATGTTGCACAGCAGCACACATTGATAACTTCAAATTTGACAACAGTCTTTATTCTCAATGGCAACAATAAGACTGGATATCATCACAAGGTAGCTGGCAAACATTATCATAATAACAGTCTCAGTTAAATATCTGTTTCATAGTTCAATAGGCATCCACATCTCAGAAATCAACTCGGGCACATAACATTATAATTATCGTTAAAAAAGAGCTATGCAACGCCTTCACTTCATTAAGCAAGTCTAGTGTTATCAGACACTAACAAACTACAGGTGCTTTACCTCTGAAAATGTTCCAGCAGGAGAATTTGAGTCCTTTATGGCAGACTGAGAGAGAAGGACTTCACTGAAGGTTGTTCAAACTGCACACTTGCACAACATCATCTTTGTTACAGAAATAACATTCATCAATAACAGTCAGGCTTATTTTGTTTCTGGACACAGACACTGTTTTCTGTCTTAGGTTTGGTTATGTCTTGTAAGCTCCGACCAAGGTAACCCAGTCAATTTATCCTCCTTGACTTGCAGTCCTTTCTTTTTATCTTTTGTTGCATTTTTATATTTACTGTATTTATTGTTATTCTCAAAAACACCAAGTCAGATTCACTGAATGTGTAAACCATCTTGTCAATAAACCTGATAATGATTCTGGTATGTGTAAAAATGAGAGATTATTTTATTATTACAAACCAGGTCCACACTTTAAAATTCATTTTCACAAGCAGCTGGACCTAGTCAGCTTTCTTAAGTAAATGAACTATGCATGTAAGCATACAATACATTAGGGAAACAGAATTTAATAATCTGCTCAAAAAGTTTACTCCAATCCAAATGACCATAAGCTGTTCCAAGTGGGGCCAAACTCCTGGTGTACTGGGTATTTAGTTTTGCTCTTTTAAAAAAGATTAGAGATGAAATATTAGAGATAATCAAGTCTGAGCCAGTGTTTTTTTGCCACCTTAACCCCTGCATATTTAAAATAATAGTATGTTAAGCCAAAATGTAATCCCTGAGAAAATTACAGTAATTAGGTTATACTCTTTTGAAAAAATCCCTGTTGTGATTTAATTTTGCAGCCTGTTTATGTGGTCCTCAGTTAGAAAGCTGTTCGCTGAATTCTTAGGATTAAAGGAGAATAAAACTGATGTAACCCAATGCAACCTGAAAGGTCTTATATGTTTCTATTGTTAGGGGAGGAGGAGGACTGCATCAGGGAGGTGATGACGATGATGATGTGGGACTGCAACTAACAATTATTTTAGCGATTAATCTTCTCTCCATTTTCATCTAAATAAATAAGTACATAAAGTGTATTAAAACATATTGTGAAAAATGCTCATTACAAGCCCAAAGTGGTATCTTCAAACTGGTTCTTTTGTCCAACCAACAGTCCAAAACCAAAAGATTCTTCATTTACAATCAAAAATGACGAAGAAATCCAGCAAAACCTCACATTTAAGAACCTGGTACCAGCAAATCTTTGATGTTTTTGCTTGAACAATGAGTGAAACAATTAACTAATATTAAAATAGCTACTTTTCTTTGAATCGACTAATCAATTATCCGACCACTGCTTGCAGCTCTATGATGATCATGATGATGATGATGATAGTGATGATGGTGGTAGTAATAGAAACAGATGTTGCACATGACTTGGCAGGTGTGCTAATGTAACTACCTCCCTCAGTCTTCCTCCATCAGCTCTACATTCTGTCCACTGACTGGATGGATTCTGTCCAATCCATCAGCAGCCATCTCCCCTGCTACTTATGGACATTCAGGCCGGACACAATGGCAGTGGGAAATCACATGTCAGACGACTTCATGGTAGATGACTTTAATATCCGCCACAGTAGCCAGCAAGGCTATACGCTAGAATCATTCAATAGCCAATGAAGCCGCGGGCCACTAAACCAATATGGCGTGCTACAGCAGAATGGATGTGTTCCATGGAAGCCCTGTCGGTCGCAGTGTAATTTAATCCAGCCCTTAGGACAAGCATCTCTCAACAGAAATGGAAAAAAAATGTTAGAAATAGAGACTTGAGGGAGTGGATGAATTGTATAACCCTTCGCTAACCCCCATCTACGCTCCCAACTTCAGAGACTTCCATTTTTCCCTCGTCTCATTTAGTATGACTGTCAATGCAAATTGGCTATAACAGCAAAGGAAAATCTGGTTACTTTTAACAGACAAATGGCCAAACACCTGGTTGTTGAAAGGCCTCTGGAAGGGATTTCAGGGTATTTGTTTTGTGGACAAGCCTGAGGGAGAAAACACCTTTCACCACGGAAACAACGGCAAACATTACACTCTTGGAAATAAGGGTTCCAAAAGGGTTCTTTCTGAAGGGTTGAGGTTCTACCCAGAACCATTTGTTTCAGAAGAAAGGGTTTGTCAAGGGTTCCTTATAATACTAGAAAGAATCCTTTTCATCAATTGTTACATAGACTGTTAAAATGACGAATGTCAACAAATACAATCTATGGGATCAATATTTTTTGCTTCATCTGTAGAACACAATATGATTCTTCATAGAACCCTTGGAAGACAAGAGGGTTATAAATAAAACCCTAATGAAAACCCCCCTGGGTAGCTTCTATATAAAAGGGTTCTCAATAGAACTTCCTGGGTGGGTTCTAGATGAAGCCCTTGGAATTCAAAAGGGTCCTCAGCAGTACATTCTGTGTGGGTTCTAGTAAAACCCTTGGATTGTTGACCCTCGGACTGATTCTTCATAGAACCCTTGGAAGACAAGAGGGTTATAGGTGAAATCCTTAAATATATTCTTAGATCCCCCTGGGTGGGTTCTACATGAAACCCTTGGAATATAGAGAGGTTCTTGGTAGAATCCTTGGGTGGGTTCTCCAGTGGGGACAAGCCGCAGAACCATTTACGGTTCTAATTAGCACTTTTATTTCTAAGAGTGTGGGGAGGCACTTTTTTTTTTTCACTCCAGCTCTCTAAAGTGTTAGAGAGCAGGCTAGGAGAGAGATCGCAACATGTGAAACGAATAAAGGACTAAAGTCTTGGCTGGCTGTCAGGTTAACTGCTTTATAAAAAGGTGCCAATTTAGAAAACAGATCTCAGCATGTAGAACTCGCCTCGGCTACACTCCTGACTCTTAAAACGCCGTCTCTGAGAGATGGAGAGAACACAAAGACACGGGGGTTTGACAGCCACCTAGAGCTGCATTAACACCACAGGCCAAACTGTACATATAAACATACACAAGTATAATATAACCAGCAGCGTTTAGGTGGAGGGTGTTAACTGTCAAAATTGACACCCTCTCACTGAGAAGGAATTTATTCAGGTTTTTCCTTATACATTAGTCCACAAAGTGCACAAATCTTTCAACTTTTCCTTCAACAGCTGAAGCAATAATGCATTACACTGCGTGATATTGCACTAATGCCACCCATACGAGAACATAACCGTGCTTCCTATTTTGTAATATCAGCGTATCCCTGTGACAAATGTGTTTGGAGCGAGCGGCGGTGACTGCGCCTACTGACAGTGACTCCTCCGTCTCCCATGTGCAGAATAGTCTGTGGTGGGAGGACATACTCAACTCAATTCCACTCTATCACCTTGCTTTGATAAAACCTAATTTCCCAGGGGCTTCAACTTCAGATGAACTCAGTTCCTATGCCAAGAAGCAGACAACTTAACAACTAACGCGAGCTGAATGGGAGCATAACATAATGCGGAGGGGAGGGCACTCCTTTTTTAACGGATACAGTATTGTGCAGCAGGCGTTGTGAGCTATAACTTTCAAACTGTCTCAATTTAACTCCCCCGTGAATTCCATTGCCATTTTAGGGAAGAGTTTGCCACGAGTGATGAGAGCAGTGTGAAAAGCTTGGCTGAAAGCAAGAGCATGAAAGCGTCTACTCGGATCACTGTAATGCCACTCTCAGAGCTCCGTGCTGAAGTTATGAAAACATGGGTGAGGGATTGTGTGTGTGTGTGTGTGTGTGCGTGCGTGTGTGTGTGTGTGTGTGTGTCTCCCTCTCTCTCTCTATGCTGTATTAAAGGAAAAACATTTGGTCAGGAAAGGGCCATCTAGGTTGGTGAATCCTGTCAAGTTAAGTCATTTTGCTTCTGGGTTTTTGTGCAGCCTTTAGATTAGCTGCAGATGTCTCATCACTGCAGTCTGGGCATTTTCCTGCCATGGTTTGGGTCACTGCAAATCAATACAACACTATTCTGAGTGAGAGGCTCATTTCTATGAACATTTTTGTCCTGAATTGATGATAGGGTTTGTACAGCTTCTTTAGAGTAAAATTCAAGCACTGTCAAGGTACCAAAAACAACATTTTCTTGAGGCCTTTATCATCACATGTAAATTGTTAGTATAAATGCATCTGTAAGTTCCTTTACACCCACAGCAATCAATGTATTAGTGTTTATTTTACCAGCTGTTCATATCACCTATGATTGTATGTTTTGATAATTATTAAATGTTTGCTAATTTCCAACAGGGATCAACAACAGGCTTATCTAGGTATGAATGACAAATAGGAAAATGGGATTGTTTCTTTGGAAATGTTGATTTTTAACTAAGATTTTTGGTTTACATGAGTGATTGTGTTGATGAAACACCAGATTATGTTGAAAATGAGCAAGCATATTCCTAACCTTGAAATCATAATGGTTAAAATCAAGCTTTCTTAAGACTTTCAAGACTTTGTACGAATCCTGTGATGAGTATAAAAGCTGATGAATCATATGGTACTACCTTTGCAGTCACATTTCAACAACCTATGGCAAATTTCAAGATGTTGTGTTTTCTTTAAAACATCAAATGAAGAAACATATTTTATAAGAATGCCTTTCTATCTTTCCTGTACAGGTCAAGAACTCTAGCAAAGCAACTCTCTCGGCTCATGGTGGCCCAACACCTTACTAAAGCCACAGTACCACTAAATAGTCCAGTTCAGTTGGTTACACATTAGAACTATTTAGGGCTGCAAATAACAATTATTTTCATAGTCAACTGGTCCATTATTTTCTTGATTAATCAATTATTCGATTAGTTGTTGCAGCTCTAGAACTGTTATTTTTGTTGTACCAACTGAACCACTCCATTCCATCCTGTTTTTTGTTACCAATCTGTTGGGGTTCCAAGCGAGGTGAGCCAATAAAGCCGGTGGAATTAAAACACCGCAGCCCACTGATTGGTCTGAGAGAATCGTAGGAACCAGAGTCGTCTTTTGTCTCGTTTGTGCTATGATGTAGGATTTCCCAAACTCTCCTGTTTTTTTGCAGTGGTCTTTTGTCTTGCTGCCTGCAGCCTTTTGTCAAACAAAGCTTGTCTCCTTGTTGTAATAAACAACTGCAAACCCAGGAGAAAGAACATGAAACATTGGTGCGTGGCGAGTGTGAGGATGAGCGAGGCAGAAAAGTGACGGTGGGTATAAGCAGCACAGAGGAAAAGGTTAATAGTTAGTTGTCTAGCTGCCAATAAATGTACAGTAAAGGATACAGTATGTGAGTTAATATATGCTGAAGCTTCTCAAGACCATAAAAAGTTTTGTCCCAAATCAAACCTGCCAACAGAACTGTCTGCGGTGGAAAATGCCTACATGTAAGGTACAGGTTTCAAGGGTACTGTACCTAAAGTGTTTGATAGAAACTCAGCTTAAGACATTTCCTAAAGAGATTTTCCTTGCGTTTGTCACCAGCGTGTATATATTGCTCTGTAAAAAGCAACTGTTACTTACAGATGTAGTAGTATTCTCTGCCCGGTCTGAACTCAAAACCCAGGGAGAAGGGAGTGAAGAGCTGGAACTTCTCTGAGAACTTGAGTGGACCATTTGGGGAGTGTGGCCTGTTGCACTCCCAGCGCTTGAAGCCCTTGGCGGTGTGGTCGCACGTGCTGTAGCCATCGTAGTTAACCATATAGAGCACATAGCGCTCTGTACGCTCCTCAGGCACTGTGTCTTCGTAATGAGGACAGTAGACATCCAGGTAGTCGTTTATGCAAACGTCGATGTGATAGTCCCCACGAAGGAACCTGGTTGGAAAAGAGAAAAGAGACAGGAAAAGGTTACCTTTTTGATATTTCTGTGAAGTATAAAAAGTCAAGAGTCACTTTCTTAATAAATCTGTGTATTGATGCTTCAGTATTCAACATTCAGCTTCAATTATTATGGATAAAAGTTTATTTGAGTTCAACATTCATGCAAAGACCGCTGGTTTGATCTCTCTGCACTCTTTCAATGTCATGTGGAAATTTACAAGCACCAGCGCTCTCATCTTCTGGCTTCAATAAATTTGGGTGGGCTGGTTTATCTATAAATCTATCATTGCAGCAGATATTTACTCACACGAACACACATCTGCCTTCTGAATGATAGCAAACTGAAGTATCCAAGCTGGAGAAAATATGCTCAAAAGAAAACAGTTTTCGGTCTCTTAAGGAAAAAGAAACACATTTTCTTTTACAAAAAAAAAAAGAAAACAGACAGACAGACAACCTCAGACTGAGTGCAAAGTAGAAATGATCACTGGGGTACACGATGGCCCAGACAGTAAATGTCATGATAGGAAAAATACAGAGCCAGCCTGTCTCTGAGGGCCGTGCAGCGAGGCATCTTTACAACTGCAATGATCTAGAAGCTTCGCGCAGGGTCAGAGGGCTTCAATACATACAGGCAGATTCATCAAAAGGCCATACAATGTCACAAGCTTGCGTCTACACACAAACAAACACACACAAACACAATTTTCTTCTCTGTTGCCCACAAGATAGGTCTTTCACCTGTGGAATTCTCACAGCTACTGGCAATTCCTGTTTCTGGGTCTCGGATAGTATGACCCTAACCCTGGTGTCACGGGGGGGTCTCACAGAGAAAACACTGACCACCTGTAAACTTGATAGGGATGCCCTCAGTTTAGCACAGACACACACACACACACACACACACACACACACAGCTGGTGCCACTGACTCATTTCATCCACAAGCCAGGTGGTGGTGGTGAGTTTATAATTGAGACCCAGGCTTCAATGGTGTAAGAGCAAAACCTGACAAGAGTTTTGACAAAACTTTTAATTGAAATCCGCCACTGCTGTCTGTAAGAAGGGCTCCTCAAGCCCCAGAATGCACGAGGGGCAGAGCGTATAACAGGCTAAAACTATTTTATCCAGAGGACTCTGGAGCCTCAGGATTAACATACTGAAGCAGTACACATGCAGCATGGTGACCTCTTTCTCTCGCCATGCAGTCTTGTGTGTTTGTGCAAATTTGCATGTATTGCTATGTCATGATACAGTGATTTTGAGACTCAATATAGTATCACAAAACATAAAACTGCGATACTCTAATTCTTTAGAAATACCAGTGGAAAAGAAAATGTAGTGTACATTGATTTACATTAAATGTCTCAAACACCTGACTGTAGATGCTGATGAAAATAATATTCTGCACAATGGTATATAAATGTCAGTACATTCTTCTATCCCTTTCTCATCCTCCTTCTACCCTGTCACTCTCTTTCCACCCACTTATTTCCTTTCTTTTCTCAAAACTGCAGCCCTGCTCGTTATTTCAGTGTGATGTTTGAGTTCTGACTCTAAAGAATGGATTTTCTAAGATCAAATCGCTGTATATGCACTGAAAGCGCTTATCCTTTTCGCTTCAATCTGCAGCATGCCTCAACAAACTACACATAATTATAATCACAATGCAAACCCCACCACTTGTTTTGAAGATCAAACAGCAATTTGAGCAAAAATCTGCTTTTGGCGCCTTCACTTGTCACTGTATTCATGTCAGTATAATGGAATGATTAATGTAACAATCAAGCAACAAATCGAAGCGCAGCCATTTCTCATTTATGTGATCATGTGTGTCTGCTGGTTCCCTGTTTTGTCTATTTATTTATGTGCTTGTGTGTGTGTGTGAGCGTGAGCTAGCATGAAATGTTTGCTGTGTTTACCCGTGTAGGGTAAATACCAATGTGAGAGTGTTTACAACCAAGGCATGGAGTAGCTCATCTGTAACATCTCATTTAAAACATGTCTGTGGAGGTCCAGGAAGAGCCATGCATCTCCCTCACTGCTTTAAAATGTCACTGACTTAATGGTCACATCCTCCCATCCGCTCGCGCCAGATTGAGTGTGCATGTGTGTGTGCGTGTACTGTACTGTGTGTGTGAGACAGAGAGAGAGAGAGAGAGGATGAGTGTGTGTGATGTTTCAGCTGCCCTTCTCTCCCTGCCTCAGCAGTCAGAATAGTGGCTCGTGGCCCTGACTGCAAATGAAGCAGAGGATGTTTGGGTGAGTGGGCACATAAAAAGGGACAGGACAGGCATTTGTAACATATAACACACCCACTCACACACACACATATGCAAGAAACACACACCTCCACGCGTATACACACCCACCCACGCACATACATTACGTTTGTGTTATCAGTTCAGTGAGCTCCCTGGCACGTTGGCAAAGGAACAGCAGTGAGACAGCCAGAAGCTGCTAATGGCACCGAGTGAGAAAGAGCGTGAGGGTGAGAAACAGACAGGGTGGGTGAGAGAAAGGACCTGCTTCCAAAAGGGGGGTGAGGTAATACAAGACTGAATGATGCAGATAGTATTAGCAGGCTCCCGGAGAATCGAAGTCTTTGCAGGAGTCATTCAACCGTACATTTATCATTAAAGAAGATTCTACTAAAACTGTATGTGCATGACATGACTGTGTGTGTGTGTGTGTGTGTGTAAATGTTCCTCCAAACCTACTCAGTGCAGTATTATCGTCACCAAGTCTCCGGGAAAACTTCTTGTATTTGGTAGAAAGCTGTGTTTATTGTCCTTATAAAAACCCTGTTATCAAGGGACTAATGTGGGAGTTTTAGATGCGGCCGGCGTCTTGTTTATAGCAGCATGGCAGTTTTAATCAGCTGCTGCTGTTCTATAAACAGTCCCCGCTTTTCAGCACAGAGAAGGGAACTGTTCTTCACCACGGAATGGACATGTGTTGTTCAGCCTCTGTATTTGACACACAGGCAACCAGAGGATGCACCAGTGGGATGTAAATCGAGGCTGTGCTCTGGTAGAATCCCAAAGAGTGAAATATCTATGGCAGGAGGGACGAAACAATAACACTGGGGTCAACAGACAAGAGTAATTGCAAAGATACTGCAGGATCAACTAATCCAGTGGGCACAAAGGAAAATGTAAATTAAATCTGCATCAAAACTGGCTGTTTTATGCATGAGTGTGTCACTGATATAGCGTCTGGAATGTGCTACTCGAATAATTATAGATTTTCTCAGTATAATTAATAAATTAATTGACACATTTTAGAATGATCAATTAAATTTACATTTATATAATTAAATTTAAGTTGTGTACTTACATTATCCCAAATGTCTACAAACAATGGTATAATCCAGGGAAATTAATCATTTATTCAAGGTAACGTTGCATTTCCTACTACCTACTAGTTGTTATAACTTCTAGGCAAACACAGGATACACCCGGTACATCAGAGTGAGGAAGGATGTCAGCGAACGTACCTAAAGATAGTTTGTGTATGTTTAAACACACAATATGTAAGTTCTGCCACTCTGAGGTCTCTCTCACATTAACACAATAACAAAAGATGTAGTTTGGTGATGTTATAAGGTAGTGTGGGATCATGGGAGTTGTTCTCTTCTCTGTTGAAACTACCATTGCCAATAGAAATTGGCCTGACATGACTCAGGCAGAAATCATATTCATAGACGAGGCAATATTTAAGTTTTTTCGTTTTACATTTAGTTGCATTTACTAACTTCCTTCCTCATTCTCTGATGTGTTCAACATAACACATATTCTCCTGGAAGTTATAGCCACTAGTGGCTACTAGGAAATGCACTGCTACCTTGAATAGATTATGGATTGCTCTGGGTTTGACCATTGTTGGAAACATTTGGGATTGTACAAGTACACAACTCAACAAAATATATAACATGTTTATGATACTAGGTTTTCCAGACATTTTATTGTGGAAATGTTGCATGTTTTATCTTTAAATGTTAAATAAATATTAAACTTAAATAAATGAATAATAATAACATGCATTTAAAATGTTGAGCATTGATATAAGGACTCCCCCACCTGTTAGTGTGTACAACACGAGGCAGCAACGCACAAGTAGCCAATCAGAGAGGTCTGTACTGCTCTGTGGGTTGGATTTCATTAAATTTTAGGTATCAAACTGCTTACAGCTTTAAATGAAAGAATATTGTCTCCAATTAATGCAAATTAATTGTGGGCTGGTATATAATAGCAGACACAGTAAATTGAATCAATGCTAATTTAATTGATCAATATACAATGCCTTTTAAAATGTGTTAATTTAATAGGTGTTTTAATTATTATAGGTTATAATTAAACACTAAAAAAATCATGAAACAAATCCTCTCATTGCCACACTCCACAATCCTTACATTGATCAGTTACATGTTAAACTCAATTAATGCTCCTAAGATGAGAGCTAAAAGCTGGTACAAATCGCATTAGAAAATGTCCAGATGGAGTTGGCGCTGAGTTGCCCCGATGCTACACACACACACACACGCATACACACACTCCACCCAACCACCACAATCATTCCCTATTTTATGACACACTAATGGCAACATCATGAGCGCTATTCTTTTCCATTCTTGCGAGAAGAGCAGAGTCGCGGCAGCAGCAGAGAGTGGCGGTGCAGGCCTTCTAGCAGTAAAATAGGTAATTAAGGAGCAAAGTTGGATGGCAGGCTAATTGTCAAATGGTGATAATTGCATGTCTTTGTTATGCCACAGCTGTCCCAGTGAGCTGTGGGTCACAAAACAAAGCCAGGGAAATCAGCTGGACATAGAGCGTGGGTGCATAATGTGTATGTGTGTGTTAGTGAGTGACTGAGAGAGAGTGAGGGAGATAATCTTTATTACCAACTGATTACATTTTCACACCACCTCCTCAGGCCCTCAGGGCTGCAACCGAAGGGCCAAGTATCGTCAGCACAAACACACACAGATACAGAGAGACACTCGCACACGCAAACACAGAGTCAAAAACGGGGAGAGTGAGTTTGGGGGAGCTGGAACAGTGAAGTGAATGCAGGGTAAGGTGGCACACCACTGCAGTCGCTGATTGGCTCATTTCCATTTCAATTACACAGCCCAGTGACATTGCTGTGCATACACTCGGGCACACACACCCACTCAGACACAAACACACACAACGACACTCGCGCGCACAAGTCCCGTGCACGCACACGCACACACTGTACCCAATGAACTCCCATCAGCCACTTCTCCGAGCTGTGCACCGGTGGCTGCAGACAGAAAGCAAGAAGGACAGGGAGAGATAGCTAACCTGAGTGAAAGAGAAAGACAGAGAAAAGGAGGAGAGCTGGAGCTCAGTGGCAGGTAGAGGCAGAGAGCAATCCGAGTCATCTAACCAGCTGAATAAGTGAGATTCAATAGAAAGAGGAAGTTTTCAGTGTGCTACCGCAGCAGCGCTTTGCTCTAAATATCACAGCTCAAAGGTGAGACCCAGAAGAGGAGTCGGAGAGTGATTACTAACAGGATACCAGAGGATTAAAAAGATCCTGCATGAAATGTTTGACTTGTTTAGGATGGGAAAAGCTACTCCAGAGAATTCTCTCTCTTCGGTGCGTTTCTTCTGTCTCTGCCCTCTTAGAAATAAAGATGCCAACTAGAACCATATAGGATTCTTTGGCTTGCCCCCATACAAGAACCCTTTATGGTCAAACACTGGATAGTGAACCTTGTTGAACAATGTTATTGGTGTTACTGGGAACTGCATACAAAAATTATAAATGGTCTAGTTGAGCCAGCCATAACATAATAATGGGGGCTTGTCCAGGTGGATTTTGATGATGTTGTCTATTGTCTTCCGAGGACTCTACAAAGAACCATATTGTATTCAACAGAGGAGGCAAAAATTAATATTACAATTATTACAATTGTCATAGTTTGAACTGAGAAAATGTCTTTTTAACACCCATACTGTCAGAAATCCTTAAAGGGTTCCTTGGATGAGGGGGGTTCTTAATAGAACCCCTAGTCTTATAAAGAACCCTCAACAAATCTTTTTTTTTTTTTTTTTGTTCAAAAAGGGTTCTTTAAAAGTAAATAGTTTTGGGTAGAACCTCAGCCCTCCAAGGAAAACCCTTATTTCTAAGAGTGTATGTTGTTTTTTCTCCAAGACATAGAGAGCAACACAGTATGAAATCATAGGAATACCATGAAAGACAATATGTGTTTCTCAAGGCTAAACTTCAGGGCAAATGTGGATAAAACAGCACTCATTGAGAGAGAGATTGTCACGGGTGTCACTGCAAAACTGTAATGACAACATTTTGACTTTAAGGATGGACAATTGATGAATGCACAGTGACAAAACACTGTAAAGCGGTTGAACGTTTTATGTAAAAAGAAGTGCCTGAAACAACCCTGGCTCATGTTCTTTAGCTGCACAGACTTTGACAAGAACTGTCAAGACTGTAGCGCTCTCACACCGCTGACAGCTGCATGCATTACAAAGTCAAAGCCCTCTCTACCTCAGCATAAAAGATCATCTTTGTTTGTCTCCACTTCTTTTTTCCCTCTGTTCGTTTTGCATTTTCTCGCTTCTCCTTCCCGATTTTTCCGCCTGCCTGAGTTTCTCGCTTGGCCCAGTCCTGTTTGTGACCCCAAATCAGATCTATTTACATTATTTCACCTCTCCCTGTTGAAATTCATACATCTGATATATTTTCCAATTCAATATCCTCAGGCAATGTTCCGTTGCCTGATAAATCAAATCACAGAAACCTAGAAACAAAAAATGCACTGGGACCTTAAAAGGCAAACCCGTGATATGCTGTTGAGTGTGTGTCTGCTTAAGCAGATGTGTGTGAGTGTATGTCTGCGTGTTCCTAAAGTGAAAGATCATTTGTTGATTTTGGTCCAGAGGGAAAATATGTTTAGTCAAGAGGAGATGACCTGTGACTGAACCCTGGCTCGAATACACATGCAAAGGCCTATTCAGGACCTTTCAACACTTACGCCATAAGCGTACATCACAAACACTTCTTGATATAGTTTGCACAGTTGTCTAATTACACAAGATTGGTTTGAGGTCAGAGGATGAAAGGGAGAGAAGGGCAGAGAGAAAGAAAGAATTGAAAGATAAGGAGAGACAGAAGGAATGAGCAGAGAGACTGCTGCAATTGATCATGTTTGTTGTTAACAGCAGTCCGAGAAGGACTTCTACCCAGAAAGGTATTCACCTTGTTATTACTGATGGCAAAGGAGAGTAATGGAGAGCGAGGAGCGGGGTGAGGAACAGATAACTGCATCCAATATTTCCAAAATCATCTTGACTGTAAAATTAAATTCCTGACCACACCACCATTTCAGCAATTCTCTTTTCTTTGGGACTTGAAGATGGAAAACATTTTTCTTTTTGTCTGAGGGACTGGCAAGAGATGACAATACCACCTTCTGGGATACTCGTATTACAGCTCATAATACACAACAGACTGTTTCTCTCTCTAGTAGTGTAACAACCACATGAACCTTGGTGTAACTGGGCTCGAACACCACTCAAAAAGATTACACGTCAAAAAGCAGAGGCGGTTTTAAAGGATCATTTCGATTTATTATAGTGCAGCTGAATATTGGACTTTGGTCCTACAAAGTCAAATGGGGTAAAGAAAGTGTTCAGACTGGTTGTAAACAAGTCAATAATTTAGCCAGATTATCTAAACCACCTGAAATGTTGGTAATAATCCCTCTTTGAAAAGTAAACAATACGGTAAAAGGCCTCCACACCAAGAACAGTAACTATAACTATAACAATGTGAGCGTCCACACTAATGAATACACACACACACACACACACACACACACACACACACTCATTGCTCAGAGAAACAAAAAGAAAACCAGAAGACTATGACTTCATGAAATTATTCAAAAACAAAAGGACGTTATAAGAATTCAACACTGTTAGGAGAGTTTTTAAATTTTATTCATACTCTCATAAAAGTCACAATCAATTTGATGGTACCCTTGCAAACGTCAAAGGGAACATCAGTAACGACCAAGCAAACCCCATCAGCCCTCTTGGCAGTATGTCTTAGGTAAAATTAGGTTTTTATGTGTGAATTTCAGCCTATATAAGCGTTTAATAAGTTGTATATCTGCACAAAGAAAGATCCTCACCCTCTAGCAGACAGCGATTCTGTTAGTGGTCAGTGCAACTTAAAAAAGAAAGAGGAACTGTGTACAAAAGTGATAAATGGACTTGTTGTGCCAGCTGTAACATAATAATTGGGGCTCGTCCGGGTGGATTTTGTTTGCTGTCAGTGTTTCAATTGTTCATCAATTGCTCTGAAAATGATCTCAAGGACATTAGTCGGCACTGTTGTTGTCATTAGTTGTGGTGTGGACTCGACTAGCGTGAACTCATTTTAAAATGATTATCGTTCTTGGTGCAGACAGCCCTGAAGTGTGGTATGTTGTCATTGAACCAGTAAGTACATTGTAGGTCTTCATGGACACTTGGGTGATAATTTTACAGTTTGCCCTTGTTTTCTTCCCAAAAACTGACTGGGGGATTGTTAAAACCCATCATTATCTGATTGCTTGTGTATATTGCCCTATCAGACGTTGCTGCTAAATTGTTCCTGGATCTCAGAAATTCATTTGGTGACTACAGTGTGCTTTTCATAGGAATGACGGAATGAAAATAAGACCCAAGTTGTATTTAACTGGAGTCATCCTCCAAGATCTTGTTTCACGTTCTTGCTCGACTCTGCTTTGGCTGTCGCACCTTCTGAGGTGTTCGATCAAATAACATGACACTGTGAAGAGAAGATATGCAACACCCAGAATACTAGCATTGAGGTAGAGAGACGGTTAAGGTGGAGGAAAGAGCAGTGAAGTCAGAGAAAGAACATGTGAGAGCTTTGCTTGTTATATGAGTTGACAGCCACATTCCTTGCTGGCTAACTGGCCGATAGGCTTACAGCATTGGGAGGGGAGATGGGGAGAACACACGGAGACATCAGACCTATAGAGTATCACATATTACTGGCATTGCCTCTGGGACATGGTGGAGGACTGGGGTGTGCGTGAGGGCATATTTTAATATATTTATATGGGATATCTGCTGTAATGGACAAACACACACACATATAAGCTGCTGGTCATGGTGCATTTTATTGTGTCCATCTGCTGTAGCTTTATGGGGGGTGTACTGCAGGATCAGAGCAGGTGGTCAGCCCAGTATAATATACTGACTGTCAGCAGTGAGGGACACAGGGACGTACCCATGCATTCCTTCCATCCCTCTTTCTCACATCTAGTTACATTCATCCTCCCATCTCGACCCTTTCTCATGCATTTCTCCTGTCTGTTTCCATCCCTCTCCTTCATCTCTCCATCCCTCTGCTTTCTCACTCTTCTCACCCTTCTCCTCTCCCACCACCGCCGCCGCCACCAGCGCCACCCTTGTCTGTGATCTTACGATATTCATTTCTGCCATTTATGTCCGTCAGCGCTCATTTTGCCCCAGGGAGACAATGAATTAAGAGCAGTGACAGACAAGTTCTTGTTCTGCTCGTGGTGCTGAGTGAAACAGTGAGATGTAGGGCTCCAGTGAGTGTTTGATGTAGTCTGCATTAACATGCTGCAGCTCAAGTCCAAAACAGAAAAGAAGAAAAAAAGACAGACAGATACTTCCTCTGAGCTCATCTACTCACTACTCTGCCAAACAACCATTTTTATGGGAGTATAACACTGATGTGTGTAGGCTATATATGTGAGTGAATGGCTGAGTGTGTGTATGTGTGCCTGTGTATATCTCTCTGTGTGTGTAAAAGGATTTCTTTATGTCTTTGCTCGTCACCAAGGGAGTCAGGGAAAAATGACACATCCCCCAACATCCTGTCAGACCCTGGGGCCATTCTCCTGAATCATTGCTGCCCCAAACCCACTTCAATCCCTTTGTAAATACAGTAGGATCTGACATGTTTAGCGGGACCAGAGTGGGCGTGTGCGTGCCCATAGATGCATGTGAGCTTATGCACGGTCACACATGGGCAGTTAGTGTCAATTAATAGCTATACATCATTGAGTGGGAGACGTGTTTGCCATTAATCATAAGTCATTGTTTTATAGTGACAAGGTATTTGGCAGCTGAGACAGAGCAGCAGCAATGAAACGGCCCTGAGCTGTGTAACGTGTCCTCCTGATGTGAGAAAGAGAGAGAGAAGGACATCCTGTACAGATAGGGACAATGCTGAAACCTCAGTCTGTTGGGTGCTCCATTACTTGCACCCTGTTCAGAATAGCCGGCTAGCTGCGAGTGTTTTCCAGGAGGTTAGGTAAACACAAACACCCCACATGGCTGTTAAATGTTGCCATGTGTCTGCAGCAATTACTGCTTACATAAGTATAGGTGACATATCTAAACACGTTGATAGGTGGGATAACATGCATGTGTAAACACAGATGTAAGCAAACACGTTTGCATTGTAAACAGTAGGCGAGATTGCATATTGCCCATAAATGGAAACTAAAAGAGTCTCTTCAAGGCAGATGACACTGGCTTGTGTGTATTTATTTGGCCTCATATAATAACATCGTCATACTCATGATACAGTGTTGAGTTGCATTGCATAATGTCCACTGTGTCAACCTTAAATCGACCAAAAGAATCAAAAAGACAGCCAAAAACTCCCACATGGAGAATAATAATCAGCACACTGGAGTCTGGGCAAACATGTATAGCAGCACAAAAAGTATATTCTGAACAATAAACTTCTTACTGGGATGGTTTGGATTACTTGTAGTGGGGTTGTATGAGGTAGTGAATGATAGTCGGTGTATTACCGATAGTAGATGCCGGTCAGCACGACCCCAGTTTGGAGAAGCAGAGAGGGGCACCAGGACATAAGCTATGAAATGTACTGCTGTGGACAATTTTAGTGCACTCTATATTTTTCATCACTTGACTTTACTGTCAGACGGCCTTTCCTGACAGGAAACCGCCATTACATAAGCCAGACCAACCAGTCTCTCCAAAGCAACAAAACTCCATAAGCAAAATCAGTCATTTTACCTCGCAGAACAAGGGCGTCGCTGGTCTACCGCTGCCTAAATCTGTTTTTTTGTTTGTGTTATTGTGCAGCCTCGGTAAATCCAAACTTACCTTTAAAACAGAAATCACACACAGCTATGATGTTAGTGTGAAAAGGTGGACACCTTATAAGTGTCTAAAATACCTTTTGTTTCTGACCCCATCCACAGCAGTTAGATAATAGATAATACACTGACTACTGATAAGTTCCTCATACAACCCTACATCAAATAATCTCAACTATGCCTTTAATATATCTGTAGATAAACATAACTAGCAGAACTACTACTGCACACCTACACTAACACACTCATTTCAGACCAGTACAACAGCAGCTGATCTGAATGGGCTGACATGTCATCTGACCTCGCTTCACAGACTGGACACTGCTCTGCCTTTGTGAACAGGAATATCTATTTCCGTTTTTATGCGTATCCTGATTTGTCTGAAAAAAGAGAGAGAAGCGCATGTGTTCAGCAGACCTATGTCACATCTCCTGTATGATGGGGCTATTAGACACTTTCCTCTCTACACTACCTTCTTTTTACTTCACCCGCCTCCCGTGGCCCACCTGTACACAACAGAAAAATGTCAGCCCACTTTTCTTCTGTTGTCTCCATGCAAGCTCCCCCCGCTCTGTCTCTCAGGACAAATGATCAGCAGATGGATGGAGGAGTGAAATGAGTAAGATAGCTGGCGAAAAAAAGGGCAGAGATGGACGAAAAAAAAAAATAAAGGAAGCATGCTATGTGGGAGAGGCAGGAGAGATCCAGAGTGGGAGGAGGGACAGAGAAGAAAGGCATGTATGAAGGTTTAAAAGCTGCAAAAGATGGAGGGGGGCATGAAGGGAAAGAGTAAACATGTGGGTTGAAGAAATCATAGAAGCAAGGATGAAAAGAGAAAAAAGCAGTGATGAAAAAGACATGGACATGTATGTGTGCCCTGCTTATTTCTTCTCAGGGAGCTCAACTGTTGACTTGATCATTAAGACTGCATCACAACCATGTACACGCACATCCTGATACCTTTATACACTAAATGCACACAGGCAAACGCCCACTGACCTTCAAGGTAGGTTGCCATGGAGCTGTGTCAGGATGTTATAATGTCACCACTTTCATAAAACCCTCACCCCTTTCACAGTTCACAAACCACTGACTGTATACTACTGTACTGTATGTGTCATTGTGTGGCTGTGTGTGTGTGTGTGTGTGTGTGTGTGTGTGTGTGTGTGTGTGTGTGTGTGTGTGTGTGTGTGTGTGTGTATCTGTCAGGCTTTTTTGTGTGACTGCAGCAGATTTAGGCTGACTTGAGGAGGGAGCCATGGGAAGCCACATGGTAACTGTTTATAAATGTGTTTATCTGTGGGATGTAATTGCTTCACTGACAGATTGTAGCTATAGTTGTGCTTGTCTATACATCACTGTTGTCATGTGAAAACCTTGTAGGTTCCTTCCTTCCACAAGGGATTCCTCTTATCATGTGAGAAAACTCTACAGCTAACCTTTTAGACCCTGCAAATAACATCAGTCTGGTCCAAACTCAGATTTTAACCAGATTAAGATGAGACTATGTGTCTTTGATGTCCTACTGACAAGCAGTTTATGTGAGATGGTCAAAATCATCAAAGAAAACGTGCCATTTTTCCTTGCTTTGTCTGGATTATAGTGTGGAGCGTCATTTGGAATTGCATACATGAAACATGGATATATAAAAAACACCTGGACATAGTGTCACCACAGAGACTTGCATTTTTCCCATAGACCACTGTTATAAAAGACACTGGCAGGACACCTTGAGCTGGGAACAATGTTCTGCTGAGTACCAAGTTGCTCAACTATTATTGGAGTACAGAGAAAAAGGAGTCAGGATTATTACTGGACTGAAGAGGCACCACTTCTGGGTCCGGTATCCAGTCTATATTACATCCATGTTTTGAACTCATTCTGGCACATTGCCATTTTATACCATTTTATGAAATGTATTGATCTGCTCTATATGAAAATTTATAGCTGCTTATAAAGAGGTGAGCAAGTGCAGCCAGGAGTCCTCCGGATGTAAACAGTCTTGTTAAATGAGAGGTCTCTCCATTGGTCAATACTCTTTCTCATATTCCCAGGGTCATTCCTAGATTCCAGTCTTGATTAGTCCTGAATAGCTTCATATTACAGGCCCCTGAGCAGGCTGATTTAGATAAAACCATGTTCGGGAGTGTTTTGTTTGGCATCAAGCACCTGCACCGCTGAGGTAAAGCTATGTGACAAAGCTTGTTGGGGATTCCTATCGCAAATATTTTGCTCTGGGTTGATTTTTCTCACGGTTTTCACAATAATCTATATCTTCCCTCATCTAGCTCTCCCACGCTTGTGCTCCTCGTAAAAGTTTAATTTAATGGATTCAGCTTGTTCACATAATGAGATGATACGTCAACCATTCATTTTTACACTAATTACTGTCTTAAGGCAATACAAGTGGGCTGTGAAGTGAAATGCAGTACAACATTGGCATCTTACATTAGAGGAAACCAGCCTGTGATCTTAGCTCTAGCTAATTTCAGGATGGTCTAATTGACTCAGCAAAATGCTTGAACTCTTCCAGGTTTTTTTTCCCTCAGAGAAAGTCATAATAAAAGTGTATTTATTCACTGTACTGAATGATTCTTTGAATAAATACCCGTGCCAACAGCTTACAGTATGTGATGACATGTTTTGTCACATCACGTCATGTTTTGCCCTCTCTATTATCTTCTTCAGTCTAGACAGTGTACACCTGTATTAGTCATACTGTTGTCTGCACAATACAGCCTTAAGAGACAGTGTTGACACATACATCAGATAACAGAAAAAACAGCAATATTCCCTGATAGCTATCACCCTGGCAGCTATCCAAATCAAGTCTTAACTTTTGAAACTGGGGTTTATAAAGGGGCCAATAAATACTTTCATCTTAACAGTGAAAATCTGTCACAGCAATAACAGTCAGAGGCTGCACGGCCTCTGTCTTCTCTGCAGTCTGATAGCAACTTTCAAGTTCAATCATAACTTTTAAGAACAATCGAAATGCACCACCGTCCTCAGTGTTATGACTCTGTTAGTGAACCGGAGATGTGGCAGACAGGAGATGTGGTTGATGCAGCAGCGGAGGGGGTGGGGGGGGTGGTATTTTCCAGAGCATCTGCTGATTGTAAAAGGCAGAGTGTTTTAAGAGCAGATGGTTATGGGGAGATGATGGAAGTCCTTCATAAGCAGCTTCGGCACATGGCAACAGCAGCAGTGTTTTCTAACAAGGGGCTGCTGTTTCCAGACGTGAGGAAGATATTTTTAAGTCATTTGCTTGGCTGCAAAACAAGCATGTATGCGTACGGGAGTTATGCCCAAGATGGACCATCTCTGTTTTTAAAAGACTGCGTGTTCAGCTCTCAGTACATTTGTAGCTTCTAACCGAATCTCTGTGGTTTGAAGTTTAGTTACTCTCCTGCATTGCTGTTTGTAATTTCAGGTATCTGCTTTAGTTTACTGTTTCATGTTCAATTTCAGCTGGTGAAGAGTTGTGTTAAGTTAGTGCTGATGAAAAACCAACACTTCCTGATTCTTTAGCTTTTAACTAACAAAATAACAAGATAATTTATGGGAGACACTATTTTACAGCCGCTTAAATCAAGACAAACATATATCAGTTAAAAGACACTCCTTCAAGCAGGTAGCCCTGTTGTAATGGAGATGCAAAGAAATGCAGCCCGCAAGGAAAAAAAAACAGAGAAATGCAACAAATCTTTGGCACTGGAATAAGTGAATTCTTACTTGATAGCAAAGTAAAGAAAAATAAGTCTACATATTGGTGTTTACGTATATGTCTGTTTGCATTGCACATGTGTGTGTCAGAAGGAGATATAATGAAGCAGCAAGATGTAGCAGGGCGGTCAAGGCGGTCAGCAGTAGCTGTAACTCCGGGGGGATCAACAGTGTTTTTGACAGTAGGGGGCTGACACATGGGCCTCTCTGCTAATTCCTCATGCCTGTTTAAAAGCTATATGGTCCTTTAGCCCCTACAGTGCACATGCATGCACACACAAGTGTAAGTCTTAATGCAGCGAGTTTGTGTGTGCGTGTGTGTGTGTGTGTTTGGTATGAACAAAGCGTACTGCAGGACCTTCAGGGTCAGCCTCCCATGGAGAAGCTGTCAAGGTCTCAGGCAGGGGGTTAAGTGGTGTGTCGGATACTTGGGCTATGTATCTTATTGTGAGCAACGCCTGTGTTATATAGGGCAGCAAAGGTCACTATATAATATAGACATGAGCGCGCACATACCCACACACACAGAAATCTCAATGCATACATGGACATGACACACACATAAATCCCCAAAAGTTAAACTGTGTAGTTCAGGGCCAGTTTGCAGTTTATCCTTGTATAGCTCTCACTATAAAGGTCTTACATTACCAAGGCCTTGGTCTGTTTATCTTTTACAGTATTTATTGAAGAAAGACCTCGTTCATTGTTCACGCACACACTGCCTACATATCTGGTGTATCTGGCAGCAAACTCTATTCGACAGAAGACAATTTCAGCTACACCAAATTTCATTTCCTAGCACATGATGCGGAAGAGAGCTGCTCATGTCCGCTGTATACAGTTCTCCTTAATACATCCATGCTTGCACCTCAAATTTCCACAAATTTCAGACATCCTAGAAAGAAGAATTCCCATTTCTCATGGAATTGTTTAAAGGGGAACATTTTTATCTAAGAACAGCCTAATTAACACACCCCTTGAAAAACATTTATAAAATATCCATTTAATGTGTTATTGTAATCAAATTTCAAATTGTACTAGGTAAGGCTAAATGCAGTGATCCCCTTGTGTTTCCAGCTATGTCAATTACATCTGCAGGCATGTTTACAAAAAATGTGTACTAATAAAAGGTACAAGAATGCAGGAAACAAAGTGTATGAAACTTAAATTTTCAAAATCCTCCCTATTTTTGAGGTCCCAAGGTTGACAGGGATGTTGGTTCCATACATCACATCTGAAAGTGTCACCAGCATGAATGACCTCCACGTGAAAATGTTCCAAATTGAAAAGGTTTCTCTCCTTGTTGTGTTGCAGTGGCTCCTGCTTATGAATACTTTGCACGAACGGCGGAACTTTTCCTTCCCTTTTTCTGTTCCCCCCTCTGAAGAGACTAAGTGTGTTTCTCTTTGCAAAGAGCAGCAAACAGGATCAAACCGTGCAAAGTGGGAGCAGTCAGTCCTGTCCTTGCCTTTGATCCCGACTCAGCCCTGTTTAAAAGGCCCAGTTTGACGGAGCGGGAACTCTGTCAGTTTAACGGAGCTTTGTGTCACGTCAAACAAGCTAAAAGATGCTCGGCGTGCCTTTGTTCTGCTGTCCTGGAGAGTGGGCCGCAGGCGATTAGTGTTACAAACACACTCTGTGTGTGTGGTGGGGGGGGGGGTGACCTTACTGTACAGTATGTGCGTGTCTGTGCATTCGTGTTTATATGTGTGTGTGTGTGTGTGTGTGTGTGTGTGTGTGTGTGTGTGTGTGTCTGTTAAAGGGAAAGTTCAGATTATTTGATGTAAAGTTGTAAGAGGTATTTATTGATTGTCAGTGTATTAGTATTCCACTTTGGAGAAGCAGAAATATCAGTAAAATTAAAATCAGTATAAGTGCACTCTGTATTGAGAATATTGTCACCACTTTACTTTATCCTGAGAAGGTCCTGATGGGAAAGCACCATTATATAAGCCAAATATAACTCTCTCCACACCAACCAAACTCCACCGCTGAAATCAGTTTTTTAAATTATTTTTTTGAAGTCACACAAGAACACAGACAGATCGCGGCAGTGGTAGACGAGCAACTCCTGTGTTCTGCTCTGTAAGATTAATGATTTTACAGAGAGAGATATTTAGCTTATATAATAGCAGTTTTCCATCACAAAAGACTGTCCAACAGCAAAGTCAAGCAGTAAAAATATTATAAATATTAGCACACACTTCAACTGATATAGCTTTTTTTTTTGGTAATCCTTTTTTAAGTGGCTAAAATACCTTTTGCATTGTGTAGCTTCCATGCTGATGCCCCTCTCTGCATCTCCTAACTGGGGGTGTGTCGACCGGTTTCTACAGTAGCTAATACACTGACTATGGATAAGTACCTCATCCAACCCCACTTTGAAAAATCCGAACTAACCCTTTAATGACAGTCTTTATTTGCTTCTCATTCTTGAGTTTGTGAGGAAACAATCCTTATGCAAGCATTCACAAGGAGGAGAAAAAGATACATTTGCGTGTCTTTCCATCAAATATATGCGCACACCCACACTTGTACAAATCCATTCCCAGATCATTCCTCTGATAATAGAAATTCTGATTGATTCTTGCTGAACCAAAACTAGTTCGTTCATTCAACTAATTGGCCTAGTTGAGTTTCCCCCTGTGGCGGGAGACTGGAGAAGGTTTTTGGCACTGAAACAAGGTCTGTAGGTCATGTCTTGGTGGGCACAAGCTACATTTTGTTCACACTTCCAACTGAGAGTTCGTGAACTCTTGAACTCGCCTTGCAGAACAGGAAATTGAAACAATGAGCTTCTGCGGAGAAAATGACATTTCAACACAAGTGATGAGATTTGTTGTACTAGCAAATGATTTGGCCCCTTGTGTTGTTTATTTATGCACTCTAGTTGGTTTGGGCAAACAGAAATGCTCCCTGATATACGCACACATAGACACACACACACACACACACGCTCACAAAGGGGGTTTTATGGAAGCAAGTGGTGACACGCTGTGGACAGGTTTTTGGAGGTTTACCGACATGTGTGGTCTAAAGTTAGCGCAGTCGGAGAATGCCTTCCATCCTTGTGTCCATCCATCCCTGAACATACACTCCTCCCCAGCTGTCTCCTTCATCTCATCCTCTGACCTGAGTGGGCTGTCAGGGCCTCCTGCTTCAACACAGCATACTGCACGTTCACCACATTCCACGGCTGCGTACTGCAAGCCCTCATAAAATAAAATTACTATCAGTCAGTATTATAAAACAGAGTCCAATTATTGTTTAACGAGTAAAACCAGGACCATATGTTGTCATGCATATGGTACATATGGTGTATTATTACAATAATCTCTAATAGTTTTGGGTGGAATTGATCGTATCATCTTTGAAATAATATAAACTGTGTGTTGAAATGAATTTTTTCAGCCCTCTTATAATGTTGCTCATGTTTGTAACAAAATAATTGGTCTGTCCTCTATTATCAGTCTGCTTGTCCTCCATTTTGTGCCTGTCTCACTCCACCTGCTGCTCTCTCTCCACACCCTGATGCTAGTGTGTCGAAAGCGTAAACCGCCTGGTATTGATGTCCCCATCATGGCACAGCGGGGGCCCCTTCAACGCGGACACACATGCAGACATGCAGTTGCCTGGGTGAGATGTCCCCCTTGAAGCATTAGTCAAGTGTGTGCGTGTGTGTGCACTCTTAGAAATAAGTGTTCCAAAAGGTGCCTTCCTGAAAGGCTCGTCAAGGTTTTTTTTTTTTTTAGGCTAGGGGTTCAATTACGAAAATTCAATTGTTAAAATCTCTCTAATCTGTAGAATATGGTTCTTCAAGGAACCCTTATGAGACAAGCATATTATAGGTGAAACCCTAAAATATATTATTAAATCCCCCTCGGTTGGAATATCAAGGGTTCTCTGTAGAACCCTTAGGTGGGTTCCACATGAAATCCCTGGAATATAGAGTTCTCTATGGAACCCTTTGGTGGGTTCTACATGAAACCCTTGGGTGGGTTTTATATCAAATCCTTATA
Organism: Lutjanus erythropterus; assembly: GCF_056507025.1. Taxonomy (NCBI): domain Eukaryota; kingdom Metazoa; phylum Chordata; class Actinopteri; order Lutjaniformes; family Lutjanidae; genus Lutjanus; species Lutjanus erythropterus. The sequence continues at coordinate 22,021,782 of NC_139326.1, read as the reverse complement.
AAAGGGTCCTTGGATGGTTTCTTGCTAGCACCCTAAGAAAGTGGAAAGATTCTGGATAGAACCCGCAGAGAGGGTTTTGGGAGGAACCAGTACACCATAGAATAGTTCTCTGTAGAACCTCTCATATAGACCTTTTCCAACAACGTGGAACTGGCCTTGTTCTGGTTCAAGCAACTATTTTTTGATCTCTTCTGAGCATTTCTACCAAAACTGAATTAGTATGGAACCCTGAAAGTCATTGAATGGTTCCACTCAAAACTGGTGATTCACTAGTTATCACCAAGATTCTAAGAGTCTTGAACAGAACCAGTTTAAGAACCAGAGATATTTTGGTGGAACCCCCTTAACGCGTTCTGGATGGAACCTTTCACAGATAGTTCTAGGTATAACCCTTTATGTTGGGCTCTAGGTAAAACCCTCTGAAAAGGCTCTTTATAAAAGGCTCTACCAGGAACCAAAAAAGGTTCTCCTTTGGGGACAAGCCGAACAACCCTAAATGGTTCTTCTTAACACTTTTATTTGTAAGAGTGTGTATGTGTGAGGAGATGCTCCATATCTAGTCAGCAGTGTAGAAGCTCAGTAGGGTTGGCTGAAACCTCCCGCAGGTGTCGGGTATCAATCCGAACACAAATCATTTCATACACTAATCCCTGCTCACGCCCTCACCTGCATGTTTTACAGTTTCTGACATTACACAGCTGTTAACAGATCCGGGCAGATCTCCTCCTTGTTTTTTCCACCGAGAAGTCAGCCTTTTTCAAGCTATGTGATAAAAACATGAATTCCCATAAATACTGCTGACCTTTTGTTTCTGTTACGGGGTGAAAAAAAGAAACGTCAGCCAGATATTTGGGGAGTGAGCGAAAAAATATAGATCAAGATAAGTAAAAGAAGAAAAAGACAACATGATCCAAGATATGCAAGAAAATAATATTTCAAAGAAAATCATGGGTGTGAGCAGAATATGATTATGAAGGAGTGAGAGTGTCACAAGGTAACAGACAGGAGAAGAAAAGGGAAGGAGTGTATCAAAGCGTTAGAATGAAAATCATATGTCGGTATCTAATTGACCATCTCTGCAGTTCAGCACATCAGCATGCAGTGCGAGGCACACACAGGAGTTGGTTTAATATCCGACGCCGGTTTCATGCTGTTTCACTGAAATATAGGCTCATGTGAAACACTAACTTATGGAGACAGAGAGTGAGGCAGAGAGCGGAGGCATCTGTTAAACTACAGAGAGCACTTGCACATCTCATTTAAGCAAATTTGACAGATGACAATGGATCAAAGTAATACCAGAAAGAATCAGTGTTTCACAAAATGCTATAAAAGTAGAGGCTGCCGTTAAACTCGCTGGCTGATGGTGCAGATGGTTTGAGACACACATATTCACACGCACTCACATGTAACGTCACTGATACTTTAATAATTCATCAGCCCCGACTCAATATATTTCCTGATGAATGGTGAAATATCTGAAGTGGGTGAATCATGAATAAACAGTGGAGAGAATGATTGGCTTGAAACGCTTATTTATCATGAGGATGCTGGCGTGGGTATGGAGGTGACAGGAGGGCAGCGAGGGGAGTGGAGGGGAGTGGAAACCTGGGATTTAGTGAGAGGGATTGTGGGTAATATTTCCACATGCTTGCCGGTCACAGTTGGTTGGCCTTAAATTAAACTGGCACACAGGAGGGCACACTAACACATTCGAACATGCATGCATGTACACAAACACACACACACAGGCACAAAAATAACATGCATATACTGCACAAACAAGACTTCAAACATGCACAGACAAGCAAGGGCCTGGGTGAATCAACAGAAATTGTGTTTATATACCCACACTCTTAGAAATGAGGGTTCTTTATGAAGGGCTGAGGATTCTACCTTTTGCTTCTGAAGAGACCTTTTATGAAGAAACGGTTCATCAAGGGTTCTTTGTAAGACTAGGGCTTCCATTAAGAACCCTTTTCATCCAAAGAACCATTTTTGGAAGAAAGAGGATTATTGAAAACATGGGTTCTTTGTAGAGTTCTCTAAAGGCAAGAGGGTTATAAGTTTAACCTTAATAAAGTAAATAATTTATTATTTTCAGATTCCCCTGGGTGGGTTCTACATGAAATCCTTGTGATATAAAGGGGCTCTTGTTTGCACCCTCAGAAAGTGGAAGGGTTTTGGTTACCAGAGAGGGTTCTGGGTGGAACCAGTACACTGTAAACTTTAATATCTCTCTAATACCTCTCACAAGTGACTCTGGTTGTAGATGGTTCTACGTATAATGTTTTAGGTAGAACCTTCTTACAGGCCTTTTCCACTAACATGGAACTGGCCCAGTTTCAGTTCAGACATCTAATATAATGATTCTGCTCAAAACTGATGGAAATGTGGGCTGGTTTACTAGATTAGCATTGAGGTTACAAGGGTCTTGAACAGAACCTGTTCAAGAACCAGGGCTAATTTGGTGGACAAGGGTCCTGAAAAAATTTAGGGTCCAGGCACGAAAAGGGTTCTTCTACGGGGAGGGACCTCTATGGTTCAAGTTGGCACTTTTATTTCTTAGGGTGTAGATCCAATTGAGATGTTCAAATTTTCATCATCACCGTCTACGCTAAACAAATACTCACATTAAAAAACAAACTGATGGCCAGCCACCAAGAAGCATGGTGGTGGAAAAACACACTGAGAATGCATACACTTAGGGAACGCTGTAATATAGCAGACGTACACTTCTGAAGCTGTGCGTGCTCTTGCATAAAACATCAGGCGTTGAGCATTTTAAGTGCTTTTATTGTAATCAGGCCAAAGCCATAACAGCTCCCATAAAGGCCCGGTGAGAGTGGCTGAAGGTCCATTTAGGCGTCCAGAACAAAGAGCATCACTTGATCAATAGACAACCTCGTTAGGGCAATATGCTGTGGCGGGCACATTTCTGAGGCACAGGGGGGATGATGGGAGGTGGGTGTGACAGGGGGTGGGGGTGGACGGACCGTCTCTGTGGTGTTGCTCGACGCACTCATGGATCTGAGCAGAAAAGCAACAGTGTGCAGAATTAATATACAGACATGAACCAACATGCATGAGAGACTGTCCAGCAATCACTAACCAAGTGCTTTGTGCTCGTGAAAAACTCTAATGAGGCCTGTGTGCGTTTGTGTGTACACTTGTGTCTGTGTGTGTGTGATCGAAAGCCACTAAAAGCTCTTTAGGGGCACCTTAGGGAGCTATCCTTCATGACTTATCAACTAGGCAGACAGGCAAAAGTGTGCGTACACATACGCACACAGACGCATACACACTTACATGCACTTATACACACAAAGTGGATCCTTAATGAACCCTTGTCAGTTTGAAGAGAACAAAGGTTAGAGGGAAAGAGGAGAGAGGGAAGAGGTGCAGAGGAGTGGAGAGTGGAAAACAGAAGAATAGAGTGGAGGTGGGAGGGGGGGGAGGGGGATCCTCCCTGGGCTGTTTGGCCTTGAGATCGATCGCTTATCACTGTCACCTAATCTGTCCATCTCTTCCTCTCTTTCTCTCTCTGTTTCTTTCTTTCTTCCCTGCCTCCCTCCATCCCGCTCTGGTGCAGAAAGGTGCAGAGAAAATGAAGGGCAGACAGAGATATAGGGAGACAGAATGATGGAGTGCACACCTCTCATGAATAGAATTAGAGAGGAGAAAGAGGGAGAGGAAGTCGGTGCGGAGATGGAGTAAAAAACAAAGGCAAATAAAGACCAACCAAAAGTGAAGTAGAATGACAGTAAGCACCAAGTGACAGAGACGCGGAGAGAGAAGGGATGCTGTGCAGCCTACCAATAAATCTACAGTAAATCTTTTCAGAAGCACAGAGGCACACTTCAAATACATGAAGAAAAGAAAATCACTAAAGGCACAACCAGGTATTTCGTTGGAAATATCACACAAAGCCATCCATGTCTGATCGTGACTGATAGTAATCATAATAATAAACCTTATATTAGCACTTTCTAAAAGTGTTTTATTGACCTTAAAGCAAGAAACATTCAAAATTGTGAAAAAATAGATTAAAGCCTTATAAAGGATCACACAAGAGCATATGTAGCTGTTGGCTCCTAATGAGCAGCATGACCAAGAGCAGATTGGCAATATACTGTAAATGAAACACGGACAAATAAGTAAGGCATCGGATGTGTTCTGGTTTTTCAGTACATCTCTAGACTGTCTGGGAACCCATTGGCTATTGTCCGATGACCATTTTGCTTTTTATTAGGTCTGGGTTTTTTTAAAGTCTGTTTATAGTGATTAGCCTCCGTCTCCATTCTTTGTCTTAAGTTCCTAATTAAACCATGAAGAATCACTAGCGCACAGAACAGGAAGTCTTGGCCTGGATATCCGTCATCTGGATATCTACTGGTTACACCAGAAGCCCGGAGACATTGGCCAGTGACCCCAGAGTCTAAACTGTCTTCAGACCACAGCAAATGGTTTTCCAAGAGTTGAGGCTAAACAAGCATATTGGAGGTGTTGCACTGTAAAACTGGATCAAACCAAATCTCCATACACCCTAAAATAAAACACGGATATTAATAATATATAATGTTCTTTTTCCACCACAATTCAAAATTTAAGAATATCTAAAACTACACTTGAGCTCTCTGAGTGTCCACAGCGCAGCAGGTGAAAACCATCACTCTGTACTTTTCTCAACCCCCCTCTTATCCCACAATTATTTCACAGTCTTCCTCCCCTTCCCCCTCTCTATCTCTCTTTCTGTGCTTCTTCCCTTCCTTTCCTCCCTGTTATTAGCCCTGCTCCTGTTCCCTGCCTCCTGGCTGTCTTTTGGCAGTGCACGATGGATGACAGATGAGAGGGAAGAAACAAGAGACGGAGACATCAAGGAGAGAAAGAATGGGCTGTTGTTTAGTGTTGCAGCTCGAGCGTCTTACAGTACGCTATGAAGATTTTACTCTCATACTCACATTCAAAGTAGTGTAATGAAACAGCTCGGTGTACTGCTTTGAATATTTCCTACCAGCCATTAGTCACCAGCTTCAGACAACTTATATATATATATATATATATATATATCACAGCAAACGTGCCAATAACTTTGTGCCAGAGAGAGACAAAAAGAGTGAGACAGGAAGAGACAGAGATGTGAAGTGGCTCACTGTATTTCCCAAAGGGTCGCTTTGAAACAATAGAGGACAGATGATGGCATGAGAGAAAGAATAAAGGACATTAAGGATGGTGTGAAAATTCCCTCTTTAGCTGCACTGGAGGCTCCACTTAGGGCAGCAATTAACCTGAACACTTAACCCCCATCAGGGAGAGACAGACAGAGAGATGGAGGCAGAAAAAGGGAGAGAAAGACAGCCAAACTACTACTATGAAAAAGCAAAAAAAAAGTTCCCCGTTTTTTCAGATGACACCGAATGCATGAAAACTCTCTACACTCTCACCACACATCATCCCATGAATGAAAGAAAGAGCAGACAGGGGTCACCAAATGAAAAGAAGATATCTACACTCTTAAAAAATAAGTTTTTTTTTAGGAAGACAGATACTGATACTTGTAATACAGATTGTTAAAATGATGGATGACCACAAGGTACAATCTATGTGACTGAGTAATTTTATATTTTTTGTATATGGTACTTTATAGAACCCTCAGAGGACAAGAGGTTTATAGGTGAAACCCTTAAAAAATGTATATTTTAGGTCCTCCTAGCTTTTAGGCTGGATTCTAGGTAGAACCCTCTGAAAGGGTTCCCAAAAAGAGTTCTCCTATGGGGACAAGCTGAAGAGCACTTTCTGGTTCTAGTTAGAACATTTATTTCCACATGTGTAATGAATTGAATGATAAAATGACACAAACTGCGTCCACAGTGAGTGAGCACTCTTGACTCGTCTCTTGAGTGTGTTTCTCAACACGCTGTATTAAAAGCACGCGATGCCAAACTGCCAACCCCACAGCACGTCTCCACTTCAGACACGACTGATTTCTACTCTGTGGTTGAATTTGTTATGACTCTAGCGTGGTCTATTAGATGTCTTCCTTTCACTTTTCCTCTCTCACGGAGAGGATTTGTTACTCTTTTTTTTTTTTAGTGATATCTTTTTAAATCCTCACATTGATCCAAGGCAAAAATCGGAGAATAAATTCCTCTGGCAGGGTGATAAGCAGCTGAAGTATTGCCTTGACAGCAAGAAAGGAAGCCGAGTTTTCTTTTCTTTTGTTTTCTTGCACTCAATTCTGTTCCATTGAGGGAAGCTTTAATGGCATGACCACTGGCTAAAAGTGCTGCCAAAATTCGTAGCACAGATAGGACACAGATAGAAAGAAACGATAAGCAGACTGTAAGTGTAATGCTGGATGTCAGAGAGATTTGAAAAAGAGACAACAAAGACACTGTAATGAAGTGTAGTTGTGTTTTTGCGATGTATATGAGAACTATACAGAACATACACTCATACATAAATACTTGTGCACCTTGCAAAAGTGACAGAACCACTACTGTGAGCAAGACACTGATATATACCTTAACAGCTCTCTCTCTCACACACACACACACACACACACACACACACACACACACACACACACACACACACACACACAATTCTGTATCTTGCACTCTCTTTCTGGCCTTGAAACTCTCTACATATCTGTCCATGCATTCCCTCTGTCCATCTGAATGTTTATCTCCGCTTCACGCTCCGCCTTGCCACTCTATCACCGTTTTACCCTGTCATTATATCACACTTACCCATCCTCCCACTACTCTCCTAATGCAAAGATAAATGTACATGCACACACACACACACACATACACACACAAAGTGGGAAACCCTCCTTGCTATTGTTTCTAAAGGATTTGCAGGAGAAAGTGACAGAGACAAAACAGACAGAAAACTAATGCACATTTAGTTCAAAAGCACTGAGAGAGAGAGAGTCTATTTTAGCCTCGCACTAAATTTCTGTCCTCTTGTTGAAGTGCCTGCTAGACGGTGCTGTAATGGGACAGACACACCAATGTTTAACTGCCTTCCCTGCTCCTGACCTCGTCTGGGACATCGCCATCATTAACAAACATTAACAACACATCTGTATTTCCAGCCGGAGACTGAGCTGCATTATAACTCAGCCAACATCAAGAAGGAAATAGTGCCTGGTGATCAGATGTGAGATGAAACAGCATAGTGAATGCCTGGATTTCGACATTGTAATTATAAAATAATTACATGTAACTACTTTTAATCACATACAAAGAGCAATGACTCCTGACAATTTCATTAGGTCATCATCATTAGTTATTTTGATTTTGTGAATTTAGTTTATGTGTTACTTTAATTTTTATTGAGTTTTCGGCTCTAGACAGACCATCATGAGTTTGATACAACACATCACTAAACAACATAAGATTGAATACAAACACAACAGAAACAGTTGTGAGGGGCAGTAACGACACAGTACTCATTCTAAGGTATTCTCTTTATCATTTCATTTACTTGTTGGCATCATGTTCAGAGTAAATGATCCATTTTTCCAAGTTATTATCAAAGATACTGCCTTTAATTTTTAGTTTTTATGTCAGTTATTCTAGTGACATCCTGGACAACCATTGTTCTCTCTCTGGGGGCTACCAGCTTCTTGTTATAGCTGTGTAGTCACCATATCTGAATAGGAATTTAAGGGGAAAACTTAAGTGTAAACTGAAGAGATCTAAAGGGTACTTTAGTTCTGACTGAAAACTGGAGCATTTTCTAATCTGGGCTGGATTCATCTTGTAATGAGTAAAGAGTAATCTGAGAGAGCTCATCGCTGTGATATATTACCAAATACCATCTGGCAGGGAGGACCACAGTTAAATGTTGACAGTAATGACAATTTAGTTCACCGGCCTTATTAAATAAAGAGCTCATTTGTGCAGACATATGGCCAATCAACTCATTGCCTGGCACTTCATCATGCACACACACACATCTGCGTGCATGCACACACACGCACAGAAAAAGACAAAAAAAAATATGACACTAGATGCACACACACACATAAACATGCAGCTGACAAGGTATCAAGACATGCCTTCAGCCGAACACCCACTATGACATGTTTTGTGTGACGCCAAGTCCCATTTGCTGAACATAATTTACACTTTGACACCAGAACAGTGGGCGAACTAGAAGATTAGTTAAAGACACAGCCTGGCACACAAAAACATGCAGTTTGTGGGTTCACATGCTTGTTAAAAAGCATTTTTTTGTGTGTGTTTCGGCAAGATCTTTTTCCATTTCTTTCCTCAGCCAACACATAAATCAAGCATTTGCCCATTTTGCTACCAAGCTGAATATTATTTTAACCAAACACAAGTATATCCTGGAGGAATACAGTCACATGAGTATAAGGCACAAGGGAAACAAAAATGTGAGCATTTTACCACAGATTGAAGGCTCAAAAAAGAAAAGTTGTATGATCGTTAGAGAGAGGACAGACAGACAGCTGGGACTATCTTTATTGGATTCCACATAAACACTCCGTTTGTGAGAGCGGGTGTCTTTCTGTCTGTCTTCCACATGCCTGTTTTGTGGGGTGTGTGCAGGTGTTGATCTGTGTAAAATGCCCATGACGCAGCTCCTGTGTTCCACACTTGCAACTGGCATTCAGTAAGCGAGCACACACACACACACACACACACACGCAGGGATGAGTGGAAGACCATGAGAGCGACAGAAGCAGGGAAGGGAGAGGGAGGGAGACAAATATCCTTTGTGTTCTCCCAACATAACCAACTGCATCATCCATCTAATCTTTTGCCTTTTTTTTTTTTTTTGCTGTTCTATCCATCCTCTGCTCCTCTTTAGCGTTCAGCAGCCTCCAGGAACACAATGTGATAATCTATTAGCTTGTTGTGTGCGTGACAGGAGGGAGCAGGTTAGAACGTTCAATGGAGAAAACAATACAAGATGAAACTCCGGTAAAGCCCCGCACACTCATTCAGATCAGGCTGAAAACATCAATAATATTGTCAGAGATTTCCATGCTGTGCCCTCTGTTCAGGCTAACATGACTGCTTTAGCGTTTGACTGAAGCTGTATCACAGCGGCTGAGAAAATCCCACATCATAGCAGCTCTCAAACAAAAGGAGATGTTACACTTAACTGGTTCAAGAAATTGGCAAGAAATCTAACAATGTTTACCCAGCCTCTTTTGCTCATCTTCATCTAAATACTGACTCACATTTTTGTACTCTGTTGATTCACAAGAATTAAACCTGTTCTGTCCTGTGTTGCCTTTATTATACTTGGCAACCGTGCTGCTTAACATGGTGGCGCAGGGCAGTAATCAATATTATTTCATATATATTTATTTATTTCAATGAAAACCAATAGTCTTTTTTAGAAATCTCTTTGTTCTTTCAGCTTCTTACTATGAGCAATGAAGTCCTACATTAGGACACTTTTAACTTTCTGAAATGTTTCTGTTTGTACGTCTCACTGGTTTGACATGGGTGGGGTTGTTTGGGAAAAGGTGATGTCACTTTGTTTCGTGTAAAAGTGAATCAACATCTAATGACAGTTACTGAGCTGTTTGTTTTCTGTTAGACCGCAAAGTTTTTATGTCAACACATTCTCATTTTTTTGACCTTGTGACAGTAAAAGCCAACAGGCATGTCACACCCTTTGACAGACTCCTTGAAAAATGAGATACTGCTGTCACCTCAGGGACAATTAGAGTGGACAGTTTTCTTAGTTTAAGAAGAAAGTTGGTTGTATGTGCATAATTTCAATAAAGATACAGACAACAATGGTTAGTGTTAAATTGTGTTCTGCCTTCATTGAAATGACATGATCAGCGACTTGATGTCCAGATATGGAAACTAGTTCTAATCTGTTTTGTCTGGTTTAAAGGCATACTAAGCAGTATCTTCCTTAAAAAACTCGTGTAAACTTAACTACTTACAGAAATGTGGTTTGGTGGCATTATTTGCCCATACTCTGACCTCTGTCTGAATTTTCTCATTTTCTCATATTTTGCTTTGCTCAGGGCATTTCTGGGCTTCAGCCTGTTGGCAGTGGTGAGTGGCCCTCTGCAACAATCAAAATAGGGCAAAATGGTGTGAAACAATCAAAAAATAACATTTTATTTCTCTGATTCACTGCTTTGGCGACACTCATTCTCTTACTTGACTTTCTACTTCACTCATTCTCTCTCTCAGATTTGTTGTGCCAGGGAGAAGTGATGAACTTTAAATGGCATCTTTACAAACAATGTTGCATATTCTACCTTTAATTTGCAAGACTGCAAAACTGATTATGTGTAATATAGTTCCCTTTGAAAGCTTGTCATGAAAGAAACCTTTACTCACATATTCACACACTTGATAATGTGCAGTATTAGTATTACTAAGCTTTCAGGTATTCTTCCAACATATATTCTTCTGTTTTTTCAGCCCGTTTCTTTCACTCACTAACTCTCTTCATCACACCTCTTATATGTCCTATCATTTCCTATCAGCATGTCATTTCACTCTTCCTTTCCTTATTTCCTGTACAAATTCTTCATCTATCCCATTTTTCTTGCGCATAACTCTTTCCTGTCTCCCTCTGTTCACACATCTTTCTCCCCTTTCCTCACCTCCCTTTCTTCTCCCCTCTCCTTTGCTCTCAGGTGTAGTTTAGATAAGGCTAGAGGAGGGATTAGTGAGAGCTCTCTGCCATGTTTGCCTTTGGCACAGAGGACAAAAGGACTGGGACGTTTTCACTGCTCCGCCATCTCCATTCACCTGCCTGTGTGTGTGTGAAAAACAGCCATGCAAGGACACGCGCAGACATATACACACACGAAAACGCACACGCTCACACTCACCTGTGTAATGACTGTGTCACCGTGCCCCAGTTATGAACTGAATCAGCATAATCCCTTCACACTCCATTAATCAAGAAAAGGCAGGGTGTAGTCTCACAAAAATGCACAAACACACACACACAAATACAGTGCTGACACATATCCTCACCCTGTGTGGTCTGCCAATTTTAGCCGGTCCCATGGGCTGATATTACTGGTCTACTGAACCAAGTCAGACACAATAACACGCACAGCCTACAGGTGTGCACACAGGAGTGTGCGTAAGCCTGTATTTTTTCAAAAGAATATGTTTCAAGCTACTGGAGACGACATACCGTGCAGAGATATTACAATATGATTGGCCTTGTTTCCACCACAGGGCCATGCAGAGCTTAGCAGGTGGTTCTCATTATTGTAATATTCAATATCTCTCAGCATTTCTATGTGACTCTCTTTTCATCTCATTTCCTGCAGAGATGATTAGTCAGCTCACACTTCAGCCTTTAATGAGGAAATTTGACTTTTGATCATGTGCTATAAACATCCGATAAACATAAGCACTGGCACTCATGTCCACATGACTGCCACAGGGAAGACCAGTCATGTTCCCACTGACAGGTCCCTCATAGTACCTGTCATCCATATCACTCCTCACTGTGCCTATTACAGCTCAAATGCTGCAATTGCTCAAGCATGTTTGGTGCCAGCTGCTGTCTAGAGAAAACCATGTATCTCAAAAATTTGATCTTTTCAGCAACAAAGAAAAGCAATCATGAGTTTTGTGATAATGTTTTTAAAATAGTCCAGTGGGCTCTGACAGACTTCCATTAGCTTCAAGATTAAAGATACTAAGTAGGTACAAAGTCAATGCAAAGACACATGGACAAGGACATAAAAATTCACTCTTTGTGGTGTAAATGAGGTGAAGGCAAAACTTCATGAGCATACAGGGGAAAAGAGAAAGAAACCTGGTGTAAAACAGCAAAGAACTGAAGTTTTTGGTAAGTTTTGAGACCAGCTAGCGGTGAAGCTGTCACACTTTAGGGCACATTCAGACAGAAAAAGGCATTGAGGCAAAAACGCCAGGCAGCTCATTCATTTTGAATGGGTTAGTCGGTTTAGGCTGCAGTGGTATGGGGCTGCAGGGGATGTTGAAAAAGAAAACGCAATGGCATACGGTGGAAAACTTTTGGAGAAATGCACACAAACACAAATAAACTCCTCTGCACAGTCCTGTCCCTAATTGCAGCAGTGCCTGATTGTGTCTGAATACAGACAACTTGCATGTGATCTGCACATACAGTACACTGCAAGTTAGCTACAGCGGTCAAAATTCAGCTAAAATATGGGTAATGTTGAACTCAGAAAGTTCAAATGTTAATAAATTTATGAAGCCACAACACTGCTGTATCGATGGGGAAAAACTGCCAGATTATTTGTTATGATCACTGATCCTTCTTTATCATTTGCAGCACTTTCGATTTCCATTTCTCCTCCTACATGTCTAAAAAAACAACAAAACCAGTGCAGCATGATTCTATAGTGCAGGCCAGTGATGACTAATCCTTTACCAACGACACCTGGGACAATATCGCTCTTAGCAGGTCAAGTGAACGCTGAGGCTTAATATCCATATCATGGTGCGTATTTATATCATATTGTACTATTTTTCAAGCCAGTGATATCGCCCACTTTCTTAACTATTTACTACCTGTCCGTCTATCTATCAGTCCAAGCTGGGCAGAGCCTCAGGGCTGAATTGGGCGATGGTCCAGAGCAGACTGTAATCTGGAGCTCCTATCATCGGGGATCCGCTCGTCTGCCTGTGTGATCAGGCAGACAGAGTGCTGAGCATTTGATCAGCCTGATACTGAGCCCAGTGGGCGACGAGCCACCATGGAGAGAGACACGACAATCAGTGAAATTTTAACACGCACACATACACATACGCATGAGCCACAAGATATCGTATACATGAAAATAGACCGATCCAGTGAGTGGGCAGAAAAAATATTGAGTTAGTGAGAGAAAAACAAAGAGAGAAAAAGAAAATAAGCAAAGGGGGGGAGGGCGAATATGTGTGTCTGTTTGTGTGTGTGTATGTGGCAGAGAGAGAAAGTGAGAGAGAGAGACCTTGTATTTCAGTTTGCTATCAGGCGAGAGCGTGTGTTGTTTTTCTAGCACCCACCTATCAGTCAGGGCCTGCAGGCAGGGAGCAGAGCCGTGTGGGTAGGAGAGGTGTCAGCTAATCTGCTGTGATTGATGTGTGAGTCCAAAACTGATGAAACTTTACTGTACTCCGCAAAGGTCTATGTAGCATCACACACAGACACACACATCCACACACACAAACATCTACATGACACAAACAGTGAGGGGATGCACAGAATCTTGCATACATTATAATCGCACGTGCACCCTGATCTACTACACTCCCAGCTCATCTCTAAGCCTCCGTCTGCATCCTCTAAAGCCTGAGATTTCCTGCCAGAGCTGAGGTTTCAGCCAGACATGCTCTCCATTTCACCTAATTGGCCATGAAAAATGGATGACAAACATAAACAGTGACTGTCATTATGTGTGTGTGTGACGAAACAGAGGGTTTGTGTGTGAGAGTATGCACTGGCATTTATATATGGAGAGTGGAAAGCGTAAACCGAAGGTATTCTATTTGTTTTTAAGCCTAATTGCCAAAATAACAGTGTTCTTTCAAACAGCGGCCAGATGTGGTGAGCTGGCCTGACTATCAGAACACCCACACAGAACTGAGGGAGAGGAGTGGAGAGAAATAAACAGGGGAGGAGAGACAGAAAGTGAATTTTCTTCTTTACTGTCACAGGATAGTTTTCAGAGACTAATCCCTGAAACAGAATAAAAACGGAGACCAAAAGATGAAGCTACCTCGCCTCTTCCCTCTTTAGTCATATCCTCAAAATCTTATCCTCCATAAAATGACTCATGAGCTACAATTTCATGCATACCACACACACACACAATCTTTACACGCATAAAATAGGACCCCTTAAGCAGTGACGTCATCTGTGTGAGAAGCGAGCAACAAGAATGCAGACAAAAGTTACTTTTTCTTTTGTTTAAAATGATTCATCCCGGTAGCTCTCAATCAATGTTTATAAAGAAAAAGATCAGCGCTAAATATGCTAAAGGCTTCTGCTTTGAACCAAAGAAAAAGCTATTTGAACAAGTGAACAAAGATCTTTAAATGCAACTATTTACATAATGACTCACTCCTTGAGCACTTTTCAAAATCGTCCATCGCGGTCTTCTGCAACACTTTGTATTTCTTGTTAATTCCTCTCCCCCTCTGGAGGCTTTGACTCATACGCAGACTTTGGGCTGGATTGTGGTCAACCACTGTAATGCACAGATACAGTGTCCTCTGTTCAAACACACACAACCACAGTATGTATACAGTGGTGTGCAGTGTTGGTGTAGGTGTTGCTATCTGAACACAATCTGTCTGGGTCAAAGAAGGATTCTGTGTTCTGTGCAATACAAATACAGATGCTCACACACACTGGGGGAAGCTGAAGCAAGTGTGAGAAAGGAGAGTACAGTGTGAGTGGTAATTACTTAAGGTACCAGTGTCAGTATTTGTGAACCTTATGGTGAAAATTGTGAGCATCTCTCTATATAAAAACACACATACTCTGGAGCGCAGATGCTCATGTGATGTTTTAATTTGCTGTTCTGCATATTGTGCCCCTGTTGTCGACAACAGAACTGATGTTGCATGTAAAAAACCCAACAAGTCCAATGATTTGTCTTTCTAAAAATACCTAAATGGCCATAACAAAAATGATTCATATGACTGTCTTCTTATCTGCCACTGCCATGGTCATACGCCCCCCCCAGGTCAGACACACTGAAATTTACATCAGACCCTTGCGCATTTGCAGACGTGCAAAATATAATACCGGCCTAAGTGTTTGAAACAATGACCAACCAGTTCTAAAGATATAGGTTTAAGTTGCATGTTGTCTTTGTATCAAAAATGACTAAACTCAAAGACAAACCTGGCTGTGAACCCATGCAAACTTTCTCCCACCTCCTGCTCCATTTGTCGCCTGAAGTGTGTGTGTGTGTGTGTGTGTGTGTGTGTGTGTGTGTGTGTGTGTGAGAGAGAGAGAGAGGGAGCGTTGAGTGGTGATGCTCAGAACTGAACATTATGCAGGAATGTTTTTGTTCTCAATTAGACCAAATCCAAATTCCCACCAGCACTTACAAATGCTGTCACACTCACACGTTTGAACACATGGGACACACGTAAACGCACACATTGTTGCAGCACAGGTCCTCTCCCTTTCTTTCCCGACTGCAATTAAAACTGAGAACTCCAGGCAGGCACAAAACAAGCAGCCAAATGCAAAGGTCCTGCAAATTTCAAAAGCCTCCAAAACAAATCTTTAGTAGGTCCCCAGAGTGAAGGGGCCTGGGTTAGGATTAGAATCAGAATCAGTAGTAAGGGACATTGACATTCTACACGAGGTTTGGTGATGGGAAACTTTGGCAGGCTTGTTCGGTCGTGCCAGGCTGGAATTCCTGATGAGTTGATGTTTATCTTATCTGGGAGAGATAGTAATTTCTGAAGTGTTTTACATCAATTCAGCTAATTCAAATGGGGTTTGGACAAACAGCAGTGCCGCATCCAATCAGACAGGGAATGCTGTCACACATAAATCCCCTGAAGCAGCCTCACAAAGGCACGCAAACCATGTTCCTGCTCTGAGTGAGCTGCAGAGAGAGAGAGCACTGGTCCTGCTGCAGGACAGGAATGAGAAGAAAGTGTCCTCCTTGTGAGTCTCTTGAGGGCCAATTAGTCAGAGGAGCCATGGTTAATGTTACACAACCCTCTTCTCTGCTTTATTTCCTTTGATGGCTCCTTTACCCACTACTAAAACATGTATAACAAAGTAGAGCAAATTGGGGAAGACAGTCATTCAGAAATTGCAGCATTTCACACATAGTAAAACGTGCACCGATTCTGAAATTATGATCTAGACTCGGATATTGTTTTGTGGAGGTTATGCAAGCACCCTGTCAACACTAAAAATGCTATAAATCAACGCTATAAAGTTAAAATAGTTAAAATTGTCAAGAACAACAGAAATCAGAAAGAGCCCTAATATCAGTGCTAAAAATTATAATGAACCCTGATATCAACACTAAAAAAATGTAAAAATCTCAATATCAATGCTAAAACTCACAATGATCCCTAATATCAATAATAAAAATCCTTAAGAACCCTGGTACCATTCTTAAAAATTGTCAAGAACCCCAAAATCAACACTGAATACTGTTAAAAACCCTGATATCATGCTAAAAATTGTTAAGAACGTGGATTTCAACGTGCATTCTTTTTATGAATAAGGATTTAAGTACTCTTTTACTCATTACATTTATTCAAAGGATACTTATATTTAGCATTTAAACGGGGCATATACGTCTGGAGAAGCTTTAACCAGAGGTCCAACACCTGATTGGTTCTTGCTGGCTTCCTTCCTGCTCTCTACCGACATTCTTTCCTGGTGCAACAAAAGTAATTACCAGAGACCTCTACCTCGCCCCAGGGACAGAGAGGAGAGCATATGCTATCACACCCACACACCCCCACACAACACACACACTCACACACACACACAGATTAATACTGTCCAATACGTGTTCGCCATCTCTAGCTCCCCGGCCACTGAATGACAGCCTAGCTAATTAGAATCTGATTTACCCATTTAATGAAAAAAGGAATAATTAGATAGCTAGATAGCAGCCAGGAGACATTTATTCTGTATGCGTTTAGAGTCACGAAGTCACTGTGTGTGTGCGTGTGTGTGTGTGGGGGGGGGGGACCTGGGGGGGATAGAGTTTTGAAATGGGATGCCTGATTGCACCGCCCATCTAACTGCTTTCTAAATGAAATTACTGTTCATTAGATACACATATGTAAACGCTCGCGCTCATAAGCACTGCCTCCCTCTCAGATGAACACTCATACACGCAGTGCGTACGATTCGCGCACAGATAAAAGTGGCAGAGTGCTCTTTAAACATGTAACTGTTTCCCATCACAGAGCTCTACTGGGTAACAATGACAATATGTCCTCCTTCATTGTCCTTTTCTTATTTCCATATGGTTTTCTCTTCAAATTGGTGTATATTTCCATATCAGATTGTGATTGGACACAGACTAATTTGATTTAGGCACTGGGAATTCATTTTGTCTTGCCACAACTCACATTACAAGTGTTTCTAAAGAGGCGGTTGTGTCTCTGTGAATGGAGAGTTCTCTTGCCTCCAAGATACCTCCTGTGTGTGAGGTTTCTGTCATTATAAGCAGGGATTGCTTAAATCCATAGCTAGAATTGAATATCTCTCAAGGGAATGGCACATCTTTTTAGGGAAAAAAAGGGCTTTATTGTCTTAAATTCAGTGGGAATGGTGGAGGGAATGAAGGCGGTGTGGATAATATAGTGCAATAAGCGACATAACTGTCACAGTTGATAGTTAAATTGTTAATCCTGACTGGATTTAAAATGATGTAGTCTTAAGGGATTATACTAAACTATAGGCCTGTGTTTCAAGCAGTGATGATGCAGTGAAGGATAGTCAGACCCTTTAGAGAGGAAGATGAAATTAAAAAATCTTCAAGAAGCACAAACTATGTCTTGAGCATCGAGTTTTTTTTTTTAAATTATCAAATTACCGCTCATAAGAGTCATCCAATAAGCAAAGCACGTTGGTTATTGGATGAATCTGGTTCATTCCTTTGCTTGTAGCAAACTTCAGCATCCAAGATTCAAGTCAGCTGCCAAAAAGCATCACACTCATGGGCCATGCTGTCAGAAAATCAATTCTGGAGGAAAAAAAACACATACATGATGTGAAAATGATAATAAGAGTTTGGTGGTGTTTTGCATAGCAAAGATTGCTGTTAAACAGTAGAATCCTAAATCTTGGACATAGGGCAGCAGTGATTAGTCAATGAATACATTAGTACATGTATTCATTCATTCAATACATTAGCTCAAAAGAAAATTAGTTGGAACAATTTTGATAATTCATTAATCCTTTTTTAACTTTTCAAGAAAAAATTATGTCAAACATTTGCTGATTCCAGCTTCTTTAATGTAAGGATGTGCTGCTTTTCTTTGCTAGGATTTTTTTTGTTTGTTTGGGCATTAATTGGACCAAAGAAGCCATTTGAGGATGTCATTTTGGGCTCTTGGAAACTGTGATGAGCGTTGTTGTTGTAGCCCTACATATGAAACAGTCTTGACCATCTGGATATTATGTAGCCTGTAAGTTAAAGAAAATCTGTCAGCAAACGTATAGTATGCACTGGAAAATCTGTGGCAGTGATTTGAACTATGCATGATCAGCATAATTGTCTAAAACATGCAAAGTAACCAGTACAACCCTGAAACTTGGTAAAAGTCATGGGCAATTTATTTGTAAACAAATAAATGCAAAGTAGAAAAATCAGAACGCAGATGGACTGAGAGGCACCTGCCCCTTGTCCTTGAACACGACGCTTAGGTGAACTCATCATGGGCAGCTGGAAGCTGTGAGTATACATATATGTGTCTAATCCTTTCTCCCTCTGTGATCCTTCCCCTGGCCTTTGCTATATACACTAATGCAGACCAGTGAACCTACTTGCACAAATAAGAGAAACGATTTAAAATGAAATTTCAATGAGAAGGTCAAAACTATTTGGGATGTAAAATGAGTCAAAACCTTCTTTTACCCTTCTGGCTCCAAACTCTCCATATGGTGTAAACAAACACAAAGGAGGACATTTGTTAATGAGATGGCAGTATTACAGTTTCTCAAGTTGTGGGCATTAGAGGACTCGTTCTCTTTCAGGGCCACACACAGCCTAACACAAGAGATAATAACTAATGTGTGAACATGTGGGGATGAGAAACAAACTGTCGCACAGGCTGCACCAAAGAAACACAGAAGTTTACTGTAGCTTTACTTCACAGGCTTTGGTTCAGATGAATTACCTGCTATGCTGAAACTGTGTCAAATACAATCTGTGGCACATAGTGGCTTCTGTTTTTTTGTTTATCTCGACTCAGCACTGTGGCGAGAGCACTGGACAAGTGGGTAAAAAGAGCAACACAAGTCCACTGGCCTGAGGTGAAATGCGAAAGAAGCTTCGTTCCCATACGAAAACCTTCCAAACGACCACTTTCTATGCTGGAAGTTTGAGTAAGCTGCTCTTGAGGCAGAAATGCCCGCCCATCCTCAGAGAGTTGATGGAGCATTCACCTTATGCCTCATTGAGCTGACTCACTGTAGCATTGCAGAGGATACAGCATATGGGAGGAAATAAATAAACAAATGCCCCAAGTGTCCTCTCTCCATCTTGGCTCTGTGTCGACTCGCAGCCGGGGGCTGTTTCCCCTCCCTTCACTCAGCGCTAGTGAGAGCAGCCCCAAGCGGCTACTGGGCCCTGTGTTGATCCATCATGGTTCATCATCATGCTGGATCAACCACCATCCTGGTGCCTTAGGAGAATCACAGAGAAATCTGTCACACTCGTCTTTCTACTCCTGTCTAACTCTCATTGTCCTCTTCCCTCTCTTTTCGTGGCTCAATCCTTCTTTTTTCCCCTCTCGCATACACCTCTATACACACCTGGTCAGACAATGCATCCCTTCTTTGCCATGCCCTCCAGCATGCTTGTCAGGAAACTGTCTCACACTTCCAAGACAGCACAGCAACACCTTGGAAATATCTAAATACACACAATGAATCTGGTAGGCCAGCTGGAAGACAGGTTGATACTTCGGTACATGGCAGGACAGGTAGATAGACGGTTATGTCCTCAGGGGGACTGATTAGGTGACTTACTGCTGGCAAGTATTGCAGCATGCATGTATCAGATCATGTGTCTTCCAATCATGAGTCCTTCCCTTTTCTTGCACAAGCTTCTAAAACATATCATCATGATACGAGAACAAAAAAATGAGACAATTTTTGTGGGATTAAACAGAAAATTATCTACGTGGGTGTCTGTGTGAGAGCACACGAGTGAGACCTGCCTGCATGCAGCGACAAATGTTCCTGCATGTGAGTGCACGCTTCATCACAAAATCTCAAACTTGCCCAGAGCAACATGCTGCCTTGGAGTCACAGCGCTGAGAGGGAAAGAGGGACAGAGTGATTGGCATGAGGGTGTTTACGGTAAACAAGAACAAGGGCTGGCAGGCTGGCTGGCTATTACGCAGGAATGCACCCTGCTCTCATCTTCATCCTTTTTCTGCGTCTTTTGGCCGGCTCTGTACAACTCTTGAAACGCCAACAACAGCAGCATACTGTCACTCTGACGGATGTGTGAATTATCTACACATACACATAACAACTGTGAACACACCATGAATGTGGCAGCGTGTTAAATATACAGAATGTGTTTTAATTAGTAGGAGAGGAGAGAAGAGTTTGTGATGTAAGATCTATAGTTGTCGTTCCACTGCACAGCTCAATATAGCTCCGTTTTACTTGACTCAACTCACTTTTGTTACCAGGTACTTTTCTCGCAAGGTATCTATATTTGATTAAACTTTAACAGTCACACTATGCATGACTGTTACCAATAAATATCTTATTAATATGTCTTTTCTTTTACGACAGCTGACAGACAGGTTGTGCTGCAGTCGTTTGTAATCATTAACTCCTCCTCTTTGACAAGCGATCTAAATCAAACAAATTCACACACACATTTATGTATAGTTGTACGTTCACAAGCACGCACACATATGCACCTGGTGACTGCCGTTCGTTCGGCGTCTTCAAATCCATCTGCCAAGCCGCTTTTTTCTCTCCATCTGTCAGCAGGTAGGGATGTTAATTATCTTAAGTCAAGGGTGGCACCACCAAGTCAATTTTGAGATATGATCTAATCTCTCCTTCTTTGATCTCCTTCCTTCTCTTCCTGTCTACTTCTGCTCCACACCAACTGCAAATCGCCATCTTCATCAACACATGATGTACTGGTTTTAAACAACGACTTGGGGTGCCATTGATATAAAGTGTTATTTACAGTGAGCTGTATTTGCCATGTAATTTTTGACTCTTTGTAATTCTTCCAAAAACTGCGTGTCTGTGTTTATTAACTGCTGTTTACTGTATATTTCTGATCCTGTTATCTATTGTTCTTCCAGGAAACAGTGTTCTTTTTATCTACACTATTCCCTCATGCTGGATGCGATGAATACTTAAACACACAAAGTGATTACACATAAGCTTACACATATATACAAACGGTTTTCCTCTGATCTCGGAGTTCATGGTGTCCCAGATGACTTCCCTTGCTCACAGTTTGTATTACAGAAACTGCTATTGTAACAAAACCCAAAACCTACACGTCTGCATGTACACATTACATGTAGTGCAAATACAATAGCATGCAAATAGAATAAAACTGCGAACATATGCACATGCACGCACAGCCATTTATCCTCATTTTCCTTGCTAGACACACACTGGTTTTTGTCAACATGGCAAATCAATAGGGAGACAAACAAAACTTCCTTGTCTGATCATGGTTGTTTTGGAGTGATGCCACAGCAGGGCAATGGCTGGTTTCCACTGTCACCTCCTACACGTGTCTGCAACATGTGCCTATGTGTGGTACATGCTGGAAAAAGCACAGACAAGAAGCCGGTGCAGGCTAAAGTGAGACTGAATGGAGTGACTGCACATTTGCATTGTTCCATCATTTCTGATCCCTTCCCTCTTAACCTCTTCACTCCCTTTACTGCTACTTCTTCTCATCCCTCAGCCATTCTCACCTCCACCCTTCCTTCCACGTTCCCCTTAACTCTATGAGGCTGCTCATACCTGGTATTAACATGCGCCTTGGGTGATCCCATCACGAGTGGACAGCTCTAAGTACATCAGCGGAGGCATCTCCAGTGACCATCTGTGATTGGATCTCACTTCCCTGCTCTATATTCAAATAAACCTTATGACTGTTTTGTCAGTTGAATGTCCATTACTGTCCATTTAGCTATTCAATACAATGATTTGACTATTTGTTCCTTTTTTTAAGTTTGGCTCCACACTGAACTCATCTAGCAGCCTAAATGAGCCTCATGTTTTACCTGCACTGTCAGCAGCCCAGCAGAGGAGATGCTCTGTAGTGTACTGGGATTTTCTAACTGAACGGTGAGCAGGAGGCACACTTTTATTTTTTCTGACTATGTGGAAATCTGATGTTTTCACATCACAGATGACAAAGAAAGACATTAATGTTGGACTCAGTGAAAGTACGCGTGCATCTGCATGCACCGTTTCTCCAGCCTGCTCTTCACAGCAACACTTTTTTTTAACAAAGAAAGAAATTGCCATGTATTGCATTTAATTCCACATTCACAAGAAGGCACTAACGATTGAGAATTTGCCATGAAATTTCATTTCGTTTCTACCAGGTGGCCCAACACTAGCCACCACCAAGCTAAGACAAACAGACACAATGTTTTTTACACAGAGAAAGAAATAACCTAATGTATAGCCTAACATTTGCCTGATTAAAAGAAAACCTAAACAATGAAGAATTTTTCGTAGACAGTGTTTCACAAGGTTTATTAAGTTTCTGTTTTGCATTGCAGTAAACCGAACAATGTACTTAAAGGACGTCAGCTTAATAGGCGGTCCATGAGACACATTGTGCACACACAGCTTAAAGAATGTGGTCACGTGCAGCCCAGTCCACCTTCGAAGGTGATCTGAGCTATTGGATCTTAATGCGTCCTCAATGTGTCTTGGGTGCATTTACACCTTTCCTTAGAGTTGTCCACTTGTGATCAGATCACCCAGGATGCGTGTTAATACCAAGTGTAAACAGGCCCTACTATACCTTGAACTCAATTTCTTGACATTGCTTTGGGAGCTTTGAGCTCAAAGAGATTGCACAAAAATCATCAGCTGACATTTCTCGCTCTCCTTCCACCACAACCTTCACCTCCTCCACCCTTTTCTCATCTCCCCTTTGTTCCAAAATGTCTGTTCTGGTTTACTGTCTGGCCTACATTCCTTTGCTCTACCTCAGCTCTCACATCATCCCAAGACAGGTCCAACTTCTCTGTCATAACAGGGTGTGCCTGTATGTCCTGGTACCAGGCCAGCTCTTGTCATCACTTTTTGACCTTTTTTCCTCTTTTTCATATCCACTTCCAGTCCCCTCTCTTCCCCCTTATCCCATTTTCTACATAGCCAGACCTTCTAAAAAGCACTAAATCCCTGCTGTCCCTTTGCTGGTCCATACACAGAACGAACCCACAGTACCCAGTATCCTAATCAAAGTGTATTTTCTCCTTTCAGTCTTTTAAAGGAAATCAAACAAAGAGAGAAGAAATGCATAGCCGGTCCCGGTTGCTAGGAGACCCTGTGTCCATGCTTCAAGCAGCTATTCACAAGCTTTTATTTACTCCACTCACTCTCCCTCTCCCTTTTTCTGTTTTATTCTGATTCACTGTACCTGTTTATTGTCCTTTTACTTAATCTCCCACTATCTGGCTAAAAGAAGAAAGATGAACTTAGATGGTAGGAGGGAGAGGAGGCTCCACAAAGGTTTCTCCTGTGTGCTGCAAAAAGATGAAGAGAAACTTGAAGAGGAAGAAAAAAAAATTCAGACTATTGATTTCTCTCTCTTCTCTTCCATCTCTCATTTTTTGTCACACAAGGGGGCCGTTGTGAAATCAAAAAGACCCAAATAATTTCTCTTCTTCTCTCTTATTTTCCACTCTTACTCCCCTTTTCTCTCCCACAAACCCTCTTGTTCTTCTTGCATTTTTCCTCTTTCTCTCCTCTTTCCAATATCCCTTTGCTCTGCCAGATTTCTCTCCTCATCTGTCTCCACTCCCCTCCCCTCCAGTCAACCACAGCCCCTCCTCCCTGTATATTTTTCTGTCTGACAGCAGTGCCGGGGGCCTGGGGCAGTTAAAAGGAGGTGTGGCGGCCATTAGCCAAGCACCTCTAGTGAGCTACAGGGTGAGCTGATGAAGGAGGAAAAGAGGAAGAGGAGGAGGATGTGGTGCGGCGGATCCAAGATGATCTCAGTTGCACATTTCCTCCACTGTTCTGTTCGGTCTCGTTTTGTCCTTCCCCCTGCATGCTCCTAATGGCTTCCTAATGACAGCTTGCAGGCACCGCACACCCAGCCATTTATAACCATCTAGACAGGGAGACTGGTTGTGTGTGTGTGGAGTGTTTAGAAGACGGGGGGGACATTAAAAAGCAGATGCACCTCATCTGCAACACACGCATGCTGCTAGCCATCAGCCTGTTTAAACAACAGTAGCCCGAGGCGGCTCTACATGAACCTGGAGGTGACATAAAGAGTTTGAGCCATCTTACCAGGAGTCGTTCTAGCCAACATGTTGTGTGAAAACCACCATTAGCAAAGGCTACTTTGTCTAAATACCTGCAGGCTATTTTCCCTTGCAATTCACAACCTGGCTCTATCTCTCATTCTTTCTGCGCTGACAACTCACAAAGAGGTGCAAACAAACAACAACTTGGCGCCAAACTGTCAGATTTTTCACTACTGGTTGTTAAGAGTTAATGCTGACCTGCGTAATTAGGCTGGAGGTGTGAAACAGCTCCCACTCACTCTCTGTGTACAGTTTGGTCAAGGAGACAGTTTGTATGGTGGTTATATTTGACGATACAGGCTCTGCTGTCTCGGGTAGCAACTGCATTAACCTAGCAGCATGATAAAGATAAAGATTTCACTCACTGCCCAGGGGTATGAGAAGACAACACACCAAAGACTTATTACTGACATATGGATTACATAACTTCCAGAGAGGAGCCGTGCCATGGCAAGTATAGTGTTTCATTAGGAAATGGACTCAAGGAAGCTGAGGAAGTAGAGGCAGTCATCGACATATCAGCAACAACAGCGCTGGATGCCAAGTTAGAACCACAGGGATAAATGAAGAGGAGTGCTGTGTTGAGAAAATTACACAATGTTTCACTGACTGAAGGCAGCTGTGAACTTGCTGTTTAGGTTAATTTCAGGAAAAAATGTTTGTGGGGGGAAAAAAGAAAAAACACCACAGGGGCTTTGGTTCAATGCATATTTGCTCCTGCCAATATGCATTGATCTGGCCAAATAAAGCTGTGTTTCCACTGTGGTTGCATTTTTTTTTTTTTTTGCATTTCCTTAGCCAACAGTTGAAAATGCTAACAACCGATTCATCATTAATAGTTAATTAGATACAAAATGCGTTTTTCTCTTTTTTCCTCTTTCTGAGGACAGACACAAATAAAGTCAAATGGGGCACAATTGCTGCTATTTCTAAACAGTGATTAATTATCAATTCGTACATTTTTATTTGGTTAAATTCTTAACAACGATGAATCGATTAACTCAAAGGTTCCTTCAGGCCATTCTTTTCTGTGATTAGGCAAATTAGTGTGCACATGAAAAAGCGTAGGCTGTTTGTACATATTTTTGCATGTGACTACACGACAACAATCATGTGATAGACAGGCATTATTATTTCTACTGTAACTTTCTTCTGTAACTCCATACTGATGTGTCAAAGCACAATGAACCAAATATAAATTGGTCTGCAGCTCCAGATTTTTAAAAACGGTGGCCTAAATAAAATGCTGCTACCTCTTGACAGCACTGCACAAAGTTCCTGTGCCTTTAGAAAGTACTACCCCTCTCAAAAGCAGGGACTTTTTAGGAAGTAAAATAATGTCCCTGGAACTTAAATTAGACCCTCGACCTTCAGGAAAGTTCCTACATCAGAAATGTGTGATGGCTTGTATGCTTTTGTTGACATCTTTTTTTCAGCACTAGAAATGTGCAACAGCTGAACATTTGTAAAAATTTAAAATGAAATCTTGAAATCGATATATAACCCTAACCCAAGAAGCAGGCATGCATACAAATACAAACACCCAGAAATGGAGCTCTATATCAACATCTTACCTGGATGGTGTATGTGAGACAAGAGATCCTATCTGTGTCTGAAAATCATTAACTACATTCCTCCCTCACTGAAAGGGAAATCCCCCAGCAGATAAAGTGTGTCTGTGTGTGTGTGTATGTGTGTATTGGCGGTGTGGGTGTGGGATCAAATCAACACCTTCTCACAGGCTGATGTCTCTGATGTCTCAGCATGTGTTGAAAATGTATGTCCCAGTCAGACAAACAGTGACCACACACATAACCAGACACACCATTTACCTAAAAGCAGGATAAAGGGAGTTTTTGACCCAATATCAGGTCAGGGTTTATTTGCTTAAGAGCTCAAATATTTTGTTTGTTCATATTCTAATATTCATAGTCCTGATCTCAGTTTGTCTTCTGTCCTTCTTTGTGCCTGCCTATCAGCCTGTCCTTATCTCCAGCAAATTAATATCTCAATTTTCTCCTGAGATTACAAAACACAGAGTTGCCATTGAAAGCGCATCCTCAGCTGTTAGCAGAGCCGGTAGCAGCCATATGATCACGGTGTTGACAGCTCTCCATGACCTCATCCATTTAGGTCAATTTTCGGCTCAGAGGCAAAAAAAGAGATAGAAAAAGAGAGTGAATAGAGAAACTGAAAAAAAAATGAAGAAAAGGGTAGGAAGACAAATGGGGAGACAGAGAAAAGGTAAGGAGAGTCAGAGAGATTCAGAAAAAATGCAGCAAGGAACAAAGGTGTGAGAGAATGAAAAGGAGAAGAAGCGAAAGAGACAGAGAGGAGGAAAAGAGAGCACCTGGCAGCCAGTCACAATGCAAATACACTTCAAAGCATTGCTGCGAAAGGTGGGATCAGTTTGTGAACGCTGCACAGAGACGGGGGTTGTAGGAGGTGACTTGGAAACTTAACCTGCATCTTCAAAAACACATGAAAATGCTGCTGTGCACCTGAACAAGCCGCATGCACAGAAAATAAAGTGAAAGGGAAAAGGAAGTGAATTGTTGGAGAAGGAGAGTAGGGCTGGGTATCACCACTGATTTCCTGAATCAATATAATTTGATTCAGTATCGATTCTTTTGCAGATATTTTAGTTACAATAGCAATTTTTTCTTGAATACGAAATAGGTTCTCAGAGAACTACTGCTGTCAACTGTGCAAGCAGTCCTGATGCAATACTAAAATAAAGCAAGTGCAACTGTATGATGAAGTTGTGAGGGTTCAAGCAAGGTAATCGAATTGGACACATAGATCATCAGTGTTATTGTTATTATGTTGTGGATGTCTGATAGACACAGTCTTAACGCTCTCTTTACAGTTGTGTCAGCTCCTCACGTTGCCTGTCTAATCGGCCTCTTCTCCTTCGCTTCTAATTCACTTAACATGGCCGAGATGAGACAAAAGAGCTGATGGGAGAGATAATGGAGCTGACTCGCAACCTGTCTGTCTCACACACACACACACACAAGCATGCACACGAAGATGTTCGAAGATGTACACACACTCATGCGTATACCTGCATGCATGCGCGTGGGCCGATGCGCGTGGCCACAAGACGGAGATCAGGATGGAGTGGATAATGAAACTGCTTCTGACCCTGTTCACTTATGATCCTCTGTCCATTACCCAAATGGACACCACTCTCTCCTATTGATCACAGCCCCTTCTCTTTCACTTCTCCGTTGCTCTTGTCGTTTTTCATCTCGTTACCTCTCCGCTCATCTGCATCGCTCCGCTGATGGTTTCCGTGGCCGTTGATGGGACAATAAATCAGAGGCCGCGCCTAGCGATTATCACCACGGAGACCAACTGAGCACACACTCCTCGACCCTGAAAACCCAGAATGTCCTCATTGGGAACGATACACACCTCCTCAGACATGCACGATGGGTGTCCAAGGCATAGGTGTCCTCTACCTTTTGTGTGAATAGGCAATAGACAGTGAGTGTGTGTGTGTGTGTGTGTGTGTGTGTGTGTGTGTGTGTGTGTGTGTGTGTGTCTGAGTTATGAGTTACGAGAGCAGTAATGGAATCCCTTCCTTGATGCGAGGTGCTCGGCCCATTCGAAGTCCCGTCAACCGTGAAAATGTCAGCCATGATGTAGAGGGGCTGGAGCAGGTTTATGACATCATCAGTGTGCTGCCACAGCAGAGATATGGCACAGGGAGCCCCCGACAGTCTGATCTGTCCACAAGGTCTCAAGTCGTGCAAACAGTCACAAAAAGCTGGAACACGACTTGTTCCTAAAGTGCTTCATTCTTCCCCAAACAGAATGAGACACTTCAGATAGCGAGGCAGCATGGAGCGCGGTTTGAACTCAATCAAAAAGGTACACACTGAAACCCAAACAGGAAACCCTATGAGTGTGTTGTGGCTGACACAGAGGGACACTGGATATAGGCATTTTAGGCTGGTATTTAGTCTGTGGCAGGGGCTTTGCTACTCATCTGGTGTGTGTCTGTGCCACTTTTGGTGCCAATCCAAGCAAACGAGCGAGGCTGCAGTCAGAAGAGGACAATCACAGTGGATTAATACCAGCATACACCCTTCACCACATATTCACATTAAGATACTTAAAAATATGCAAGCATGTGCATACACACACTTGGGCGTACACAAAAAAGGAGCCCACAGATGCACACAGTGGGCACTCTGACCTCGAGTCTAGCTGCTGATTCCTAAACATATGGTTGTCTCCATTATGCCTGTGGAAACGCGAGAGGCTGAGCTGATGGAAATGATGTTTCACTCAATGTCAGGGGACTAATGTAAATAAATGTTCTCACAACAAGGCCTCACACCCACAGCGGGTTTGAATTTAACATGTGGAGAAAGCATCACCGGACAGACAGATGATGTTGGTTGTTATTCAAGGCATCCGCCCTGACCGTTGTTTACCAAATTCCTTAGAAACGTCACAGTCACACTCATACATCTTTTCAGACCTATAAAATTAACACAAATGCAGGCGTTGTTGTGAAAGCTAACACATCAAGAAACTTGATGTGCTAGCTTTCACAACAACTTGATTTTAAAAAAAAAAAAAACAGGACCCTTTACAAGGATGCAACATAACACCGGAAGCCTCAAAAGAACCACAGGTGGAGAAACAGACAGACATAAATGAGCTGAAACGAAAAAGAAAGCAGAAAAGTGGAAGCAAAAAAAAGGGACGAAAAGGGAGCACGAATGAGCAGGACAGAGAGGAGGAGTAAAAATGCGGATAGTGGTAAATGATAGGGTACAACTAAATGAGGGTATGTAATTTGGGGTGTTTAGTAATTACACTGGTTTGACAGAGCCATGTCAAACCATCCCTTTGTTGATCCCCCACTGCTCGGCTGCCTGCTTTTCTGCCAGAATCCTCATGTTTTCCACATTTAGCTCCTCTCACTCTCTCCCTCCCACTTGCCATGGCTTTAAATGCTCCACTCCGGTCAGTAAGCATCATTCAAAAAGTTTTACCAGCTGTATATTCCGTCTACCCCCCCTCTTCATTTGACAAGCTTGAAATATAGAGGAAAATGTTAATATATGTTTTCTAGTTGCTGGCCAGGTCTATGAAATTCATTTATATTGGTGGATACCGTGCCAAGGAGTTGACGGCGGGTGCGTGTGATCTTGTGGTGATTTATTTTATCCTAAAAGTATATTATTCTGAAGTGTGAATATGTGTGTTTGTGTGTGTGCCTTAAAGAGGGAGAGAACCAAGGTTTATATGTTTATATTATACAGGACTTCAGTCTATAGTGTGCCCAAGAACATACTCCCGAAGCTTGAGCACCAACTGTGTCGTAGAAGGTTTTGGTTGGAAAGTTTCAAAAAAGGAAACGTTACTTTTCTCTCAAACATCAATATCCACATGCTGAGTTGATAAAATCCACATTAGTGCGGCAGGAAACTGGCAATAAAACCCAACACATGGAAACAGTCAGGCTCCTGTGATTTTCGCAGTAGTATATGGGCTCTCCAATGAATATAAACTATGATACACCAATGATGAAAGACTAAAAGGAGAATAAAGTGGGGTATAGAGGGATAAAGAAATAAAGAAGAAGAAATATTGTGTGAATGTGTGTGTCTGATTACACTGGATAGAGTAACAGTTGATATCACCAAAGGTCATGAAACTACAAAACTCTCTCCGTCTCCATCGAAGGTTCTTTCCAATTCATGAATGATAAACACATTCAACTTAGTTTTGCTTTTTCCATATGCTGAAACCAAAAGGATACATGATAATGAGTTAGAGCAATCTGGAACCCAAGTAACCACACACACTCTTAGAAATAATGTTTCCAAAAGGGTTCTTCCAAAAAGGTTGAGGTTCTACCCAGAACCATTTACTGAAGAGCCCTTTTTTTTTTTTCCCCTGAATAGTGTTCATCAAGGGTTCTTTGCAAGACTAGGAGTTCCACTACAACCACTTTACATCCAAAGAACCCTTTACTGGATGTTAAGAATTCTTCACGGATCGTTGAAAGCACGGGAAACTCTAAGAATTTATTATTTTTAGATCTCTCTGGGTCTTTGGTGGATTCTACATGAAACGCTTGAAATATTAAAATGGTTCTCTGTAGAACCCCCTGAGTGGGTTCTTGTCAGCACCCTTACAAGTAGAAACATTGCGGATAAAACCCCCAGAGAGGGTTCTGGGTCGAATCATTATACTATAAATGGATTCCCTGTAGATCCTCTCACACAAAACCCTTATAATTCTAAATCCCCCTGGGTGAGTTCTACATTAAAGTCTTGGAATATAAGAGTTCCTAGTAGAAGCCACTGGGTTGGTTCTAGATAAAACTTTCAAAATATATAACAGTTCTTAGAAAACCCATGGATGGGTTCATCTTAGAAAGTGGAATAGTTCCCCAGATGGGCTCTAGCCAGATCGGATTTTGAGCTGTTCTTAAAGAAGAACCAAAAAAGGTTCTCCTACGGGGCAAATGCTGAAGAACCCTACATGGTTCAAGTTATCACTTTTATTTCTAAGAGTGTGCACACACACACACATAGAGGTAGAAAAGGAGTGAAAGGGTGTTGAAATGAACATAAAGCCGGCATTAGTTTAACCACTCTAAACCCTAGGAGAGCTGTTCTTTTCAAGCCACCCCATTATTACATTACATGACCACAGATTTTTAACAACTGCACACACAAGCATATAAACATATCCTTATATCCAGGCGCGCGCGCACACACGCGCACACACACACAAGTTCACACACAAAAACATATGCACTATGCCTCTTCCAAGTTCTATTTGACTGCCCCGGGCCCCTGACAGTGTTTGAACCCTGACCTTGTCACATTCGAGTGGGTCCGAGGGGGGAGGCGAGGATTCTAGGGGTTTCGATTTTACATGGAGGAGGTCGCGGAAGGCTCGATCCTCACACAAAAGCCCTGGTTGTGGCGGGTGTCTGCGGGTCAGGGTGGGTCAGGGGTCAGCCCCGCACCCTAACCCTCTTTCTGTCTCTTGCCTTCTTCTCTTCCTCTCTTCTATCCATCTCTCTTTTCAATGAGGAGGAAGATCCGAAAGGAACAATGGCCTTCTTCTGCCCCCACTGTCATCCCAACAGTGGGGATGCATACTGAACAGGGGCCACGGCGAGCCAAGGGGTTCCTCTCACTGCTTTAGCCTATTTTCTCTTCTTCTCCATGCTTTTGCCTCCCCTTGCCCATTTAAACTCTCCGCCCTCCATCTCCTCCTCCTTCCCACGATACCCTCAATCTGCCTCTGCTTGTTACAATAGGAAACAAATTAACCAATGTTGTTTTTCCTTTCTGGAAGCATCACCTGGTTTTTTATGTGTTCTGATGAAATAAACATTACAAGATGATATAGTAAATGTGTTTCATAAGCTACCTGCCTCTGTAACATTTCCTACAACCCACACTCTTATAGAAATAAGGGTTTCAACAGGATTCTTCAGGAAGCGCTAAGGTTCTACCCAGAATCATTCATTTTGAAGAACGCTTATTTGAAGAAAAGACTTATCCTTATCCTTCATTCCTTATACTTATCCTTTATTGTATTCCTCATCTGAAGAATACAATATTGTTCTTCTTAGAACTTGAAATAAAAGGGTTCTCAGTAGAACCCCCCAGGTGGGTTGTTGATTGGAATATAAATGAGAGCTTGATAAAACCCCCTGGTTAAGTTCTTGTTAGCACCCTAAGAAAGGCTCTTGATAGAGTGCTGAGAAATGGGTTGAATCATTACACCTTGGAGGGGTTCTCTGTAGAACCACTTAGAAGGGGCTCTGAAAGGAACCTTTCACAGATGGTTTTAGGCATAACCCTTTATGGTGGGTTCTAGATAGAACCCTCCCATGTAAAAGGATTCCAGGTGAAACCTTTAGAAAAGGTTCTACCAAGTACCAAAAAGGGTTCTCCTATGGGGACATGCTGAAGAACCCTATATGGTTCTAGTTAGCACGTTTATTTCTAAGCGTGTACTCCAACCCACCGCGACCACCACCACCTCCCCCACTTTTCATTCATCCTCTCGCCTCCTTTTTTTTTTCCAAGTCTGTCTATCCAGTGGGCCTCACAGGCCTCTCTCCAGCTGGCACTACAAGCTGACCTTTGCCACAACAAAACAGCAAGAACGCTCTCCATCTCTGCCTATCCGCGCATGCAAACACACACTCACGCAAACGCACAAAGACACGTGGAGCCACTACTACAAATGCAGCAGGAATGCCAGCAGGAGCACGAAAGAGGCCAATGCTAGAATACAAAATGACAGCCTTGTTCCTCTTTCAGCTGGGGGCCTAACTAAAGAGTTCCCCCTGTTCTTCCCTCAGCCCTCCATTTTGTGCTTGTCTGACCCCTCTAGTCCTTCTAGTTGCACCTTAGCAAGGGGGCTCACAGTGAAAAGTGGCAGCCAGTCCAGGTCCAAATGTGATTAATTTGCTGCATTCACCAGGGTTGTTCTCCACACACAATAGAAATGGACTGTCTAGGAGTCCATTAAAGAGCCTCACAAGCCAGAGGGCCCCCATCCCAGGCACTTGGCAACGACCAGGAGGTCACACACTGCAGTCAAGAAGTTTTCAAAGGTGTGAGTATGAGAAAGAGAGAGCGGGCACATGGCATGGTGTGCATGTGTGTGTACTTTAACGTTTCTTTAACCAGAGAAATAATATTTTGATAGCCTGGCAGGTCACGATATCTGACTCAGTGTAACAAGGGGTGCTTCCACTGTACAATGGGAGCACATTAAAAGAAATTCTTGAGGTAATCAATCATGAAAGACGATTAATGCAGGAGCCACTGAAATTATCTACCATATTTGGAGGAAAAAAAATCATAGAAAGCTCTTGTTAAGCTACATTTTAATATTTGTGCCATGATTTTTGTTGGCCTGCGTGTAATTGGAGCTCCTGCTCAGTTGGAGATGATCATCTCTGTTCTTGAAAGCACCGAATTTAATGCCAATTTCATCCTAGAGAGAACGCGCTAGGAAGTAAATTCATATTAAAATAGAAAGTTCAGTTCAAACAACAGTAGACTGATCATAACACAGGGAACAGGAATTCCCCCGAGGCTTTGGGAACTACACAGAGAGTAGATATACACTGTTTTAATGCGCTGCAAATATTCACTTGCATTTATATTTGTCTTCCTCTCTGCTTGTGAAGCGTCTCTCTGTCTCCCTGTCTCTCTCCCTGTCTTGGTTCTGAGTGGAACCATTACACCATAGAAGGTTCCTCTGTGGAACCTCTCACAAGAAACCCTTGAGCTGCACTGCAAATCTTCACTTGCATTTGTATTAGTGTTCCTCTGTGCTTATGAGGCGTCTCTCTGTTTTTATCTTGCCGTCTCTCTCCCTCTCCTTCTCTCACCCACTCGATCTCATTTGCTGAAACAACGCTGAGCGCTGAAACAATGTCATAATTAGTCCTGATTGATGTAGCATATTAAGCAGCAAACAATTAGCATACAGTATATTGCTACTCTGGCCATCTGAGAATGACTGATGTGACTGACCCGCACTAAGCACAAGCTCAATAATACAGCGAGAAACACACACACACACACACACACACACACTCAGGAAGAGCATCATGAGCAGGGCCACAGATTCAAGCACATTATGTTGGAAACTTTTTTTTTTGTTCTGTTATTTCTCTCACCAACAAATCAATTCAATTTGTGAGATGAAAGGTTGAAAGCTCTCATGAGTAATTTTAACACTGTATTGAATACTAAATAAGAATGCCTCAATATGCCAGAGAGGTAATGTCTTTTTATTCTTCCCTTCTGTTTAGGCTTTAAAATGGTGACTGGAGGGGGAAAAAGCTTCAGATTTCAGGCATGTTCGCAGTTCATTATGTACTTATATTGTACATACAGAGGGGGAATAAAGAAAACACAGGGATTTGGGAGACAAAATGAAGAGATTAGGAGCAAGAAGGTATATTTCAACACTAACTAGGCGTGTTTAATATGTCTTATTGTTCTCTTACAGTTAAGTGCGGTCTATCATCGAGACTATTCTGTTCACATGGAGGAATGGGTAAAGCCTGTCTATTGTAAAGTTGTCCATCAAAGCTGAAAGTTTACACCTAAGCTGTATAACAAAGCAGAAAAGATTACAGGGTGTATATGTTGAGCTACTGAAAGGCACTCAGCAGATCAGTGAAAACGCACCATGCAGGCAAAGAGGAAGAAATGACACACAGCTTACATTTACTCACACGCTGTTTTAGTTCAGAGCCCAGACATTTTGTTTGCATTTCTCCCTGTTTTAATGCCTCTGTGTGAGCATGATTATGCTTGTCAGCGCATTCATGTGTACACATATGTGCGCACAGGAAGCTGCCTGTGTCCGACAGGCCACATGAGCCACTGAGGGGGGTCAATTATCCGGCTTTGTTCTTAGCATGGGACATCATCTTATCCTTGCACAAAGGGGAGACCGAGACAGGGCCTCTGAAACCACTGCGACCAATTGTTCCCTCTCTGTCAGACAAATGGGAGGCAGGGGTTCATATGTAGGAGGGGTGTAAGCACCTTTACATTTCTATTCCAGCAGTGGAGACTTACAACAAAATATACTCAACACTTTTGCAAATTTTGTTTTTGCTCCCATTTTCATGAAAGTACAAAATTGGCACTTCAATCAGGCACTTAACTAAGGCTATTTCCCATAGGGTTACAGATAGCAAGGAAGGCAAAGTCATGACCCATGCTACTGTTCCTCTGATTGGCCTATCCTGATATTCTTACCCCAGCACTAACTGGTCACTCCTCATTCCTTATCATAACAAACCCAATGTGAAATAGCCATAGTCCAGTGCCTAATCATTTTTTTTCAAGATCAAACAGCTTTTATTTTGACCAGTCCAAGACACACATGCTCACTAACACAGATTTGAACAAATTTGTGAACAACATTTGGAAATAAACCTTTTATGTGCACAGAAAAAGTCTTTTACCTCAAATCAAGAAAAATGGGAGCAAAAAGAAAAGTGTTGAGTAAACATTCATGATCCTAAATGTGCATATGAATAACCACTTATTCCTTGATTTCCTTTTTTCTCTGCCTGTCTCACACTCTATTTCTGCCACTCTCCTTCTTCAACTCTCTCTTGTGCAACACAAGACCTTGTGCAGCTACTACGGGGTCTCTAGAGCTGGCAAATCCCTGTGAGGGCTCCCACAGCAGCTACAAGCCCAGCCTAGGGCTCCCTACCTGGGGCTCTGTGCTTTGGATGTCTCCTTGGGGACCCGGAGACATGGGGGAGGCAGGCTGCAGGGATAAACACAAATTTAATACTACTGGGAGGATTTAAGAGGCTAGAGTACAGGAGAGAGCATGGGAGGTTATGAAAGCAGATGAAGTCAGAGAATAACTGAGTCAGAAAAGTGGGAGAAAGGTAAGGATGAGAAAAGGATAAGCGGAGTAGTTGCTATAGCAAAGTAGTCCTTTCTGTGATCAAAGCTATTTCCCCTGGGTATGGGTAGGTATGACTGGGCAGGTTTCCCAAATGCAAATGAAACTACAGAGCAGGTGAATAAGGTGGCTTTCTTTAAAGGAACAATGGCTCGCCTAGAACACCCAACAAGTTTGTTTCTGCGTTTTTTTCCCCTTTGAAGTTTATGTAGCAGTGTAGCCTGTTTCTAGTTTCAACAACAGCAGAAAATGTACAAGACTGACACCTTGGAGTGTTGTCCGTTTTATCTGTGTATGTGTGGGTGGAGTACTGTTTCTGATTCTGCTATGCATGTGGCACTTAAGTGAACCCAGTGAGCAGTCTTTCAGTTGAAAAGATGTCTAAAAAACAACATGGTCATTGGTCAGAAGAAGTTCAGAATAGGTTAAAAAATGAAAGTTTTTGTCACAAACTATTTGAAGACATTGAGTGGGTGTTCACATTTAGACCACATTTCACCAGGATTTGCAACAATATGTCTCATCCTCCACAGTGTGCATATATTCTTCATCACTTCGGACCCTCTCCAAGAAACAACATCCACATTTCTCAGTTGACACAAAGGACTCAAACATCAGTTTCCTTGTTCAAAGTCCTGTTTTTCTTCCTTGCTGCTATTTAGACTACATCCCAGTACATATATTCTCAGCCAGTCGCCAATATGTTTGTCCAATCAGCTCACACTACAAAGTACTTGCATAATGCACACTAGGCTACAGCAAGAAGTGCAGTTTCTTTATTTTAAATTAAGAACTTCTCCAATTATGATATCCTAGAATCTTCTTGTTACCAGCCCACAGCTGAAAACGTTCTTAATTATTACATTTTATATGAAACATTAAGTGCATTGAAATTAAATATCTTAACACTAATCAATATCATCTCTCTTTCAACCTACAACTGAACAAATTTTAACAAAGTGATAAAACAAATTTGTCTTTTGTGACATGCTGACATTGTAACTACAGTACATTTTAGCTGGTTAAAAACATGGTAAAAAGACATGCAGACCGAATATCACATTTTCAGCTAGAAATCAACACTGAAATCCCAGTGGGTGCTCACTGGAAATGCTGACCAGGTCTACATATTTGTGTATATGCATAAATGTGTGTGTGTGTGTGTGTGTGTGTGTGTGTGTGTGTGTGTGTGTGTGTGTGTATGATGCACGGTGGTATTGAAAGTTGAAAGAATTGTAGCACAAAGCCACAGGGCACTCCTCATCTCCAGCCAACAGAAAAGGTCAATCTCCTCAATATTAACTCTGGTTCAGGTCACCACGCTGATTACACTACAATAACCATTTTACACACTGCATCTATGGACTCCCCTCCACCCCCACACTTCCCCATTTACACACACTTCTTGTTCTGGCCGTCCTCACACGTCCATTTGGAATTAAAACCCACCCCGAGAGAGAGCCCTGTCGGCGCCCCATGCAGACATACATAAACACATTCTCACACAATCGCCTGCAATCACGATCCTTTATAATGGTCTTAGCACAAACCCAGAGCCCTCAGAGACCCCTGCTCCCCCTGCTCCACCACACAGTGGAAATATAAGTTGATATGGTAGAAGTGTGAAAATGCACGTGGACACACATGCACGCGCACACACACACACACGGTACAGGAGGCACGAATGCAGTACACCATTAGAGCTCGAAGAATGCTGTGAGTTTACATCAGGGACTTGACCTAACCTCCAGCCACAGCCTGATCTCAGCATTTCTTCACACGACACCAGATTGAAGGTAGATTAGGCTAAGACCTCAACCCCCCTCACCCGTCTCAGTCCCCAATTCCCTGAAAACAAAAACTTTTGCCTCAACAAACTTCTACAGAAATGTGGGTCATGATGAATTATGGCATGTTGTAATATTTTGGAAGATCTGATGCAAAAGCATCTTGAATTTTTCACTCTGTGTGTTTGCTGAATTGTTCCACACGCCTCCCAATCTGACCGGTCTGAAGTGTTTGACTGTTTCACCGCACATGTAAACTATTTGACATGAAGTAAACTGTCGAGGTGATAGTAAATCATGTCATGGCTTCTTGGCAGACCTGTTGACAGAACAAGCTTCTGCAGGCTTCAAAGAAACCGTTAATGGGCATGTGTGAGCGTTTGAAACACACGCCCACCCTCCCCTCATGTCAATAATTACAGAGATGAAATGGACTAATTTTCTTGCAAATTTGTGGTATTCTGATTGCTGCCACATTGGGAAGAAAGGCCGGAATTAAATAAATCCATTAAAACTGTGAGGAATGCAAAGAAAAGGAGACAGGGGAACAAATGCAAGGGTAAATATATAAATAAAGAAAATGAAAAGAGCAGAAGTCATCGTGAGTGAATTAATTTTGGCTCAGCAGTGGAGCTGTATTAAATGACACCTAGTGAAACGTGTGGCTAAAGCTGTCATCTGTGGCGCCTCCTTTCTACACTGAATCATCCTAATCCTGTCTAATACTGTACTGCTAAATGTCTGTCTTTGCTGCCTGCAATGTCTTATATTAGCCTAGTGTTGTGTTAAATGATGTGGCTGAGCTTTTCCCCCCATTGTGGTTCCACAGAAAGGGAATGTACTGGTGTGGATACAACAGAACATGATTATATTTAATGCTATTATACCATCATGGTCATAGAGTGTCCTTGTGACTCGCAAGGCCAAGTTGATATTTGACTTCTGCTTGTCTGTCTTTTGTCTCTCTAGTGCAGTAGTTCTCAACCTGGGGGTCAGAACCCCTAAGGGGGTCATAACAAAAATGACAGCTACGAACATAAACCACCATGTTCTGAACAGCAATCAACACTGACAAAAACTAATATATTTTGTAACAGAAAATAACAAACTTAAACTGCATAGTTCAGCAAGCATGATGGGAAATTTTAGACTGGGGAAGGGTTTTTATATTACTGCGCCTGTACCAGTGACATAATAAGATCATTGTTTGCATGATCCTCTGTATCCATCATGACAACTACAGTAGCTGGTGTTGCTCAATTCTTCACAGTAATTAATCAAATTTATGGTTAATAATTAATATCCCTACACCCTGCCTCATCTGTGGAGTGTAAAGAAGTATTTTGTACATCTTTCTACATTTAGAAAACCAATATTTAATTTATGACAATATTTCAATACTTTTATCAAAAAAATGGGGAGTATTAACTCACAGAACCTTTTAGTTTAGGTTGTACAGATTTTAGGGATATGAAGCATAAGCCATTTATATTGCAGAGTTTAAAGTGCTCTAAACAACAAACAAAAACAAACAACAAAACCTAAAACCTAATTCTAAAAATGCTGTATGTGTTACAAAGATGATTTATTAACATTTCACATACAGTTTTTCAAATTACACATTCTGGACAAAAACTAAACATGACCAACAATCTTCGTCTTTTCCAGACACACAAATAAGCACAAATGGACTCCTCTATTGACTTTAACACTAAAAACTCCGCCTGACTTCGACCAGAAGCGTCTTAATTATCATCACTGCTGATTCAGAGTCTAACAGTTGAGCTAGCAGATACAGTATATCAGCGTTAATTGTGAGTCTGGCTGCTGCTATAGCCACGTTGGCCACCAGCAAGCAACAGCTCAGTGGATAAATCACATTTACCGCTAAGAGATGCCTCGCACTCGCCTTTCCGGGAGCTGAAAAATGAGTTCCAGGTAGAAAGGGGAGTCGTGACGGATCTCCTCCCTGGTCTCATATCTGCTCCTACTGTGATCTGGGCCATCCGTGGGTGAGGGATGAGACTCGGGGAGCACAGGAGAAACACTTTGTCATCTCTGACGATGAGAAGGAGGAACTGTCAGGTATAATCAGCAGGGTGACAGGGGTGAAAGCGGAGAGGGGCACAATTTGAGGATGGATGAAAGGAGGATGGCATCCCTCTTGTTAACACAAATTATTAATCCCGCTCTGTTGGCTGCAGAGTTTAGAGTTAAACAAGAGGGAAAGCAATAATTTATCTGTCACTATCCCTTTTGGGAATTCTTGAACAAATTGCCCACTGGGTGCAATCACACTGTCTGTTCCGACACAGTTTCTGCACATTACTGGGATTGATATTTGTGACCTCGACACGATCGCATTAAGCAAATACATGGTCAGGTCTTATTCGCAATCAGTTGCATAAAGATCACATTATACAAAACAGTGGACGAAACTCTGGACATGAGCGATTGTCCTCTGCTTGTTTGCCTAACCATCTTCTTTTCCTATTGAATGCGGTGCTGTGCAGAACGTCATTAAGCCTAGCAGGAAGGGAGGAGAACATCCCAGGATGAACTTGTTTGTTTTGGGGAAAGATAAAGAAAGTCAACCCCCTACCATGCATCTGTGCTGTATCAAAACTACGCACTCTTAGAAATAAAGGGACTCACTAGAGCCATAAAGGTTCTTCAGGGGGCTTTTTAATTCCTGGTAGAACCTTTTATAAAGGTTCCAGTTGGAACTCTTTCAGAGGGTTTCACCTAGAACCCAATATAAAAGGTTATACCTATAATTATCTTCAGGATTTTCTAGTCATTTCTAGCAGCAGCAACACAGACGTGAAGTACCAGACTTTCTGTTCTGTTTATCATTTTGCCCTGTCTGA
The DNA here is from genome assembly GCF_056507025.1 of Lutjanus erythropterus. Taxonomy (NCBI): domain Eukaryota; kingdom Metazoa; phylum Chordata; class Actinopteri; order Lutjaniformes; family Lutjanidae; genus Lutjanus; species Lutjanus erythropterus. The sequence goes on along the minus strand of NC_139326.1, from coordinate 21,981,441 downwards.
TGGAAAAATCCAGCCTAAAGTTAATTAACTACCCATTTTCCCCATCGGGAGTATGGGTAAATAATCTCTGCCAATAAACAAGCTTCAGCTGTAGTGCACAGACAGTGTTAGTAGTGAACAAAAGGGGAAAAGGATCACTTTAAGCAATCAATTACTTTATTTGATTTCCCGGCTGTAACAGAGACAGTGTGAGCCAGGAAGCCCCAGGGCAGACCACAATATGATTCATAACAGTACAAAAACTGAAAACAACATAGCATCACCACCACCGAGCAGCTACTGCAGAACTGAGTGACACACTGAAAGTGCCGTATGCATTTCTTTATCTTGGATTCATTACACTCATATGCCAATGTAAACAAATTAAACATAAACAAGACTGCACAGGAACTAGTCTTCGCCATATTGAGTCGTCCTATTTGAATTCACTGAGTATCACAGGCTTCCATTTCTGTTTTATATACATAATATTCAAATATGGTCTCAATTATACAGCCTTCCCTCTTTAATCCCCCATGTCTCTGGCTCTCTCACTCTCTCAAGTGTGCAGCCTCACACACACTCACACACACCACGTACACAAATACAGAAACCTAATGTTCTGACCACAAGGGAAAGAATGCTTTATCACAGTAGATAAGGAGTGAATAAAAACCTTTATATGCTTATAAACAGCTGTGGGGCTATAATTACTCTACAACTATACCTATCTACCTTGGAACAAAAAGACACACTCATGAGCCCGTTTCACACGTGTAGTCCACCCCTGAAATGTTCAGCAGCATTTCCTACATGGGGTCATGTCTGTAGTAGAGAAAGTACCAATGTCCCAAATCACTGGAGACGGGACACTGGTATTCCCTGCTCCACCACTGTATTATTAGATTGCCTACTTCACCCTTGTCCCATTGAACTGCCGATGTCCTATCTCAAGACCTGCTAACATTTCAGGGAAATGACCACGTTGTGAATGAAAGCAGTAAAATTACAAGGCCAAGCACATAAAGGATACGTCTGTATGGCCAAAGACACTAGAGGCACAATGACTCCAGACATCCACACTCATTTGATGTTCATTTTAATGTATGGAAGGCATGTTTCTGATTAAAGTAGATCACAAAAAACATTAATTGTCTCACAAACTTGTAGAGCACTGGACAAAAACGGCTTCTCGCCTGCCATGTTCCTGAAAATAATCTTCTGCCAGGTACACGTACGTCTGGCCTTGCCGCATTTTCTTCTTCTGTTGAATTTTATGGCAGTTGGCATCCTTAAGTATTGCAATACAACAATCTGCTGGACTGTACATTACTGAATCTATTCTGGCAATGCCATGACATGTGTAAAAAGGCACAAGACCGATATCTTCCTGAATGTAGCTGCATGTGTGAATCACTAACATAACTGAAGATGGACGACACAGCTCCACTTCCTCCCACTGTACAAAGATAAAGCCAAAATATCCTGGATGTGAGTCCTACCATCTTTTGTGCTGGTGACGTCATCTGGAGCCAGAGTCTATTCAGTAGTGAACAGGGTTGGAGCCATGCTTTCAAGAGCTCAGCTGTTAATCATGACATGAAATCCCCTTTATATAGCATCAAATAACTAATTAAAACCAAACTTATCAGAAAAATTAACTCATGAACATACATCAGTGTGATAAAAACAGCCTAAAATGGCAGAAACCATGCCAGGAAAAATTTTACTTGACATCTAATTTGATGTATTACTTTGGCCCATGTCTTATCTACTAACATGGAGGCGGCAGGGTTCATGACCTGGATTGCAGCCACCTGGCAATCAGCATGTTTTGGTTCACTTTTGGGAGCCTTCATGTTGTCCATCTCTATATATGTCAGTGATGTGAATATTAAAAATCCCTAGCAGTGCCTGAAAGGTTATCCCAGTAATTTATCAGGAGCTATGTGCGAAAGAGGATATAGATAATCAAGTGTAAACACACATGCACAAACACAGACACACACAAGTTTGCTCTTGTCTCTAACCTGTCTTAAGAATGTGTGCACACTTGCAGGACAAGATCTGTTGACCCTTTCATTAAAAGAAGAGCCCACCGTCCAACTAACTGAATTTGCAAAGCAATTCCAAGCTGGATCTTATTTTGCTGTTGCAAAGCACATTTCTTAATTTCTATTGATTGAGGAAGATTGATGAGAAGAGGAGAAGTGCAAGAACAAAGTTTTTTACCTTTCTGTCAGGCTTAAGGCCTTAAAGAGAGCACAGCATGGCCTCAGTCAGTGTAATATGTGGAAGGGGGGAGAGAGAAAGAGATCCTTTTTTTCTTTTTTTTTATCTCTTTTCCTCTCGCTGACCTCCAGATGGAATCAGGGGCTGTTGTGAAGCACAGTGCCCAAAGAGGGCAGAGGTACCTGGGCTACCTTTTCACCGCATGGACCCTACGACCAGAGTCCCCTCGTGGTAATGAAAGAGGAGAGACAGATGAAAGCAGCAAAGAGGGGATGACTCCCCTGATCCCCTCCTGTCTTCTCCGTCACCCACCCGGAGGAAAATTTAATAAAGTCCACATACCAAGAGCCACACAAGAGAGAGATGAGAATACATGAAAGGAAAGATGGAGAGATGGAGTGATGGAGAGAGGAGGAGATGGAGGGATGGCAGTGATGACTGACCCCTCTCCCACGGTGTCATCTCTGACCTTCAGAATAGCCAGAGAGCATTGAACCCCAGGAGGGAGGATGAAACACAGCGATGCCACACACAAGCAAAAACACGCACGCACGCACACACACACACACACACACACACACACGGCAAAACATAAACAATGCTGACACAAAAATAGAGCTTCTGCACCAGGACACACACATTGCTGACACAAGCACACTCCTTCATACAAAAGTATGCACACATTTTTTTAAAGTTCATATGAAACGGAAATCAGAGTGCTATTTGTTTCTACATAATTATGTTGTTGCAGCAGCCAGCAGCACTGAATGACAGTTAATGCAACCCTCCCACAGTCATACAACTACAGACGTCCATTAACTGCTAACTTTTCAGGGACTGGAAGCTCTCAGTGAACTCGCTGAGACCGACCAACAGACATTTAACAACAGAGAATACAATACAAAGGTGGTTTTCTTGCCAGGTTTGGCCTCTGGCACCCCAGGACTGAGTCAGCTCACTTAGCTGCACAGCTAACCAAGCTATTGGCAGTTAGTGGTTAGCTACTTTATCAACAAATAAAGCTAAAGTAGCTTCGTAAGGCTGTGCTCACTGGCAGGCTGTTTAGCCCAGTTCAGTTGCCTGCTAATGGTAGCTGATTTAGCAGAAACTAAAAACATTTTCGCCATAAAATACGATCCAGTTTCACCCAAATCAGCGAATTAAGTAATTGTGTTGTGCTTTTGTACAAATTATAAAATTGTGCTTTTGTGCAGTACAATTAATCAGGGAGGCCCAGGCCCCAGGCATCATATAATCCAGGTAGCTAACGTTAGTTGTTGAAGCAGTCCACTGTAAAATGCCCAGAGCATAATCTGCTGTCACAGATACCACTTTCCCCAAAATGAATAAATTCTAGCCAGTAACAGTAGTATTTTGGGGAAAAAGGTTTGAGTTGGCGAACATCTTGGACGACACAAAAATGTACTATACAGTTGCTAGCTAACTAACTAATGACTCTTAGCTTTTGCACCGCCAAAAGTTGAAGATGGATTGATGGGTGGGTGTCATATTCATTGCAATGGGTTGGTTACAACAATAATTTTCATGATTTTGATATGAAAATATAAAGAAATTGACTTTATGGATTGTTTTTATCATATATATTGTTAACTAGTTGCACAAAATGTTGAAAAATTCTGATTGGGGATGTGATCTAAAAGGGTTAAAAAGGCTTTTTTTTTTTTTTTTCATCTCAACTTTAAGTTCACCATCAAGTCCGGCGAAATTGCTCTGTGGATTATAGGCCACTTTTAAAAAATAGGATTTGAAAAATATGTCTGTGATTCAACAGAGACTGGGCTCTTTTCATAAAAGTACAAGAAAGCAAGAGTCATGGGATCAGCAACAGACACACACACACACACACACACACACACACACACACACACACACACACACACACACACACACACACAGTCTGGTCTAAGTGACCTTGAGGGAGGATTTGGTGAGTGTGTGAGGAGGGAGTGCTGAGTGAAACAAAGTGGGCCATGTTGGCATCATGGGCCACTCAGATGGCAACACACACACGAGCACACAGAGCAAACAGTGTTAGCTGTGGTAACATTAATGTGTCCTCTTTCATAGATGATTACTCCCAGCAGGAGAGGGGGCATCTCTTTAATGACAAGTCTTTCACACCCAAACACTCCCACCAGACAGGAGGGAGAGAACGCTTTAAGGAGGAAGGAAAGCAAAGGCACATAGAGAGAGGAAAGGCGTGAGGAAGTGAGGGAGGAGGAAGAAAAGGAGGAAGGACAAATGAAAGTAGGATTTAAAAAAAAAATAGGTGAAAAAGTAAGACTAAAAACAATGCTGGGAAAGATTAAAAAAGTGAAAAGGTGAAGGTGGGAAGAGTTTTGGAGGAAGAAAAGGAGTAAATGAAGTAGAAAAGGTGAAGAGTGCAACAGATGTGTACTGTTGTCTGTGTGTTTGTGTGTGTATGTGTGCACAAGAGGGCTACACGTTTATCAAGTGCCAGCCAACAGATGGTGTCTAATCTATGGAGGGCACCCCCCCCTTCAGGGCACAGCGGGAGCTAAGGACCCCAAGTGGTGCTCATAGTCATCCACCACCAATGGACTTGCTCTTGAAAAATAACAACACACACAAACACATGCGTGACTCATGCTTTCAAACATAAAAATATAGGTTTCTTTTACACGAATTAATATCTGATTTCATTTCTTATTTCCTGAATCATGGTGTTTTTTGTTCACACTAAGGAATATCATTCGACTTTTTTTTAAAATTTCAAAAGTCATGTTTTTTTTGATTGTGCACTCAGGAATATCAATCAAACTGGTGTTGGTTTATTAATTTTAAAGGTATATTTCAGATTATTTAATGCAAGATTGTATGAGTACTTACCCATAGTCAGCGTATTACCTAAAGTAGATGACGCTGTATTTTAGCCACTTAAAAAAGGCCCATCTAAGAAAAAAGTCGGTCTAAGTGCATGTTATATTTAGAATATTTTGACTGCTTTACTTTGCTGCCAGACAGTCAGTCTGACAGGAAACTGTCAGAAAAGACTTAACATCACTACCTTCAAGCCGACCAAACTGTGCGAGGTAAAATCAGCCATTTTCACAAGAGTAGCTGGTCGATTACTACCCGATCAGTTAATTTGTTTGTGTTATTGTGACTTTGGTGTTTTGAAAGAATACTTTGAATTTACCACAGTCACACAACAGCGGCCATCTGACAGCAAAGTAAACCATTGAAAATATTCTAAATACAGCATACACGCTGATTCAAATTTTTTTAGATGTATCTTTTTTGAGTAGCTAAAATATGTTTTGCTGCTGACCCCGAGTACACCAGTTGATTGCTTAGCTTCTGAGCTGGTCATCTAGGTATCAGGTATTGTAATTACAATCCATAAATACCTCATATGACCCCATGTCAAATAATCAAAACTATCCCTTTAGGAATTGTGGATTTCTGTCTTTGCAAATGAACTTCTCTTATACATTTAGTATTTACAACACTCACCCATCAATGTAAAGAATGTAATTGTAGAGACATACCAATTTAAAGGGTCAGTTCACCCAAAATATTAAAAAAACATGTTTTCTCATTTACCTCGTCTTATGTAGCCATTAAGATTTATTGTCCACGTTTTTCGATATCCATCACTGAGATTTATGCCTCCAACCAAACACAGCAGAAGTGAAAATAATTTCTATGCGATACGCACAGCATTGAAAGATTACCTTTAAAAAAAAAATCAACAGCACAATTTCTTTCCACAATGCATGCCCCAGTTACTCTCAATAATCCACAGAATACAATGTCAACACTTTTTTCACTGAAGCTACTTTTTACTACAGAAATAGTGCCTGTTAACGGATTTATGGATTATCCAGAGCAGCACTGTTGAATTCTTTAAGGTAATATTTAAATGCTGTGAGCAACAAAAACCAAATCTCACAAAAGGATATCCCAGAACGACTAAAATGAAAACTTTCTGCCTCGCTAGATATAACTAGAGGTAAGTGAGAAAATGTGTTTTTTTCTAATTTGGATGAACTGACCCTTAAAGTTTGAGGTTAATTCAGTTTCCCGCTAAGTTAATTCCAGGGGTGAATTCTCCTCGGTATCATATCACTAAAAACATTTTGTCATCAAATGGCTGTCACATCCAATCTGTCACAGAATTAGGTACTTTAGCTGACACTTTTATCCAGGGCACATTACAATGACTGAGCAGGTGAGGATGCAACATGAAGAGCACTCAACGCTAAACACTGGCTGTCAAATCTGCGACTTCTCCTTTATATGGCAACAACTCTCTAACTGCGAGGCCACCCTGTCTGCCCTTGTGAAATAGCAGATAGAACGCAGTTACAGCATACATTTTGGTTGAATACAGCATAAAATTAATTAACCTAAACCACGGATACATGCCTAAACTCATACGCACACACCTCCCACCAACACACACACACATACACACATGCAGCATAATGTCTACGTGGCTTTGCATGGTGTCTGTCTGGCGTAGCCCCCAGTGCTGATGCTGCTGTGACAGCTGTCTGAATCAGCAAGATCCAGCATTGACTGACTGACTGGGGAAGGTACAGCCAAGCGGGAGCCGAGGGTGAAGGTGTGCACTTGCGTATGCGTGTAAATGTGTGTTTTTGACTGTGTTCGTACATCTACACAACTGCTCATGCTGTAATCCATGGTGTGTGTGTGTGTGTGTGTGTGTGTGTGTGTGTGTGTGTGTGTGTGTGTGTGTGTGTGTGTGTGTGTGTGTGTGTGTGTGTGTGTGCACAGAATGTGAAAATGAATGAGAGAAAAGGGAGGAGAAAATACGAGAAGGAACAGGGAAGCATGTGGGATGAATTAGGCATTTCTGTTTAAAAAATGGAGGTCTTGAAGGCCTGATGAAAACCTTGGCGTGAACAAAGAGGAACTGTTAGTCACACCGGCCCCCCTTGGGCCGCCTCGTCCTGTGACAAGCTGTGAATCAGAGGCCATTTACTCAGTAATACACAGAAATAATAACGTCTCCAATCAGCAGCTATTCTAATAGACCTAAATTACTCAGCAATACCGCCCTGTCAATTCTGAAGTTATTTTTCTTTGAGCCAAATGTCTAACAGGAACCTATTGTATTCTTTGTCACGGATATCCAGAGGACTCTCTAGAAATTGCAATAAAACATTCAAGCTAGTGGGAATGTTCCCTGAGCGCTGTGCTGTGATGAGCTTCATTGTGTTTGCAGGAGCCACTTTTTGTTGTTTGTAAAGAACTGCAAGATGTCACAGTTTTGGTTAAAAAATGAAAATCACTGCATGTCTATCATCACTAAACAGACACATGCATATGAAATGAGGACGCCAAGAACAAATAGTTTTTCAACCTGCTCTTTTTGGGACTCAAATAATGTCTTGTTAAAATTTTTGATTATGTGAAGGCCAGCCAATGTGCACGGGGTGTGTTTGGTTAAATTGACGCCCCTGTGAATGGGAAAAAAATGATGATTTTCATAACTCCCCCTGGACCATACTACAAAGACACCTAGCCCACTTTTTCATATAATATTCACACCAGGAATCAAATGTAAAGGTCATTAACATGTTTTTGGTGCTTGTCAGTCAACATTAATATCCATGCCATTATAGATTCATCCAGCGGCATACCACTTTTTTCAGAATCCGTACAAATACATAAATTTAGGTACTAGCTGATATAAAGTACTGATATGAACATTTATACCTGATGCTGGTTATCTGTGCATCTTTAATACTATATAAGGTGGATAAGGAAACACTTTGAATTAAGTCTGTCCATAAAGGCATCCGTTAAGTTGAAGTATAAGACTGAAAGTCGTGTATTTGATTGTGTGTAATGTAAACAGATGTGGGTGTATCTATCAGGTGTTCCTTGATAAATATTTGCTTGCAGCTGATGTTTTAACAACATAATTCATGGTACAAATGCACACATTGCATGTTGTAACACAAAGTAAAGGTGACTCAATGAACACAGAGGTGAATGAGGTCCATGTCGCTTCAAAGGGTCCATTTCTCACAGATATGGGTCATTCTACCTCATCTTTTTTCTTTACTGCCTTGCACCGGTGCCTTTTTTAAATTCAGTCCATATAACTGAGCACTTTACACTATTAAACCCTCCCTCACCCCGCCCCCACGGCAGCTCCCAGTGTCTGATCTGGAGACACAGGTCATTTGTCATCAAAGAGGGGAGCTCGAGGAAACAGCAAGCCCAGCATGGGAGCTCCACACTGGGCCTGACAGCTCTCAATGCTGCTCTACAGAATCGCTGAATATAGTCAAGCAGTCAAGTAGAGAGACAGCGATGGAGAAGTGGTGTCAGTGTGTTTCCGACTGTGTGTCAGTCCTTCTCCGTCACTGCTGTTTCTGTGAAGGATGCCTGTGTGTTTGGGCCTGTTTCTGTTTTCTCTCAGGACGGAGCTTGACGGGGGACAAAGAGAAGGTTAAAGCGGAGAGGACTGCAGATGGAGTCAGCTCTGCATGTGTAGTGTAACCTACACACACACATACACCAACATACAGTATCCACTCAGGATATAAGGGGTTATACTGGTTAAAATCGCTCTCACTGACCCCATAAGAACTGATAGGACTCTCATTACTTAGACACCCACACACGTACACAACACACCCACGTACACGCATTCAGACTCTCATTACAAGCCATCCCGAGGAGGAGGAGGAGGCACAGAGGAGAAGAAGGGCGCTGTAAATGCATTCTCCGTCTCTTAACTTCCTCACCTTTCTGCATTACATCTTAGCTTTGATGAGATGGGAGGCAGCAGGCTCGTGTAAAGTGAATAAAATAATCAAGAAGGTGGGAGTAGAGAGTGGACACACTAGAAGAGGAGGCTGAGGAAAGACAGATTGACACAGTACAACTGAAACCAACCATAATTTTCATTATAGACTGCTTTCACAACTAATCAATTTATTATTTTAGTCAATTTATTTATTTATTTTAGTCTATAAAAGGTGTCAGAAACTGTGAAAAACGCTCATCACAACTTCCCAGAGCCCAAACTGAAGTCATTAATTGCTTCTTTTGTCCAGCAGTCCAAAACCCAAAGAATCTTCATTTACTGTCATAAATGATGAAGAAAAGCAGCCAGTCCTTACATTTAAGGAAGAAATCTGTACTATATGTTAGCTAAATAAATAGGTGTCTGCTTATGAGTCACAGGAAATCAAACTAAGCAATATGTTAATGGAGTTTGGCAGGCAGTTACTGAACTCCAACTCCAGAGTGTATATTTTTGTAGCAGTGTACTTCTGTTTACAGGATAACAGGCTTAGTTTCATACTGACAGATAGCTGACAGGTAGAAATAGTACTCATAGTTGCTTGTTATTGTCAAATTATAATTTTACTCGTCTTGCACTCCTGCAGTGCTCGTGCTTGAATTTTCTTGAGTCTGAGGAGGAGGAGGAGGAGGGCAGGGGGAAACAACTCGCTTCAACCATAAATCATATATTCAATGGGATTTCAACCTATTTAATATATAGTCTGGAGCTCCAGCTCATTTTGAATGTGCAGTTGTTACATATGGCTCCTTTAAGATGCTGGGACCAGCAAATGTTTGACATTTTTGCTTGAAAAATGACCATTAATTGATAATCAAAACAGTTGGCAAGTAATCTTTCGATCGACTAATTGATTAATCGACTAATCATTACAGCTCTAAAACAGAGTAAACGACAGACAGACAAAAACAGTAAAAGGATGAATAACAAGTGGACGCTGACAGAAGAATAGCTGCTGTGACACTGTTATAGCGTGTGCTTGTATTTTATCCCAGTGTACATGCAGATACTGTATTGATTTGGGCTGTGAGGGGTAGGCGATGGCAGAGGGGTATTAAATAAAAGAAAGGAGGGGAAAGAAAGGATGAGAAAATCAATTCTCTCTGCTTTAATGGCAGACAGCCCTCTGAAAAAAGGAAAGAAAAAGGCACAGTGGATGGAGAAAGAGAGGGAAGAGGAAGAAATAAAATAGAGGAGTGTTGGTCAGCAAGCCAAGCTAGTTCATTTGAGCCAGCCAGTTTATGGTATATCTACTTTCTCTGCACTCCTTCCTCAGCCCACTCTTCTCACTGCTTTTGTTGCTGGAAGCTCTGGTCAGCACATTCTGCCTCTTTGTCTGCAGAACCTTCACCTTTCCTTCTGTTGTCAATAACTGTATTGCTACCTAGGGTGGGTGGAAAGGCACTGAGACACACTTGGATGCACACACACACACACACACAGAGGTAAGAAACAAACAACAACAAACTCATAGACATGGATACAGGCAGGTGCACTAAAAGCACAATCACACATATCTGCCTCTATCAGGTTGGAAGCCAAAAACTACTGTTTTCTGCGTGTGTGTGTGAGTGTGTACAGTAGGAGTCTGTCTACAAGCTGTGTGTGTGTGCCTGAGCTCAAAACATTGCGTGCCAAGAATCACCCAGAGAGACCTTTTTTTTTCTTTTAAGGGCCCTCCACGTGACCCAGCCTACCCCAGCCTACATCGACAGCGTAAGCCAGACATCGACCACTTATCTACTGGCCGCCGACGCCCTCCTCCTCCTTCCCTCCACGCCCTCCTCTCACTCCACCCTCCACCCAAACCCCATCAACGACACAGGACCAGGCAAGCGTGAGAGAAAGGCTGGCGATAGACACGAAATGTGGCACGAAATGCAGAAACGGAGCCCCTCAGACACACATAGAGTGGAGCACACAGACGTCTCAGCCTCCCAGCCAAGCCTACAGTGTGGTTAACTTCTGGCATGCCATGCAGGACCAGAGGCAGCTGTTCTTAAGAGAGACGCCATGACTGGATGGAAAAAATCTTCCTGGTGTCAAAGCAAGAGGTCTATTTCACTTATGTCTGAAATGTTCAAAATAGCACATGTACCTATTAAACTAAAATACCCTTTGTGCATGACAATATAGTGTTAATAAGGAGACCAGGGGCGATTGTAGAAGTTTTTGACATTTTCCTTCATAACTCACAGACTACTTGAAATACACAAATCATACTTAACATATATATGTGCACTAGACTGCAACAAATGATTATTTTCATTATCAGTTAATCTATTAAGAATTTTCTTGATTGATCAATTGGTTTTTGGTCTATAAAATGTCAGAAAATGATGAAAATGTTTACCAGTGCTTTTCAAAGCCCAAGATGCCTTTTGTTTGTCCACAACCCAAAGATATTCAGTTTTTAACAGAAACGTCTGTCAACACAGACAAACAAGGAGCATTGGGTCATGTGGATCACTGTTATACAGTTAGCCCTTACCCAGTAAGATTTTGTATGCTAGCTAGCATGACCTATATTGACATAGTTTGCTCATGTTCATTTTTAACCAATAACCAACCAACAGGAAAATACTGTATATCCCAAAAGTCAATTTCATGAGTCAAAATTATTATATATTTTTTTTTATTTAAAACATCTGCCAATGTGAAATGATTCTGCTTCTGTTTCACAGGTAGAGAGAGAATCCTACTGAGCATGTGCAGGGTAAGTGTTATCACTCTAGCTTGTTTACATGTGTGTTACATTGCCCCTTGTTACAGTTGCCCCCAGTATCCCCTAAAAAATGAATGAAATGAGCATATCTACATGAACTCTTTGGAACAAAGGACAAATACTTTATATGGTGTAATTTAAATGATGCTTTAAAGCAAGTTTCAGCTAGATTTTAAAATTCAATTTTTAAATCAGTTCGACATGCAATATTCTCCATCCAGATGGCTAATATAATAACAGGAAAATTACATCTTTATGTCCGCGGGTGGGTTTGGATAACCTTTAAATCTGCACTACGCGGGTGATCTCCTGCTACTCTGAAACACGTACCCCTGACCTTCCAATTAGAGCTCACTACCCAACAGCGGCAACACACTAAATCTTCCCCAGGCTGCAGGTTTGGACACCGGTATAAAACAGCCTGCTATAAAATCATTACTGGGCTGTAAAACACTGGAAAAATTCACAATTAAAAGACCAGCAGAGACACAGAGAAAACAAAGCCAGAAGGAGAGTGAAATTATTCCTTGTCCAGATATGTGAAAGTAAAACATTTGCTCAATGGACACAATAACATACAATTCCACTGGGAGACCAGCATGTACAAAAGCAATGGTTTTCTCCATGGGTTTCAAGGCATGAAGAGAAGAAATGGAATTACCACTAAGATTTCAACAACTCATATTCTCACAATGTAAGTGTTTATATATAAATCCATAAATCCATATGATAAGCCATGACAAGCAAATAATAACACATCAATCATAAACCAACAGCCTTTTCTCAAATTCCCATACATCACAGTACGTCCTGTGAGAAAACAGACATATAGCTAATGTGAGCTTTGCAGTGACATTTAATTAATTGGTGGTTTATTAAAAAAAAAAAAAAAAACACACACATACACATAAAAAACACATGTTCACACAAATGTATCAAAAAAGACATGAGCTCATCCTCCATCAGCCATGTGAGTATTTAAACTAAATGCCATCCGGAGGCATTAGCAGTGGCATTTCTTGATGAGACTCTTTCTTGATAATACACTAATTAGGTCTAGAAAATTGTGAGGGTTCCTCACAGTCTTGCAAAGAGAAGAAATAAATTTGTATGGCATGGCTGTCTGTACATACAAAAAGCCATGTAGAATAATTGCACAGTTACATGTAAATATGCAAAACCAAACCATTAGTGAAGCAATTAATGGGAGAATAGGATGATAACACATCTAACTGCTATACAATCTAATTAGTGACACTGTAATAAGCCATTATATCATATTAATGACATTATGTTAATGGTGATGGGGGCTGGGAGGGCTTGCTTCAGACGGAGCGTGTAAAAGGTCACGGAGAAATGATTTATCGGATGCCGTCTCATCAGATCGGAGTCAGAAATCGTCAACTCAAATTAAAAGTGAAACTGTAGTGCTTTGTAAGCTGCAGATCTGAGACGGTCCCAGTCCACTGTGGGAGGAGGATTCCCTCAATTAACTTCACAGTGAGACAGAGAGGGGTCTAATCCATACCTGCTAGTGCCAATAGCATTCCAGCACTGGCACGCTGAGCCAAGCAGTAAATAAATAAGCATATGAGCTCAACTAGGCATACGGGCCAATTCACATGTCCTACTGCGGGATGACAGGGTGCATTTCACAGGGGGCTGTTGCCACTATTGTTTCCGCACACCAGAGCAGCGGCGTTGTTTACTTTATATTGAAGTGTTGATTATTGAAGTTTGCTTTAATTAAAATTCTTTTCTCATTTGGGATATCTGAAAACGAATTATTCCGCATATAAAAAGAATAATTGCAATAAAAAGCATTCTGGTCCTTGCAATTTCTCTCCTAATAAGATAAAGGCAAGTCTCTTAAGAATTTAAACACTAGGAAAGATAAAAACATCCATTCCAGAGGATGCATACTGCAAAAACAGCTCAGTGCAGCATTTAGCCTGTAGGAAGAGAACAATAAAACAAATCAATGGTAAGCTTGTAAATGCTGCAATTTTAGTTTGAAAAGGAGAGTCTCCATTGGAAATAACTCGGTAAAGTCCAGGATTAACAGGCCCCTCTATCACTTATTGATCCACATTTATTACTTTTAAATGTGGGTAATTGGGGGGAGTTTGGTGCAATCTCTGTCTGCATCTTTATAGAATGGCTCCAGTAGGTGTATGGGCCTTAAGTGCACTCGTAAATTGGTTTTATGAGTTTCTGAGACATATCGCTGCTAATGTTTCCACTCGACGGCTTTATGGCCACATTGTAGCGACTCTGGTGAGAGATACTTTCTAATATATTGCAAAAGTGATGTTGACAAAAAAAAATATAGCTTGGATGTAGAGCTTTCATTTAAATGATAACGACGTGTTTGGCACTGCAACTAAAGTGTATGAGTGCTTGTTTTAGGAAATAAAAAGAGAATCATTGAAAGTGAAGAAGAAATATGTCTTTGAATTTCAGTGAAAATTAACAGGCTACTGTTCATTTAATTCTGAACGGACGAAATCAATATATTTGCATTTACTATAAAAATACATACAGAAATTTAGTGGAATCAGCTAATATTTTCTCATTAACTTGAAGCTATAACAAGGAGTTTTAACTGGTTATGGAACAGTTTACTACACTTTATAAGTCAAGATCGTCTATTTTCACAGTAATGAAAATATTGCAAACTATAATGAAGGTTAGTACTGAATTCAGCCACTTAAACCTAAAATGTTATAAACTTACTTGGTGCAGTTTCCTAAGTTGTCTTTGTAACAATACTGTAATAAAGTAGCATAACAACTGAATTAATATCAACGCTTTTTAAAAATAAGTTGAGGCAACTCAAAATTTCAAGGCAACTTACTGTAATAGAGCCAACCTCAAAAAACCCAAATAAATAAACAAAATAAATAAAAATAAGTTCTGTTGCCCTTTAATCTTTCATTGAGATAATTTACTTTTCTTCTTGTGATAAACTTGAATCTTTCAGGTTTAGAAACTCAAAAGAAGTTGTGTTTCAAAAACTGGTCACAGTCAACTGTGAACCTCATTTGTTATTATTTGGGTGCCTGGAAATTAAATTGTTTTAACTGAAAATATTAAAATATATTAACCATTATTCACTTTCACTTCAAAGACTTTATGACTTTCAGTAATTTTTAAAATACATTTTTGGGGGCTTCTTAAATCAAAGAGTCACATTTAAATAATTTTTAAAAAATTATCTCTTAAAAAGATTAGTAGTTGGTTAAACTTTTTCAAACCATTTGAGCTGAGCTGAAAATTCAAAAATCTGTTGCAGTAAGTTAATTTGACCAGAAAAGGTTTTTGTTTTGAATCATCACAAATTACCTCAATCTCAAATTCAGGTAACGCGGACACTAACAATTTAAGTAAAAACAAATTGTTTTTTTTATAGTGTATATGTAAAAAAAACTGAAGTAATTAAGCAAATAATTTACTTCTGTTGTGATTAAAGGGGGAAACGCTGAATTAATCAGCAGATTCATTAAAATGACCATAACAAGAACAGCATGTTACACTGCTGTGATACCATTAGAGTGTGTGTGTGTGTGTGTGTGTGTGTGTGTGTGTGTGTGTGTGTGTGTGTGTGTGTGTGTGTGTGTGTGAGCATTAGCGCACCACTGTGTACAACTCCCCATATTATTCTCCAGATGTTCTCTTTCACAGCTCCGCAAAAGACTACCGGCTTTCAGCCACTTTTCTATTTTCCGTCATCCCCGTTCCTCCTCCTCACACCATCCGATCCCTCCATCAAAGCGGGCCACTTTGCTAAACATGATCCCTGCCTGTTGTGTGTTGGTTTGGTTTCGAGAAGCGGATTAAACAGTTCCCACCAACTCTCTGATGTGGACCTTATCTCAGGTTTCTCTTGACACTGGCAGTGCTGTGGTGTTATTAGAAGCTAAAGGGCTTTGTTATGGAACACAAAAGGCAGAGCTAGGCAGCAGTTAGTAAGGCTTTGTTAAGGGTCAGAGAGGTGTTAAATAGACTACACCTGGGGCCGTGTTAACACCTTCACCTGAGACATTCAAACTTCCATGGAAGGGTGTTTCATTCAGTTGAGGGAGCTCACACCGAAGTGAGAAGGCAGAAAAAAATCATTTCAGACAGGAAAATCAAAACATATAAACATATCTAGCTCAAGAAAATAACTTAGGAATACATTCTTTTGGGGAATGAAGTAAAGATGAGGATATGCAGTGGCGGGTTAAGGAAAATAAAATGTGAAACAGACAGCATTTTTCCTGTTTCCAGGAGTTTTATTATTTTCAAAAGGTCGTCTCACTCAATTTCTCAATAGATGGCCTCTCTTTACTATTGGAATAGAGCCAATGACTGCTCTCCTCTGGAGGTTGCTGTTTATTGATCATTGTATCGCATGGTTGTAATGTGATGTCAATGCCTCTCTTACCTGCCTGAGCAAGCAGGTGGAGAAAAAAACCTGCTGGATTAGGTCCAAATGGAAAACCAACCCCATGAGTACAAATCAAGTTTGCAGATAACAGACCAGTTGTGATTACTCCTCCACTCCTCCAATAAATTCAGATATCTACACTAAAAAGTAGAGCTATACTACAATAATATAGCTATGTGTGCATTAATACGATATTGAAGCAGATATTTAAAAGTAATGCAAAAGTTACTTTACCTACTAATTCAGTCACTTTTGAAAGAAGTAACTAATAACTGGAGCTATATTTCAGGATCTTGCCCAATACTGGTCTCCTGCCAGAGGCGCACATTGCAAGGGGAGATGGAGAGATGCTGTGCTGCTGCCTGAGGAGTGCTGACTAAGACTGCAGCATGTATGGGAATAAATTACAAAATACAAAATAGATTTAGGTATATTTCTCTCTTTCTCCCGATAGTCTTAATAACTAAAAATATTTGTCGCTAGCCACATAATTCATATATTAAATATTTTGGCAGTAAAATAAGACCCATACCAATGGGTAGACAGTGGACCAAACCAATGTGAGGCGTAATGAGGGGGTTGACACTTGATGAAACTTGAAAACATTGTTTTTAATCTGTAGTTGGCACAGGTGCTTTGTCATCATCGACTAACAATGACTAGACACTGACCGACAACAGTACTTACATTTTACGTTTTTTTAATCTAAATTATTGCAAGAGACATGTTTCTACCATCCCCACCCAATTCTACACCCTTGAGGTTGATGTTCATGCAGGTTGGTACTATATAACACATACAAGCTAACAAACTCATATTATATAATTGGTACAGACTATGAAATGTAAAAAAAAAAAAAAAAAAACATTTCCCTGTCTAAAATACAGCCTTCATTTCCCATCAGCTTGCAGTACAGAGTAGTTTGTCAAGTTTGCTATTTTATGGTACAAAATGCAAATGTTAGGTTTTTTTTTGTTACTGTTGAGAATATGACAGTTTATGTTGGTAATTTTCATCTTTGTGTTGGTTCATAGCTTTAACCTTTAGTGACATGGCCATTTTTTTGTTTTTTTTTTTTTGCAAATGTTGAATATTGTTGTTCTCTATGCTGAATGTCTTTAAGGGACTGAGCTCTGTTTCCTGGCTCTAATTCCATGCAGCTTGCCACAGAATTTTATTTTATTTTCCACAACCATCTGTCAACCCCTGGAAATTATCTTGCGACCCCCTCGCGGGCCCTGCACCACTGATTTAAAGAACAAAAATAAACTTTTTCACTCCAGAATCAAATTTGATTTTAAGAATATATTTGTCCACAGAGGTGCCCCGGAGTACCTTTTGGGGGCAAAACAGACCACATTCTGGGCCGGCTCAGCGTCAGGCCTTGTTACTCTGGATCCCCGTCTCCTCTCCCTCCCACCTCCTTTCATCCCCCTCTTATCCCCCTCTTATCCCCCGCTCCTCTTCCCCCCTCAGACCAGTCTGGCTGGCCTACACACGCGATCCTCACGCTAGCTGGGCCTAAGCCCCGTAAAGGCTAACACAAGCTCAGTGTAAAAACTCCTATAGGGGCCCACCTCCATCCCTCTATCCCCCTCACTACTCCGCCAATCCCCCCTCTTCCCTCCTTGTGCTGCCTGACTACACTTTCGCTTCGCATTACTTCTGCTATTCTAACTTTTCCACTTCTGAGCACTATCAATTATGCACTAGAATAACAGTGGGGCCAGGCTTGGCAGCAGGACATAAAGGCCGATTATGAGTGTGAATAATTCAGCCATCTTCGTGCCATGTTCCTCTTACCAGTGATACAGGCAGGATGGCTTTGCTGCTAATGTACGACGGCAGACGCAATCTGACCTGGCCTTAATGTAAGGACAGCTCTCTACGTCCCAGAGACAGGAGAGGATGGAGAGCTGGAGAGGACATAAAAAGTGTGGCCATGCTACATTATTAAAGCAGCTGTGAACCTGATGTCGCTCAAAGATTGACAAGTCTGACACTGTCACAGACGTGGCGGCTCACACCTGTCAGTCTGTTAACAAGAAAACTGGGAATTCAGGGCCAATTTTCAAGCAAATGTATTGAGATATTCATGTTATTCATCTATTTAAACAACTTCTGGGAGGTGCAAATAAGTTACGAACAAAAAAATATATTAAAAAATAAATCCTGAGCGCAGACAAAGAAAACTCCTATAGAGGAAAGTCTGGTCTTGCCACACATCACGACTGTTTTTGATTAAGGTCATACAAACCAGACGAGCAGACAACCTTCCATCACCTTCATGTTCACAACATGTCTACCTTGACTTCATTTTTCATGAATTGCGTGCGAAGGTTTGCAAGTGCTACTCTTCTTAGAGATCACAAACAGTAATGAATATTTCATCACTCCACCCAAAGCCAAGCACGCACTCTAATCCAATACGAGAAATATGATGCACCTCTTTTCCCACAGGCTAATAATCTACTTCAACTCTGTACCTCGTAGAAAATAATACCACTGAAATATCTGCAAATTGTCAGCCTTTTCCATAAACAGTGCAATGAACGGGGGGCAAGTTTATATTTTCTGTAGCTGAGCCAAATTTTAAACAGGGGAAAAGTTTCAAATCCATTAAATTTGACTGGGGAAAAATATGTATTAATGAATATCTATGTGAAGAAAAAATAAACCTGAAATTGGAGAGTAATTAGTCAATGTAAAAAGAAATACACGGGGTGAACAAAAAACAAATAGAAAAGTATAAAATTCATTAGAGGGCTTTTGTATTGGATTGCATTTTACCATAAAATGTTATTATGTCAGCTGCTTATTAAAGCCAGACTTGTATATCAGTAACCAGATATCAGTCCAATATTTACCTTTTTTTTTTAGTTTTATAGGCAGCATTTTATGTATATTTGATGCTTTTTCTTAATTCAAGTCATCCTATTTTGTTTATATATAAATGTATATATATTATATGTGTATGTGTGTATATATATATATATATATATATATATATATTGTCAAAATACAATAATTTTTATAGAGATTAAAATTTCTGTATACACCATTATTCAAAAGTAGCGGATACATCTTGTAATGACTTGATTTTTTAGTTGTTAAATGTTAAATATTTATTAAATATTTTTTATTATTACTATTGTTAACTGACATTAAAATTTGTTATTAATCTTAAATGTGTGAAATTTTTAAATTGTGTCTTCAATGGCAAAATGCTCACAGGAACCAAAAACCCTGAAAGTGAATTTCTCACAAGATGTTCTTAAAGTATCAAAAAATGTAAAAATGTCAAAGGCATATTAACCTTAAAGCAGCCAGGCCAAACGCTATGTTGCTTCTGGGAAAAAAAAAAAAAGCCCCTTCACTCCCTGTTATTTGTGCTTCCGTTTGCCATGCACGCTCTAATCCTGGCTGGAATGTCTCCGGTCGTGGACTCCAGCGGCCCCGAGGAACAGAACAGCAGGTGAAACTGAACTCTCGGAGGACTTGTCCCTCTTCACAGCTACCCCAGTAGTTCTACTGTACAGTTTACGCAGACCCTCTGTTACACAACAGCCCAAAATGTACAGGAAAATTGATATTTTATTTTATCTCTGAAGCAGAAATGTGTTTTTCATAGCAGGTAAAAAAAAATATACAACTATAAAAAAAAAATCAAATCAAATACATGAACTTTTACAGTGTAATTTTTAAACAAACGCTCTTCCTTGTTCCTGGACTAACTGATCCCTGCAGATTATTACAGACTATAGATTATTTAATTTGCTTATCCAATTATCCTTGCTGAGAAGCTTTAATCACTGCTGCCTAATTAATGCAATTTTTTTAAATCTCAAAATTTCAAATCAAAAATTGATTTAAACATTGCCGCCATCTTTACCTCTTTGTGTCTGGCTGGTACCACATTTTTCTGGGTTTGGCCGCCATGTTTTATCACACATAGATACACTCTCTCTCTGTCTTGAAGTTGAGCATTTAAGTAGAAATGGGGAGGAGGTTAGGGTGGTGCATGTTTTTAAAAAAAGATTAAAGCAAAGAAAAAACAGACAGTCGCCTACACTCTTCCTTCCTCCTGTTTTTCTGTCAGTCAGGTGCTACAGCCTCAACGCTGAGCCCTAATGCTGACAGTGGGCATGCGCGTTCACCTCAGCAGGACCCCTACAGCCAAATACAGAGACAGCACAGTTAAAGATCTGGTGATCCCTGAGATGTGACAGAGGAATGGAGTGTGGACGGGACAATATGGCACAAAGAGTTAAAGAGCGGGAGGAAACAGACTGGCCTATATTCCCGGGGATACTTGGCGGGATAAGGAACAGAGGGCATGAACTGGGTGGTGGGGGGGATCAGGACAAAGGAGGGAGTTATCGAGGAAAAGACCTGTTGTTGGTCAAATTCACAGTTTCTCAACCTCTTAAAGGACCAGTGTGTGGAAGGATTTAACTTCCAGATTGCTAAAACCTCTTCCACTCTAGACTGTGAACAAACAAACAAACAAACAAACAAACAAAAAAAGTTGTGAAACACCCGCTAATAAACTTTAAACCTGATTTGTCATTATCTGGGTGCTTATAAATGAAATAGTTGCAATTGAAAATACTAAATTATTAACCATTATTCACTTTCACTTCAATGAGTTTACTCAACCATTTTTGAAATGCAATTTTGGGGGAATTCTAAAACTCAAAGATTAAAATTTATTAAAAGAAGAAAATAGATTTCAACACAACATTATTAGTTGGTAAAACTTTTTAAAAATTTAAGAGTCAGAGTTGGGCTCAAAACTCAAAAATCTATTGAAGTGTGCTGCCTTGAAATTTTGAGTAGCTGCAAAAAAGGGCTAATGTTTGATTTTCCCACTGAAGACATAAAGGGCCGTTCTAATGTAATAAAAACACAGCAATTCTTATTTTCAGGTAATTATAATCTAATGAACAGATACTTTTGAATATTCTATTCTATTCCTGTCATATTCTGCCGATAAATCCCTGTAAATCTTACGCACTGGACCCTGAACAAGCCCAGAACCAAACCAAAATCATGAAACAATTACCTCATCACCTCGCCACTTTCGAGGCAAGGAGATGACGGTCTCAAGGCGATGTTTTGGCCTTCAAGGATCAACAGTGAGATTAAGGACATTAAAAAGTTTTGTATGCATGACCATGCTGGAAAACAAAAACACACACTCCTGTGGATGTAACCATAGGCAGCGCTCATCACCTCTGTTTATCTGGGGGGCTTAGGCCACTTTGGGGACTCCCCTTAAGTCTCACTTATCTCATTAGACCCTTAAAACTGATTAATATGAATGCCAGCAGAGGCCAGCTCAAGGCTTTCTTAAGAAAGAAGGGATGGAGGAAAAGAGAAGAGAAGGATTGTGGGGGGGGTTAGAGGAAGGGGGTTTTTGTGTCTCCGGACAATGAGCTGATGGCTTTTTAAGCCTCTCAGTGGCTCTGGGTTAATACCCAGGGCTGCAGTCATGGGATAGGCCGCGGTTCAAAGGCTGCTGCACTCTGAGGCTCGCTGCTTGCTGATTTAGAGGAAGAAAATAAACAAGCAGAATAAATACCACATCTCCTGCAACTTGAACCTCACTAAAGAAATAATGAACTGCCTTTCCAAACCAGAGTAGTGTGTGTGTGTATATGTGTCTGTCTGTGTGTGTTTGTCAGCCTATGTTCTTTGGGGTGTCATATTTGGTTATGTGGGATAATGTTCGGAGTAAGCCAGACCAGTCAAAGCTGGGCTTAGATGAGACGAGAGGGTGAAGATGGGATTTATCACACATTCCCGGGATCAATCGTTTTCCCTTCAGGGGAAAAAAAAAAACCACACTCACAGTACAGTTTCACACTGGAATATCAACCAGTGCACATAAACAAAGACTGACATGCACACGCACACCCACACACAATGCAACTTCACAAAATGGGAAAACTATCAAGCTGCTCTCAGAGGAGCAGGCTCAGAGAATTGGGTCAAGAATAGTGCTGTGCTCTGCTATAGTAAAGGGTGTGCGTTTCTGCTGCTTCATTAAAGCGGGACTCTACACAGAGGTCGGCTCAGGATAACCACGCACGTACGCACACACATACGCATATGAGCTTCCAGCGGGCACACAGACACGGACGCACACAAACACACTCACCCGTATCAACATCAAACCCAGATTCAACTGAGGACGTCAGATTCAGTTGTGTGTTATACATTTTTAAACATGATTTATCATCTGTTTGATTCCAGACTCTTCTTAGAGCTCAGATCAGACAAGCATCTGTTGCCTAATAAAAGGCTCAGAGCCAGGAGAGTAGATCTGAAAAAGATCTTTTCATGCCAAAGTTGTAGTCGTTGAAGTTCAGTTTAATTCTGACATGAGGCTTTTTTAATATACAGTGTGATAGATCTGAAAATTATTTTAATTTCGCATTTCGTTTTTGGTCAAAATCCCACTTAGCCTTATTAGACTCCAAGCCGTCAAACTGATGCAGCCAGAGAGACGAGCTGAGTCAAATACAAATACAAAGAGATTTGTTACAAAAATGAGAAATCCACCATTTGAATCACAATCGTGCATAATTATCCACATTATTCATCACAATGAAAGGAACGCATCATTTCATGACCTTCGCTTGCAGAGTAGATCTACTTCTGAGGACAAAAACAGCTCATTCTTATTGTGCCAATTTGTCTCCGCAGCAGATATATAGCATTTTGGAATGAAACCCTCCATTAAGCCGCTACATTACACACGCGCTGGCATTCTGACTGTGATACATGCATTTCAGTGGAAAATGCACTTTCAAGGGCACAGTGTGCAGTTTGTCACAGTAGTTAAGAGCTAAGATGCAACTTAGTACCGCAGCACCAACCCCCAAGTAAACACAGGCCTGTGTGTGGGAGTCTTCGGTGTCAGAGGAAACAAAGCAGGGGTCTAAACCTGAGCAGGCTTAATCCTGCCTCTGTAGAAAATAGCCCCGGTGTCACTAAACCCGCACCGCAAAGATGACACCTCCTTGGGGTGAAGACCCACAGTTCGTCCCCAGGAGAACCACCGCCGACCAACCACAGTCACCACAAGGGAGACAGAGAGACAGACAGAGAGCCAGCATGCATCTTTAAAGGGATAGTTCATATTATTTGAAGTGGGGTTAGTCAGTGTATTAGCTACAGTAGCTGGCGGTCGGTACGCGCCCAAATCGTGGAAGCAGAGAGAGGCACCAGCATGGAAGCTACGCAATGACCTGCTGTGGACAGCATCAGCAACAAAATGTATTTTAGCCACCTTAAAGAGGTCCACCTAAAGAAAATCAATATCAGTTTAATTTTATGCTTTATTTAGAATATTTTCAGCCTTTTCAAACGGGAAACTGCTGTTATATGGGCAAAATTTCAAACCAACCTCCTCAACTCCATTGGCAAAATCAGTATTTTTACTACACAGAACATGGGAGTTGCTGGTCTACCACTGCCTCAGGCTGTTAGTTTGTTTGTGTTATTGTGTGACTTTGGTGAATCCAAACTATTCCTTTAAAACACATAGATCACACAATAACACAAACAAACAGATCGAGGCAGTGGTAGACCAACAACTCCTGTGCTCTGTGACGTATAATTACTGATTTTGCCTATGGAGTTTGGTTGGTTTTTAGAGAATGATGTTTGGCTTGGTTTCCCATCAAAAGTCTGCCTGATGACAAATGGTTAAAAAAAAAAGTAAATATAGCATACACTAAACTTAAGGATTTTTTTTTGTTGAACGCTGAGTGGTTATAATACGTTTTGTTGCTGACCCCTTCTACAGCAGTTCATTGCTCAGCGTCCAGGCTGGTACTCCTCTGTTCCTCCAAACTGGGCGTGTATCTACAGTGTAATACGCTGACTACTGACTAAGTACGTCACACAACCTTACATCAAATCATCCGAACTATCTCTTTAAACCTGGGAAAAGGCAGACAAGGAGGGAAGGGTGGCTGATGAGCTGGATGGTGTGGAGGGAGAGGATGGATAAGGCTAGTTGGAAATGAGGGAAACTGCCACCTCGTCTTCTCCACACACTGTGTCACCCCTGGCTGCTACATGCCGCTCCCCTCGTGTCTGGCGCTTGCATTATAGTCCTCCTCCTCTCCTCCCTTTTTTCTGTCCGAAAGCGTACTACATCTTCAGCTGTGTGCACTCTCCCTTTCCCCTCACCATTCACACCATTCTCCCTCACTCCTCTCCTTTGCCCTCCCCTTTTTTTCTCTCCCTCCGTTTAAAGCGCATGCATTACTTTCAGCCTAGGCTATGTGGAGTGGACAGAGAGAGCAGAACAATGGCTGCCTTTCAGTCTCACGACCCAGCGTTGAAGGGGGGGCAT
Source organism: Lutjanus erythropterus (assembly GCF_056507025.1). Lineage (NCBI taxonomy): Eukaryota > Metazoa > Chordata > Actinopteri > Lutjaniformes > Lutjanidae > Lutjanus > Lutjanus erythropterus. The sequence continues at coordinate 21,956,870 of NC_139326.1, read as the reverse complement.
TGGCTGCTAGTATTTTTCTCTACTGTCAATTCAAATGGGCTAATGCAGCTAGCTTATTATTGGCACGTCTTGCCACAACGGTAGACTGAACAAAGTGAAAGCGACATTGTTTAATTGTTTGTTTGTTTATATTCATGTTGGTGGAAAATTGTCGCAGCAGTGGGAACTTTGCAAAAACAAGGCAGCAGGATCAATTAGTCCATTCACCAGAACTCAATTCACCTTTTCAGGACTGTGCCAACGCAAACAGAGAAACGCCAAGCGAAAACATAAGACACCGCGTAAGCCATCCAAGGATACTCACCACAAACAGGTGAGGAGGTGATAACGCCATGTCTGGCTCAAAGCAGCACTTTATAACATATAAAATTTCTATTTGGGGATATAAAAGTTTGGAAGTAAACCAAACGGATTGTGTCAACTCCAAAGGGAAAGCAGACCACACAATTGTACAGTCCCTCTGTGTGTTTCTCCGTCTGTCTGTGAAGACGAATTACCTCATGAGTCATTTACAACTGGCTACAACCCGTCAATTAGGTCTTTATTCACAAGCTGGAGATGTGTTCTCTTCTGGGATCTATTCTCCACACTGCTGCCCAGCTAGAAAAACATCCATTCACTCCCCCGCAGCCCCCCAAGTTAAATAAGGAAAACGGCAGTGTAAGGTCCGAAGCCAGTCTACCATGAAAGGAATTATCTGTGGAAAATGTGTCTGGCAAAAAAACGAGCAGCAGTCTCAATCGTTCCCGTCACATTTTCCATTTGAACAGTGACCGGTGACAGAAAAAGAAGAAATTTTTTGAAGCCCGTCAGTCGTTTTGGCCTTAACATGCTGGTGTAGTTCCTGTAAATACAATATGAGTTTGACAGTAAATGGGTTTAACGAGGTCAAATCAACCAAAGCAGAAAGAGCTGGTTCAAATCAAACAATTGTGTGTAGCTTTCACTCCAACTGTACACTTGAAATGCTTTAGGCTGAGAGCTGAGGGCACAGGAGGCTATCAGACCTCTCTCAGTAGCGCCCCTTTCTGGTCAGGGGTGATAGATCAACCAAGCGTTACTACAGTAACAGCTGCTTGTAAGCCTCCATCTTACAGACGAGCTGAAGACGGATATGGTAGCGCCATTTTCAGCCACGAACGAGGACTTACAGTACACGATAACTGGTGTTTCGACCCTCACTGGACCTGCAGCAAGCCTATATTCATGTTAATCACTCGTTTTGGGGTATTAAAAGGAAACACAAGCTTTTCTGAGAAGAGAGGATAGTTTTTTCTATTTCTCTGTCAACCATGTTCACATTAACTACAAATCCGTTCAGGTGTTCACAGTAAAAATACTTTGGTCCGCCAGCTCTGTTCCCACAGCTCCTCTGGGGTGGCACGAAGTAACTTTAGGAGAAATGAAGAAACAGTTGCAGGAAGAAACTTTCCATAACTTTGAAATTTTAGTGAAACTGAGACACTGAGAGCAGGAATAGAGAAAAAATTAGCCCCTGAATAAACAAACACAGAGGCAACCAACTAGCAAAAAAAAGGGAAATATTACTTTTATCGTTCTCATGGCAGAATATAAGTCTCGCATTGAGCTTTACACATGTGGCCGTTGCATAAGCTGGTTAATACTTTATTGTTTCCAAGTAGAGCTATACGGAGCGTTCCCCTAAAAGCCACGGGTTGAATGAGAGCGAAAAGAAAGATCGCTGAGCTGATAACAGTGTTTCAGCACTCTATCTGACCTTGGAGTGATTACTGTGAAAACAAAAACCTGGACATTAAAATCTGGTTCCCCAGGCAAGGGAGGAAAACATGGTGCAACTGAACTGAAAGTGCCATTCAGTATTGTCCATGTCTGTCAATGTAATAATAAGAGATCCTGTCTGAAGCTTTGGTGGACTTGTGAACATTTAAACTAATGAGGGGATTTTTAAGGCTCTTAGTACTAATTCAACATTGTTAACCTTGGTCAAGCTGAGAAATATTTATCTAATCATGAGCAAACACAGGATTTCTTATGTTGTGTTTCTGGTAAATAAATCACCCAAATGAAGGTCAAAACACAACATCAGTTGTTCAAAAGGAGGTGCAAGACATATTTTTTAAAAATAAAATGTTTCATTGCATTCATTTACAAAACTGAACCAATGACCATACACTTTTGAAGACAAGTTTCAACAAGTTAAATTTAAGACCTTTTTACCTTTATGAAAGCTATTTGCAATGAACTGCAGTTTGCAAAATTTTAATTAAAGTTAAGGCAACGTTAACTTTATAATTCAATTTTTAAGACCTGTCAAAATCATATTTCTGACATTTTAAGACATTATACTGGCAGAAAAGTACATGCACAGTTTGCATTAGTGGTTCAATGTTGGTTTTGTTTTGTAGTCATTACAGCTTATTTTTCCAAAAAAAATAAACATTTAAAAGTGAGACTGAAGTTTACAGCTGAAACAATTAATCCATTAATCGATTATCAATTAGCTTTTAAATTAATTGCCAAGTATTCTGATCATCAATTAATCATTTTGAGATGTTTTTAATGAAAATCTCTAAATTTCTCTCATTTGAAACTGAATATCTTTGGGTTGTGGACAAAACAAGACATTTGACATTTAACTTGAACTCTGGACCAACAGTCACCAACATTTTTCACCATTTTCTGAACCAAATAACTAGTCAATTAATCAAAAAAAAATTAATCTACAGATTAATCGATACTGAAAATAATTGCCAGTGCTGCCAAACTAAGTCGATTTTTATATCTATATGTATGTATATCACACAAACACACATATATTCATGTTGAGAATGTCTTTTCCCTTTTCCTTCCAGTTGTACACTGCCTTTACTTCAGTTGAATTAGCATATCCAAGACTCCAGCCTGACCACCAGGCACCCCCGGCGACAGGGCTGCTTCTGTCCGCCGCATAGCAAGTCCACAAGGGTCACGGCCAAGAGTCCTCCCCCTCTTCCACCACGCGCTGAAGAACAGCTGCTCTGCCAAGCACATTGACTAAGCATTGACTACTGCCTGCTGGGCTCATTTTCTAGTTAATAGAAAAAAAAAAATCTAATTTAAATGGAAAGTGCATTTACAGGTCTGGTGAGAAAACACAGAGTGCCATTTAAACCTAATAGAAGTATTACATCGCACAACACCATCATTACAGTGCTGCTGGTTCTCCGTCAGGTCCCGTGTTTGTATTTTTCTATACCCTCTGCCTCGCTCTCTTTGTGTCTCCTCCACTCGCTGTCCCCGCAGCTCGGTCGGTGCTTGCGCTCGCCAATGCCACAGGCATAAAAGAATGACAGAGCGAGGGGTCATTAACGAGAACTAATCAGCCCTCAGACAGAGAGACGGAGGGAAAGAGGCAGAGCCAGAGCAGTAGATAGAGTAAAACACAGCACTGAACGAGTCAGTAGAAAAATGATAAGGGGAACAGGAGAGACTAGCATGGGGTCAGAAAGTACCCACTTTAGCTATCAAAGGCAATACAAACTTGATTTTCAAAAATTACAGGTTTTCCCCATTTGAATTATAAAGATAAGGTCATGTTATAAAATATCATTTTCTTATCTGTTAGAGGCAGATGGGTGTGTGGACCAACCTTCCAGCTCCATGCGTACGTGCCTTTGTTAGTGTACAGTCAGCATTCGCACACCCACATGCATACAAGCGCAGACATTTATTCATGTCCCACTGGTCTGTGACAGGTAATGAGAGGTCCAGGGGAGAAACTTGTAATGCATCTGGTATCTATGAGTCTGAAGGAGAGGAAACAAGTCCTATATCACCTAGGGCTGTGCAATATGGCTCACAAATTTTCTGGCTTACGATATTTTTTGGTTATTTTGTGATATACGATATATATATCTCGATACACATTTTCTCCAAAGTAACAGACCGTAAATTCCCAAGTAGTGCAAACATGTGATGATCTTGTGGAGATTAAACTACCCAACAGTATATAAAGTAGTTCAAATGAGCTCTACAGCAGTAAAATGCAACATACACATTAATGCAGAAGTAGTATTAATCAAAAAATAAACCATTTTCTATAATATTAAAACTCTGAAAGGGACCATTTTACACAGTGAGTACTTTAAGTAAATTTTGCAATTGTACTTAGACACTTTTATTAAGGTTTAGAATGCAGAACTTCTACGTGCAGTGGCTTTGGTTCTGAGCAATATGAACAAAATCAAATATGGCAATATTTTTTGACCAAATATCTACATATTGATATTACAACAATATTGTAGGATTAGCTATTGGTACTTTCACAAAATGTTAATGAGATTTTTGATAAAGAGTCATCAGTCATGTGGCTCGTCCATGTGGGTAAAGAAAAATAATAGAACAGCTAGAACAGTTTGGTAACTTCAGAAAATTACACCAGTTTACTGTAATGCACCCTTTAAAACCAGGAAAAAAAATACATTTACATATACAACATCCAAAATCTGAGACGATATCTAGCCTCATATCACAGTATCGATATAATTTCACTTTATTGCCCAGCCTTAGTACATCCATATGGCTTATTTGGTACATTGCATGCACACACGCTCCTGCACGGTCATACGCAGAGACAAAGACAAGCCAGACACGACTGTAACAAAAGAAAGTTGTCTTCGATACCAGTGACACAACTATACAGGACGTAAGCCTCCAGTTACAGTACATAGTGAGAATAAAAATGTAAAAACTACAACACCACGCAGCACGTTAGAAAAATGCTTTCCAGGCTGTTTGCTCAGCTACAAATTATGCAGTGAAATACAAATCACCTTGAGCAATTTACATGACCACAACCGCATCAAACTGTTTATGTTAATAACACCCTCCACTTCAAGGAGAGTTCTAGTTACTAGTTTGTCATTCACAGGCCAACTTTCTGCTTCGTTATTCCTCGCCGTATGTGTGTGACCCCTCCCTGAGCTCTTCTCAGAGTGTGCCTGACCTCTGCGTGTCTTTCTCCACCATCAACTGTGGAGGGACTCCCGAAATATCTAATTGTATTCATTCATTTTCTGTGCCGGGCAAGGAGAGACAGTGAGAGAAAGAGGGGACGGAAGGAGGGAGAGAGAAAGAGACGGGGAGAGGCAGAGAGCGCCGAGAGGCAACACGGGGGAAAGGCGAGGAGGGATATGGGGAAGAAGAAAGGGCAGAGGGGGGGAGAAGGGAAGGAAAGGGCCGTCTCTTCGGCATTACAGCTGAGACATCATTAGAGCCACTGTCTGTCCCTTCATTAGAATAAATACTCACAAGCAAAGACAGTCAGAGAGATAGCAGAGGGTCAAATCCACAGAGAGAAATGTATTTTAAACGATTTCAAGCTGAAGGAACTCTCTGAGGACAGACAAAACTTAACTAAACTGTCTCTCAAAATAACTTTACGATGGGCAAAATGTTAAACGTGTACGTTAAGACACCATGGGAAAAACTGTAGGAAAATCTAAACCACAGGGAACTAAAAGAAAAAAAGTGTGCATGTGTTAAAAAACAGAAAGGGGGAGAGGTAAAGATATTCAGATATTCAGAAAAATACACCAGTTAGCAAGTTTCTGGCTTCATGCTGAAGTTGTGATACACAACGGTGGACTGAAGCCAACAAAACAGCATGGAAATCCCCTCAGCCCCTGCCCCAGACACCAACAACACAGACACCCAGCACAAACTGGTGACTGTGCCACCATCAACACAAATTACAATACACTAACCTAATAGAAAATTCCACACTAATCTACCAATTACTCATAATTCCAACGGCTGGAAAACCAAACAGAAGAAATTCTAACCTGCAACAACATTTTCGCTAACAAAAAGTTCCATTTCAAATACAAAACGTCCTTATCTGAGATAATCTATTCAGTCCTACTGGCAGACCGAGCTGTAAAATTGTCCACACCAGTGTGTTTTGTCTACTGGTGACTCAAACAATCGTAGAAGTGACTCCATGAGTTTCTTGCCCTTTTGCTTATTTTTGTCTACGTCTAGTTCACACTGCCTCCCATCATTTTTCACTAAATGTCACATGCAATGAGAGAATTTAATATGTTCTTCTTTTGGTCACTTTTAAATCAGTTTTAAACTTCAAATTATTTGTAGTTAGGCAAAAAAAAGGAAACAGATGTGACAAAGTTTGTGAGTTAAACAGTTTTCAGTTATTTCCATGTGGAGGTTTTCATTTCTTCCTGTGCATTTCAGGTGATTAAGTGAGTAAGCAGAGCAGAACGTATTGCACACGCCGATCCAACTTGGGCACAATGAATTAAAAGCAAAACAGATTTTGTGACAAGACCGAACTCAAACTACAGCTTTAGTGTGATGGATTATCTAGCTGGGGCAATTTTCAAGTCTGTGGAAGGCGCAGCTTCATACGGTGCAAAAATGAATGGTGGCAAATGGCTTTTTCTGGAGGCAGTAAAATGAGCCCTTAGACAACAAGAAAGAATGTAAAGAAAGAGCCAGAGCAGAAGTAAAAACATAGAAATTATCCTTTATGTTGCCTGCTAACATTCATCACGACAAATTAGATTATTAGTTTGAATTTATTGCTATCATAAAGTAACATGTGCCTGTTTATGTGCATGGGGTGTTTTCTCGGAGCAGTCATACTTTCGGTGTAACTGTAAAGCCTCAGAACAAAGGCACACGCAAGCAAGTTACGTTACAGTGCCACACCAGCTTTCTACAGTAATGCATGAAGAAAGGGACTCAATATTTATTAACTGAGTCATCAATAAGACAAGTTTGCTATCTCTGCCTCTCTCCGTCTCCTCTCTGCTGTTATGTTACCTTTCTGGCTTCCTGCCTCAGCCCTGCAGGGGTGGGAGTCAAACAAACTCTATTTAGAGTAAGTAGAACGGAGTGACTGCTGTTAGCAGCATTACAGAAAACCTGTTTCCTTTCTTCAGGCAAGTCAGAGCTTCAGAGACGGATGAGGCTCGGGAAGCTATCTATTTCTCTGATTTTACTGTGGGACCCAAAGAGGGTAAAAGGCACAGTATGTATGCAGCTAAGCAGATCACAAAGTTCTCTTTCTGTCAGTGTTAGTGTGTCACATCTAAGATTAACAGTAGTTTTACTTAAATTTCCCTTTTCCCCCCCTTCTAACTACACTTTTTTTTACGCCGCTCTAACTGAGAAAACTTGTCAGCACATCTGGAAGATATCAAGTTAACTGAGTGGCGAGACAAGTCAAAACTTTTTTGTTGAAAAAGAAAATGTACTGTCTAATGAAAGTATGTCTATCAACAGTAGAAATCAAAATCGAAACTCAAAATTGTGTTTGCCTCTATTGAAGAAAGCGCTCCATAAATAAACAGCCAGGGTAGAGACCCAGACCACAACAGTCATGGTCTACGGTATATCAGGGCCGAGAATCTACGCACCCCGCTAGACTGGCCCCGGCTTCAGGAGAGGGCTTACAGTCAGCCTCCGTTTGTACCCCTGACCACTAATTGCTTCAAGCAATAAATCATGTTTTCCGAAACTTCAAACTGAATATAAATAGTTGTGCAACAAATTCACCATGTGCTATTAATGGCTTTGTGTGCACTTGGAAGCTAAGCTGTGGATTTTATTCAACAAATACTAAGTGCTGTTGGCAGTTGAGTGAAAGATCTCTGTAAACTCTACCAGCAGTGTTTAGACTTAATAAGCCCGAGACAAGGCTGCACAGTCTGACTCCATGAGGGACTTTCGGTGGGAGACTCTGTCTCGATAAACATGTACACTGAGCACTGAGGTGGACTCGAGGTTGTCTGAGCAGAGAGGGCTCTGACTGCACATCTAAAAACTTTTATTGTAACTTTGCTGCCGTTCTCTGGCGCCTTCCATCTGAGTCAACAGCACAGAAAATCCTCACTTAACTAACAGTGCTGAGTCTTATGTTGAACACACACACCTGTCATTTTATTAATATAAAAGAAAAGTGAAAAGATTTTTATTCCTAAAACATTTGAGAATATTTAAATTAACTGACTGAATAATTTTATTTTGTAACTCTTCTGCCTCTAAATTTTTGAGTGAGCAACCATTCATGCTCACAAACATGTAAAAATATATTTTAAAAAAACATTTATTTTCAATATTTCAAAGTTTCACTTAGGGGAGCTTTTTCGAGTTCAAATGAGTGAGCCACATACTGTAAGACATAGTTAAAGTTTTCAAAAGTTTTGAATGGGACAGTTAATGGTTTTCATACTATGCAGCGATCACTACACTTCATGGAATAAAACCCTTTTTACAGTTTTATCCAACTGCGCTACATTGGGTTTTTTGCTCCAGAATTTATTTACATTATTTAAGGTTTAATTTATTATTTGTTCTCAATAGCTTAAAACATCCTGACCATTTTTTTTAAACTACACAATAGACTGCTTAATTCAAATACCAGTGAAAACTTAACAAAATTGAATAAAATGCTCTCAGCTACTCAAGAAAACATTTATTTGGATAAAAAGTTATTTTAAAACTATTTTAAAGATTAGAAATAGCAATAACCCCTAACATACTCTAATGTAAAAAAAAATCACCATAATATTCCACTGGTGCTTCAGCTTCTGTGTGTCGGTTGCTCAAAAATGTGTAATTTTCAGTCATTTGATTGCCATGGTGCCTTCATAATATTCATGAAGCACTCCTTAATGTGCTTTTACGTGTACTGAGACCGTTGCATGCTCATAAATTGAGTTATGGAAAACTGTACTGAATTTCTTGCGGGAGTTGTTTAATATTGACTGAAACATTAAGCTCTGACTGCCTACATTTAGTATCGCTAGTTGGCTAGTAAATACAGCAGACCTTAATGTACAAGACGTTTGGCCTTCAGCTGAAGTTTTCAGAAACAAGGCTACGCAGTGTGAAGTAGGTAAATAACTGGGCACATTTCATGGACTTTGTGCTTATTTGCTGGTGTTTGAGACCAGTCAGATACTGGTGTTAATGGGTCCAGTGGGGTCGTCCAAACACCCAGCCTGAGTCCGAGATAAAGCTCCGGGTTTTACAGCCTGTTCCAGCTCCCTGTACTTACAGCTGGATAACTCACAGTGAAATGGTGAATTCACCTATCTGGACAATACTGACAGCGGGCAAAGCGATGCAACACCAGGCGGTGAATGATATATCCAGGCCTTACTTAAAACGCAAGGTTTGATCTACAGTTTCCTTGGGGGACGCGCTGTTAATGAGCAGCCACGTATTGGAAATAAGACACAGCAGCCTTTTACACTCCTGTTCCTGTCCTCGGCTATACCCTGTACCTACAGCTACTGGCATTCTGCCCTTACTGCGGAGAATAAACACCGATGTGGTCCAGCATCAAGCCTGCGAACCCCGCGGTTCATGCAGATGCGAGGAGGAGCCGGAACACCGCCGACTCTCCGCGGTAAACCTGCCCGGCGAGGGGGCCACTTACTTGGTGTTGGTTCGGTTCCAGAAGACAGCGTAGCGGTCGGCCACCACTTTGGAACTGGGCTCCTGGCTAAAAACACACATCAACAGCACCAGGCAGACGAAGAGGACCATTTCCATTTGCAGCATCACTACAGCGAAACTTCGGCACGTATTCCTCTTCAGCGTCGGGTCAGTCAGTCGAGTTGGACCGTGTGGGCGCTTCAACCGGGACAGGTGATGATGATGCTCATTCACATGAGTGTTTGTGGCGCTAAACACACACAAATGCGCACAACATAGGGACGAGAGAGGACGTGACCATGCGAGGGGACACTTGAGATGACACTTGCTCAGGTTGACGGAGATTTAAAGTTACAAAACCAACGCGTCACGGTGTTTTCTCTGTGATGCAGGGCGAGGGTCCAGATGAATCATGGGCTTTATCTCATGCAGGATGTCAGCTCGGACACATCCGTGATGGTGGGCTGACTAAATGTTTCTCCCACTACTACGCAAACAGTGAGATCAACACACACACTTAAATGCGCAGCAGCACAACAGGCAGTGTCGTCTGTTCTGTGGTGTGGTAATGTTGCCCTTCTGCAAGGAGCTATTGGATGTAGCCTGTGTCAGGGCAAATGACAACTGCTCAACACTTCTTCTTACTCCAGAGCCAAAGCGCAGGGATTTATCAGTCCAAGATGTGATGGAAAACAGAGAGAGACAGGCTCAATGTGTCCAAAATGTGTCCAATGACGCCGTGTGGCGCACGTCAGATGTCCATGTTCTCCAGGCAACTTTTTAAAGCCATACAGTCAACCAGCTGAATGGTAATGTTTCGTCTCCAGTGTGTAAAAACAGACTGTTATCCTTCCTGTGTACCGGAGGTGTCACGGCCGAGGCGGGGAGGAGTCCTTCGGACGGACAGCGTTGTGTTTTCTCATGCGCTTCTTCGCTCCGCGGAGACGCTTGTTTATGTCCGCATCCCAAAGTGTGCTCCTCATATATAAGCCATGGCGCGACGTGCAGAAATGAAAAAAATCTTGCGTTGTCCCATGTGCACGTCGTGTTAAGTCTCCCCCCTTTTTCTCGTGTTTGGGTTTAAAACGCCTGGTAGGGACGCGCAGGAAGGTGAGGGCAAAGGCAGGCAGGCAGCTCCAGACGCCGACTGAGAGAGTGGGTTTGGTTACGGCGGAGCGGGGGATAGTCCCATTGGTTTGAAATTATTTGAATGGGCGTCACTCGAACAAAGCCAAGCCCCTCCTCCGCCTAAAACCGAGCTAATTCAATTACGGAGAGGTAGAGAGCTGGAAGGGGACGGGGGGAAGAGGTGTACAGGACAGGGACTCTGTCAGATCCGAGCGATAAGAGCGCACGACGCGATTTAATTACATGCAAAGAGACGCAGCGGAGCAAAGAAGAGCACGGCCTCCAGTTACTTTAATTTAACTCTATTCAAATGTACTTTTTTAAGTTAAAAAAAAAACGGGATGTTTAAATAGCCTTATTAATAATATTTCTAATCAAAATATTAGTCAAGAACACAATAGCCTATATAATTTTTAAAAACATAGAAATTGCTGTAATTGGTATGTTTCGCCGATTTAACAAATTGTCTATTCATTCTTTCCCCTTTCTTTGTAATTCAAGGCCCTTTTCTTCATGAACAAAAAGTTAAATATGAAAATTAAATTGGACTACATTAAATCTGAATATGCAATATAAATTATGAGAAATGTAACTCCAGAAAAGGTCACATCGATCCCACAGGTTTATGGGGTGGTGTAATGCAGAAAGGTGATGTGGCCATGCGTGCCGGGCTCCAGTCAGCGGGTGGATGTGACAGGACAGCCTGTTGCGGGGTTCAAGGCGCCGCTCCAGCGCCCAGACGCCCCGCAGTGGCGAGCAGGCGGGATCGCTGACTCAGCCTGGGGGACAAATCCAAGTTCGAGAGCGCCAGGGGGACCCGCGTCTGTCGTCGCCTTAAATCAGACAAGTTGCTCACAAGGAGGATTTATGAAACTTTAGAAAATGAGCAGCAGGCCTCAATTCAGGTGGGAAATCCCTTACGCAAATAACTGTAACATGAATATACGGATACAATGTGCAGGACGTCTGGGGTGGATTTATTGTGACCTTGTGGCGTGTTCAAAAAAAATTCTTCCAGATTTAAGACTGTTAGGTGAAATAATCTTTGCACGTGTTTTTCTTTTCTTTTTTTTTAAATTAGACAATTTTTAGGTATTCTGTTCTGTCTGTGTGTGTTTGAGAAATCTGGTATGTCACAAGCTAGACAGATGTATCAATACCAATATTATCAGCTGATATTGGTCTATCACAGCTACATTAGTCTGTTGTCTGATATGCTCCAAAACCCTTTTAAACAAAAAAACGAACATAATGGAGATTTTTACAGTTTCATTTATTTATTTTTGTTTTATAGTGTATTTGTGTATATTCATTTATTTAAAAACTAGTTACAAAATGCTTCGCAACAGAAAATGAAATCCAATAAAATGGCCATAAAATAAAATAACAATAAAATAACATAAATACTACCAGCAAATATAGTGATAGTAATATGTTTTTACTCCCTATCATCAGTATCGGCCCCCAGAAATCCAGTATTGGTCGGGCTAGTGCTTGATTTTTAGTTTCATTGGCAGCATTTTGTGTATACTTTATCCCCTTTCATGAATTAAATTTAATATATTCATATTTATTCTTTCTATTTGTCTTTTTTCTATTTATAGTCATTTATAATTATTATAAATACCAGTGAAAATTTACTGTTACTGGGACCGGATGTCATTTAAAATATGCAACCTCCATTACATCTATCTTTGAGTGTTTGACAAGCACATTTGAGGGATCACTGTGATATTAGCCAATATAATGGTATCAGATTTTTTTCTCCCTAATATAGTGAGGCATCAGCCATAAAAATCTAATACTGGTCACAGTTTTGATAAAACTGATGTGTTTTTCCAAAGGAATGTGTAATTAACTGGCCAGATGTTGTGTAGTTAACTAAACAGTCTAAATAGAAGTCGACAAATGTGTAGTTGCAGAGGCAAAGAGGCAAGACAAGCACAAAGCAGTGGGAGTTGAAATATATATATCTAAAATAGTATTTAGTGTAAAGTTAAAAAATAAATAAAGAGATATAGGCACAAAAACCTAAAGACTGATGATTCTAAAGAGACAAAAGGAGATTTTCTAGTGTGTTCTTGTTCTCTTACTTTTTTACTTAGTGTCTGTCAGCCAATAAAAATATATATAAGATAAAATATAAATTAGCAAAGTCATGCAAGAAAGACCCTGAAGGTTGCATCAATACTACTATCCTTGTAAAGTCAAGAAAATCAGATGCAGTTTGTTCTAAATGCTTACTGTGTATGTATATATGTGTGTGTGCAACAGGTGCTGCTGCCGTTTGCCTTCAAGGATACAGGGGGAGGAGCAAGGGAAAAAAAGAACGAAGACAGAAGGAGGGAGGAAAGGGGTGAGAGGGCAGCTAATATTTTAAGATAATCCCCTTGACCTCTTGCTGTGGACTATCGTAAACTCAGGACCATTCACTTACAGCTATCACCACACGTACTCACACAAACACCACCACCACATAAACTCAGGCTTCAAGTGTTTTCACGTACACACACACATTTTCTCAAGCATTTTTTGCAATGCAGTCACACTCACACACACTGAGTGAGGACACTATCAACTACCAGGGGAGGAGGGGTGGGGAGGTCAGCCTGGAGGTCAGTGAACATGGCTGTTTTCACACCCACTTTACAGCCATGACTGCATTCCTCTCCTGCTGCGTCCCGTCTTTCTCTCTCACTCACACACACTCACACACACACACACACACACACACACACAAAAAACACACTTGATAACAAGCATATATGACTGACTGAGTAGCGCGCACAGCGTGTACCCCCAGCTGCTTTCATTTTCTCTGGCATAGAAACAGAGCTCTCCCTCCCCATCCCCTTCTTAACCTGCTGTCACTATCATAGTGGGCTGCGTTGATTACTTCTCATACAGGCCCATTTTCTCCCTCACCCCCATCCGCATGCTCCAGCGGGGTGGTGCAAAGATGGCTTGAACTCTATTTTCAAAAAGCCGGGTTTATTTTTCTATTTGATTGATTAGCAAGGAGGAAAACAACACTAACATGTACTATCAGTGATCAGGTGATGATGTTTTTTTTTGTTTTTTTCCAAAGAGATGAAAATTTGACAAATTCCCCTCTTCTCTTTGTCTCGGCCTCTTATATCTCTTTTAGCTCTCTGTTAAAAATGATAATTTACTGTAATCAATTAGTCTTTTCTTCTCATCAGCTAAAAGGAGCCACGTGCAGCAATTCTATGTCCAAAAATGAAGATAGCAGTCCAAATAGCAGGTTGGAGCTACAGACAATACATTAAATAGGTTGAAATCCTATGTATTCTATGATCTATGGTTGAAGTCAGTTGTATCTCCCCTGATCCCTCCTCCCCACACTTGAGGAACCTCAGGCAGGCTGCAGAAACAGTGCAGGAGCACAAGGCAAGCACATTGTAAACTGACACTTAAAAGCAAGGACAAGTCCTACAGTGTAAGTTGATCACCTGTTTATAACCATCAATTGTGTGTCGATGTAAAGCTACGCCTGCTATGCCGAAAGTATAAGCCCACATACTCTGGAGTTTGAGTTGAGTCACTGCCTGCCCTCTGCCTGCCAGACTCCATGAACATATTGCTCAAAAAACATTATAAACATCTACTCTCGCTTTAAAATTATTAATGACATCTTACTTCTCATAAACAGACACTTCTGCATTAATTTTAACTCTCATTGATATGAGACAGGCAAACAATCACACAAGTTATGGGCCAGAATAGAAATTATTATTATTTATTTTCAGAACACTTAAGAACTTATAAACATGAGCTCTTTTAACTTGAAGTCCCTTGACTTGAAAAGAATGTAAAGTAGAATTCAATCCACTCATTATTTCCAAAGAAATTTGATCAACATGTTAGTAGATTTCCCAACATTCGTTGTCGAAACCCCTCATTTTTACAGATTGAAGAAAACATATATGATGAAAACTTTTAAACATTTTAATATACGTCATGGTTGCTTGTTTTCAAAATAATGAAAATACTGAACGATGAACAAAAGCTTTTTTTTTTTTAATTATTATAAAATCATCTGAGCTTGATGCTTTAAATTCAGTTAAATTTTTAAGAAAGCCCAGACATTTTAAATACTACTTTAAGGTACAACAAATGATTTATTTTTCCAGTACCAATGCTAATCTTTCTTATTCCTTCTCATTAATTGTATACATTCACATCTTACGCCCACAAAGTATCTTTAAATTTTACTACAGATCATTTCTCTCTAAAACCTGTTTACCTGTGAGGATTTATTGTCCAATTCACTTCTGGTCATGATAGCTTTTTGATATAGGATACATGGATTCATCAAGAGCTTCAATTTGATATATAGAGGTTGTTCTGGCTGAAATGACAAGTGTCTGGCTTCAAGCCTGAGATTTTCCTCCTCTCACACACAGTAATCTGTACCCTCACGCAGCCAGGGTCACAGCAGGGTGAGAATGGAAGGCTGGGTGGTTCATACCTTTTTTTTGTTTAATGTTATTGTTCTTTTGCCAACGGGACAATTAGAGGCCGCATCATAACAGAGACTCATTAAAAAGATGTGAGAATGCGGCTCGGTGTGTGTGGTGTCAACATGACAGGTCAGGCATGCCAACAGGCAATTACGGACATGAAAAGTGAAAAGGATCCTTTGAACAAGTACTCCTGAAAATATCCGTCGATTAGAGGTGTGTGACAGTGAAAAAAAAAAAAAAACACGGGAAACTCTTTGGCATTAATTAAAACTATGTACACAATCGAACCACCCATTCTGAATTGAGATCTATTGTGTCCATTAGAAGTGAATCAGTCAATGAGATGTCCTTACATAAAAGAGATGTAAAACTAAACCACTGAGTGGATGCAGACAAAGTGGCACCTCACAGGTATAATGGTTTGCTTTTAATATCATAAACCATAAAAAGGAAACATTAAATCTGCTCTCAAGACACCTATAAAATCATCCTCCAGCATCATCAAATTTCTATGAGTATCCCCACAGTTTTACAGTGGCTTACTGAAAGTATTGCATGGTATAGCATTTCCCTAATGTTATGTATATTTACTGTGTGCAGTATTGGGATACAGCAGATCGAGCAGTGTGCTGGAGATCTGTGCAATGATCTCGTCAGACAGTGTAGCACCAAATCTCATTGATATACAGCTCACACATCCATAAATGTGACGCTCTCTCACAAGCCCAGGCGATGGGATTGTTGTCGGTTAGAATTACTGAGAGCACTGTGCATGCATTGTGCCCTGTAACCCCATTCACACTTTTGTACGCTCCAAACTGCAAACGCAGATTAGGCTGGGTTACGTATGAGGAGAAAATAGGATTTCACCTTGTCAGAGCACAGATACAAACTTTCTTAGCCATTTTCAGAGCATTATAATCATATTTCTCCTTTATGCAATAGGAGAGGGGCTCCACAAAGAGTTAAACATAAGCACCCGGGGCTGTAACAGAAATTTCCTATCTTCAGTCTTAAGTTATGATAGGAAGAGTCTAAGACAGGTGAGTTAGAGGTGTTAGTAACATCTGTAGAGAAAGTGAAAGATATTCTTTTTCAGGAGATTTACAACAACACTAACTTAGGGAGATAAAAGACAGAGAGTGGGCTAAGACAGCAGACAACTGCGCCGTATCTAGTATCCATTGTGTAAAAGCTATAAAATAGCTTTTTAGAACATGGATTAAAGAAGTTAGCTAACATGAGTGTTAGCTATGGTCATGTCTTAGCCATTTCTATTAGCTACTGTTGGCTAGTTAAGAATTTAGCAACTACTACAGGTGGAAAAGTGAAGATTAGGACAGTTTAATGGTTATCTTAAAGTTAGGACAGTTTGTTTAAATGCATAATATGCAACATTTTCCTAAAAAACAAGTGTATAGACTCAGAAACATAATCCCTTTAAGTCATTGCTTATGACCCACTGGAAGCATTTGAAATCAAAATCAGCATTTGATGTCCTGAGAATGAGACTCGACCATGAACTATTTTTCTGGTGCATTTACAAACAGCTTGGACAAATCCTACTGATTCTACCTTTAAGATTTTGGAAAGTTTAGATTCTTGTGTAGTACACATGTCCTATCTTAAGTTAGGATAGGAACATTGACTTCAGAACTGTTTATCTGTAATGGCTTTTTCCTAAACCACATCCTAACCCTAATTACCATGGTAACCAAACAGATAGGATCTGCTAGAGAGTTAGGGAGTTTCTGTAATACAGCCCCTGGAGCCTCTATATATTTATCATTTGATAACTAAGAAAACTGTTTGACAAACCATGTAATGCCACGTCTCACACCTGTAATCACACATTCATCAGTCAGAATCAAAAAACAAGTGTAGCATTCGAAACCTCAGCGTCTGTATCTTGTATATTCATAAACCTCAGTGTGTGTATCCTGTATTCATGAACTTGACACAAACCTTTCTCATTACATCTGAGCTCATCGAGAACATTACCTCCCCTCTCCGTCTCACTGCCTCACTCTCTTAATTCTCCACCACTTCCCTCTTTAGGATGCATATTAGATTAAAGATTTTATTGTCACACTCAATGCACTTAGAGCGTTGGCAAACTAAATCACAGGGAGACAGCATGTCATAGAAGAGACACCTTGGGTTGACTAAGTCATGACGAGCCAGCACAAATCGATGAGAGGGACTAATCGGATGTATCTGCTGGGACGGGCCCTGCCCTGAATCCAAATGATGGACACCAGATGGGGACTGATGTTGCCATTAGTACACCATCGGAGCAGTAGACAAAGTGATGTAAGGACAAGGGCTTCCTATTCAGTGAGGAATCAGGTTTTCAATAGGGACAGCCAAGGTCCTTCTATTCATAGAGGGAAAGCAGGAACCTACAGAGGTGGCAGCTCACCAGTGTTTGTGCGGGTGCAAAAGAAAAAGAGACCAGTTCTTTGTGTGCATTTGTGTGTGGACCACAATGTCCTCACAAGGACAGAAAGTTGAAGAAAATGTTGCCAATCTTTTAAGGTCTATGTGAGAATTTGGACCTTCAACAAAATTGATCAAAACTCTAATCTATGTTTGGACAAACATTAACAAATAAGTATAACTTTTAGCCATGCAGAAGTGAAGATTACAATAGTGATGTTAAAGGTTAAAGACCAGTTTGACATATGTTTATTCACATCCTTGCCAAGAGTTAGATGAAAAGTTTGATCAGTTGATTTGAAGCTATGGTCAGCAGCTGGTTAGCTTAGCTATCCTGGGTCTGTCCAAAGGTAACAAAATATATCTACCAGCCAGTTCCAGTTCTACAAGGGTGCAAAAGCATGCATTTCATCCTCAGTGAAATATTTTGCACGCTCAGTTGAAATTTGAATAATAAATGCCAAGCACACGGTGGTAGGTGACGCATCTGCAGTGTCCACAGCTGTCGAGGCACGCATCCATTTCGATTTATCAACATAGCATTGGTGCCATTCTCACTCAGGCAAGGAAAATTAACAACACGCTGTATTCACTTAAGGCTGTTAAGACTTTTTCCAGTTTTGTTGTAGCATTATCAGTTCATCAGGGACCTCACACGCACCAGTAACATTTACTATTATTTATTTGTATTGTAGATATCCATGCAGTCCTGCTAATTTCAGATGAACCCCCAGTCATTTTATTCTGGAACTGGGCCTGTTACCAGCACTTCTAAAACTAAATATTTGACATTTATATCTTCAAACAAAAACCAGAGTGTAAAAATTACACAGTGTGGTTTTGCAGGGGATTATCTGCCACACTATTTCTTGACTGGAAGTGCTGCAATGGGCAGGTGGATTTTGTTACCTTTGGACAGAGCCAGGCTAGCTTTCCAGTCTTTACGTGAAACTAACCAGCTGATGGCATATTTATTGTACAGACATGATAGGGGTATCTATCGGTCACCTCATTTAACTCTATGCTAGTGATGTTACGTTTTACAAACGTGATTCTTTTTGATGGCTTTTTGGTATGAACAAAGGGAACTGAGTTGTTATTTTTATCCCTGTCCGCCAATTTCATTGCCTGCTCTAAACCCACTACCCTTTATGTGAATAGTGACAACCAGCCACCCATTGCATTCAAAAGAAGACAACTTGATTTACATAACACGTCATGCAGAGGGTATATTCAAAGTAGTAACTGACAAAGCAGCAGGATACTGTGTCACCTTGTGTACAATGCAGATTATTGACACTAAGTCTCACAATAAAAGTAATATAGTGCTACTAAACCTAGTCCACACATGTGAAATGAAATAATTTTGGTGGGATTTGAATCTGATCCAAATCTTACCTATCATTATCCTACATTGATATGCAGATAAACCCAATCCTAACCTAACCCCTGTCCCTAAAAAAAAATTAAAATAAATAAATAAAGTCTTGGAGAGGAACAGACCTGTAATTCTCATCACTACTCTCTGCAAGAAAATGAATAAGTGTATTTCCCCCCAACTTGTATACACTTTCTTTGCTCTCAAGGTCCTCACAAATATAGAGAGGAAGATTGCATGTGAGTGTAATGTATGTGGGAGCCTATGTACATACACACCCCATATCTGTGTAGTTAAGATTAATCATGTATGTCTCGGAGAGAAGTTTGCTTTTAAAGTCTTGAGTCTTATCTCATATCACAAAGTAAATATTCCAGAAAGCAGTTTTACTTTCTTGGATGAATGAGGATGTCCACACAGGCCTGTTTCTCTGGGGCTTTGGGACATACCATCAGCAGATAAAAAATTAATAAGAACATTCTTCATTCTTCAGTGGGACGTTATCAGCCAATGCTAGTGTGAAAACAGCTGTTTTATGTCTGACCTACACCCAGTTTTTCAGCAGCCTTACAGTAAAGCTGTTTCCTTTTTTTTCCTCCTATTCCGTCCACAGTTAAATGAACGAAGGCTCACTCACACACAGAGACAAAAACCACAAACAGCCCCCTGGCCCAGTGATATAAACGTTTATTTGGCCTGCAACAAAGCGGTTTGTTTCTATGCTTGATGCATTATATTGTGTGATATTTTATCATGCCAGGCACTAATGACATCAGCTCCAGCTGTGTGCTGTGTGTGTCCCCAACTCCTCTGAGAAACAATATATATAATTCTGTGTGCGCTTAAAATGTAATGGCTATATTAGCTACAACGGTATTGAGCTACTTTTTCTTGGTGTTGTTTCAAACCAAACTCTTTCCATTCATTACCTGTAAGTGTATTACATCCAGTGGGCAAATACAGGGTTAATGATACAGAGTACAGTGCATGGTGGCATTTTATCCTTAGATCTAATTCAGAGAAGTCTAACTTATCCTCATTACAGGGACCTGTAGAGGAGCAAATGACAAATCACAGTATGCGATAATAAAGGTGACACTGTGAAAATCCCTTGGCTGGGATCCATCTCATCATTATGAGAGCATTATGAATGGATGTAATAAAAGTGAATTAAGACAGGACACCGCTGATATAGATATTATGAGCACATTGTCCCTTCCCTAATGTGAATGGTGCTTCAGCTGGCTTCTGCAATAAGGGCCCCAATTTGGAGAGGCTATCCTCAACTCTGAGTAATACTTACATACAATCATTACCAAAAAAGCTGGGAGGAGAGAGGGTGGGCAACTATCGGGGCCTCTTTTGTGCTTTCTCTGCTCTTTCATTATAGCAATGAATGTAAAAAAGCCTTTGATATCCCTGGCTGCAGTGTGCAACGCAGCAGTCATTCGGCTCTATGGGGCCTCGCATCTCTCTTTGAAGTCCCAGGAAGAAATTGATGTTCCACTGTCCCTTTATGACTCTTCTGTCGAAAGGAAATATAGAGTCATAGGCCCAGGACAAAGCTAATAGCCAGACTTGTTCAAAGCAAAAGGAGCAGAATAATAGTGCCGTGTGTCAGTTCAAGCCAAAGAACATTAATCTCTTATTAATACCAGTTGATTCTCTTTTCAAACTGTACTTTTTTCCGCTTCTGTCTTCTCCTTCTCGCGTTCATTCTCTGGAGTGTGTTGCTCTATGGAAAAAGCCACCATTGAAGAGCTCAGCCATACATCACTGATGAGGGTACAATAGCATTAGTGTATGCTTAGCCTGCTAATTCTCACCACCATTATGGAAAGTTTTCTAATCGGGCCATTTGTAATTCTGCACATAAAAGGATAAGCTGAGATCTGAGCTTGCAAGAGGGCTTATGACGCTGATCAAATTAAGATCATTTTCTCCCAACAGGAATACCTGATAATGAGAAATACAATTGCCATGGAGAGTATCGCTGACAGGCTATTGACAAAGAGATTTGCCCTGTGGTATTTGTTATGCACATTGCATATGCAAGAATATTTCCAGCTACAGGCCATCCATTTTCATATACAGCGCATTTTCTTTCCGGAGGTGTTATTATTACAAACATCAAACTTCTACCAAATAATGTCATTTTATGTGTATTTATTAGTGGATCTTGGCCCCATTGTGTCAGTCATACACATACACATTCCTGACTCTGTATGGATGTGAGTGTGTCATATCCCCCTGATGCCGCGTTAATCCTCCCTCTCCAGATATCACTCAGTCATTGAGATAGACCACTTCCTTCTCATGTTCCTAATTTGTATTTTTTAATGGAAGGAATGAAGGATACACAAGAGCTTGGAATAAACTTGCATCTGACTTCCTGCACACACTGGCAAGAAATACACACACAAGAATAAATATAGACAGTGCAGGCAGTGCAGTGCACGGGGGCACATGTTATCTTTGCAGCTGCCCATCTTGTCCGGGTCATGGTTTAATTTTTTTGGAAAATAGTCTGTAGCAGTCTGTAACAAAATTATATGCTTAGTGTACATATAAAAATGAACTATAAAAACTAAATTAAATGTAATTTAATTTCTTATTTCCTTGGTATTTTGTCATATAAAGATATGCAGTGATGATTGCTGGGTAGTATGTATGTTGATGTCCAATATTAAGTTGTGTGGACCCCAGGAAGAGTAGCTGATTCTCAACATCAGCTAATGGGGATCCTAGTAAGCTCCCAAATCCTAAACCCTGTTTCAGAGCCAGCCAGTTTAGGGCCAGCGGTCCATGTTTGGTCCCTGCTCCCTTTGTTTTGACCCACCAACAAGCTCATGCTTTTATTGTCCTTATTTTGACAGTACTGTTAAATCTTTGCTATGACTTTGAAATGTAAATCACTTGCTTTAATTATTTTTAACTTTATTTTGAATGTCCATAAAATGTAATGCATTCCAATTTAATTTAATTTGACATAATATCAGTATTTATATTTGGCCCCTGGCTCTTCATCCAGATTGATTTTTGGCCCTTCATAGGGAAGAATTTCTGCACATCTGCTCTTTTGCATCATGCAACGTGAGGGGTGAGACGATATACAGTCTCTCGTTTCAGTGCAAAATCTGTGAAATCCAATGCTTTTGTGGTAAAATATATGTTTAATTTTGTCTGTTTGAGAGTGTGTGTGCTTCATAAGTAGTAACTACTGTACACTAGGGCCCCTCATAATAGCCTGCACTGTGGACTGTGTAACTACCTTACGGCACTGCATACACATCACAAAGTCATCACATGCAGCACAGACTCATGTTGGTATGCTTGTGCACACCTAAACACGTGTGCAAGCAGAAGGGCTCACATTCTCACATGTATAATCATAGACACAGACAAGAAAATACAACCTCTGGAAATTATGGGGTGGAAACCTTCGGGATGTGTTTTTCCTCTGAGAAAATGTTTGGTGTAATCACATCTCATAGGAAAGTGAGAAACCACATTAATTGGTGTTGGCGCACTGTTTGGAATAATGAAGATACAGCATTATGAGCAAATATGACTCCATTCAGCTCAAACACATACACGCTTCTGTCTCTTGCTGTGACTTACAGCTTTCTCTTTTGGGAGCGTTGCCCATCACACCTGTGCTGTGATGTCATCAATTTTCTTCTTAGCTCTTTATGAAATATGATGTCATCATTCAGCACCCTGTCCAATGATAGGATCCAGGGAAATGTGAGGTCACTCCACTTTCCCCAAATGTAACATCAATCACAATGACTTCCAGAAAAACCAAAGTGCAATCCAAGGCAGGGCTGTGCTCAGAGTGGATCAGCACCTCCTAAACACATGGATCAGGAAAATAATGTCACTGCCATTTTGATTTAATCATAGTGCAGGCCCTATATTACTGCAGTGTGACAGTTTAATTACAATGATTAGTACTAGTGGAACATACGTACAGCATTTGTTGTCCTCAAGCGTCATGGCAGCAAAACTGAGCATCTCATAACTTCACTGAAAACATCTGTTCAAAATGTGAGACATTCAAGGTTGAGTCTACCAAGCCACAAAAACCACTGTCTCACTGTATTCTTCTTTTGTTTTTGTTTTTTTGTTTTTTGTTTTTTTCAGATAACCCACCCTAATTGTGTTTGTGATGTCTGCAGCATTGAAAAGTTTAATTCACTGAAAATACTTTTCGCTGCCTATGAAAAGTGTCAGTGAGGTCTGTGGATGAACCAGAGTATCAAGGACATTGTCTCTGCTGTTGAATTTTTTAAATGTAATTTTTTCAATGCGGTGATCACCACAAACACATTTGTATTCACCTCCACTGTACTATGCTGGCAGCAAGAACCTCAGTGGCATCTTAAAACCTGGGTAAATAAAACCAAAAGTATCTGCATGCACTACTGGAGGCAAGTGAGATTATATGGTTCTTGGTAATTTGTGTGAACCAAGCCTTTAAAGGGATATTTCGGATTGTTTAAAGGGTTTAAAGGTTGTAGGCGTAATACTTACAGTTGATGGAGGTCAGCACGCCCCCAGTTTGGAGAAACAGGAGTACAGGTGCAGAAAGCATTACATTTTACATGTCCCAACTGTTTTTTGACAGAATGTACCGCTTTGGACAGGGGCTACAGCAAAACATTTTAGCTACCTATAAAGGCTCATATAAAAAAACTCAATATCAGTTTAAGTGGACACTATATTTAGAAAATTTTCCCTGCTTTACCTTGCCTTCAGACAGTCTTTTCCAACGGAAAGCTGCCATTATATTACACAAATATCACTCTCTCACTCAACCAGACTCCAGGACACACTAGAGTTGCTGGGTTACCACTGCCTTGATCAGTTAGTTTGTTATTGTGTTAACCGTGTAAAAGAATGAAGTCATACAATAACACAAATTAAGTAGCTGATGAAGGCAGCAAAATTGTGCTTCTATAACGGTGGTTTTCCATCAGACAAGGCTGTCTGACTGCAAGGTAAAGAGGTAGAACTATTCAAAATATAGTCTACAGCTAAAAAGACATTTTCTTTTTAGGTGGGCCTTTATAGGTTGTTAAAATATGTTTTGCCACTGACCCTGTCCATAGCAGTACATTACTTAGCTTCCTACACCAGTACTCCCACTGCTTCTACAAACTGGGGGTCTGTGAACCTCCATCTACTGTAGGTAATAAACTGGCTGTGGATGACTCATATAGCCCCACTTTAAATAATCCAAACTATCCCTTCAAGCAGTACTTTTGATTGTGGGTTGTTTTTGAAACTATTTTGGATATCTTACAGTTTCATATTTTTGCACAAGAATCTCTCCCGACTCTCAGGGGATGAGTAAGACACATAAAACAACATTCGCATTATGAAACCCAGCCATCCCTGTGTGATAAGTATCAGTATTACACATCCACCCACCAGACCCTCACACCTGCTGGCCAGCAGGCTAGTAGAACACAGAGCCGCCCTCTGAACCGACATGTTTGACTAATACCAACTTGTCAGCACTATGTATCCCTGCAGCTCAGGATATTGGAGCAATTACCTTCATAGAGCACCCCCTAAGAGCGCAGGGGTCGTTGAAGCCCAATTCATCTGCAGGACCCAGTCAAACAGACCTAACAGCGCCAACGCTGACTTGTTAGGGAACAAGGAGCCTGTCATAATTAGCAGTGACATTTGCTGACAGAGAGGCCAAGCAGGCCTGGCCTCCACTGAGATGTTTTAGCATAGAGAAAGAGAGAGGGAGAGATCTATCAGATAGAGAGAGGTCTTTCACCCGCCTCTCAAATGGATTCTGTTGCCTAAGGGGCCATTGTGCCAATCAGCAACTTTCCAACCAGATCATTTGCATCATAAACAGTCTCTCATGATGCGCTTTGAATTAATTTGTTGTTCAGTTAAACAGTGGATTGAAAAAAAAAGTTTTGTAGCTAAAATGATTCAAAATCAGACATTCATGTTATAATTACAGGGTGGTAGACTTTTTTGCAAATGAAGCCCCCAAACATATAGCACCCTTCCAAAAGTTTTATTTTAAAAATAACTGTTGATTGTCTTTTTCATTTAACTCCTACACCACCATAAACAAAAAGAATATGTTTTGTTTTTTGCCCTTCTGACTCATTTAGTTAAAAGTGATGATTCAGGTGTCGCTGCAGCTGGCGACTCCGACGACAGTTATCAACAGCGCTGCCTGCTAATTATCCACCCCCAGGGGAGCAGGGATGATAATGCACCCTCTCTGTTTTGAATCTTTACCTTTCTCCCCTGCCTCATCAAACAGCACCATCTCCATGGGTGGACCAATGTGAGAGCAGCATGTGAGAGGAAGCTCAGTGGTGTGACTGATAATGCACTGATGAGTGTGTTGGTATTTTTTGCCTTGTGTTTCTCTGCATGGGACCCATGTTACACCGACAAAGACACCAGGGGGAGAGGAATGAAAATATTGCTAAAGGAAACAGGAGAAAGAGGAGAAAGTTAGACTTGTTTGTGTAGGGGTGTAGGGGGAGTGTTGTAACACCAGGTTAGTTATAACACTGTCAGTTTGAAGAGAACTGTGGTGATGTCATCAATATGGCACATTCCCTTTTCCTTTTTGAGCTCACAAGAAAAGTGGCATGTCTCTGTGAGCAACATTTGGAGCAACATATGCTGCTATCCAGATGACAAATGTTCTGTTCTTCGATTGAAAATAGGTCTCTGTTTTTATTTACACATCCCATCTTTTTTGGAAAGTACTGGTGCTCTACTTTACTATGATGCTTTGCATTCATGCTTCTTTCAAGCCTGCATGCTAAAACATTTAGCTATGTAATAGTTGCTCGGGATGGGGTGAGTTTCTAGTGTTACAATTCACCCCAGCAGTGGGGTAGGTTGTAACAATACAACTATTTGTATTTGACATTAACTCACGTGATCTGTGATTGTGTAGTAGATGTCCAATTGACGTTTATTTGTAGTAGACAAATACTGGTACCATGTATCAAACTTTGAGAGATCTAGCATGAACAACCATTGAGTTACTGATTCTCAAACAAAAAGTTACTACCCAAAGGTTACTACCACCCGGTCTTTCCTATCATTGCACTGCAAAATACTGCTTGCATATGAAGACTACATGCTTCCATAAAAAGACATCTGGTGTCCATCAGAAACTTTCTCGCAGGTCAGGGGCCACAGGATATTTAACATTTCCATCAAAGAATCCAGATGACAAGGTAATGTCTTGGACAGGGACAAGGGCTCATTAAATTACTTGTATTACTTGTGTCTCTTGTGATCCAGAAGAAGAATGACAGTAATCAATTTTAGGACCATGAAACATAACATTGTCACAGTCCAGATGATACATTTCCTTCTCACACCAGGTTTTCATGTAGTTTACAAGCTCATGCAGGACCAAATAGCGGACATTTTTGTGTCCCGCCGTGTTTGCCTCGAGGTAGAACTGCAACATACATTACGATAAATATATGTTGAGTGAAGGAGCCTCCCGTCACTCATGTATTCTCTGGCATCTGTCATATCTGAGTGGCAGTAAAACAAAACAGATCTCCCCCCATGTCATTCACTCTCACATCTTAAGGAAATGCAGGGATGAAAGGAGACAGATGAATCATTTTCAAAGAAAAATGAGCATGAGCGTGTCTTGATTTGCTCGCTGTCTGCCACCCATGAAGTATGTTCACTTCCTCACCTGTAGCGATATCTCACTGGCCTCTCCCTCGCTCTGTTTATGTCTCTCTGTCTCTCTCTTCCACTCATTTCCTTGCCCTAGGCGGGACATGGGACCACCTGCCACTGGTGAGGCAGGAACACAGGTAGCAATGACAGCTCTCCAATGGATTTGCACACAACTGCAGGCCTGGAGGCCCTGTGGTGAAGGGGAGAGGGAGAGAAAGGAGGTTAGAGAGAGACTGTTCGACTGCCTACCCCAGGAAACAAGCCAATTAATTATGCAAATCACACAATGACTTTTTTAACATTTGTGGGAGAACTACATGCTGTGTAGGAACTGGTTCTTTATAGCAACATATATGTTACAGTAATGGGGTCACTATTCACTTCAGTTCTATCACATATGCATGTACATCAACTGCTGCTGTTTTTCATTTAGTGTTGCTGACATGATGTATTTATATTAGAGGGAGTGTCCTCACCTCTAAAATTACTTTTATTAACATTTTACAAATAAGTGACCCATGCAGCCGTGCAGGTAATGCCTGTTTCCTCTGAGAAGCAGAGGTGAAGGGAAGAGGTCACCTAAGATTGTTGTTCTTATCCTGCATCATTTTATCCACAACAGTCTCTCCCTAACTTAAACCGTGCAGGGGTTTTTTGCTGTTTTTCCATGACAGCAGTTTATATTTCCACTGCAGTCTCACCTGTATTAGCCAGCCTGATGCTGCATTCCAAATTGCATGCTTTTTCTTTTTACTTTTAGCACATGCTGCAGCTGCTCTTACAGAATTTGTATTGTTGGTGCAGTATGCACACAAGTGGAACATACTACTTACGACACAACATTGTGCTTTGGATCACAGCATGAGCTGTCATCTGTCTCTGCTCTCTTGGTGGCTCAGTCCATGTGATGTATCTTCTGCTGCGATGATTGTGGGTCAGAGCAGCCAGAAAAGCATGCTGAAAAAAGCATACTGCATAATGTGACCTGATTCAGTAGGACGTCCTAGTCTTTCTGGCATACTACATTGGACACACTATATATTAGGACATACTAAATCTTTTTCTGGTATACTAATTAGTATGGTAGGGTATGGTAGTGGAATGTATCGTCCTCCCTCAAACAAAAGAGTCTTGCACTAATTTCAGTGCCTCACCACGTTTGGCTGTACTGAAGACCAGAGAGAGAAAAGTTTTGAAAAATGAAAAAAGTGTTCAGCTTTCAGTACTTTTGTAACTTGTGACCCATTTCCTGTGTTCTTTACTTCCCTTCTGATGATTCTTCAGGTATCAGCCTTCCTTTACTGTTTACTAATCACTTACACTATTAGAGCTGTGTTGAGTTCCTGCTAATGCAATTTTCTGCTGCTGCATCACATTAAAAGGTTTCCACTTTGAGGTTTTAATTGTCAGGCAGATTTTAGAAATGCGATGTGTTTGTCATGGCCAGAGCTCAACAGTAACAGTTTCTAGGTTGCCACTGGCAACTGTTTTGAGAAATTAACAACCAATTCATTGCTATCACTGGCAACCGCTTTTTATCATATAAAAATTAGGGACAACAAACAGCAAAAGCTCCAAATGAATACACTTTTAATATTTTCTGCATTAGTGATATTTAAATATTGCTGTTACAGTTGGAATTGGAACTAGACAATGACGCACGTGCGCTTGATGCATTTCATTGTGTGCACACAGGCATCTGAGACCACGCCAAATCAAATTAAGTTGTTTGACTGTGGGGTGAAAAGTTAAACTAATGCGTCAACATCACAAATGAATGTGCAAATTGATTCAACTGACAAAAAAAAACAAAAAAACAAATGAACCTGAACGATATACAAAAACGAAATTCATGAGGTCTTGGGAGGCAAAGTATTCAGCTGGGCAAAAATAAAATGCAAACCATGTACAACATACACCTTGAAAAATGACACATCAAGTTCACTAGCTCAAGATAATCATCTACAGAACCACTGTAATAAAGCTTTTGAACAGTCTTTTATATATCATTTTCATTATTAAGCTTACGTATAACTGCATAGCATCTTAATTACTCAAAATATAAGGTGACAAAAATGGCAAACAACAACAAAACATATTTTCAGTTTTGTGTAACCAAAAATTGATGCCTCTTGCCAGCCAAGCAACCACTTTTAAAAGTTAATGTTGGATCCTGACAGACTCAACAAGAAATGAACAAGGTTGGAGGTATTTGGTCAGCAGATTAATAAAAATATACATTTTTTCTTGCCATGCTGTCCTGTGAAAAACCATTTGTAGTGTGCCAGAATGATTTGAATGGTTGTAGTTGCTCACGGCTCAGTTTCCCCATCTCAATCACGAAACAGCATTTGTTGTACAACCTATGCCAAACAGTAACCAAGGAGAGCAGAAAAAACTCATGAATCATTTTTGTAACATACGCATTTTGACATCTTGGTGATACTGGTGCCAAATCAGAAAATACTCACATAGGTCATTAGGGAAGGCAAAGGCAAAGAGGCAAAGAGAAACAACCTGTTTTATAATTGAATTTGAAAGATTGTTTTATATATAAATAACTTTTTGAACTCTTTTTCAGGGAGTTACAAGGTTGCTGTCATGACACATTTTATTAAAACACATACATTTTCATTATTGCTTAGCACTAACCCCCAGCTCCAATATTACCACTATCTATTACAATCGGTTATTGGCGCTTTAACACATTGTCAGCTCTTCTCCTGCTATTCCCTGGTCCATGCAGACCGATTGCAGACTCACAAATCTGAGAGAGATTTATCGCCTGTTCCATTACAGACTTGACACAGGATATATTTCAGATAGGCTCTCTGTGCCTGTGAAACTATGGCAAATCAGACACGCCACATCTAATGTTGTTTTTCTGGTATTAAGTGGAATCAGCTGGGGATTTTCCTCCTGGTGCTTTGAGGATCCCACAATCCTTGTGCGACCGTTCAGTTCACAAGTGCTTACTATACAGGAATGTGTGTCTATGTGTGTGCTAGAGTGCATGTGGGTATTCTGTCTTTGAAGGTCTACCATGTAGGCATGGCAGCACTACCAAGATAAAGGGGATAAGAAAATGGAGAGAGACATGGAATGAGGCAATATATATGGAAGATATGGACAAAGCTTGATTCTGAGACAACAGATCCCCTTTGAAAGTCTCTGATCATAAATTAAACATATGCATCTTAATAACGCTGCATGGAAAAAAGAACACCACCCTGAATGAGATCTCCGGTGCTTTCTGCACTTGTGGTGAATCAGATGCCTGCCTCCTACAAGAACAGAATGCATGAATACCCCAACAAGGGCTGCATCCGCATGGCAGGGCTGCGGCTGAATAGGAGAGGACAGATTGAGGAGAGTTTGACGGTGATGGGGGGAGTGGAGGGCAGAGAGGTCATTGTTTTGGCAGGTCAACAAATAATGGCAAAAGGTTAGACAATGAGGGAGGGTCATTAAAGGGAAGAAACAGTAAGTCATGGGGAAGGATGTGATCTAAGTTCTTAAAAATGTCATTAAATTCAGATGTTTTTTATAAACTTATTTCACAGCGCTACCATGTTTGTTCCTTGGGTTACTGAGGTTTATTGTGGTTTCTACAACCACAGGAAATAAATGAACAATTTTGGTTTACATAAACTCCCTACCTTTTACAACAAAGCCAAAAAAGTTGGGATGCTGTGTAAAACAAATGAAAAAAATATACAGTACAATGACTTGCAAATCATTTTCGACCTAACTGAATACAGTACAATAACAAGATATTTAATTTTCAAACTGATAAATCTTATTGGGTTTTTTCTTTTTTTTTTTGGAAACACATGCCAAATATCAGGTTGATGTCAGCAACACATTCCAAAAAAGTTAGGACACTGACAACAAAAGATTGGGAAAAGTGTGGAATGCTCAAAAACCACCTGTTGGAAATATTCCACAGGTTAATTGGTAACAGATATCACATATCATATAACAGTATCTTGATTGGAAAGGTTCAGCTTTCAGGGAATTTACAGATCTAATCATCTACAATCCATAATATCATTAAAAGACTAACAGAATTCGGAGAAATCTCTGCACCCATGGGCCAAAGCAGAAAACCAATATTAATTGCCTGCGACCTTTGATCCCTCAGACAGTGCTGCATTAAAACTTGTCATAAATGTAAAAGGATAGTACATGGGCTTGGGAACACTTTGGAAAACCTTCGTCAGTAAACACAGTTTGTTGCTGCATCTACAAATGCAAATTAAGACTCTACCATGCAAAGCAAAAGCTATATATCAACATCATGCTGTCAACTTCTCTGGGCCCCAGCCTCATCTGAGATGGACTTGATGCAAAGTGGAAAAGTGTGCTGTGGCCTGACAGGCCCACATTTCAAATTATTTTTGGAATTCATGAATGCTGTGTCCTCCATGGTTACAGAGGAAAAGAAACATCCAGACTGTCACCAGCTCAAAGTTCAAAAGCCAGCATCTGTGATTGTATGGGGGTGTGTTAGTGACCAAAGCATCATGGGTAACTGTGGCCTGTGAAGGTGCCACTGATGCTGAAAGATATGTACAGATCATGGAGCAACATATGCTGCCATCCAGACAACGGCTTTTTCAGAGATACCGCCGCTTATTTCAGCGAAACAATGGCAAGACACATTCTGCATGTGCTACAACAGCATGGCTTCATACTAAAAGAGTTCAGGTACCAGACTGACCTGCCTGCAGTCCAGATCTGTCTCCCGTTGAAAATGTGAGGTGCATTATGAAGCACATAATACAACAACAGAGACCCTGGACTGTTGAGCACCTGCAGTCATATATCAGACAAGAATGAGAAAGAATTTCGCTTTCAAAACTTTCAATATCAGTTCCCAAATGGTTATGGGTATTGTTAAAAGAAAATGTGATGCATCACAATAGAAAACATTCCCCAACATTAAATATCTTGTCTTTGTACTGTATTTAATTAGATGTAGGTCAAAAAGAATTTGCAAATCATTGGATTCTGTTTTTAAGTATGTTTTACACCACATCCCAACTTTTTTGGAACCAGGTTTGTATAAAATACATGCAAAAATGTGGGTTAAAGGGTACAGTCAAGTGCTCTTCCTTATTTTTACTGATTTTCTGCCGTTGCGAGCATGCAATCCTATGTGGCAGATGCAATGCTGTTGTTGTTTGTTCTCTTCTTGTCTACCTACATCGGCGTCTGTGCACCTGTTGGGGTATGTGTGCATGTCAGAGGAATATATTGTTTGTGTGCACACACAGTGCAGCTAGTGCAGAAGCTGCAGGAGCAGACAGATCGGAGCTCTCTGCACAGTGGTGCCAGAGGCAAACCATTAATTAAGCAAAGAGATAGAAATTGACCCAGCTGGTGGTACAACTTATACACATGAAATCCTCAGAGCACACACCCACATACAATCTGCACGTACACACGCATACACATGTATTTACATCCACCCCCCCCCCCCCCCCCCCCCCCATGAAATACACACATGTAGACATGAGCAAACAAGAAATGCATTCACACACACTCTTCTGCACAGACAAAATCTACTCTGATGAGAGTCTGTCTTCAGGCAAGAAACAATTAGTCAGTGAGCAAGAAAACACTTTCGCTTAACGATTTTCCCTTCATTGTCTGACTGTGTCTGTTTTTGTGCGTGTGAATGGTTTAGCCGCATGTAGACGACTTTTATAACAGCTCCAGCCCCCCTCTGTTTCGCAATCAAACCTGCTGTTAAAATATATGTGCGCATAGGCAGGCCTGCATGTATGGAGCTAACGATTGGTTGTGAAAAGAGAGGAGACTTTTATGGCTTGGCTATGGGGCTCCCAGGGAGCCACTGGGGCTTTGGTTTATCTCTGACTTTACATCTTTGTCCCATTCATCATGTCAAAGACTGATAGTGAAAAGCTTTGCTCACGTACACATAGGGTGCTCCACCACATTTTCTACATCTCCCCACCTTCACCTACCGCTCTCTCTCTCTCTCTCCTACACACACACACACACACACACACACACACACATACACACACACACACAATCACACACATGTACACACAGAGTCATACTGAGGAAAAGAAGTTAAATCAGGTTGTTTAGATTGGCTGTCTCAGAGTAAATCCTCAGTGCTGGACCCTATGGAGTGAGGTCATGGAAGAGCAGTCAATATGGATTAAGGCAAATTGCTGGGTTGTCTATGAGAGGAGAGGAGAGGAGAGGAGAGGAGAGGAGAGGAGAGGAGAGGAGAGGAGAGGAGAGGAGAGGAGAGGAGAGGAGAGGAGAGGAACATCAATGGGAGAGTCCTGCAGGATAAAACCTCCCGCTAACACTTTATAACTAATTAATAATTAATAAATGGTAAATTGATAGTTAATCAGACTTTTGGTTATGTTATGTTAATAATATTTATAGTATATATAATATATTCATATATGTTTTGTAAACCATTTATGAAGCATTTGTTAAATTTTATAAGCATCAGTTGCAGCTATGACACTGTAAGTACCATTCCAGCATCAGTTTTTCACATACAGGAATCCACAGTCAAATTACCGGTAAATAATATTCAGTGTCTGGGTAGACCTTCAAAATACAGTCACAAAAGTTACTTGAGTAGGTTTAGGATAATATACTAATGTAAGGTCATGTGCATGTGTATTACAGTCGGTAGTCACAACTTCATAATAGCCATCCAAATAATGTTTATGGATGGTTTACAAACTAATTATAAACCATTAAGAAAGTGTTACAAATATTTGATCCATCTCTCTATGTTATGATATTTAAAGGTTTGTTTAGTATTTGTTGATGATTTCCAAAGAATTTGCAGAGTATATAAAATGTTAATGTGTGCAACAATAAACTGTTAATCTAGTAATTAAATCAGAATGTAACTGTGATTGCCTTTTATCAGCTATGTTACAATATATAAATTATAAACCAATTATTTTATATGACACAAACAAATTATAGAATTACATAAAGTACTGCATTCTTAATAATATTACTAAACAAAGTGTGCATCTACTCATGGATGAGCAGTTAAATTAATGTTTAAGAGATATGAGGATTATCTTGAGTCATGATTTCTGGAAAGAGACATTGCTACTGAGTTTTCCAATTTTTTTTTGGCACTTTGAGCTGAACAAGCCAAGTGTTAGCTGGAACTAGATGTTCCATTATATTCAATAGATTGCAGACATCTTGACAGCCAATATCTCCACAACTCTGCAACCCATACCAAAACAATATAGATGGATACATAGCACGGATAATAGCACGGATAAGACGGTGAACTGTCCCTTTAAAGTGGACATGAAGCCAAACACACATCCACACTAATACAATAAATAACAGCAGCAGAGGCATACACATATTAATACACACTCTGACACTTATTTAATACACAAAACCTGCACATATAATAGTAAAACAAGCCTTGATGTACTGACTTAATCACACTTAACCCTTTACCCTAACACCTGCACACCCTCATGCACAGTGCACACACCTGCACCCACACAGACACTACAAACAAGCCTACACACACATGCATAATTAAAACAATGTGCACACTATAAACAAGTCTCCACATAGTCACTAGCTCTCTCTGACACACACAGAGACAGACAGAAACACACACATTTTCCCTCTGTTTCTTATTATCTGGGCATCATGAGATATTTTGCGAGTGACATTTCCAAAGATCTGTCACTCTTAACTCTTTCAACTGCCCCTCTGGTATGTGGAGCATTATATAAAAAAAAAAAATTGGTGCCCCTGCTGTCTTTCCTTCACACATTCACAAAGCTCCATAATGGTAATTACTCTTCACATCATGATTAGAACATATGCAGCCAGTGAATGGCCAACAGATGTGGCCTGATAATCCTGTGATTTGGGGATGAAGATAATTCTAACCTAGCCTTGAATACACAATCACCCTGCTTTTGAGAATTTCTGCAGCTCTATTTTCACTGTCCCGTTGTGGCATTTGCAGGAATGATGTATGGATTCGGTTACTTCTTTCATGGAGAGAAAATGCACCCAAGAGTTTATTTGTGCTTTCGCTTAAGGGATTCAGGTAGTCTGATATCACTTATACTTTTAAAATATGATTCGGATACAATTGTCTCACACAAACATCACTGCAGTTTCAGGAGAAAATGAAATCTGTCTGACCTTATCTTGTCCACATCTGTCTGCTCATTTTGCCCATTTATTCAAGTATCTTGGAGTGCTGATCCAGCTTGTTTGTCTTGGCCAGTGCTGCCATGTACAGTTATTTCCTTATGTTTCCTGTTATTGTTGCAGTTTTCCCATCTCTCTTACCCAGATTTAACCCACAGAACATTCAAAATGCATTTTACACACAGGCCTGGAAAATCAGAAGTTTACCCAGTGTGACCCACATGTTTTCCACATTTTGTCAATGACAAGAAATATATGAGACATTGCCAGACTGAAAGCTAGACGGAGAGATAAGTGGTCAAGTAAATGGAAATATCAACAACTAGAGAGATGACCCCTTCACATACGAAAAGAGATATGTCCGTTTCAGGAATGTCCATTTACTTCATGTTGTCACGGATGCTAAGCAATACATCCACTAGAGGGCGCCACTCAGAGTCAAACTTTACTCCCAAAACGGAGAAGAAAAATCAAAAATTTCTGTCAAGGAGGAGGAGGAGGCAGTAATAGTGTAACTCTTGAGAAAGTGGCAAAAGCTGTGGTAACGTTGGGACAGCAGTGGTCTGTGCCGCTATTAAATACATTGCAACATGTGGACGAATTTTTTTTTTCCAACAACAGATGATGAACATCATAACGCCAATACTTTCAAATTTTAAAAACCTCTTTGTCCTGTGGTTGTGTCTCACTTGAACTATCGATTACACCGTTTCATCCGTATCCGTAAGCTTTCAGAAAACATGCAGAAATACAGACTAAATAAACATAGAATATGCACAGAAGACTCTGTCTGTATCCATATGCAAATGTGACATTTAGCATAAATGGGTCTTTAGAATGAGCCGTTTATATCTACACAGGGCATGGATCCTCCTCCACAGGGACTTCCATATTGCACTGACATGTTTTTACAGTAGCTCAGAGTGGACAATCCAAACACTGAGCCTCCTGCAGGTCATGTGCAGTTAGTCTGGTGTTATCCAGAGTTTTTTGAGTCTGAAAAATAAATTGAATCTCAGAATTTCATCAATATGATCCTGTCTGACTGCATTTCAAATTAGAATGCAATTCTAAATTTACACATAAACCTGATCAGTATTAATTAAATTGTCTTTGTCCTACTATCAGGCGTACTGGTCATATCGTCACACGTAGGTTCATGCAAGTCACTGGCCAGGGGAATTTCCTCCATTGCAATGGCTGACAGTGCAACACCAACTATTATGGCATGTATTCTGTCCTGTATCTCTGTGACAGAGACTTCCCCTTCACCCCGTCCTCCTTTAGCAGTTTTTCATTGCCTTGCTTTAGTGACTTTTTTAAAGCCATTTTCAAACCATTTTGTCTTTATTTCACTGACAGTAATTCCCTCAGGTAGCATAGCATTAACTCACATTACTGAACTTATGTTCCTTAGCTTTAGTAGTATAGATATGGCCTTTTGTGTTTGGGCAAGTTTTGAGGCCACCAAAGGTTCTCCTCTCCTATGCTTGTTAGGGGAGGATGACATGAGGCGTTTGCAGTCTGCAAGCTAGATGCCATTAATTTCGACGCAGTGGACTTTTAACTACATGAGAGGATGAATTACATGTCTTTCTTTACAAAAGTTACTCACAGGTTGTCTAGCGCAGACGGGTAGGTTGCCCCCCTCAGACAGAAGACGGATCAAATTACTCTAACTGAATCCTAACCTTGACAATTAAAGGATCACATGCTAAACTGGTCCTCTATCAGCATGTGACTGACATCGTGCCACAATCCTCAGGAAGGGCCTTGGGCTCCATGGAGTAATATCCATTACCCATCAAGCACCATGGCAGCCCTGGGCTGCCCATCACAAATGAAACCATCTGCCTCTTCCATCTGCACTCATTTTGTTCATTATTCTTGAGCCAAAAACAATCCTTCCTTCTATCTTCGCCCTCATGCTCCACAACTCTTTACACACCATCTTTTGCAGTTACTCTCAACGCTTCCTTAGACAGGTTTGCATATTTATACACGATCATTTTGTCCTTGTGTCTTATTATGTTGTCAAAGCGCTTAAATTCTACCACCTTTTCCACATTCTGGTATTTGTGTGTGGTCATTCATAAAACAAATTCCCTCTGCCGGGCCCTGCTGTACGTTATGTGTGACTGAGAGTGTGCGTGTGTGGCTTAACGTCTTGTGTCTTTCAACATCTTAATAAAGATTGAGATTGCATCGCATCCCAACTTATTAATCAGCCTTCCCGGGTACATCACTCAGCACGTCTGCATGTGAACGTGTGTGTCTCCATATATTAAACTTCATAAAGCACAGTCTCTTATCTGATTAAGTGATTAACATCTGTTTAAGCACTAAGTAGCCTTAGGTGGTTCACATTCATTAATATGGGCATGTTGAGAATACTACGCTGTGTTTGCCTTGCCTCCAATCATCCAACCAGTTCTTTAATATTAATTATTTATTTAGCATGGTTTTATCAAAGTCCAACAATTACAAATTATATAAAGCCACACATCAGTCAGACCTCACTTAAAACATCAGTCTTGACACCTCACCAGTGTTTTGGTTTTAAATCTCTTTAATTCATCAGTAGTCAGGATGTGGCGAGAGCGGCCCAGAGTAACCACCAATGTCTACATGCTTGATTAGTTGCATGTTTCTGATGTCCACACACCAGTAGTGTTTGTGGTGGCAGCTTGATTTAGATCTACTAACACATCTCCCGCCCGACACGCTCAAGATTAATCTCTTAAGTCTCATTAGATTAACTGAGATGGAAATATATTTTTCTCAGTTCCAGTTAGGCTGAAGTGGAGGTGGAGGCACGTGGACATGTTGATGATATACTTGAACATCTGGCAGAGGGGTGGAGCAGTCATATATTCTTATTAATCAGTTGGCAGGTAACATGATAGAAGATAATAGCAGATTGGACTTCATGAGAATGTTGGAGGAATTTCAGGTTTCTGGCTGTAGATTTTCATGGACATATTGTCAAGATATTGAATGAATCATATGGGGAAGCTGGATGAGTACTGACCCTTCTTGATATCTATGAGGGGATTTTCCTTTGGAGTAAATCATGAAAGAAACTCAGGCCTTCCCTTGTCCTTCTCTACACCCTTATATCTTTCTCTGTCTCCTTCCTTTCTTCCCCAACTCCTCATATCCTTCTCTACCTCCTCCTTTCCTTACCTACAGTTTCCTTTCTTTTCATAGCTCCATTCATTCCTTTCTTCCTCATTCCTTTCTCTATCCCATCGTTTTAATCAAGGTAATTTGTTGCCATTGTACAACAAAGGGTTGCACAGCAAAAAGAAAGTTTTAGTCCTTTCACGCTACACATATATTACTACTACTACTACTACAACTACTTCTACTACTACTACTACTACTACTACTACTACTACTAATAATAATAATAATAATAATAATAATAATAATAATAATAACTTCATTCATGTTGCACCTTCAAAAACAGTACATAGCAGAGTCTACAAAGTGTTTTGACAGAGAGACTAAGAATAGGATACTCAGGAGGCAATATAACAACAGAAGGCCAAAGAAAAGCAAGATAAAGTTAAACTAAAATGTAGATAAAATTAAAACACAAAATTAAAGACTCTAAAAACATAGTAAAAATAAGACAGAATGATAAAAGAGATAATGAAAAAAATATGTTAATATAAATAGACAGAAATAAAGGGGGAAACTAAAGAGACATCACATAATGTCAATTTAAATAAATCTAAAATTAATAAAAAAATAAAAAAATAAAAATCTAATCGAATAAAACAAAAACAACATATACAGTTACTTATACACATATACGTGCCTGGGAAATAATTCTGTAGTGCTTTTATTTAAAAAATTCATTCCAAATTAAAGTTTCTGTCATGATCTACAGTAAAACATAATTTTGGATCATACTTGGACCAAATTTTGGAAATGACTGTATGAAGGGTGGAAAAACAGGAGCAGTATAAATTATCAGGGTGTGTGTCTTCTGTGTGCGAATGTGTGTGTTTAGAGGAAAAGTTTGGGGATATACGGTTGGAGAGGAGCTGGAGAGTGTGAGATGCAGGAGTTTTATAGCCTCAGGCATTGACTGGGGGAGTATTTTATTAAAGTTAACGAGAGAGGGCCGCGCCCCTTCCACTGCCCATGCCCAAGCTTAAGTGCTTGTTACCCGTTACACTGCAGATGTGTAAATCTCCATGTCTCTCTTCTCTCCCTCGGACACACTCAAAAGTGCAAACAGGGCAGTGGATTGTCCAATAAAATGTCCGTTCTGGTGTGTTCTGGGATCCACAGAGCGTGTGTGTCTTCTGTTATGTTTATGACAGCAGCATGTTCAGCCTTAAACACCTCAGACTTCACATTCACACGCACACGCACACCAAATTGCTGCGATCGACTCCTGTGACCTCTTTCTGTCAAACCCGACATGTGTAAGAGTTGCCATCCAATTTGCGAGCGTGCGAGGAGACGAAATAAAGAAAAGGGAGTTAAAGGGCAAAGATTGTGCACACTGGTTGTAAAAATGACCCTATATATGTCAAAGTGAGATGTGCTTTCAGCCTCCTTATCTGGGTTTACAACTTGTCAAAGTTGTCTGTGCCTCTGTGTGGTATAAGAGGGAAGAGGAAGATAGTGTGAGACTGTAAGAGAGGGAGCGAGATGAGAAATCAATAAGGCAGAAAATGAGACCATAAAAAATGATAAGGGACAAAGAGTAATGTGTCTCTTGCCATTGATGCATATCGCTTTTTCAAACTAATGCCAGCATATTAACTTGTTGATGAATAATGACAGTCGCCAATAGGACTTGAGGAGATGTTTGATGTACGACAATTGCGGCAATTCAGCCGACAGTATATCCAAATTTTACACTGAAGAAACTGTAGCCACAAAAGCAAGAGCAGCTATAATTTACCACTATACTGTAAAAAAAAAAAAAAAAAGAATTTGTTAGATTCTAGGCTGAATGGCGTAAAATATTAAGCTGACTGAGTTTGAAAGACACATTGCAAATAAACTTGATATAATTCAGTTGTACATGAGAAATCATGTCCAGTAAACTTAAGGTATGGAGTTCAACCAACAACATTATTCATTTCCTTACAATATATCAGTTTGAAATACAAGTTCTTCACCTTCTGTTTCACAGAAAGTACTTCCAGCTGCAGCTGCTCCTGTCGGAGCTACACTGTTCTAGCATAGATGCAAAAACAATATGTGAAACTGCTCCTGATGAATTTATTAAACTTTAAGTTTAAAGGGGTAGAGACTGAATTCAATACTAATCTTCATCACTACAAACAAATATATATGATTTAAAAAAATGTACTGTGTCTCTGATGCACTTTGAGGTAAGTCATGGTTGCTTGTTTTCACAATAATGAAAATCCTGTGAAACATGATCGCAGTAAAAATGACTCACTTGAATAAATGTTGAGCCCAAATCAAATTTTTAAGGTTTTACCCACTAATAATGTTTTGTTAAGATAATGTATGTTTCTTGAATCTTATGAGTTTTAGAAACCTCCAAGAATTTGTATTTCAAAAATTGTTGAGTAAACTCATTGAAATGAATGTGAATAACGGTTAATAGTTTAATATTTTCAATTGCAACCATTTCATTTTCAAGCACCCAAAATAATGAAAAATCAGTTTCACAGCTCACTGGAAACAATGTTTGAAATACAATTTTTTGTGGGGCTCAAGGATTCAAGTTTAGCTCACGAGGGAAAGTAAGTTCTCTGTATGTCTATTGAAGTAATGTGCTTCATTTTTCATTTTCATTTTTTTTTTCATTATTGTGCCATACATGACTTATCTTAAAATATATTAGAGACACACAACAACAGGTTTTCATCATATATTTCTTCAAACTACAAAAAGTGAAGGGTCTCAGCAATGCATGCTGGGAAGTCTGCCAATATGTCAATCATGCTTCTTTAGAAACTTAATTTCATGAGTTGTTTGAATTCAGTACAGTACATTCATCCAACTCATCATTTCAAGTTTCAAAAGATTTCAAGTTAGAGGAACTCACGTTCTGAAGAGCTGTTTAAATAAATAGAAACTTTAAGTTTAATTAACTTAAACAAATAAAACTTGCATTTTACGTTAAGTTAATGAAAGAATATTAGTTGCTTCCACTAAATTCCTGCATGATTATTTTTTACAGTGTAGTTCTGAGATTTTCAGTTGCGGTGGTTAAGCCAGCACATCAGTTTCAATGCATTATATATATTGTGTTAATATTCTCTGAGTCATAACAACAGCACTG
This sequence comes from Lutjanus erythropterus, assembly GCF_056507025.1. Lineage (NCBI taxonomy): Eukaryota > Metazoa > Chordata > Actinopteri > Lutjaniformes > Lutjanidae > Lutjanus > Lutjanus erythropterus. The sequence goes on along the minus strand of NC_139326.1, from coordinate 21,915,805 downwards.
CTGCTGCAGCAGTTTGGTGTTTTCAGGTGATTTTATTGCCACTTTAAGGGCTGGTAATTAAACACGGAACAGAAGGATTTAGTTAAACTAGTTAAACTTTTTTATGAACAGAGTACAGTGGTGCAAGCAATAAAAACAAAACTGTGTTGCATTAACTGCAATCATGACAGCCCCTTAGCCCCTCCTGGAAACTTTACTCATGTGAGGCATAAAAGATCAGCTCAGACTTTGGAGGTTTAGACTAGTGCTGAGATTCAGAAAATGAAAATCTATAAAATAATAAAACTTAAAAAAAAAAAAAGAAAACTGTGGTCTTGCAGAAATACAATGCAACTCATATACAAAACCACAAGAAGAAAATAGAGGAAAATAACCTGAAGTGGCCGATGGTTTCAAATTTAGAAGAGAGAGAGAAAAAGATGGACTTCTGTTATTGATTCAGGTGAAAAAACACGTTGTCCACTGTCTGGATTGACAATCTGTTGGTGCTATGGTCTTCTATGATGAGAAGTTCATGGCCCACATTTTTTCTACTGTTGCAGTGTCTCAAAAGTTTGTCACAGAGTTTTTTAGTTGTTTTTGTTGTTGGTTTGTATGTGTGTATGTGTAATTCTTTGCATCTGGTATTGACTGAATTTGCAGCAGCTATTCAGGAAAAAAAAAAAAGAAAAACTTTTTGGGGACCTACAAAGTCATGACAAGACAACTCTGGGGAAAATAAAGTCCTAAAGGCAACATTTCTGAAAAAGAAGCTGGATTTTAAAGATCTGAACAAACAACAACAAAAAAAAGAAAATGGATTTCTTTAAATAATTGCTTTTGGGCATTTTGTGTTTTTTATTGCAATAGCGCAGTTTCACAATCCCATACCCCTTCAGATGTTCAATGTAGGAGGTCAGCTATGTTCCTCCTCACCCCACCCACTCACACTCATACAACTTTTTTATGCTTGTAAGCCCCATCCACATATACATATAAAGTCTATATATAAAATGCACTTGAAACTGTGAAATACTCAACACAGGTTAATGAGACAGATATGCTTGAGATGACACAAATAACTCTCAAATTTGACTACTCAGAGCATTGGTGATATTTCTTACAATTCAACCATTTTTTAGTGAAAATTTGTGGGGCTTGTTGAATATACATGTATTAATGTATCGCTCAACATGTGATTTTAAGGTGCGCGTGAGCTGAGCCAGGGGAACACTGCTGTGCCTCAGCACATCAGTTCAGAAGCATTGATTTACACTCTGTCTGTCTGCTGGGAATGATCCAGAGTGGAGCAACATCAAGCATGGTATGAACTGAAAAATACTAAAGAGGGCAGAGTACTGGCATGGTGACGCCTGCATGCCTGCAAAGTAAACAAACTTTTACTTTTTTAAACCAGCTTGTTGTGTGGAAATGTTTTTGACCATTTTGGCCAGTATTTCTTCTGCAATCAGCCATCTGTTCCTCATCCCTAAACATGTACGGATGCTCTGCAGTCTAGGAACTGGCACAGACTCGTCTTCAGAGGAGACCTCTTCTCACCTTTTCAGGCAGTATTCATACACTCCTGCTGCGACTGCTTGCACGCTCAATAGGAGCTCTCTTTCACAGTTTTGTTTGTTTGACTGTTAATCACTGTTTCTGTGTGTTGCATGCATGCATACATATGCATGTGTCTTGGGTGTTGTTGCCAAATGGCCACATATGAGAGATATGAGGAGAAAAACTAAAGCAGAAAAAGATATGAAGGGAAAAAAAACAACAAGAGACAGTGGGAGGCAGAACGGGGTCAGATGGAAAAGAAGTCTTGTGTTTAGTGAGAAACTTACTAGACAGAGGGAAGGAAAGAGGTCACACATTTTAGCTCTCTGCCCTCTGCTTCCCCCGTAACTTTGAGAAAGAAAAAGAGCACAAATAGAGGAACAAAGAGGAGATGGAATGAAAAACAAGAATGAGAGCCCCTGGAAGAACATGATGGAAAAAAGGAGGCGATGAGGAAAGTTGAAAGGACCATGGTGAAATAAAAAAAAAAAAAACAGATTGTGGAATACATTATAAGAGAGTGTGTTAGGTTTTTGCAGTCAGATAAGATCAGATATGTGCATGCACTTGTACAAATAAGGGTTTATCAAGAAGGGCTGAGGTTTTTCCCAGCACTACTTGGTTCACAGGAACCTTTTTTGAAGAAAGGGTTCTTCAAGGGTAAGACTAAGGGTTCCATTATGAACCCCTTTCATACAAAGAACCCTTTTTTGAGGAAAGAGTTCCCCAAGTGCTGTTGAAAACATATCCGTTAAAAGATTTATTTACCCTTGTTTCAAATGGTATTTTTAAATGTAGATGTAGCTGGAATCTCCCAAAGTCAGGGGTCTTCAATGTTTCTGCCTGATAGAATGACAGAGTAGGGACCCCAGCAGCATGGCTAATGCTAGCCTCACCCTCTGCACTTTCACTGCTGGTTTGGTGGATGGTATGTCACTGACTCTTTTTTAGGAAAATACAAAACGATCCATTTTGTACATGTCTGTACACTCGGCATAACACAACTGATTGGCCAATATGTTTTTGATAACACACAGCTAATTACACTGTGATTATATATAGGTGCTGCGCAGCGATTTAGTAGGTTAGCTAGCTCACGTGATTACACAAGGATTCATAGGTGGCCTTTTGTCAATGCTGTGTAAATTAAATGTTTTTTACAAATATGATTTGTCTTTGCTGTGTTGCATTTGTATTTTCAGACATGTTTTTTAAGAGAAAAAAGATTTAAAAAAAATATCCAACAATAATTTGGAGGACCCCCTGTAGTAACTCTGAGGACCCCCTAGGCACGTCTTAATCGATAGTTGATCTTTTTTTTTTTCATCATCTGGAGCATATTTTCTGCCTCATCTGTTGAATATAATACAATTCTTCCCTCAGAACAGCATTACAGTCAAAACCCCATAAAAAACAAATTTTGGATGGGTTCTAGATGACACCATTGGAATATAAAAAGGTTTGCAGTAGAACCCCCTGGGTGGGTTCTATATGAAAAGTAATGTAAAAACAAAGACACACATCCCTGAGCCCAGTGGGTTGGCTGTTGGATCACAAAATATCAAACAAAAAAGGAAAGGGGTTCTCACTAAAATCCCCTGGGTGGGTTCTATATGAAACCTTTGGAATACAAACAGTTTGTTGGTGGAACATCCTGGGTGAGTTCTACATGAAACCATTGGAATGTAGAAGGATTCTCTGTAGAACCCCGTGGGTGATTTATAGAAAGAAATAAACAACTTTGGAATATTTGGAATATAAAAGGGTTTTCAGTAAAACCTCCTGGGTGGTTTCTAAATGGAGTGGGTGGGTTCTAGATTACATATCTGGGATATAAAATGATTCTTGGGTTCTGAATGAAACCTTTCGGATATAAGAGGGTTCTCTGTAGAACCTTCCACAGTGGGAACTCTTCACAGACGGTTCTAATTAGCACCTTTGTTTCTCAGAGCGTATAGGAGACGGGTGAAGAGAAATGATTAAGAAATGGAAAGAAAAGAAAAGAAGAATAAGACGGATGGGAAGTGCAGAAGTCAGTAGGGTGGAGTATAAATACAGCAGGGATTATAAAGTCACCCTGTTCTGCTTTCTGCTCCCCATCTCTCGTGACAGAACACAGAAAGAGGCTTACTACTGAGTTATGCATTGAAAACAGGGTGTGTATGTGTATATATATATGTGTATGTGTGTGCGTGTGTGTGTGAGTGTGTGTGCCCATGGCCATTAATAACATCTTTAAGGGATCCCGTCAGGCCTCGCCTTGTCCTCTGTGCCCTGTCCCAGCCAGGCTGCATACCACTGATCTCATAGGTTCCCAGTCTGTTTATCCACCCAAGCAGAAAGATAACAAATGGACATTAATGCCATCTTTTTTCCCTCTGTTTCACACACACACACACCACACAAACCTGAGAGCGCACACACACTCACATTGGCCTACTCCACTGTAGCTCAGTGGGTAATAGCAGCCTGGCCAGCATCCAAAATTTGATTTCACTTATCAAAATAAATGATAAAACACCATAACAGTCGATAACAAGCTATTGAGATGCTATTTCATATCAGCAAGTTGGTGGCTGTCTAAAATGTCTGGATGAATGACTCGCCGTCAGACCTTTTAAACACTCACGGGCCCTACTGAACGACGTCGTAACAAATAGCCGCCTGAGCCGAGACGCCACTCAGGTTTATTTAGAAGATATTGATTTTACGCCACAGCAGGAGAAATATCACAGCCTTACAGTAAATAGCATAAGCATGTATTCAGATGTGAACTAAATGACAATAAATATTTTTAAAATTCAACTAAGCTGATGTAGCAATCTGGCTGCTGAGTGCTATGAGCCAAGCCAAGCCGTATCCAGATATTCTATTGGTTTAAAAGCATGTTGTTACACGCCAGTGAAATATACAGAGCAGCCACATGCACGTCAGTCATAATGAAGGTGGTTTATATCTGTAACATGAAAAAAGAAGAAAGAAGGAAGAAACACTGTAAAAAGTAACTGTTTTAAATTTTTTAAAAATCTTAGTGTCCGTAGTAGTGTCTTTAAATTTTAACACAATTTTACACAATATGTAAATTCTGCCTCTAGGGATCTCTCTCACTTTTAAACAGTAACAAAAGACGTGGTTTGACAATGTTGGAAAGTGATGTGGAGTTGTTTTCTTTACTTTCAAGCAACCATCATTGCAATATGGCAATTTATTCACAATGCGTTTAGTCACATGCAACTTCCTTTCTCACTCTCTGACATATCTGATATATCCTGTGTTTTCAAGAACAGAGAGAATTTTCTGTTTGAACATTGTTCAGAATATTTGGGATAATGTAGGTACACAATTCAACAAAATATATAACATACATCTAGTGTTTTAGACATTTTAATGCAGAAATGTTACATATTACAGCTTTAATTCAGTTGTATGTTCAATAAGCTTAAGATATTAAGTTGAACCTACAACTCTTCACTCACATTGGTAATATAACAAACAAATTTTGATTTTCTTTTACATTTTCTCAATTTCAAAAGTCAGTTCTTCATTTCACCCAGCGAACTCACAGTTGCAGTTGCTCCTGTTAACTGGAGCTACTTTATTCCAGCACTGGTGCAAAGACAAGATGTCAGACTTCACCCAGTGAATTTGTCAGGGACCAAATTCAATACTAACCTTCATTATGATTTGCAGTATTGTGGAAACAAGCAACCATGACATGAAGCAGGGGAGTGGCTCACTGCTGCAGAGCTGAGGGGACGGGGTTTGGAAACCACTGACTTCAAGTGTTTTAGAGACACACAGCAAGTTTTCATCGTAAATGTTCTCTTCAAAATATAAAAAAGAAGGGTCTGAGGAGAGATTTGCTGGGAGTTCTGCTCATATGCTGATTATGTTTCTTTAGAAACTTATTTTAATGAGTTGATTGAACTCTCTACATTTGTTCAACTTATCATTTCAAGTCAAAAGTTTGAAGTACTCATGTTCTCAAGTTCTGAAGTGTTCTGAAAATGAATACAAGACTGAGAATAATTAACATGAATAAATAAAACATATATTTACATTAATTTCATGAGAGAAGATTAGTTGATTCTGCTAAATTTGTATGTGATTTTGTTTTACAGTTAATAAGTTTGTAATTTCTAAAATTCAACACCAGCTTGTGATAAAATCCAAAACTTGTATTTGTACTTGTTGTGAGGTGAACTATGAAGTTCAGGAGGTCAAAAAGAGAGCTAGTGAAACAGCACTGTTGAGCTCGGACAGACGCCAGTTAAATTAATAACCAATGGTAACACATTATTTCAGCCAAATTTGATTTGGAGGAGGTTTAAATCAAAGCTCAGCTTCACTTCCTCATTTCATTCGGCATTAAATCATCCATTAAAGCAGATTCAGTGCAACATTATGACTGTGAGCTTCACTTCCACCCTGATGTGGTTCAATGTAGACTGCCAGCCTTCATTTCTGGCTTTATAGATTAACATTCTTCTTGGGGTTTTTTGGTCATTAAATGCTCACCATCCTCATAACTACAGCTACCATGTTGTTATAAAACTATGTGTTGTAAAATGATAATTAAATGAAATTTATGACCTTGTAACCTCCTGTAGTGTAAAGAATACAGTTCATACTTTGTCCTGCTTTTAAATAAATGTCATCTGACTGCACAGACCAGAGAAATCACAAGTTATTTTAGTGTAACTAATCAAATCTACAGTACGAAGTCATACTTAATGAAATAAGACTTTCATTGATAAGTCTCGCATTTTCTTATCCTCATTCATGAAATACTTTGGAGCACTGCCAATGTAGAGATAAACTTGTTCATAAGGGAATACTTTGTAGCCTTAACTTTTGAGGTTTTTCTCAGTTTAAAAGATGTACTACTAAGGGTTTATGCTTTTATGATTATTTTATGGGTTGAATATCTTTTTTTTTATACTTTATTTAAGTTTTTTGTGCTCTGTGAGTGAGTGGTTTTACTATTTCTTGTCTTTTTCTGACTTGAAGTGAGATCTCCAAGGAAGATTCCAATTAACCATGTTCATATGGCCATAAAGTACAGAATGTATCTACTCCTTTTGTATTATGATGGTAAAATACATACAGACTTCTACTATTTTGGCAATTGAGCAAAACTAGACTTGAGTATTTTTGCATGAAATCGTGTTTTGTCTTTTGAATGTAACCATGTAGGACACATGACAGGAGTTCTTCAAGTAGCAAAAACAACACAACAAAGTTCATACTTTCTGCCTTGAGATCAATGACAGGGTGAAACTGTTTGACATCATAATTTTCAATCTAAGAGGGAAGATTAACAGCTTTAGATGTGTGGAGTAGCTGTGTTTTATAAGTTCAGGTGCACAAAACAGAAGCTGACAGATTGAGCAGTCATAGAGCGACATTAGAGAAAACCTTCAGCCTTCGAAATGATAAGACACATCTATGTTATTAAAGTAATGGTCAGTAAGCTGACCCCTGTCTTAGGTTCAGTAGTATTTGTGAAGCGTTTCATCTTGCTTGCTTGCTTGCTAACAGCACCCCAGTGCTCTGGAGACAGGGATCAATGTAGCAGAGACACCTCTCCTCATTTATGGCCCTTATGACGAGCACTCTGATGCTCTCAGTCAATAGCCCATACTATCAATGATGAGGTTAGCTAATCAGAGAGAGTGCATTGACAAGGCTATTTTCTCTGGTCAATAAAAATATAATTGATTGGCATAAGTAGCATTACTTCCTGTCCTGTCTGCCATGAAAACATGCAGTGTGACAATGGATGGATCCATTAGGGCAGTGCCAGACTCAGGAATTTGTCAGATTGGACTTGGCTGTTCAGTAGAAACATTTGACGATTCATTTCTTCTTTTTTGTTTAGTTCAATGCCACACTAAACTCTTAAATCAGCCCACAGGGGTACATGATTTAGAATACCTCACATTTTAATTATGTTACATCACGGAGGCCTTGGTGTGATTATGTTTTATGTATTTGTGCAGACGGACCTTGTTCAGTGTTCATGCAATCAGCCTGTATTTTGGTGCATCTGACAGACACCTTTATTCAAGAGAAAATTATTAAAAAGCAAAAAAGTAATGACCAAAATTTGTTGCACATTCTTATGCCATATCTTTTGCAGTAGCAGATTCATGTAGGGCTGTACACCACAGTCCTGTATCAGCCTATGTTTTATCAGTAAGACTGATAAGAAAATAAAAGTGTGTGTTCAGGGGCAGATCCCAGTGCACCACAGAATGTCTCTCTGACAGTGCTGTCAGCCTCGGTCGGGCGTCACGCTGCCCACCGCTTCTATCACTCTTTTCCACTCTGACTATTAGTTCTGTGGTTTGTGGTGATTTTGACAATCAGTTTGTAAAGTTTACAGCTTGCCTGTCTGTACAACAAGACAGCGAAGAAAAAAAAAAAACAAAAGCTGAAACTTGTTTACCACAACTACACCTCAGATTTCACCTTCTCTCATTAGTTAATTTTTTTTTATCAAGTGTGTGCCAACTGATTTATAATTTTTCACTGAAATGGTCTTCCTGCGCATTCTTGTAAGTTTCTATTTGTTTGATCTGGTTATGGTAATGCACACTGACTGACAAAGGAAACAAAACTGCTCAACTTGAAGAATCTCAGTCAACTGAAGGTCTCCGACTGATTATTCAACTAATCAGCTTTAAGTGGGCAACCTTAGACCCCCACACACATCTGTGCTTGTCGGGTTGTGATGTTCACCGCCCCAGCTGCCTTTTTCACCATGCTGATTTATATCAAAATCTGAATGACCTCCCCTCTTGTGAGCACAATACAATGAATGGATGAATGTCTGTGAGCTGAAGCAAAAAAATAACGATCGTAACCTACTGACCTTTAAAATTAACCTCAGCCGTGACCCCTGACCCCGATTCAAGATCAAAAAGATAGTGTATTTACTTACTAGCATTCAGGACACTGACATACTCTATCTGCCATAACCTTTTAGTTACTGACCTCCGTGGGCCTCAGGGGTCCTTAAAGTGTGGCAAGGGGACAGCAAGAGGTTTAAAGGAACAGTTCAGCCCAAGATTAAAATGCATGAATTGCGGCCTCCATGTGTGATTGGTGTACACTTCTCTTTTCCAAACCCATCAGGGTTCATATGGTCTGCATTTTAAATCCGGCCATTTAGTGAGGTGTACACTGCCAACAGATGTGGACTATTTTGAATGTGTGCACTGGGGAAGGAAAATGTGCTGAGCATCAGTTGTGAATTGGGGATTTGACTACTGACCATTATTTGAGTATTTGAGGTTCATCCAAAAGTCACATCATAGCTCCAGCAGTCTCATCTCACTTACTGAACAACTTTGGAAGCTAAAAAAGGAGTTCTTCTAAAATAGAACAAATAAATTTGCCACCTCATGCAAGGCAATAAAATTGAAATCCTGCAGTTAATGTCTTGACAGCATACAGTCAGTATATATTTTGAGGATATGCAGCGTTCCAACTCAATATTGTAGGAAGAAGGTTCCGGAACAATGCAAATAGACTGAACTATGGAGGTGAATTTATTGTGTTTAGTTTTTGGGTGAACTTATTGGGAATTAAGGAGAGAGTGTGAGGTCAATTGTAGGTCAGGCAGGGGTGAAAGTAGGTCGGTATGGTTCGGTACTCTGTGCCACTAAATGATTCTGCGCTGGCAGTAGAGGGAACAGCAACTGCCCGCAAAAACCCACATACAACAACCTGTCATGATCGCATTTCCAACATCTCTGATAAGGTCATAGGTCATAAACAACATACACAACATAAACAACAGTTTTCTTATAAATTGCTTCCAAATTGTTCCAGTGTCTATGCCAAGTACAGACCTGTGGGCTTTCTAAAATTATTTAGTTGCTGCTTGCTAATGTCAATTTCTGTTGCAGCTGACTGTCTGATCTTGAGGGCTGCCAGGTTTTGGCAAGTAGTCGTTTCTTCAAAAAATCTCCCAAGTTAAAAAAGACAAACAAAAAACGTTGTGATGTTTTATGATGATCAGTTTCATTCCAACAACACGGACAGGAGGTCAAACAAAGTCAGTGCATCTTTACAGTGCAGAAGGGAGAGTTTGATTTATTGTTCTGGTACCGTACTTGTTTTTTTTTTTTTTTTTGTCATAACCAAAACCACAAACCAAAACCAAAGTTTCTTGTTTCGGAAAAAAATCTTTTCTCATTTATTGTGCTCATTGTAAGAGACATTTTGAAACATTTTAGTCATCATTATCTTTAGTTTATATGGCCAATGTTCTGAAAATTCCCAGACAGACTTGTAAACTGTTCAGCTGTTGTTGATGAATTTTGTTCTAATTTAACACAAAAGCAAACTGAAATTATTTTTGAAAGTTTTGTCAACATTCACAAATTATGTTCTGGCACTTACGCCACCATTTGCTATACATGACAGGTTTTTCTAATTTCTTTCTGCACCATACGGGTGTTGAAATATTGAATGTGGGTTCAGGGATGCATGAAGCTGGGGGCAGGAGGAGAACATTATGATGAGATGAAGGTTGGGTTTGTCGCATAGGCAAGAACATCAATCTACTTTCACCCCTTGTTAGAGGTGTTTGTTTTTTGTTATTATTTTTTTATATGCTGTGTGCAGTGTGATTTTCCTATGTTTTTTGACAGTATTACAACCACTTTTTTATATGGAAAAGAAGCATGTCAACACCACATTGTTATGTTTGAAAATTAAACTTCACAATAAAAATGTTTGAAACAACTTATTGGGAAATTAGACTGACACTGGGAATGAATCATTGAGAATTATGTTTTCATTTGAGGGTAAAACATTAAGGAGGATGAAACGAACGGCGTGTGTGTGTGGAAGGCCAACCATCTGGGACCTAAATTCATCTCTGTCACCGCCATCCTCTCACAGACTCAGACAGGTTCAAAAAAGTATGACATGTCAGTAATAGAACTGTCTCAGAATCAACTGTTGGAGACCCACTTAGGTACTTTGGCGGTTGTTCCACCCACACAATCCCAAACTAATCCTGAGGGATAACACTTGCCAATCACAATCACTAGATTGGTCACAGCTCTTCAGAAATGTTTCTTTACCCCTTTCCCTCCTCTTCCTCTCCTCCCTGTGGGTGGATGACGGTACATTATGAGTGTAAGATTTTACTTTACAGGAATCTTTTTCAAGCAATAGCTGTTAGCTTTCTTCTTCAGTGATGCTCTCCTTCAAAACAGAGTGTCACTTTGAAATATGATCATTTTGACGCCCTAGAATGAACTGTTTCATCTCCTTGTCAATCACAGCTATTGTCTACTCCCAATACACAGCATTTTATTTAGTATAATTAAGTATTCTTTCCTTCTAAAGAAATGGAATGTATAAATAGATTTCCTCTCATTTTCTCCTGGTAATTTTCATTCACAGCATTTATTCTGCTCAGCTCTTTGTCTGTCTGTGAGCACTGAAACCATGATGTTTATTCATCTGTATGTCTTTCCATCATGTGCACTGAATCATCACAGGACATGTATTAAATATGTCAATCAGATCATGACTCAGAGCATACGCACATACACACACAGCGTCACACCTTCCACTCACATTGCCCATCTTAAGGGATCGTTGTGAGTGCCAGGCATCATGTGCATATCCAATATTCCTGCCTCAACGCTGATGTTTGTTCCTCTTTTTTTTTCTCTTTCTGTTGCCTCAGTGAAGAAAGAGAACGTGCGTGAGGGGAATTTGACAATGATATTGCATCAAGGTGGGGGCAGGACAACACTCACCTCCAGCCACCTCATATGCACTGTGTATTCTGGTCAGGACTTAATGCTGATGGGAAGTGGAAGACAACTTTACATTTCAAGGTGTAAGGGAAAATTCCGCCCACTGAGATGCAAAAATTCCATCAGTCCTTCCAATACTCCGTCTGTGCGCGTCCCAAGTGTGTGCACTGATCTTTTTATGTGTTTTTGCAAAAAATATATGCATGTATGTGTGTGTGTGATCATTTGTTTGTGTTTTGTAGTGGATGCCGTGAGCGCAGACTCACTGTCTGTGTGTGTATCCATGTGTGTTCAGGTGTCCAGCATCCCTGGCCTGCCTCCATAGGGAAATCTCTACTCCTCACTGTCGACTTGGACACGGTGTATCTGTGTTCGGACTGCCGCTCCCGGTCGGGGCTCTGTGCCCCGATGTACTCGTCATGCAGCTTTAGTTTACCTCTCCTCTCTTCTCCTCCCCTACTGCTCTCTCTCTCTCTCTCTTTTCTCTTTCTCTCTTTCACTGTCTATTCCTCTCTGAGTCCCACAGCAGCCAGACACACAAACACTCACAGCACACAGAGGTATACGAGCACCAGAGCATTCATGCGCATATTCACATTCAAGTACACGCACATGCATTACTCATTCAGTTGCACTCAGGGATATATGACTGACAATATCTCAGACAACTGGTATCTGCCAGTGGTGTGGCAAAGTTACGAGTCCATATCAAGTCTCAACTCAAGTCCAGAGTCAAGACCGTGGTAATAAAGTTTGCATTTTCAAGAAATAATATGTAACAATTGCACGTACAAAAAAAGAGTATGGCAGTCCAACTGACAAGTTGGAACCATAAACGGTATGTTTATAGGTTGAAATCCCACAACTGTTCAATCTATGGTTAAAGCCAGTTGATTCTCCAGACACAAGGAAGCTCAGACAGGCTGCAGAAACACTGCAGGAGTGCAAGATGAGTGCATCAATATAATTTGACAACGACAAGCGTCAATGAGTCCTGCTCTCTAAGTTGATCAGATGTTTATAAAGGTCAGCTGTCTGTCAATGTAAAGCTAAGTCCATTAACATATTGTTTGATTTAAGCATTACAAACATTTACTCCGTCTAATTATTTCTTATGACTCATAAACAGACACTTACGGCTTGTTTCCACCGGGCACAGCTGCATCACAGCAGCCGGAGCTGATCGTGGTCATTCTACACCATGCTTGTGAGCTCACCAGCAACGCCGCAGTGCATTCCAGAAGAAGCTCTCTGCGCTGCTCTGCTTCAAATATGCGCCAGGTCTGTATTTGACGGATGCCACGTCAATTTGTACAGCCACAGAAACTGCAGAGAGAATCTGGTCGATTTTCAAAATATGAGACCCCATGCAGACTCGCAATCATAAAGACAGATGGGATAAAAACTATTTAACAACCTAACCTGCTTATCCGTAGTAGGAGCACAAAAAGCAACGAAATGGGACCAAATCAACAAAATCTGAGCAGGTCAACATAATCAGGTGGGCAAAACGCTCCACTGCTGAAACGCTGCCGATGTGGGCATGCAGCCATGTGGGGGATGGATCAAAACTGTGGCAAAGATGTGTTGTGCCCCTTAGAATGAACCAGTTATTCATTCTGCGAACATTCAATTTTAAGTTGATCTCTAATTAACCTGAAACGGGCGTATAAAAACAGTAATTGCGGCCCGGAATAGAAATTCCGAGGAGAACATCACTGCTGTAGCCTTGTTTCCAGAATAGCAAGTATTTCAACTTAGTATGTTTCCTTAATTTCTGATTACATATCATGGTAATTTCATGATTTATTGCAGTTAATATTTTACATTTTTTTCTTTTAAGTACTAAAGGAATCATAATGCATTCTTCACCATACTTTAAAAAATGACATGTTGTAAATGACTCCTGTGCTATACTAGATTTAACTGGAGCACAGTTAATGAAGAGGATAATTGGAATTTTGACAGCTATAGACTTCATTCCTGACAGCTACACATGTCTTCAGAGATGCTGTTACCTCAATAACAAAACTGTCAAATGCACTCAAGACTGGATCGCCACTTCCTGCAAATGTATAGATCTGTTTTCATAAATACTACAGGGATCAAACCAAAGACAAATATAATGAACACACTGTGCTGATAAAGCTTCTACAGCCTGCATGCACTGAAGTTCCTTGACAGTTGCTTTCAAAGTGCTTGCACTGGTGTAGGTAATATTGGGATCAAATTAAGACATCGAGATCTTTGGATCTTGGCAGGCTTGGCAAACCATGCTCAAGTGTATTTGACAATTGTGTTATTCAGCCTGGGACTGCATTGTTTTTCCAGGCAGATGTTTCTAAGAGATACCTATCAATGTGGTAATATCCTCTGAGGCATAAATGCATGAACAGATGTCTCTTATAGTGTAGACACTCCAAATAGGCATACTGTTCTCTAGCATAATGTTGGAAATTATAAGTCACACACAGGAGTGTATCTACAGTATGTTCCCAAGTCTGTATGCTGCCAGGGCCCTGTGTTTCTCAGCTCAATATCCTTTTAATATGAGACACAAATGAGACCTTTCAAATGGTTTTATGTTCTCAGCAATGTTTTCCAGTAGGTCAGATGTTAAATCTATTGAAGTCACCTACTTACAGCTTAGACTATGCATATTATACTGAAACCTACACCCTCAAATTTGCAGATATGTCAGTTTTCTTGGCTTTGCACATTAATATCTGCACAGTTGTTGAGCTGGGTCTTACTATTTAAACTGCATTTGAAAAGTCTGTCTATCATTCTTTTGCAACTTGAACTGCTAAGATAGCCTTTGTCAATCTCTTACAATGTTTACATCAAGGTTAACTCATGAGACACACATGCTCAAGAACTCAACACAAGGTTAAACCAAATCAAAACAGAAGAAAGGCTGCAGAGCAACTTTGAGAGGACATAGCTCTGGAATGAAACATGGTGCTTTCAACTGACTATTATCATGTGAGCCTCCTCTAACAAACCAAAATCTGACACACTATGATAAAGTCATGGTTATTCAACACTTTCCCATCACAGCTTGACAACTACTGCTTTGCGCTGCTTTGTCACACCCCTTGGAATATTATAGTGGAAAATTCTTTTTAACACGATACATGTTGTAAAATGATTGCAGTTTGAGTAGATTTAGGCACCAAACTATTTGGCTTGGTTTTGGAAAAGATCATGTTTTAGGTAAAAATAGGTATGTTTCATTATGCACATCATGTAACATGAAGTGAAGCAAGTCACAAGCCACATGACAAGTAATGTTTTGTACCTTAGAAACTTTTAATAACATTTTTTGTTTCATGTGGGGCATGAATCCTGGTCTCCAGGGTGAAAGTTTTGTGTTTGTTTGATCTATCTATCCACTCCACCTCCTGCAGACACAAACTTTCTTGCTCTTTATACTATGTCAAAAGCCCAGTGCATCTCGTACAGCCATCAATGGGTTTGCACTGGAAGCCTGGTATTCCTTGTGCATCTGTGTTACTAAGTTGCAGAGGGTTGTGACAAAAGGTCGGTATTGATAACTTGGGAATGAGAAGAGGGTGGGTTATTAAAGAAAGGAAATCACCTGGCCCACAGTGAGAATGTGGCACATTTAAACACGATTTAGTTTAGTAAAAAAAAAAAAAAAAGCTACTTATTTTCATTCTAAACATATTTTTATATGCACTGATTTTACCACAAGGTATCCAATAACTATAGATTTAATGCAGAGAAAAGACAAGCAAAGGCTATTTAGAGAAACTAAATTAGTGGAATTACATTGTAAAGAGGATACTAGGAAGACATCTGTAAAGTGTATCTTATGTGTTATATGAAGGGAATATAAAGCTGGGAAACATAGGATCCTGTGTACATCAGGATGAGCCTCACTGACACACATACACACAAAAAACTCTCTCTCTCTCTCTCTCCCTCTCTCTCTCTCTCTCTCTCTCTCTCTCTCTCTCTCACACACACACACACACACAGAGAGCTTGTTGCAAACATAAAACTCCCCTCTTTTCTTTCTCTGTCTGTGTTTTCATTTGTCTGAGGACCTAAAGTGTATGTGGCACCAGCAGAGGTCAAGATGCTTTTATTGTGTATAGCCGGCTGTTCATAAAGCATCTTAGCACTCTTATATATGTTATTTTTCAGTATATCTTTGTACTTCATTAGAAGCCTAATACCACATGTTGTACATGATGTCTGAAAACATGAACACGTCTGCAATCCATTTTTAGCTGAAAGTGGTGCAAATGGAAAATGCAGGGGATGTTTCAAAAACAGCAGGCTATGTAAAAGTCCAGGTTGTGAAAAGCATGATAGCGTAACGCTAAAAGGCCTTGAGAGATCTAGCTTTCTTGCATCACATTCTATCCTTCTGAGCTTCATGGGAAAATAAGTTACTGTTCCTGGGCTATATGAGACCAAAAAAGGTAAAACTACTGAAAGTACTCAGAATAACTCATTATATGAAAGTATGTAAAGTCATTTATCAGTTGCCATACAAAGGGAATTGATTAATGCTACATATTCGCTGTACATATTCTCACCATTGGGATTTATTTTCACATGAAGCTGACTTTTCAAAAAAAAATACAGTGGGGGTTTCTATATCTGGAAATGCCATTTGGACATGATCTCTTCCATATCTGTATCAAGATTTATAAGCAACACCGGTGTTGTGGATTTAAACCCACGCAGACTTCAGAAAATGGCTTATCATGAGATCTTTCTAGACATTAAGACACCAGGTGTGTCCTCCTCATCCATTTCCTAAATCCATCCTGCCACAACTTTGTTCGCCGACAAAGAGTCAGAAATATGAGCGGGTCAGATTGAGAAGTCGCACTCCAGCTCTCTCGCTGTCTTTCCTCATTTGCAGCCTTGAAAAACAGCGGTTAACACGGAAATGGAACCAAAGTAGCGTTTCATTCCGCCCGTTCCCATCCTTTAGGCAGTGATTGAATTTTCCCGTTGCCTGCACAAAGCCAGTCCCCACAGGAGCACTGGCATAAATGCTGTTGGAAGCCTGCCTGTTAATCCGCTAAGGAGAAGCATGTGATGAGATGTATCATGTTCGTCATGCCCATCGCATCAGACACACAGACACTGACACGTCTGTCCGTTCAGCGGTGGAAGGCCGGGTATGGAGAATGCCCCATGATAGTGGAGAGAAAGCATCAGCTGACCTGTGGGAAATAAAGAGCGCTCTCTGGTTAGTCGGACCTGCATCTAACTCTAATCTCTCTGTTTGGAAGAGGGACTTGTCTGGCCTCCTTCTCCATATGTTTACTGTTTACTGTATGTGGGAAAGAATGACAGCAGACCTGCCAACACTCTGTAACAGAATCAATATTCTGTATATTTGTATTATTTACTACTATAATTAAAAATCTATGTAAATAGTAATACCCTGACTCATTTAGGTTTGCATAGTAGAAAATGAGAGACTCAATTTTTGCACCTCTGCATTTATATTTGCTAACATATTCTGTGTCATTCAATTTGTGTAGGGGCCCAAATTATATGATCAAGTTAGTTTTTTTTTAATCTACCTCTGTCTTTCAATATAAATGGAGCCACGATTGGTGCCTCTACATCAAAACATAATGCAGACAACTGCATGCTTAACCACCGGTTACACATGCATGGATTTTTTCAGTTTTTTATGTTGGTCTGACGTCACCCAAGATGCCAGATCGTCAATAAAACACATTCTACACACACAATCCGCGCCCTACTAACAATTTCAAGCCATCTGGCAACCCACAATCCGATTCAAGGTGATAGCATGCAGCTGCTCTCTGTGCAGGCAGGCAGGCTTACTTAACTTAACGTTAGCTGTTGTCAAAATGTCAAGGTGTCCCACCTAAAACATTTAAATACACCTGCAAATTTAAGCAGAGTTGGAGTGTACGGTTTGCATTTATATCCCACTGCTGAAAAAAAATATATTTTGAACCTAAATGTTGGCAGGTATGTGAGAGATGGAGGATACCAAGAGAGAGAGGGGGCGAAGAGGGTGTGTGTTGCTGCAGGGAGAAAGACAGCGTGACTTTGACCCCCAGATAGAGACAGACGGTGGCAGTTAAATACTTTAAAGTCATCCTCCTGCCTCCTTTCTCCATGAACACACTGACTGCATTTAGTGTAGTTGTAGAGAACGCTGGTAGAGCCTAGAGATACTGCTGACAAGTGCACTATCTCCCTTAGATGTTTCACATTCCTCTCAAAAGGGCTAGATAAGTTTCTCTGAAGATCAGGACGCTGATCAAACTATAAAGGTTTACCAGACTGTGCACCACTGCACCTATGTGTGTATGTGTGCGTCATGTGTGCCATTCCTCACGTTACACAGCAGGTCTTTGATGTGATTGATGCGATTGGACTTGATCCACTCTTTCATCAACATCAAATAAATAGGCAAAGAATAAATTCAGCCCTGTCAGAGTAATGGTGCAAAGGGACTTAGGTAGGTAGTGTTTACTGAGTGTGTTTCTGTGTGCAAGTATGTTCACAGTAAGCATTTATCACTATACTATGTCAGCACATGACAAAACGCTACATTTTCCCGATAACACTCATTTGCATAACAGTTTTGTAGGAAATGTAAAGAAACCATTAGCTTTTTTTTTTTTTGCAACATAATGAGGAAACATTTACTGAACATATCCATAACCTGCTGCCAAATCAAATTATTTGTAGTGAATGTATTTACTAGAGGTGGGAGTAAGTCACACGTGCAAACCACAGGCAAGTCTCAAGTCTCAATCATCAAGTCTCAAGCAAGTCTCAAGTTACTGTGGTGAGAATCAAGCAAGTCAAGTACCTGCTATAAGTCAAGCAAATCACAACACAAAATTCTGATGAAAAGACAGTGGTCATGAAAGTTATGTTCTGCAATTTATAAAGTCTGAAACATGCTACATCCTACAGTGCAACATGCCAGCTTGTCACACAAACAATAGAGAGTAGGACTTTGAATTAGTAATGAATCTATTTTGGATTGTTTCCAATAGACCAGTTTTCAGTTGGTTAACATGATCACAATTTGTTGTGAGCAGAGACACTAGCTAGTAAGTTTTGTTGACTGGTTTCTTAACAATGGCTGTCGAAAATACAAGCTCTTCTGAATATGTATGGTGACTCAGTCTTGAGGATCAGGGGTTCACTTGAAAAAGTTAATATTAACCAATGGGACCAGACTGGCCAACAAGTACACACTTAGTCAATGGATGGACCATCTTTCCACAATCGCCAAAGAGCTGGGCGATTGGATGATTATACTGCCTGTGTTATCGTGTTTAACCATAGCTGTCTTTGTTTTTTGTTTTTTTTGACTGGCACTGGCAGCTGGTATGCAACAAAACTTAAAATTTACTGATTTGATTCAGGCACCCAACAACAAGGCAAGATGACCCCAAGACTGGGGGCATGACATCCCTAAAAGTGACCATTATGCATTACTAGGTTGTGCTAACATTAGCTCTTGAGTGAATAAGTTTATTGTACAGTTGTTCAAACACTGACACTAAAGTGATTGTAACAGAGTGGGCACACAATTCAGATTAAATAAAGTGTTGCTTTAAACAGCAGAGAACAGAAGTCATCAGAAGACTAATGTTACACCTTTAACTATTTAGTCAATAGCACACAGCTGCATTAGCTGGTAAGGTACCTGCATAGTTTAACTGGTTATATTGCTCCAAATCAGTTCAGTGATTTTCCTTGCCCTCTCAATAAAATGCATAATCAAATCAATGTCATGTGTAACACAGCTTAATATTATATATATTCACATACCTTTCTTTGAGGATTTTTTATTGAATTGGATGTTGCTGTGGTCTTGTCACAGATTTGTGAGCTGCAAAACTTGCGTACCACTCTTCTCCTTACTTCTGTCAATGACAACATAATACTTGAATCCGTGTTTCACAATTTTTGGACTAGCCCCCTCCATGATAGCTGCCTTGTGCATTGTCCTCTGCTGGTATGTAGTAGGTTACCAAGTTTGTATGAACTGTGCTAGAACTCACCCCCATCATGTTTTATTCTTTTTTAAATGCCACTTCTCGATATCCAGGAAAATGGAATTAAAAACTTTTAATAATCTAATTTAATAGTCATGTTTCAAGTCATGTAACTTGAGTACCCCAACTCTGGATACTACCAAATGTTAACTGTCAGCATGCTTCATTTGTTTTCCCTACAATATTTATGTCTGACGAACAGAGCAAATAAAATGTTTTTATGGTCATGTTTCAAAGAACTTGGTCAAACTCATGGAAAAAGTGTGGGTTTGGTTGAATATTGAGAAAATGAATGCTGACTTCAAGCACAAGACAGAACACGTTGATTTGTTCATTATTTAACCAAAACCCACAATCTAAATGTGCCTAAACCCACAACAAAGTCCTGTGCTTTGTACGTCTAAGCTTCGAACTCAGTGTGCGGATGTCACACTTCTTGGACTAGCAAAAATTGTTGCCAAATGTGATCCAAACAGCAATTACATTTGTTAAATCAAATTACATATTTTGTAGGAGATACGGTCGCATTAAATCCACAGATGCACATTGAGAGAACTGTAGAGGAAAAAATAGCAGCTCACATTCTCATTGGCTCACACGTTGCTTCAATTTACAATGTGTTTTCCAGGCTTTCACTTGATCCCAGGATCATCCAGTATGTCTCAGCTCCTGGCAATCCTGGTTTAATGACTGTCTCATTGTTCTGCACAAATAAGTCTTGTAAAAATGCTGACCACTGACCCCTGAGAGGATTAACATAGCTACATTGCATGACAGTCACACCCCACTGTTTACCAAATGTCTTGAGTCTGACATAGTCTCTCATTCCAGCAGTTTAACACTAAAACTGCTCTCTGAGGGAGAGATATGTGCATGTCAGCTGCTTTCACGCCATCTGAATCATTATTTCCATACAAGGTTTTATATCTTGCCCAAACCAAGATGCACTCACCTCTATGTGAACATAAGCCTGTTCACATAAATTGCACTGAGGGCCATACAGTAGCTCTCAGGTCCTCTTGTATATGTGTTGGAGGAAATATCCTCTGCCAGTGTTATTAAGCAGCTTGTGTGTTTGCTCCTAGTAGAATAAACACTATGGCTGCTTTGATAAACCATGAAGCCTTCATTTCACTTTGTGTATCTGGGCTCCAGCCGAAACTCATCCGCAAGAAATTTGCTGTGCCGTTCACCGGGAGATTGGTTTGGCTGTGTTGCTTTTTGAAAGGACTGGGGCTAAACACTGGGTCTGCATGTTAAATGCCAGCGCTCTTTCCTCCAGGGAGGTCTCTTAGCTCTTAATCGGCATTTTGTTTCGAATTTCAATTTACTGGAAAAAAGCTTTATTCTTTTGAATAATATGAACAGAGACAGAGTAAGGTCCCTGTTGGCCGCCAGCCTCTCTCGCAATGCACCGCTGGCCCCAGGGTCAATACACGTGCCATGTTTGTGATACACGTGGCTGTACGTCTGTGCATATGCATGTCCGTGAGCTCTCTACGGGTTGAGTATACGTTTCCAGCGTTAAATCAACAACGAGAAGCAGTGAACTAAGACTTCTGTTTAGCTGAGCTCAGACATACTGTAAGTGTTGTACTTAGAACAGTTGAATGCCTCTATTAATGTATTTGTATGAGAAACACAAGTGAAATAATGACACATGAATGCATCTTTCTGGTGTCTGGTGAGTGTTTTAACATTTCTGCATGAACGCGTGAGTGTGCATATATGTGTGTTTATTAACCTATTGCCCCTGTCTCTGTCTTATGTCTCTCAGGTCCCAGGAGCCTGACACTGGGCCACTTCACACATGCATGCACTGACATCACAGGATGAAAGCACACACACACACACACACACACACACACACTCGCACACAAAAACAAGCAAAGGCACAGCAAAAGTGAGAGAAATACCATTTTTACATCAAAATTAGGTCATATATACAGGGGATTTTTTTAACAGGGCCAAACCCACTCAAAGAGAGGTGACTGACCCTTTTCCCATCGTCAGTAAACAAGTTTGCCTTTCTGTTTTTGATGTGTGCTGGAAAGCTGAGATTAAACTCATAGAGCAGAAATAACTGAACAGTCTCTGTGTTCAGCTCTCAGTACGATTGCAGCTTCAAACTGAATCTCTGTGGTTTGAAGTTTAGTTTCTCTTATGTGTCATCGTTTGTTCTTCCTGGTATCTGCTGTATTTTACCGTTTCATGTTCATTTTCAGCCTGATAGGAGTCGTGCTAAGTTTCATAATAAAAGCTTTTAAATAATAAAATAACTTTTATTTTGAAGAATTGATTGGATCTAAAACATTTATCTGCCATTTTAAAGACGTTCAAGTAAAGACGAATCTGTCATCAGTAAATTCACAACTTCAAGCGGGTGCAGACTCCACTGTAGTGGACTGACAGGCCGAGTCAAACCAAGTCAAACTGAGCCAAGCCAAGCAGCATGTGTGTATGAACAAGGAGCAAAAGAGGTGGGGAAGTTACGGAGGTGACAAACCTTCACTGCCTCGGATGAAAGGGGGAGAAAATTAGCGTGTCCACCTGTGTGTCATGTTTCCATCACTGCCAGTCGGAGCTTGCGCTGATAAATACCCATGACCACGGCAAAGTCATTTGTCCTGAGAATTAATGCTGATTGTACCCTTTTCCTCTGAAGACAAAATACAGATGTCAGTGGGGTTTTATGTCCGGTGTAAAAGGGGCTTAAGTGACAGAATGAAGAATTCAATTGAAAACATTTAATCTTGCTTGAAGGTTAAGCAACGATTTAGTTATAATAATCAAAAAATAATTAAGCTGTACTGTTAAATATTTGGCCCTGGGGCATCCTGTGTAATTACGAAGGTTAGAAAATCTTCCATCATCATCAAATTTTCAGTGGTTTGGAGAAAAGACAAAGACTCCTTTGAACAATAACGATCACTGGCCTTTCATAAGTTTTCTATTTGTGTTCTACTTCCCCAAATACACATCTGTGAACGTACTGTACCCGCTAGGATGGATATGTCACTCAGTGCTCATTGTCTATCTGTGTGTGTGTGTGTGTGTGTGTGTGTGTATACGCACATGCTTCCTCGCAGGTATGCATGCGTGGGTGTGTGATCCAAAATAAAACAGTCCCAGAATACAAGTTTGCTGGAAGCGGAGCAATCAAGGAGGGAAACAATACAAACAGATGGAGGCATCTCTCCCAACAACACACACACACACACACGCACACGCACACGCACACACACACACACTCTGCACTCAGACACCACACACAGATGTCCATAGTTTCAAAGGTTGCTATCAAAGCATCTACTGGCACCACGCTCCCCCATTAACAAGGCAGATGGTCTTAAACGGTTTTGTTTGTTAGACTGACAAACACCCACAGACAAACTGTAACACATCTGAACACCCACACACATTTGCACCAGGTACTGTAGCTTAGTATCCATATGTCGTACTTCCTCTTCAGTGCAGTGTCACCTCTCTGGGAAGAGGCTGTTTTTCTAATTAAAGGGAGAGCCTGTTTCCATCTAACTACAACACAAAAGCTGATGAAAACTGTCTGCTGCAACCAGCCAACTCTAGGAACAACTAAAGACCAAGTTTAGGATGTATGCCTGGCTGCAACGTTATTTATTCTGGGTAAATTAAACTCATCTACTTATTTTCCCAATGATGTCCATAAATGAAATTCTGATGTTTATTGTGAGCTATAGTATCTACATATTTACAAACTAAACTCAGTAAGGTATTCCTCTACATTTCTACTTTCTATGACAAATATCAGTTCCAAGAAGCACCTTTAAGATAAGATAAGCCTTGACTATTTTACAACATAACTTTGTCTTCTATTGGCTAATAGCAGCTAAACTTGTACTTAAATTCTGGAAAAAACAAAACAAAACTTAAGGTCCTTCCAGTGAAGTTATAGATCAAAGAACTCAGTGATACATTACACCTCGAGAAAATTAGATTCATCCTAAATGATAAACTAAATCAGTGTTTAAAAAAATGGTCACCCTTTATTTAATTTCTTGAACTATACACAAACTAAATACAAACTCAAGAATCAGGCACTGGAACGAGTGTTTTATCCTTTCTTTTGCTTGTCTCTCTTTCTTTATGTTATGACATGTTTGTGAGCTATTGTAAAAATTGAAGCAGCTTCATATTCTGTATAAGCTTTTTGCACAAATGCTTCCAATAAAAATATTTGAAACAAGGCAAAACGCTGTGGTTTAAGAAAAACATCATCTAAGACAGTCATGGCACGCAGGAAATGCTGAGATGATGAGTACTTCTAAGAGAGACACCGTGCAAGTGATAAATGACAGAATTATGTTATATAATAATTTGGCACTATATAAATAAAATTGACTGGACTTGAAACGTATTTCAATAGATTTTTGCTGTGGCTCATAAGAGGGACTGATCTAATATTTCCAAGAAACTCTGCCAGTCTCTTAGTTTTCATCAGTCTCAGACTTCTGCTCTACCCATGTCTGACATGTCCCCACAATGTATCAGGTTTCAGATCTGGTTCGGGATATTTTGGGCCACAGCCAGGTTATTAAAATGCATTTTAAGAGAAGAAATTGGTCTCTGTGACTGTGGGACTGTACGTGGTGACATGTTGTGAGTAATACTGGGCCGGCTACATCAATTTACCTCAGAACAAAGTGTCTTCCTGTCCAAGTCAGAGGGGTGGGCACGTCAGGCTTTAAAGAAAGCCAGTATGTCCATTTTAACTGGAAAATATGATGTCAGATTTAGTTTGTTTCACTTGTAATGTACAACTGTACACTCCAGTTATGTTGGTAATAGAGATTTTAATCTCATCCTGGTTAAGCAGAGGTCAAAGATAATAAAATACAATGCTGCAGTTAAGACTGAGCTCCTTCTGATAGGATCATGAGGTTGCAGTAAGACGTTGCGCTCTGGCTTATCCTTCATGCCCAATTCAAACGCTCATTTTGGATGCTTCTGCAGCAAGCAGTTTGCATCCAGTGCCAATATTCAGTACTGAAGGAGTCTGTCTTTTATTTAGTGAGACGGAAAGTACGGATGTGGAGGTCAGGTGGATGGATGGGTGTGTGGCATCTGACTTTAGACCCAAGTTTGTGTCTTGTGACATGTCCTGCTGTTTAGATTTTTTGTTTTTGCCATTATCACAATCTTCCCTATCCTGGAAACCAGATGAATCTGCTGAGCTCATATTTTCCCTTTGCACTGGCAGATACGTCTGGTCCCTTTTCCATTCAGACAGAATTCCACCAGCCTTGGATCCAGTCAAGCCAATCACAGCCATTTATTTTACATGGAGTGATACGATACAATGATTGATATAGGAAGTCCAGATTTAAAAAGTCACATCACACATTTTGCTGCTCTGATTGGCTGTAGGTCTATCCTACTGCATCCAGTCAGCAGGTCCGTCTGCAATGCACCAAGTTCCCAAAAACTCAGACTGAACTGACAAACTAGGCAGCTGATCAAGATTCTGTTACTGCATTGCCAATTTCTCCCTTAAATATATAAAAAAGACTTATTTTTGTGGACTGTTTTGCTGTAATATGAGAGAGATTGCAACCACTCAACCGGCATTTTGTCATGGTTGAAAATGAACTAAGCACCATTATGTCACCCATTTCGTTGTCCTGACTGGTTGTCTCTTAGGTGTATCCAATTGCGCCCTGAGGCACTTTGGTCTTCGCATGTCGATAACACCCATTGCAAATTGAATACGAATGTAGACATTCCAGACTATTTCATATTTGCAAATTAGTCTGTCGATGCCAGGCCAAATCTTTCCCTAAACTGAGCCATTCTGCATTGATTTTATATAGTAGAAATACGTCATCCCTTTAGGCCCCAGAAGAATTCTAAAATGTTGCTGCAGGTCACTGAGAATCCTCACTTTAAAAAGTATGTTATAAAAACAAACAACTGTAATGTGGCAGTAGGTAGTGTTTGGGCATCTTATATGAGAAAAATCACTAAATTTAAATGTGCAAAAGTCTCAACCCATTCAGTCCTCCCTACCGACTCTTTGTCGCACCTCCCCCAGAAAACAGCCTCCATCTCCAGAAGTGCAAGCTCAGTAAGTGTTTACTGATAATGTGATGTGATTTCAAACAAAAAAAAAAACTCACAATATTTTTGTCATTTTCCACAATGGTGCAGTAGGGAGTGTTTTTGGCAACTTAAAACAGAAAAATTTCTAGAAAGTTGTGACCTGATCCGTCATCCCTACCGACTCTTCACACGTCCCACTGGAACAGCGAAAAAAAAAAAAAAAAAAAAAAAGACAGATCTCATCATTATGATACATATTTTCAGTTACAGTTATTGATGACAACTTAGAGTATCTACAACACAAAGCTCAAGACTTTTTTCCATGTTTAATACACTGGGAAGGAATTTAAAATTACAGGCACTCCCTTGCGTTGTAGTGAAATATGGAACAGGCACTCCGAGGCACTGTGGGGTCTAGAGGGTTAAAAAAAACGTTGGCACTGAATGTTGAAAAATGTTATCATTGAATATAATCCAGGGGTTTGCCGCATCTCAAAGTTCTGTCTGTTAACAGGCTTGTGCATTCTGAATTGAAACCTGAATGATGAATTGGACAAATTTGAATGTTATGGATTCTGGATTCTGAAATGGGTCTGTCTCCAACAACTGATTGCGAAAGGGGACCCACAAGGACTGGCAACAATCTTCATTCGTACATGCTGTATGAACAAGAGGTTAGAATACATCTGACTTTACTGAGAAACCCACATTCCAAAAAAGAAAACAGAGTGAATCAGCCAGTTACAAGGCAAAATTCAATGGCACCAAGGTCTTCCTCCTCTTGTGAATAAATATGCTGCACTGATACATTCTAGATAAAAAGGGAGTGAGTCCTGTGTGTGCTTTAAAATGGCCTTCAAGAGGATTTCAGTAACAATATCATTATTACAGACACTGACAACAGCACACTGACATTATGAAGTGTATGCATAATTTTTCCCATTATGACCCTTCTGTCGTTATAGGTCTTAATAGAAAAACTCTCTGTGGGCTTCTGATGGCACGCCACTCTTGATCCTTATTGATATTCTGTGCCACGCACTTAAGAGGTGAAGAGAAACTTTGGAGCTGCAGTTTGTCAAAGAGCACCTGAACCCTGGACCATAAGGTCAGGTCAATGTGTGCCAAACTCTCCAGCAGACAGGTTTGTTTGTGTGCTTGGGAGAGTCAAGCACCGCTCGCATTCTGATCGAGAGCTCGCCTACTCTATTTCTCCCTCACGCTCAGCGGCTCTCTATACCTCTCTATGTGTCCCTGTGGCAGGTAGTTGGAGTGTAGAGTAAAAGTTGGAGGCAGAGGGGGGGAAAGAGTGGGGTACATATGGAGGGAGGGGGAGCCGTTCTGAGGGGAGGTTTCAATCAGTGTGCTTGGCAGTTGCTCCTCAGCAGTGGAATGCCAGGTCATTGCTCCATTCTTTGTTCTGGGAAGTTTCTCTCCATGGCTGCAGCTCTACTGAACTCACTGGACTACTATCAGATGGCAGAGTCGACCCTGGTGGTATGGCGGAGGAGCATAAAGGGAGAGAGATCGTGAGGGAGGGAGACAAGCAACAACTCAACAGAAGGGCAGAGCAGGTCTTGCCAGGCCCAGGGCTCAGTTCAGACATTTATAACAAGCGACTGAAAACACCACTGATTTACTGGAATCCCCTGCCCAGGCTGACAAGTCAATTCTGTTGGAAACATGGTGTAAACAAACAGAATCAGTAAAATGTTCCTGCAGAAAGTATTTGCGGAACATTCACTATCACATTTTTCATTTGTTTTTTTTTCTCCAATATCAACTTCTGGCACCTAAGCATGATTAATAGTATGTTTAAATGTCCAATGTGTAAGATATACATGGATTTATTGGCAGAAGACTGCAGACCTTTAACATAACATTTGCAAGTATGTTTTCATTAGTGTATAATCACCTGAAAATAAAAATCATTGTGTTTTCGTTAACTCAGAATGAGCCATTTATATCAACAGCAGCACAGCTTATAATTTGTCCCCCTGCAGATGGGTAAGTTAAGTGTTCAAGTTATTTATACATATCTAACATAATTTTCTCAAATCAGCCTGCATAGTTGGAGGTCAGTTTACTTTTAAATCCCAGCAGCTCCCATTTTCCTCCCAAAACTCATCCCTTTTGATATGAAAGGGTGCGGTGGATCATATAAAATGTGCCGCTTCTCAACCTTGTTAATCTCTTGTCAAGTTGGCTGCTTTGATGAGGGGAAACAAATTGGTTGAAGCTGACACAAGTGCGTAAAACTTAGGAAAAATAGAACCAGGGCAAGCATTTTTTCAAACAAGCCAAACATTGCTTACACTTGGACAGCACAGCCTACTGGTACCTGTACGTGATGGCTACCTCGCTGAACTGAGCTGAAGAGCTTTGAAGAGAAGCAAAATGTTGTAAGCAGAAAAAAAGTGATTCAGAGAGAGGGAGGGAGAGAAAATACCTCTGTGCACCCGATTCTTTCACACATATGACATTTTCTACAGATATCGACATTTAAACTTCAGTAAGAGGTGTCATCTTGCTGGTATGACGATATGACTCAATAGATTATTTTCACTGTGTGTTTTTGTAGAGAACAACACACTTTACGTAGAAAAATAAGCATGTCTCCAAATCTCTACATGAAGTGTGGCTGCAGCCACGCATGACAGCAGCGCTGCTCATGTGGGCTGTGTGGCTGCTCCAACCTGTTAATATGGCTTCAGCAATAAAAACCAACAGGTTGCACAGTCTGTTCAAGCAGGCAGTGTGGCCTGGCCATTCGCCTAATTGCTGTGAAATGGAGCAGGTGAGGACATCCTTATTGGAAAAAACTGAAACAATCTGATGTTTGCTCACTCATTCTCATTGCTACCAGCTAGGAAGTGGTGTGAGGCGTTGCATTTACGATCTGTAAAGTCAGCACTTGGTACCACTAAATGCTACACACTGGTCCTTTAAGCACTTGAAGAATTACATATGATGTACTGACTTTTTTAATATTAACCATTTAATACCCCAAAACATACAATTTTAATAGTTTACCAGATGGAACCCAATAAAAATTTGGATGTAGGAAACAAACCACAGTCTCTATCATCATTGCTGTGCTTTACTTCATCTGCCCAACCATTCACTCTGTGACCTCTGTGTTATGGATGTCACACTTTCCTGGAATGGAAAAGAAATGCTGTCAGTAAAAGTAATCCAGGTGTCGGGTACATCTCTTCCAAAACATACCTGGCAAAGAAAATTATATAAACGTATTTTGGAAGAGACAAGCGCTGCCTAGATATGGTCTATGTCCCACACCAGCTCTGCCCACCAAGAATTTAAATAACGGCGTGAGCTGGGTCTCATGACGGGATCTAAAGGTACACAAACACAGCAGGTAGCCAGCTTAATGACTTTCACAGTAGCACATTGCTCAGCTTCAAAATGGCAAAACTGAACAGCTTTAGCTGTAAGTGATATTTGAGAATTACAGTTTGGATATGAAGTTTGCAAAGTTACTAACGTATGTGCAGAAGAGAAGTTGTCAGTAAAGACAGGCAGTTAGCTATTAGTTTACTTTTGCAAACTTGCTGGCCACACTTGACAAACCGTCTCTTACATGTTAAAAAAGACACAACTGGCCGCAGAATAAGCTATATAAAGTATTTTTATCCTTTGTGATGGAATCGCAGTCTGAGTTTCAGATTTTAATGAGTCAGTTATGTCATTGTCAAGCTAAACAGCTTAATCTTGTGTTTGTCCATCTGACTGTGTGTGTGTGTGTGTGTGTGTGTGTGTGTGTTAGAGTGTGTGAAGGCCACCACTGGCTGTGTAGCGAATAATGAGCATGTCCCGAGCTGGCTGCTCTCAGCCTGCTGGTGGAAACGAGACAAGACAGCGTCTACGGCAAGGACCTGAGCTGGCTCTGTTAAAGCACAATGAACTCTGCAACCCTTCAACCTAGACGGACTAACAGCCAGCTAGGATCGTCAACTAAAACCATGAGTCAAGAGACAGGAGACAGAGATGACATAGACAAAGAGAGGGCAAGGGAGTGATGAAGAGGTGAAGAGTTTTAGAAGACAAAAGAAAAAGAGATAAAAATGTGTAGTGAGACCACAGATGGAAAAGAAACAGAAAAAAAGATGGCAGAAGACAGACAAATGGCAGAAGAGAAGCAGAGGAAATAGGGAGAGTTAGACAGAAAAGGAGTGAATAAGAGAGCGATAAGAGAGACAGAAGAGACTACACACACAACACACACACATACACACACACACAACAGCCTGGGCGCCAAACCATCTAAATTGAGTGCAAACAAAGAACTGCAGCAGTGTTTGGCAACCGTCCAATTGCCATGCAGGAAGTGTAAAGACGGGATGATTGAGTAGTTTTTGGACTAACAACATTCTGCCTTCAGATGAGCCGAACCCTCATCCTTCATCCCCCCAAAGACAGTCAGTTATTGGAGCTGTTATGAGCGATGATGTTAATTATGTATCTGACTATTTTTACACCAAGAAACAAGGGCAGATCGGATCATTACCAGGGCTCTGGCTGCAGACAGGTTGGCAGGTAGACGGTGTGATTTGAAAGTGGAGCAGACAGATGGGCGACTGAGACTGTGATTACCAGAGGATGAGAGATGATTGCAGTGGAGATAGCCACTGTCATTAATCAAACAATGGTCGATATGTTGCACCGTGGCTGTGGCCTTGATGCATAGACAATATTTTGAAGCTTAAACACTGCAAATACAAGAGTGGGCAACAATCAACAACATTTTTCACACGCAGTTAGATTCCAAAAATGGAACTAAAGAATAAGTATGTCTCACTGTAAATTTTAAGCAGACTATGTTATTATTTTTAATGTTAGTTTTGAGTAATTATAAGTCAGATTTTGGTTAAAGGGGAATTCCCCCAACTTCGGCTTTAGCAGAAATAAACAATGGGGGATTCCCGAATTCTTATCTTTAATCCTGCTCAAATATAAGGCTGCACACAGCGAGGAAACTAGCTGGTTGCTTGCTTTTCTGTGACACTTAGTAGATCAGGGGCTTCACTACAGAAATATCCAAAGCCTGCAATTCTATCTGCATTTAGGAAAAATTCCTGTCTTAGGATAGGAGCTTATACAGAACCATCCTAACTGAAGGATTTCCCATGTTAGGAATTCAAAGTTAGCATGGCACAGACCCCTGTAAATTCAAAATAACTACCAAAAAGTATCAGCATCACCGTTGTCAGGTCTGTATGGCAATGACAATGAAGATAGGAAACAATGTGAGCACCAAAATGTTATGACTGAAACGCTCCATAAACCGATGATGAAATTTCCTGGACAGTATATTAATGAGAATGTTTTGACTGCCAAGACGATTCATTTGAAATTTGATGGCCATGACACATTGGTTCACATCTTTATCCTGGGAGGGCACTTGGGAAGAAAACTTCCCAAAAAGGTGGGGTTTCCTCTCCGCCACCAACAAGATTAATGCCTCTGACACTTTAAAGCTAAAACTGAATGTCTGCCTTTTCTTTTCTTATCTTTTCCATTATAGCAAGCTAGTTATAGCCAGTGACAAGTGAAGTGAGTCAGCCATTGTCAAGGTTACAGGCAGGCTCATGTACATTCTAAACACAGATACAGGCTTGACAGGACAAGTGCCGACAGAACAATCACGTTTATGGTTCTACTTAGGATTTACACAGAAATAGATTTGGAGAAAATGCAAGATTTTTCCTATTTTTGGAACTTAAAGGGATAGTTCATCTAAAAATGAAAATTTATCTCCTCACCCTCAGGCCGGCTGAGGGTCAGATTTATTTTGTTAGTAAGTGAAACACTGCTGGAATTTCAGAGGAAAACGGTGTTGCAGAATCACACAAACAATGGAAGTGAATGGTGACCAGTTTTGAAACAGGAGTTTGGCTATGTGATTACTCCTAAAAATATAAAAAAATAGTTATAGTAATGCATGCATTATAAAAAACATATTCAATATAGTGTCTTAGACATTTTTAATGCTTTATAGATCCATAATAGGGAAACATTTTGGGTAATATATTTTTTTGCTCACTTTACTTCAGTAAAGTCTTCCTATCTGTCTAATTTTCCAGGAAGATGTGTGACCACTTATCTTCTGGAAAAGAAAATCCTGAGCAAAATCAATTTATTAACATCTTATTAACTTTTACAGCTGCAGACTGAAGAGCTTAGACCATAACACTGTACTAATGACTCATTAACTGTAGAAAAACATAGACCTGACATCAATACATCAATACCCATTGGTTTCTGGGGCAGGTAACAGCAATTATATCAGGAATTATATTTCATTTGTCCTGATTGTTCACCATTTTTTACTCTCGAAGTTTGACCAATCATCTTAGCAGATCCTGTGTTCGTGTGTAATCAAACATTAATATTTAGTGGGTAGAATTCTGGCTCATGTTGAATGCTCATCTTTGGGTGATGACTGCTGGTTAATAAACCATGAATAATACACTACACAGAGACAAAAGACTTTACCTAAAACCTGAGAGTTCAGAGACCTACACATGCAGAAAAGCTCATATAAGATTATAAAATAGATTGCAATGTCATGTTGGAATAACATACTGACACTGAGTATCAGAAGTTTTTTCCTTCTTTGACAGCATATCAAAGAAAGTGGTAGTTTTACAGTAGAAACACAGTTGAGCCCTTTCAGACACTTTGACCAATCATTCAAGCAGAATGTTTTGGTCATTGATTTGTTGATTGTAGCTAAGATTAGAGAGATGGGATATTTCTCTGTGGTGTAAGGGATGGACTTGTTTGTGTGGGTTCGTGTTGCCTTGACCCTGCCTGGCAAATAAAGCACAGCTTGCTCACACACACACATACAAGCATGTGTGCACTCTCGCATATACACACACGAGCTGAGACCGCAGACCGTCTGCAAGGTCAAACCGGTGGATCAGCAGCATCCCCTACTCCGCTCATCCTTTTCTCCATCTTCCCCCCCCATCCCCCTCTCCCGGTCTCTGTCTGAGCGTGTCACCTTTCTGCCCTCATCCTCTTCTCCCTCCCCTCCCTCATCCTCTCCTCCATCTCCATGTGTCAGTGCTCCAGGTCCCTTCCTCCCATATCACTTTCCTCTTCTCCTGCCTTCCTCTTCCCTTCGTCCTCTCCTGGTGGGTCAACTCCTGACCTCTCCACCTGACCCTTTGCTCCTACTCTGCTCTTCCCAGTAACACCAGCTGCTAATCGAGTTTGCCCATAGCAGTGCTGCTGGAAAAGCCCATAGATTGGATCCAAATATAACAAAAACTGACACTTGGAATTCCAAACATTTTTATATATTTGAACACAAAACATCTGTCCTATTTAGGAGCCAAAAAGTACTGCTTCTCTTCTTTGTGCTTTCACAGTGTACAACATCCCTACTGCTAACTTTATTTTTTTAGTTAGTTTTTTTTGTGTTGTTTTTGTGTTATGACTTTGGTAAACATGAAGTAACCTTTTAAAAAAACAAAGTCACACAATAACACAAACAAGATAATTGACCGAGGCAGCAACAGACCAGCAACTCCTGTGTTCTGCAAGGTAAAATTGCTGTTTTTGCCAAAACAGAATGTTGTTTCCCATCAGGAGGGGCTGTCTGATAGCAAGGTACAGTAGTGAAAATAATCTTAATGTAGTGTACACTAAAACTGATATTGATTATTTTAGGTGGGCCATTTTTAAGGTGTCTAAAATTTGCAGCTGACCCCGTCCACAGAAGTACATTGCTTAGCTTCCTACACTGATACCGCTGCTTCTCCAAACTGAAGGTCCTGCTGACAGCCATCTACTGTAGGTAATACACTGAAATACCTCATACAACCCCACTTCAAAAAAAATCCAAACTATCCCTAAACAGCACTAAACTCAACTATAAATTGTAAAAAAATGAAGACTTGAAACTTGACTTGTTCGCAGGGACACTTGACATAGTTAAGACTTGATGAAAGCCACAAGTCACATAATCATGCTGATGAGTTATGCAAAAACATCAATTCTGAACCACTAAAATAATGCAGCAATAAAAGCTGGATATGATAGTAGCAGGGAGACCTTGAGTAGGCCTATTAACCACAATGGGGCTTAGAAAGTCAATGAACAGGATAAAATTTGCATTGGAGAAGATTGGATATGAAATCTGATCGTTGTGTCTATTCAGGCCAAATGCATCTGATCAGGATTGGCATCTGATAAGGCTTATGATGGGTCTAAAGGCCAGGTCACATTTAAAATAGTAAAATAGATCATTGTAGTTGCTCTGCACAAAATCTGACTTGCAAAATTGCCCTCTTGACTGCTTTGACCTTTGAGGAAACAGAGAGCCAGCAACTCCAGAATGTGGAAAAATATTGTTTGTAACTCCTGTTACACCATCCATTTTTATTTAACTTTATCTGTATTAACTGCTCTAGGAAGTAATAGTTTTGTCCCCTTAGCAGCCAAGCTAACAATCTTGCTAAATTACAGTTAGCTCTAGTTTTCACTGTACCCTGTTAAAGCCTTCCCATTGTCACTTTTGGTCATGCTGAGTCAAACCATGCCACACTGATTTGCATTTCCATTACCAATTATACCATCTCCAGAGTGGGGCCAAAGTATGCCATACTTCTTAGTTTCTCTGTGGTCATGAACTTTATTGTCGCCTACATCTCTGTATCTGCTCTATTTTACTGTTTCATGTGCATTGTCAGCTATATTGGTGTCATGTTACTGCTGATGAAAATCCAGTTGAAATCCTGATTTTGCTGCTTCATAATAAAAGATTTTAACACCCAAAGTAAAAGCAGACTTTTATAGGAAAGTGTCATTTTCAAAGCAGCTCAACTCAAGACAAGCATGGCAAGCCAAGTCAGCCCATGTGTGGAAAATGGACTTTATGTGACTTTACTTGAGACTTGCCCCAGCAAACATAAAACTTGACTAGGACTTGCATTGAATTCTTTGAGATTCATCTTGAACTTCCCCCAAAGACTTCAAACCAGCTCTGTAAATACGCTGTCTGCTTTATATTGCTGAAATATCACATCTGCACCTTTTTGTCCCTGTAACTTCAACTTTCTTTCCCAGCACATATTTGTCTATCTGAACGTTTTCCACACAGGCCTCAGAACCCCTCTTATCCTCCCAGTCCAGCCTGGACAGACCTGGCCAACTTATCAGCCAGGCCAACCCATCTTCTCTCCATTACACCACAAACAAATTGGTCTGTTACACCTCTGTCTGGGCCCAGATTGCATTTCTTTTCTCATCCCTCACTGCCTAAACATTCTTTCTTCTTCGCTGTGACATTTTCAGCTCCCCTCGTCCACACGTTCACATTGCCCTCCCCGGTCAGACACCTTCTCCTTCTTCATGTGTGCCCGAGCTGCTTAACTGCTTTTACTTGTCAAGATTGAATCACATCTCTCTTTCACTCCCTTACATACATACACACACACACACACACACACACATACACACACACAACATCTCTAGAGCGGATGTAAAACATCTACCCACACAAAACTAAGACTATTGTTACTCATGCATGGGCAGTCAGAGACACACCACAACCAAAGATAAATCAATCTCATGAAATTCTTTTAAAGCATGCATGCACCATTTCAACCCCTTTTTATCCAAACAGTCACAGGAACTAATTTAATGCCTTTTGCGTATTCCTGTTTGTAATTCCAACACATCCTAAAATGTGCAGACAGTCAATTAGACAAATTACAGATTTAAAAACAACTTTGTTTGAGACATTTCACACAGCAAACCAATGCATATATCATGCTGTTCTTTGCAGTTTACTGTTGTGCAACTGCACTATTTAAATGTTAAATATGGATGTTGCATAAACCATACATCCACGATATACTTTGGATCAAAGTGTCTCTTCTTGCTTTTCGTTCTTCTTCTTTGTTTTCCCATTGCAGATAGCACTCTCTCAACACAGGTGGAGCTGATCATCATAGCCACACTATTCCAGTATTCATGAAACAACACACACATACACTCTTATGTCTTCAGAAGCTGCAGGTTTCATTCACTGACAAACTGGAACCTACACTGTACATTTACTGCCAGACTGACATTTTCAGTGCTCACCTTTTCCTCTGCTCAGCTCCCATTCACCGTCATTCTCTGCAGCTTGCTTCCTTCACCCACCTCTCTCTCTGTTCACCAAAAACAGAGCTACACTACCATTAGCAGGGGATATGAAAGGATGGTGTTCTTGATACATCTGCACTTTATCAATAAACCATAGCATGGTTTTGTTAGCTGCATTTCTGAGTGAATAAAAAATTGTGGTCGCTAGCTTGGCTATTAAAAAATGCCAGGTCAGTGTAGGACGCCCCTTAATATGCGACCAGTGGTTTGCAATGCTGTGACACCAAATAAATTACTGGATATCAGGTACTACCCCTCATGAAAAATTCTAAAAATGAAAGTGGAGTCACGTCAAATCAAGCCGTACCATGCAATTCAATGCAATGGAAATTCAGTTATGCTGCCAAACTGCCAAAATCTATCTACAAAATAGCTATAAATACTTATCTTATTTCTGTTGTTATTATTTATTATTAGAGTGTAGAAATAAAAACTTGGAGTTCTATAGAAAATGAGGTACTGTACTATTTCTTGGCCAGGGGCAGTCACTTTCTGGCATCTTGTGGTCACCCTGAGGTTGCTAGGTAACCAGCAGACATTCCAGGCAGTGATTGCATTCGGCCAAGAAATAGTCTGGCACGTAACCCCCTGTATAACCAAAACGTGTCATTTTTACACTTTGGGTTTTCCACTTGTGATGTCAGGGTTTTCTAAGTTCTGCACCTACCTGACCTGTCATGAGAGCAAACATGAAATAAATATGCATAAACCAGCGACTCACACGCAACCTGAAAATCACCAACTTCATGCATTATACTGGCACAGTTAACAGGGTCGCGCTGCATGCAGCAGTCTCTAAGAGGCTGATCTTGCTGCTTGGAGCAGAGAAGCTGTTATAGAGCACTGTTTCTCCCCCAGGCGCAGCAGTGGGAAGATGTAGGTTATTAAATAAACAGATGAATTGTTCCAAACAGTGTTCGTCATACAGCAAAACAAGTAAGCCTTCATCAAAGACATTAATGTGCATAAAGATGTGCAAGTGTATGTTGTATTTTTTAGCCTGTTCGGCTACACTGTGTAGAAAAAGAATGGAGTCCACAGTTTCAGGATTTAACCTATTTTGATGCAATTTGTGCACTGATCAGCTGAGCTGAAAGAGCGGACAGGCTGTGTGCACCACTGCAGTAGCATTTGTGTGTGTTTGAGAGAGATAGAGACAGACAGAGAGGCGGAGAGGAACATAGAAGGTGGACTATTGCACTCAGTGTTTCTGGAAGTTATTAATAACTTACTCTCACTGCTGCTTTGTCACTTGACCAACCTGTGGTTCTAGAAAGTTGATCCGAACTGGGGTGGGTTCTGTTTTTCTCATCTAACTTTGTGCAATAAAGCAAAAAAGCAAATTTCCAAGGAAGTCAAATAATTTATTTTATGTCAGTAAATATTACAATAAATGTCCACCCTTAGTCTTAATATTGCAGTAAGTTATAATGGCCTTGAAGCACCCCAAAAATGTCGGGCCATACACTAGGATCAGAGACTTTCTGTGGCCCAGACACAAAATTAGACCCTAACTCGTCTGATGGAAACACAAATAAAGTTCCTGACTTCCTAAAAAAAGTTCAGGTAGGTTACTAACAACTTGAGCTTTTGGTTTACACAGCCTGAAATCTCCTGAAACCTTTCTCCACTTGTATTCCCTCTGTGTTTTTGACCAGTCTCAGGTCACATGTGAGGTCTTGCCAGTGAGTTAAAGTCTTAACTGTAGCTTTGGTGTTTCTTCCAATACTCTCCACTGAGTAAAATGATTTAACCACAGGACACTATCGGCTTTCACTGCAGGCAGAGACACAGTATGACAGAAATACTCCTCCACTTACTAACATATATCAAACCACACACACCCACATAAACACTCATGATGTACTCATGTTGCCACAAACACATGTCCGCCCCCTCCCCCGAGATTGACGACCATTATATTGAGCTACGCAATAGAGATTTGTTCCTGTTGACTCAAATCAGTCAATACGGCCTTTTAATCAAACAGTCTTTCTCACCCTTTTACTCTCCCTGCCTCCCACACATTCTCCCAAAACAAACATATTGACTGGGATTTCAGGAAAGGATAAG
Source organism: Lutjanus erythropterus (assembly GCF_056507025.1). Taxonomy (NCBI): domain Eukaryota; kingdom Metazoa; phylum Chordata; class Actinopteri; order Lutjaniformes; family Lutjanidae; genus Lutjanus; species Lutjanus erythropterus. The sequence goes on along the minus strand of NC_139326.1, from coordinate 21,878,091 downwards.
AACGGAAGAACAACAAGTACAAACTTGGTGTGTGGTAGCAGGTGATGAAAGTCTGACAAACATGTACAGTCAATTTTTACGTGTGTGCTGTGCTGAACATTGGTTCTAGTGTGGTTATGTGAGGCTGCATTAATGATCTGGCCAGAGCCAGGTCTGCACTTCATGTCTCCATACATATGTGTGCACCTGCATGTATGTACATCGATGTGTACACGTTAGGATGGGTGTTCATTCATAGGCGTGTTCTCTCAGAGGAGACACAAAGCCTCTGCAAGCAGATATGAAAGTCCTATAACAGGAGTAGAAACACTGAGGGGTACAAGGGTTAATACAATGTGGGACTGAGAGTTGTGGGAGTGTACTGGAGGAATGCAAATGTTTCATTTCAAAATGTCCTTGAGGTATATCAGATCAAAAAACAGCAAACACATATGTATAGGTTCTGAGCTCCGTAGCTCTACGCTCTTGGAAATAAGAGTTCCAAAAGGGTTTTTTTCCTGAAAGGCTGAGGTTCTATTTTGAACAATTTGCTTCTGAATAAGCCTTTGTTGACAAAAGGCATTGTCAAGGGTTCTTTTTAAGTCAGGGTTCCATTAAGAACCCTTTTCATCCAGGGAACCCTTTTTGGATGAAAGGGTTCTCAAGGATTGTTGAAAACCTTGAATTCCTTGAACTCTCCTTTGTAAAGGGATTTGTCAAGGGTTCTTTGTACCAAAATATAAAATGGTTCTCAGTAGAACACCCTGAGGGGATTCTATATAAAACCTTTGGAATATAAAATGGATCTCAGCAGAAACTGCTTGATGAGTTCTAGATAAAACCTTTGGAATATAATGAAGTTCTTGCTAGAACATTATGAGCATATTCTAGATAACACCCTTGGAATATAAAAAGGTTCTTGGTAGAACACCCTAAATGTGTTCTGGGTGAAAATAGGAGTTTTCTTTAGAACTCCTCTAGACCTCTAGACTAAAGGTTTCATTAAAATCCTTTTTCATCCAAAGAACCTTGGATCTTTTGCACTTTTTGGAAGAAAGGATTGTTGAAAATCCTTGAAGAGCTTGTACCTCAAGGGTTCTTCATATTATGTTATGAAAGAGATCTTGGTAGAACATCCTGACTGGGTTCTTGATAAACAATTGGAATATCAAAAGAAATTATATAAATAATATTTAAAAAATGTTCTCCTATGGGGACAAGACGAAGAACCCTTTATGGTTCTAGTTAGCACCCTTATTTCTAAGAGTGTACGATCTCACAATGTAAGCCAGTTTGAATAAAATGGCATCAGGACTGAGCAGGTTGCTTTGTATCCTGAAAGAATACAGACGCATTTTTCCCAGATTAGCATAGAAATTGGCAAAAAAATCAGTCTGGGTCACAAGACATAAAAAAACTTTTTTTAATAAATGTGGTTCCCAAGAGCAAAATCTGACAAGAACAGTGGGGCCTGAAGTGATCTCCATTTTTCATCAGTGCACCATTCAAGCTGACCATAAAAAGCTCACAGTGGCAGTCTGCAGGCAGTGCCAGAATCCTGCCTGCCTCGCAACACCACACAAAGAAGAGACACTGTGATGTTTCCGTATGGAGCGTGGCCATGGAGCTGCAAGATAATCAACCCCATGGCTGCTTGTGCAAGCTTGAGAGTCCCTTCCACAGCCAAAACCAGGCTGGATGTCCCCACTTATCTGTGAGTGCTATAGTCATGAGAAAAATGTCAAGTTTAATAATAGACAAAAATCACAAGTTTGTCTCAGAGAGCGCTGCAATTGATTGCGCATCAACACCCTCTCTTCTTACTCCCCACTTAGAAGAAAAAAAACATAAAACAAACCCTCTCCAAGACCGTGAGTGTTACATTAAAAAGTTAACATTAATCGACAGAACCACACTGGCAGACCCATACATGTTAACTCAATGGTTGAACCATCTTTCTACAATGGCCATAAGGTTGGGCAGTTGGATGTTTTTCTGGGAAGATTTTTGTCATTTTATTTTGCTAATTTAATGCTCTGCCTGGAGACTGGAGTACAGTGCACTGAGCTGGTGGACGAGTGAGAGGAAAACAGCCTGTAGAGCCACACTACTTTCACTACTATCATGGCGAATTTAAGATTTATTTCATGCAAACCAGAGATGGTGATTATTATATTAGTGGAAAGACTGTACAAGACAATTTTGGTGAATTTTAATTTGTTTCTGTCTGTCAAGTTTAAATGAAGTGTGTTTTACAGAGTTAACAAGGCAATTAAAGCTTGTCATAGTTTGGTGAAAGAGGTGAGTCATTTATATTTCAGTGTTTAATAAGGGAAATATGTGTGAGAATATTTTCTTTCCCCACATTTTGTAAGTTCAGGGTGATTATTTTGTCTCGGCCCTCCCACGTTTTTGCCAGCTTTTTTCTTATCATGTGTAACTATAGTTATCTTTATTTTTTTTGACAGGTAGCGGCAGCTCGTGCGTTAAAACTCCAATTTTGAGCCATTACTACTTTGATTCTGGCACCCAATAATTCAGCAAGATGACATGTTCATCATCATCATGGTTATGTGGCCTACTAATCTGAGGTGAGCTGCTTCCACTTTTTCCTTTGTTTTGCCTCCGGCTAATGCTGTGATGTAATCATGAGGCAGTATTCTCCTCCCCTTCCGCTACCTGTTTGTTACTGGTATTAAATCAAAAACCTCCAAGGTAGGGTTAGAGGTAGATCTATCAATAAAAGATGTATCACACAGTTGGCATATGACTTTTAGTATTTTTGTTTTGTTTTGTTTGTTTTTTTCTTTTTTGGTGTTTTCTTTTAGATAGTAATTGGCTTAAAGAAACACAAACAAGCCCGAGAATTTTTCTCCCCTATAACAGAATAATAATGGGTGCAGTCAGATCATTCTCCAGCACTGACACATCGCTCACATGCTTCTTTTTTCCCTCCACAAACATTAAACAATTGTTACACTTTCCACTAATTTTATCTGGTTAAATGATACAGTACATGACCGATGTACGCCTATTAGAGTGACAATCAGAAATTATTCACCAAGCACACACTATGTAGAGGGAATGTGACTTGGTGTATATAGAGATAATCTAGTGAGGGTCCGAGGTCAAGAAAAGGTCTTTGCTCATTGTTCATGATTTTCATATGTTCAGGAAAAGGTTTTGAGGATGTTGATTCACTCTCCTGAATGAAGATAAGCTCCGCCACAGTCATTCATCTGCACACCCACATTACACTCATACACACCACACACTCTTCTGATGAACTTTCTGAGAAGTGCCGTGAAATTTAGCAGTGTCACTTAATTTGGATAGTTCTGTGTGATACTCAACTTACTATTAAGACTGACTTTGCAGTGTTATGATCATATGAAAAGAAGTCTAAAGATATTCACTGGGTGCATAAGAGTTGGGGTCAGAGATCAGGGAAGGAATATATCGTCCGTAGAGATAAAGAAAATAGCAAGCTGACACTTTGAACGACATCTGCTTTTTGTCACATAATAACAGCTGAGTAATTCACAATTAACTGTGCAAATAAAGTGAAAGTGCATGATGGAAATGGCACATTTTGGGGTATACATTACTTCATTCGTCATTTTCTATTCAGAGTGTAAAGAATAGTTCAACATTTTGGGAAACACTCTTATTTCTTGTTGGAAATTTAGGTGAGAAGATTGATACCACTTGTCTCTCTGTATTGCAAATATAAAGCTGCCAGCTGTCTGTTAGCTTAGCACACAGACTATAAACAGGGGGAAATTGCTAACCTGGCTCTGCCCAAAAAGAAAAATGTGCCCACTTGCACCTCTGAAAGCTCACTAATCAACATGATATATCTTGTTTGTTTAATCAGTACAAAAACCTTAAAGCCCACAAAACTGACACATTGTGGTTTTACAAGATGTTCTGTGCTGGACTGTTTCTTACCTGCACACTCACTTCCTGTAGGGCTTTCCATTGTCACTTTTGGCTGCATCGAATCAAACCATGCCATGTTGATATCCCATTCCATTGCCAGTTATAACAGGAGAAAGTGTACTGAGTCAAGCCTGAGATGGACCATCTCCGGAGTTAGGATGTCTCACCAACCCATGACAACCCCCTGTTCTCCCCCTCAAACAAGCATGTCTTGCAAGACTCGACTCTTGTCTGTGCAGGAGAGCAGAAAGAAAAACATTTTTAAAAGTATCAGCTGTCAGTCCTCAGCTCTCAGTACTTTTGCAGCCTCTAACTGAATCTCTGTGGTTTTAAGTTTCGTTTGTACTTTCAGACATCTGCTTTCTTTTACTGTTTAATGTTTGATTTCAGCTTTACAATAGTCTTTTCAGACAGGGGGGTGATACTACGCCTGCATCCCCACTGGGATCTGTGGGATCCCACTGTGCTTCTCATGTGAATAGCCACACAGACAAGTTTGTTTGTTTGTTATGTTTGTTTGAATCATGGAATAAACAGCCATATAACATCACATCTTGTTTAAAATAAGGGTTATCGTGAGTTTATTGTGTGTAATGGAAAATAATTCAAAATTAAACAGTTTATATTTAATACTACCTTCTTATCTGCAAGTGCTGTCATCATTATTTCAAGTTTTAATTGAAAAAAACACAACAATTTTATCTCAGTGTAAGCCACATACCATAGAGCCCCTATACACCAGCATACCCCCAGCACGAAACCACATTCCTCTGCTCTGATCACAAAACTGTCTCTCCTCATGCAGGCAAAAACTACTGCAGATGAAGCGAGAACAGAAAGGGTGAGGGCATTTCTGCCGCATCATTTTAGTTTAGTTTCATTGTGACTTTGGTGACCACTTGTAGAGCCACTGCAGCTGTAAAAGATTTTTCTATTACCTTTCCATAATTCAGATTTTACTGAAGTTGCTTACATGTTAAAATACACTGGCATTTGAGACGAGGTATCTATGGCAACTATGCGGTTGGTACATCGGGAACATATTTTTATTTCTGGCACACAATAGCATGTGGATTGTTTGTACCACTGTAACCCAATTTGACATTATTGGCATTTCTGTTGAGCTAAAATGATCACCCACAAGCTTTTAGGGATTAAAGGGCACCAGCTGTTGGCACCAGCTGATAATTGGCACCCAGTGTTGAATTACTGGGGGAGATGGTACTGCATCTACTGTAATTAGTGGAAAAAACAAACAAACAAACACAACAGGAGATGTACAGTACATTCTTTATGGATTAGTGCAGTATTATGAATATAAATCTATAATCCCACCTGCAGTTGATGCAAAACAATTAAAGTATTACCAGCTACACAGCAGGAGGTAACTGTTCACTATAGAGTTTCACTGTACCTACTGCGCCACATCTGTCTGGACGGATGCCATACCACAGCACACCTATATAATAAACAGTGTGTCAAGTTGGGAACACTCACACTCCTGCACCTAAATCTCCAGGGAGCTGCAATGCAAACAAAACTTTTAATAATTAGACAAGTCTGTATCCGGCACAGTTAATTGCCTCATCATGTCGTCTCACTGGATTCAAGCAGTAATGTGTCATGCTTATGCATGACAATGAAAAACACAGACATGATTTATCTGCTTATATATTATCACACTACGTAGCGTATTCATTGGCCTTTTGAGAATTTATTCCCCCATTCTGGTGTGAAGGAGCACTCCAGCATGGTGTGAGTGCTACTCAATATGTCTTCACTCCTAATATTTAACTGCTGATTAGAGCCTTCAAGTTGTGTGTTTGTGCAAGTATTCCCACAGTGTAGTGTATGTGTTTTCTTGACTGCAGTGTGTCTATAGATGATGGAAAAAGCTCTACTCTCTCTCTGCTAGTGCAGTTCTTCATGAAGGGCCTTTTTTTGGCAGAAAGAGTTCTTCAAGAATTGTCAAAATCTTTGAGGAACGTCAATAGTCTGCCAGGGGTTCTTTGTACCATAACATAAAGGGTTCTCAGCAAGAAACCCCAGGGTACGTTCTAGATAAAACTGCTAGAATATAAAGAGGTTCTCAGTAAAGCTCCCTTAGATGAAGATGGAAAGATTCTGGATGAAACCATTACACCACAGACAGGTTCACCGAAAAAACCTCTGAGGACCCCGTTCTGGTTCAACCACGTAACGTTAATCCATTCTGAGCAATTCCACCAAAAATAAAGTGGTTTGTGGTTTGACAAGTTGGTTCCTGACTGGAACCAAAAAATAACAGGTTTTCCTCAGGAACCAAAGTGGGTGTGTCCTATCCTAACATGTTGTTGTGAACTGTGCAACACCCTCTGCTGATGACATCCTTGATTCCACTCACAACTGGTTGGTTCACCATAACACAAAGGTGCCAAGGATCTTGAATGGAACCGGTTCGAGAACCAGAGCTCATATGGTGAAAAGGTGTCTCACAAGGTCCTGGGTGAAACCTTTCACAGATCGTTCTATGTATAAGCCTTTATGTTGGTTTCTTGGTAAAACTCTCTGAAAGGGTTACAAGTGGAAAATGGTCTATCAGGAACCAGATTATCAGGAAAATTGGATCTGGATATATCCAGATCCAATTTTTGATGAAATATACCTTGTGTACCTAAGGAATCTGAATGCACCTTATTCCCTTTGAACAACAATTTCTGCCAAATAAATGCAGTGTAATGTAAAGATTTCTCTGGCTTTTTAAATCACAACCTGTTGTCATCTCGGGTCATCAAATAGGTTGCTGCTTTGTCACCACCCCTTTCTGTTTCATACCGATGCACAATGTGCTCTTTAGTGTCTCTATGCACTGCTAATAAGCCTTTTTAAAAGACCATTGTGTAGAAATTAGTGGCAGCTATCGCTAGATCACCACTAGATGCACTCAATCTTCCTCTTTCCAAATGTGTAGGTGAAACCACATTGGGCGCATAACTTCGCCATCCATGCAAAAGGCTGTATCCCACACTCTCTAGATATAGATAACAGCTCAGTCTAAGGTGATGAAAACAGAACAATTCTTATTTTCAAGTGATTATACACTAATGAAAACATACTTATGAACATTATGTTCTATTTATGCCATATTCTGCAAACGAATCAATAAAATCTTGCGCGTTTAACAAGTGGTTTGTGAAATGGTTGCAATTTAGTTAGGTTTCAGCACCAAAACTACTTTGTTAGGTTTAGGAAAAGAGGTGTTTGGGTTAAAATAAGTATGTATCATTACATAAGATATGCACGTAACATTTTGTAACCTAAAACATCAGATGATTTCACATGGACCCCATCCTTCTGGGTAAAAATCCTGTGTTTGTTTGACTTGTCCATCCATCCTATATCCTCCAGAAATGGACTTTCTTGCTCTTTATACTACATGACACAGATAAGTTTACAGTGAAGTTACTTGAAAGCCCGGAGCATCTCATACATAAGGATATGCTGAGGGGTGTGAGATAATGTCAGTATTTGACAACCTGGGAATGGAAACAGGCTTTTGAAAATGTGTAATTCTATAAATCTTTTCAGCAACGCCCGTTTAATGTGTTTCCATTCTGCTTTTACAGTCCACTTTTCCATGTTGGACTCAAATTGCATGCTCCATACACAGTGGAAACAGGAAATGATGAATGCACATATCGAACATGACATGGAGGATAAAAACATTTGAACGCACACATTTCACATTATGAAGAAGACACAATTTAATCAATAGTTCACCATTATTGTGCTGTCCATTATTATAGCAATATAAAGTACTGAATCTTATCTCGTGTTTTTTTGGCAGTGCTGTAAACACATAACCAAATAGTTCTTGCTTGCCAACCCTGGATATCAATACATGTTATTTGGAACTGACCTAATCTACCAGGGATGAAAAATATTTAGTATAATAACTCTGACATCATACAGTGATGACAGAGGTTAAATTTACACAATTCTTGCATCATGAAACGTGGTTATACAGCTCTGCATTTGCTATACTTAGAGCTCAAGTGTCCACAGAAATGTCAGACATTTTCCATGCATGCTTCCCCACACACACCAGTTTGCCTATTCTGAAAAGAAATAAATTTCACTATCTGTGTTCCTCTGTGGGGTCACAAACCAAACCTCGCTGGTTGTGGCCACCTAGAGAGAGAAGCCTTTACTTTCACATTTCAAACCCTCATTCTTATACCTAGTGCTCACTCTATAAGATGATGGTGGTAGTGAAGATGAACATGATGATAGTGAGAGTGATGGTGGCGCTGGTGGTGGTGATGAGCATGATGATGATCATGTTCTGCTATTGCTGCCAATGACAGTGTCAAGTCTTTCACACGTTAAGAGAAGCGCAGCAGATATGCTGGCTATATCAGGTTGACAGTAGGGGTCCAGGCCAGCAGCCGCAGGATAGGTGAAATCACATTAAGTGGAATGAATGTGATTGGGCCGTAGGCTTGTCATCAACAAACAGGCCTCCAGCTGTTTCTGGATTACATCGTGAAGGGCAGCGAAGAAGAATCCAAAAATTGCACACAATTTACTGGAGGGTGTTTGGAGGTAAGTGTGTATATGGACGTGTGTGTATTTGAATTTTTCTAGCATCAAGTTTGAACAATGAAATAGACCAACACTCTTAGAGGTAAAGGTGCTAACTAGAAACATAAAGGGTTCTTGGGCTGGTCCCCATAGGACAACTCTTTTGTTTCCTTGTAGGACCTCTTATAAAGGTTCTACCTGGAACCCTTTTCAGAGAGTTCTGCTTAGAATCCAATATAAAGGGTTATATAGCTAAAACCTGTCAGCAGTTTCACCAAAGAACCCCCTATGAAAGGTGCTAAAGGAGAACCCCTCTGTGGTGTAATGGTTTCACCCAGAACCCTCTCTAAGGGTTTTATTCAGACAATTTCCACCATCTAAGGTGGAAATGTTATACCTAGAACCTTTTTGTATTCCACAGGTTTTATCCAGACCCCACTCAGAGGGTTCTACTGAGAACCTTTCTATATTCCAAGAGTTTTTATTTAGAACACGTTCAGGGAGTTCTACAGAGAACCTTTATACATTCCATGTGTTTTAAGTAGAACATGTTCAGGGGGTTCTACAGAGAACCTTTTTACAATCCAAGGCTTTTGTCTAGAACACACCAAGGGGGTTCTACCAAGAACCTTTTTATTTTCCCTGGATTATATCTAGTTCACACTGACCCTTTTCCACCAAATGAGCTCTGGTTCTTGAACCAGTTCATTAAAGGTTCTCAGAACCTTGGTGCCATCTAGTAAACCATTCTCCATTTCCACCAGTTTTGAGTGGAACCTTCGTACTCAAGGATGCCATGAACAGAGGGTGTTGCACAGTGCACAACAGCCAGTAGAATGAGACACGCCCACTTTGGCTCCCAAGGAAAACCTGCTATTTTTGGTTTGGTTTTTGGTTTGTGAACCAACTTTTCAGGTTCTGAATCTGAACAGGGCCAGTTCCATGTTGGTGGAAAAGGGCTATCAGGGGTTCTACAAAGAAACCATTTATATTCCAGTGGTATTAACTTAACTTGAAAAAAAAAATTCTACCAAGAACCCTTTCATATTATGGTACAATGGACCCTTGATGAAAAAGTTCTTCAAGGATTCTAACGATTGTTAAAGAACTCTCTCTTCCAAAAAGGGCCCTTTGGATGAAATGGGATCTTAATAGAGCCCTTAGTCTTACAAAGTACTCTGTACTAAAATTTTCTTCGGTTCTTCAGAAGCAAATGGTTCTGGGTAGACTCTCAGCCCTTCAAGAAGAACCCTTTTGTAACCCTTATTTCTAAGAGTGTATGTAAGGCGTCTTAAAGGAGAAATGGGGCAGAAAGGCATCACTTTTAAAGTGCGGGAGCGCCTGTTTTTTGCCACCAGCAAAGAACACTTTGAGCCCCAGCTCGACTACTGTCAAACAGCCTCTTAAGTGTCACCCTGTCTTGTAACGACACATGCACTCCGGTGGATGTCTCTATCTCTCTGTGTCACTTTGGTTCTGACAGCTTCTCTTTAGACTCTTATTCTGTGGATGGAACCACTTTTCTGATCCATCAATCCTCGAGAAGACGAGACGAGAGGACGGGAGAGGAGAGGACGGGAGGGGTGGAGAGAAGAAGGAGAGGAAGAGAGTAGTGGATGGAGATGAGAGCAGAGTTGTCAGACATATAGAGTGTCTTTCTCTGATTAAAATAGCACGTTTTGCAACGACACGCCATGCTGGTTGTGAAGCAGCGTGGCTATGTGAAGGCCCTGGTCGATAGCACTCCACCGCAGTGGAATATGAAAAGTATTGATCTGCTTTTTACCTTGGACAGCTTTGAGCACAACGCCTGTGATGTTTCTGTAGCCAACCTTCAAAGTCAATACACTTTTCTCTACATCACTCTGACTTGTAAAGAGAAGGAAAAGAGAGAAAAAGAGATTCCTGTCATACCAGACAGAGAGCTGTGTTCTACTGTGAGCTGTGTGTCGGAGAGGTCAGGCGGGTTGTTGTGTTTATTACCTCATGGATCTCATGCAGTGGACGGGCAGGGATAAGGGTGATGAGGGTTTGGGTCAGACGGAGAAAGGTTACAGCCAGAGAGAGGCAGTTTGTGGCAGGATGGGACAAAGGCTAGAGTTAGAGAGATGAGGGCTTGCCAAGGCCACGACCCCATGTCTTTCACACATGTACACATGAGGGTCACTTTCCATGTTTGTGAATTAGCCAAACAAGACAAACACACAAAATGTGTTTTTCCTCTGTCTTTTAAACACACACAGAGAACAAAAGACTGTTTCAAATAAGCAGCTTTAAGCCTTCAGACTGTGGAAAATCAATGGAATCAAGAAGAACTGACAGACGTGTTTAAGGGTGCAGACCTCGTGTAAGAGAATCCTCCTCTACAGAGAGACCTACTGAGAGAAACACACTCGGGACAATCCTCACTGTTAAAGCCCGGTGATCTCGGATCAGAGCAGGGGGAGGTCTGCAGGGAGTATCACAGAGAGACAGACACCCACAAAGCACCGGAATAACAGATCACGGAGCAGCCCCTGAGATCACACAGAGCTGCTCCGCTCAGGAAAAAACACAGACAGACACAGAGGGGAATCAAAGCCAAGATGCTCCTCCTTTTTGAGCTTTTCTCTGGAAAGTTGCATTGTTCTCATGTGTTGTAAGAGTGCTATCAAATACAATAAAGGTCCAGTGTGTAAGATGTATGTGGATTTATTGTAAGAATATAGCAGAAATGAAATATAATATTCATAAGTATGATTCATGAGTACATAATCACCTGAAAATAAGAACAATTGTGTTTTCATCACCTTAGAATGAGCCGTTTGTATCTATAGAGAGCGCAGGTCCACCATATTGTACTGCCATGTTGTCACAGTAGCCCAGAATGGACAAACCAAATACTGTCTCTAGATAGGGCCAGACACCCCAGGTTCTCCTACATGATTGGAAGGGGAGGGTAACACAAGTCAATAGCTAAAGTCTTTAGTTAACTCTTTAGCTAAAGCTAAAGCTAAAGAAAGCTAATTGCACATGAATAACAGAGGAAGTGCAACCAAAATTTCCTAATACAAAGATCAACAATGTTTGTTGTTTATGTTGAAATGGTTAGCGATGACAACGTTGCTTTGCGATCTTCTCACCAATGCTCTCTTTGGTGGACTTGTCCTCTGTAGTTGCAGTCAGGTAGTGTGTGGTCATGTGTTCCTGGGGGAAGGGCTTTGGAAGGAGGCCTGAAGGGAGGGGCTGGGATTAGAGATGCCCATGGAGCATGTACACTCGGGACTAACTTCTGCTTTAGCTCTCCGTAAACTTGAATAGGCTGAAATTATTTTAATTGTGCAGCTCTTCTAGACTTTCCAAACACTATCCGACCAGTTGTTCATATTGTGATGGTAAAATTAGTAATTTCACAGCGGCTTCACAGGCTCATTCTGCAACAGTTGCTGAGTGTGGCAACTTGTAGGTGAGTGAGTCATGTAATCCAAGTCAGACCTTCACTTCAGCTCAGCTCAGGGACTGGGCTCCGGGCTGCAGAGTAAGCACTGAATTGAAACAAGCACCAGTTGCTTTTCTTGAAAACAGTAATTAACTTGATACATTTCCACAAATACAGAGTTGCACTGTGGTGTGAGAGTTTCGAGTGTGACTCGCACATCACTGGGTGGGATTTTTTCGGTTGTATATTTCCGAAATCTAGCTCACTCTTACTGGTTTCTGCAACATTTCATTCTCTGGCTTTAATGCAAAGCCTCTCAGGTTGATTATCTGTCCTGGTCAGCGCCATCAGGTCTATTCAAGGTGAGGAAATGGGAAAGAGACTGTGATTAGAATCGAGTGAGTAAACGCACCAGGGTGGCTGAGAATTGGACACATCTGCTGTGATCAGAGGAGAGGTGTGGCTCTGTGGACCTCTTAGTAGCTGGATTAACCACTGGCCACGGGGCTATTGATGTTATTGAACTGACAGGCTGATGAATGGAGTCCTTCTGCAAGGTGTATGAGTCTGCTGCTATAGCTGGTTAGTGTTGGCATGGTGTTCACAGGCCAGGCGGTGTTAGAAAATATAGAGCTGCCAGCAATTAATCTTGAAAGCAAAAGATTTTTGTTAGGGAGCCTTTGATTATTTGGGGGAGAGTCAAAATTTGCATGATTAACAGGAAATGTGCCCTGAGGCCAGAAACCTCAACTACCCTCGGTTAACAGTAATTAATCCATGTTACAAAGGTTAACCTGCTGTCTGTGGCCAGATGTGTTTGTCAATATGGAAATTATTTTTTAAAGAGATAACTGTCAATTATAAGTGAATGAGTGAGGTGGACTATCAAGATTCATTTAAAAAAAAAAACATTTAAAGTACACCGTATAAACTAAAGGGCAAACCTTAACTAAATTGCAGTTGTTGGTTCTTATGTTTTCTAATAAAAGTAATTTCCAAGTCTTTATTTTCATGCTGAGCAGCTGTTTCGTTTTGTGCAGCATCGCTAATCTGAGAGAGGAAGAGCTTGACAAAGTGAGACAAAATGCATTCACTCTTTATTCAAATACCCCATTCTGCAGAAGTGACTCTGTTTTGACTGGGAGTCAATTAGACAGTCAAAGATTCACTCCAATTTCTTTCTTAAACTAATGTGCTGAGTTAATTTTGTACAATATGTAGTCATTTGGGGAGGCTTATACTGAATTAAAAGTATTTTTAAGGCGTTCATATTTCTGTAGAGTAAGTAAAATGGTACAACTAACCAAGGAAGTTATTTCACAGTCACTTAGAGTAATTATTATAGCATGGTGTTTATATATTAGTCATCAGTGTTTAGCTGTATAACATATAAATTGGAATATTTTCTTGAGTGACTGTGTCTAATCATCTTCCTTTTCGCAAATCTGCTGCTCCATGCATGCACCTGTAGAGGTGAACAGACAGGATATTTTTCAGTGTGAAAAATTCATATTTTTTCCTTGCAGTTTACCCTTTCTTCGTGTAATCTATATTTAAACAGTGTCTACATAGTGCTCTCTCAGCTTACACTTTCTCGCTTGTCTGCTGAATAGTGTGTGGGTATATATCAGCTACGTCTCTTCTTTCTGGGTACAAACAACACAATTTCACACAGTCAAACTGGGCACAGTGTATATGCTGAAGTCCAATTTTGCATATAGGTTACAGATCAGATCTTTCCAATTCACTTCTGTGGAGAGTAGATCCATAGTCAGGTGACCCTCGTCATCATGGAAACAAATATAAACATGTGGTTCACATAACCTAACATTGTTAGGTTAAGGCAATAAGACTACTTGGTTAAGTTAGGAAGAAATCGTGGTTTGGGAAGTATGCTCCTTTGTGTTGCATTGGATTACATAAGTCATATAGTCCTATTATTGTTATGTCATTTAAAAAATAATGTTGACTTTTGATTTCTCAAGGGACACAAATCCTGGCCTCCTGGGTGAAACCCATTCAACCATCCCACCTCACCCTCCATATTCGGTGGTGATGTGCAGATGAGTTAATCCAAATCTGCACGTACACTTAAAATTATCCACCCACCCACCCAATTGCATTATTTTCTCAGGTGTAAGGACCCGCACCCACACCTGCATGAGCAGTGCAAGCTTTCCAGGTGATTTCTTTTTAGTCTGTTTAGCAAGGCTGTTTTCAGTTTCGTTTCAATGTGTGCAGTAATGGTCAATGTTGTTGCTGTGCCTATTTGAAAATGCACCAACACCCTATTTCTCACCCGCAACCCATCCACTTTTAATCAGAGAGTTAACTTTAAGACCGAGCCCAAACAATCCTGTGAATTAACTGCAGTAACTGTGGTTGTAACGGCAGTATGTATGTTACTAATACTATTACTTTCTTGCTCTTTATACCACATCACTTTAAAGTTTTTTTTAAAAAGGAAGGATTAGTGTGTCACCTGTGCACAAAATTGGACTTGCCATAGGCACTGCATGAAATTTTTAGGTCTAAATTCGTGTTATTTTTAAGCAGATGAAAGAGAATAGGCTGCCAACACACTTTAATCTGTTAAAATACATTTCCAATCCCATGCAGGTACACAGACTCTCACTGTCTAATCACACACAATCAAACTAGCAACAGGTTTAATTTGTTGTTTTCAACATTTACATGGCTGCAGATGTTCCTGAGGGTGTTGTTTAGTTAATCCAATGATAAGGTCAGGAGGATTACTCATATTGGTGTCCACATTGTTCCTCTATGAGAGATTCTAGATCCAGTCAGCTGAACTCTGCAAATCACTTCCCATTCAGATAAGCAGTCATCCTGACCACAGCTGACCTGGATCCTCCCACTTACAGACAGCACATCTTGATCATCTGTATGACAGTTTCTTAACAGATCACACCTGCCTCCTCTTTGATATGCAGGCTAGAGGATAAATTAAAGCCAAACACCAGTCCTGGATACACAGACACATGAGGACAACGCCAACAAGATGAAAGATAGAGAAAAGATCCAGAGTGGAAAAAAGGACGTGGTGAACAACAACAGGACGAGTTCATCCTCTTTTATGGAAATAATCTGTTATTGTCCATCAGGAAAGCATAGAACAAACATTCCAGGGATTAACTTGGCTCCCAAACAAAGCCATCAGTCCAATCAGATACTGGCAATATTTCAACGACTGTTGCCTCAGCTCTTATTTCTTCTTTACCTTGTCTTGACCTGATGTGAAGCATCTTATCTCTGCTGGCTGATACAGATGTGGAAGAGGCAGATTTCTGCTGATTGATGCTTTTATTACTCTTATTACACATTTATTACAGTGTGTGTGGTTGTGTGGGGAAATTAAAATACTTTCCACAGCAGATGAAAAGTGGCACGTTTACATAAAGTCATACATTTGTAGGTTATTAAAGTTTTAGATTTATTGGAGAAAGCTATGGTATTGCAGAAAAACTTTTGAATTGAGTTTATTAAATAATAATGTTGCAATCTCTGGCTAAAGTTTGTCATTTCACACTCCATAAATACAGAGGATCCATTATGTGAAAGTGTGTGTATATATATTTTCATTGCAGCCAATGATTAAGGTTTCCCATATTTCCTGAAAGAAAACATAATTAACTCAATTTACTTATTGTTTGCTGTAATTATTCATCGAATAACGTGTCACTTAAATCAAAGACTTTGCAGGTTCTGCATTAGTGTGAAAGTTTTTTGATTTTTTTTAATTTAGGCAACAATGCCAACTTGACATGATGCTGACCTCTCATCTAAAATGAGTTTGCTTACATAAAAAAATCTGAATTTCAGAAAAATAAGAAGGGTGAACAACAAAGGAAAGCAGACAGACCATTCAAAGAGAACAGGAAAACAATTTTCCAAGTCTGTGCCGTCCTTTTGTTTCCTTTCACTACAAACAGCAGGATCTTAAAAAAAAAAAAAAAACTCTGAGAATAGCTGTGAGGAGACAGGTTGTCAGTGTTTCAACCACAGAAATTAATTTCCTGACCAGTGGCTTTACATGTTGTTTATGGAGTTACAATGGTGGGAGTTGAACAGGCAGACAAGACTCCTGGAAGCTGGTCACGTACTGTGTGCCTATGGGCACAGACAGTTTTGGACATGCCTACACACACACATACACTCGCTGGTGCTGGTGCCAGTGTATTGTTCAGCATGTTTAGTTTTGAGATACAAATCCTGCCTCCTTTTGATGAAGTCATTTCTGGGTAAAAATGAACTAAATCATAGAAGGGCAACAAAAGAAAGTTGGAGAGACGTGCTTGATCGTCACGTAGCTGAATGGAACCACAGTGTTGACAAGTAGACATTTAGCTAATTACACAGAGGACCGTTTTAAAGGACCAAATACAATAAGCTACAAGTCTGCAGTTAACATTTTGATACTCCTATTGAGCATGGTGAGCAGTTCATTTAGAGAGTGCTACAGAAAACTCCTGCACTAACCACACTGTAAAAACTAAAAGAAGTGAGAAAAAGCAAAATTAAAAGGCAACTTATTTAAGTAGATTTTTGAAAACAATACAAACTGTTAGGTTTTGAAATGTTTTACTAACAAATAATGTTTTGTTCAGATAATTGACTTTTGTTCATTAGATTTACTTAAATCTTTGAGTTTTAGAAAGCCCTAAAATATTTGTATTTCATGAATTGTTCGGAAAACTCATTGAAGTGAAAGTGAATTATAATTTAATATTTTAAGATGTAATCATTTAATCTTCAAGCATCCAAATAATCAGTCCATCCTGGAAGTTGCACTGTTGCACAATTAACATAAATCTGACCAATCATACCCTCCTGTGACTTCCAGCTATCAGTCACCTGCACAAACTTCATACATGTGCATCTCAGTGAATGTATTATTATTATTATTATTGGTTTGCTCTCACTGATATTTAGCATTGCTGTGTAGTTTTATATTTTAATATTTTGTGCTTGCTGTTTTGACAGATTTTGCTTCTTAGTGGTGTACCTACCAGTTGCACAATTCTAACACTTTGTGCAACTGGTAGGTAATGCTGAGCCTTTTTGGTAAGTTTACTTGGAACACTCAGAATAGAGTGTGGTTTTATTCCTCTTGGAACAAGTTGACTTACGCCTTTTGCAACTTTCACTTTCATAGCAAAAAATGCTAAAAACACTGCAACATGCATCACAATTTTTTAGAAAAGCTGCTGTAAAATCAGGTATTTTAAGATGGAATAATCCCCTAAGAAAAGCCTGTGAAATCCTGGAGGAAATGAATAAAGACAAATCAGGTTCACAGTTCACTGTGATTGATTTTTGAAGCAGAAATTTTAACATCCAAGTTAATCTAAAGAAAAAAGTAAATTATCTCAACAAAAGATTAGAGATCAGAAAAAACTTCAGCTTGTTTAAAACTTAGAAGTTTGATTCAAAACTAAAAAAAAATCTAGTCACAACAGCTGCCTTTAAATTATGAGCTCTCTCAGCTTTTTTAAATTTTATTTTTACAGTGCATTAGAGTAGCTCAGAGAATTGGGCTTTTGACTGGAAGGCTGTTTCTTCAAATCCCTAAGCTGGAAACACGAGGGCAGAGCAAAAGAAAAAGCCAGCACATTCCCAAGTAACTTTTAGTGGAAGTGACCCTGAGCAAGGCAATTAACACCCGGCTGGTCAAGTAGAAACGCTCTGTGAACAACAGCGGGGAAACCTTGGCTCCCAGAGGTGCGAAATGTGTGTAACCGAATGTGGGTGAAGCAGGGCGTTTCTGAAAAGCAGCCTAGCACGCTCGGTCAGACTAGCCTGAGTAAATAGAAGTAAATAAATAAATAAAGCCTGTTTTTCAGAGCCTAGCCGCAGTGGAGGAAGCACTGTCATGCTGGTTTGAAAAAGATCCCCGAACACTGTCTAAAGAGCACAGCGGGGAACGTTGCCTTGGCCCACATCCTGTGCAAATTCACCCCATTTCGGTTTATTCAAAACACAATATTCTCATTACGCTCAGTTGGCTCACTGCACTGTCATTTCATCTAGCTTTCCGCACACCAGCACATTAGCCCCTTTGGTCTAGTAATGTTCAGAACATAACCCATAAAGAACCATTGTAATGTGTCTCTGCCTCATTATTGCCAGGTCAGTGTATGGAGCAACACGGGAGAATAGGGTGCCTCGTATGGCTTGTTAATTCAACACCTCTCTCATTCAGAGCAGCATTTGTACAGCTGGCCTTTTGAAGGGAGTTCAAACTATATACTCCTACACATGCAGACACATAGATATGCAGTGACACCGCACACACACACACATGCACGCATGCACACTCACACAAGTCCTAGTTCCCGGCTCTGACATCACTCCACACCACCGGTTCCTGCCCAACCTTCAGCCCCCACCTTGGGAAATCACCCGGAGCCTGTCCAGCCACCAGGGCGTGAAATACACACCCCTGGAAAGCAACCGAGGTGGGTGGAGGGACGGGGAGGTCGGGGTGGTGAGGGGCCAAGAAGGTGGCGAGTAGCAAGTGTGAGCGTGTGAGATTTGGTGATGGAAAATGAGTGAGGAAAATGCAAAGAGGAATGTGTGTGAGCGACTGTTCTGGAGGGAGCGGAGGGGGTGTTGATTGGAGGGTTTGGGTGGTGAGAGATGGAATTGAAGAAGGATTAAATGGACACTAGGTTTCAGGAGGAGGAGGAGGAGAAGGGAGGCGCAGCTTTGAAAGGAGGTCTGGGGGTGCACTCTTGGCCTTGAGACTGGGGCTCCGTCACGCCTCACGTCTCCGCGAGCCACTTGGGCCTGGCGCTCCGGAGGGGAGTCGGCCCAACCTTTGTTACAGTGGAGGAGTGGGGAGTGACAAGGCATACCAGCATGTCTGACATGTCAGAGCAGTTGGCCGGGAGACCCTGAATCTGGTCGGGTCTGACGCTGGCCATCTGTAGCTTTAGAGCAGGGCTGGACTGTTTTAATTGATGAAAACCGCCCCAGGGAGGATGTGAGAACGCGCTTCAAGGAGAAAACAAGGAGCAGTCGGTGAATCAGGCGTTGATTAAATGTGCATCGAGTTATTTCAGCGAGCAAACAAGACCATGCGTATCCTTGGAGGAACTCTAATGGTAGCTAAATCAAAGAGAGAGGCTTTTTTTCAGTTGAAAGACAAATAGAAATATGCATGATCAGATTTGAGCATTGCTCAAGTCCCCAGTTGGATGTATTCATCCTTATTGCGTTCTCTCAAAGAGCTCCCTTTAATGTCACCCAGCGAAGGGAAGTGATGAAATGGAGCAATTATGTATCCATTTGTGCTATTCAGGTGAAACCAGGTGTAAAATTTCCAATCTGTGCACCTGCTGTATCTTTAATTCATTGTGCTTTCTCACCAGTGTTGCCTGTTAGATGGTAATATCCAAAATATGGACAAAATATTACATGCAATAAATCTATTTAGCATTATCATATTGCTTCTAGAGGAAAGGGTTGCTTCTCCTGTGTGAGTTTACCCCCCCAAATTGCTATAGCTAAGTGATGATAGCCAACAAAAACAGATCTTACAGCAGAAACATAACAGTTGTTTGTTGTGTTGAGTTGTAATAAGAGAAAGAACACATTCCAATAAAACAAAATTGTCCCTCATCAAGAAGCAACATGTTTAATTTGATATCCAGACATTTAGGAATATGAGAAAGAAAACAATGGAGCATTCTCGTCCTGAATAGGGAGAATTACGCTCTTTGGTGAAAACAGATAGCCAAGTCATCTCCCGTCGGGCTGCAGATTAATTTTCATTTTCCAAAGAGTTTGTGCATATAAATATTCATGAACCACCTTGAAAAAGCAATGGGCGACTTTATAAGGCGGTCAGCGGAGAAACCAACAAACCCCCCTCCCTTCTCTGCAGCTGTGCTGATGAGGGGGGGGTTAGTTCATGATGAAAGACTCTCACTATCCACGACCTTTCCAGTCTAAAACAAAGATTTGCACAATTAACTACTTTTAAATGTCATCCAACTGCCAAATCTGCATATCAACGCCAAGCCTTGCATAGAAATGAGGATGTTTGTAGAGGAATCGTTTTTCTCCCCCTTTTCCATCCCAACGCCACCAAATGGGGTTCTCTCTCATTTTAGCCAGGAAGGAAATGTAAATGTCAACATATCTTGTGTGGAGATCCTTCTGTTGCTAATTAACCTTTGCCGTTTAGAAGCTAGACTGAGCTCTGCCTAAACACCGCAATTAACTCCAGCTTGAAAGACGGAGAGACAACATCTACATGGAGCCACACATCAGGGGGAGTCACAGTGACTTCATTATCCTTGCCGACACACATACTCTGCACACCTCACTTTTTTGAGGGTACTCATTGGTGGATATTTTCCCCAGGCGGCAGGAGTGAGCCTATTGGGAGGATGTCAAAATTCGGTGGATTAACAAATCTCATTTCTTTTTATCTTCATGAGGCTGGACAGGAAAGCTGGTTTAGTTGTAGCCCCTGGTGAGAGGCAAACCATTATAGGGGAATTCATACTCATAAATCTTCATACATCAAGCCGAGGACTGCCGAGATCTATCATGTTCAAGTTCAATTTCCAGATGCAGTGACTGGGAGGAAAATTCGTCCTCTTCTAACCAACTTCAACCGTCCAAAACAAGTAAACGAGCCAATGTAATTCAAACACTCTCTCCTGGCCTTCACTGCAAGTCTCGTCGGGGCCTGAACTGCACAGGCTCCTCTGGAGTCATGAATAGCAACACTGAGCTTGCTCCTGCTGCTTAAAGGCAGTGTCAGTTACAAAGTCAACCCATTAACATCTTCGCTATTCAACGCAACGCACTTTCCCAACTGCAGAATCAACATGAGTCAACACACAGGCAGAATACCACAGGTAGCTCGACAAAATACCTCATCTGTCCCCCAGGAGCAAGTGAGAACAGTATATGATGATGGACAGGATTTCTTTTATATGCAGATAAATACTGAAGCTCTTGGAGAACTCAGACTGGGTGCAGACCAATGATTGACATAATTTCCAAGAGAAAGGAAGAATCTAAGTTTGGAGAGGGCAGAGGTGAAGCGGAGGGAATGCTGGGAAGTGCCAGAGTAAAGTTGATTCAGTGTAGGATGAATAGGATGGAGGGAAGTTTTAGCAGAGCAGACCCTCTGCAGGCAGCCAGTGGGAGCCAGAACGAGTCAGAACGAGAATGAGACCCTTTAAAGGGATAGTTCAGATTATTTTATGTGGGGTTGTATGGGATTCTTATCAATAGTCAGTGTATTTCCTACAATAGATGGCGGCCAACACACTGCCAGTTTGGAGAGGCAGAGAGGGGCATCAGCACAGAAGCTGAACAATGAACTGCTGTAGACCGGCTCAGCAACAAAAGGTATTTCAGCCACTTAAAATAGGTCCACCTAAAAAAATCAATATCAGTTTCAGTGTACACTATAATTAGAATATTTTCATTGCTTTACCTTGCCAACAGACAGCCTTTTCTAACGGAAAACTGCTGTTATATAAGCCAAATACTGCTCCCGCCAAACCAACCAAACTCCATTGGTGAAATCAGTAATTTTACCTCTTGTTCTGCTAGTTTGTTTGTAATTTTGTGTAACTTCTCTGTTATCAAAGGTTAGTTCCAAATCACTAAAATCACACAAAAACACAAACAAACTAACAGGAAGATAAACTTACTGATTTCACCCATGGAGTGTAGTTATTTTTGAACAAATTATAAGGTAATGCATGAAAATATTCAAAATATAGTGTAACTAAATACACTCATTTTCAATAAGTACCTCATATAATGCCACATTGAACAATCTAAACTCTCCTTTTATCCACAAGGAAAGATGACCAACCACAAAATACACACAAAATACTTAAAGACAAGACATGACTGGTTAAAGGAAGCTATGATGATAATGCTTGCTTTTGGTATTCAATTGAGTGATGTTCCCAAACTGGCAATAGGGGCTGCACTGTATCAGATGGCTACACAGACGATACAATCAGGTCCTGTCAAACCTTATCATGGGCACCACCACTGGCTGGATCAACAAGTTACTGCATGTAGTTTTTGCTTGCAAACGTCAATATTTTGTTCTGATGCATTACAAACACAAAGCCTCTGACATACTTAGTTCTTCACACACCAACGCTTGCAGAGGGTGGACTGCCATGTTTCTACAACACAGCCTTCATCATCAACAGAATCTCTGTATCAGTTCTTGTGAGGAAGTTCAAAGGAGCCCCTTCCTTTTCAGTCGAGGACATCCGTCAATGTCAGCTATGATTAGGTCTTGAAAAATACTAATTTCTTGGGAAGACTAGACCAACGTCCTTGCAGGTCCAACATGACAAATGTCCTGTATGGTCAACGTCAATTCTTATCAGCGCCTCATTAAAAATGTAATGACCACATGAATATTTACCAAGTTTAATTACTGCTCTCTATTGCTATTCTGCCGTGCCCTGCACGCTCTTTTCCTTTCCGGAGGGCAGTTTCTCTTCCAAGTGCCGGACGAACGCCTCCTTCCACCTTGATGAATATTTCAGAAGTCCGAGGAGTGCGAGCCATTGATGGAATCCACCTCAATCAGCAGGAGAATCGATGGCATACACTCACATTTGCAAAGGCGCTAATTGGCGGCAGTAAAATTCAGCAAGCTGCATAATTTACCCAAGAGAGAAATGGGAGGGGAGTGCAGGGAGATCAGCTCATTTGTTGCAGAGGTATTAAAAAACCCTGTCATTCTAAAATCAGAAGGCCTTCGATAGATGCAGAGGAGACCAAGCCAAAGGCCAAATTATTAATGTCTCTGCTTGTCAGGGCCAATGAGGTACAAGCTATTGAAGGAGGTTTTTTCTTGCTGGAGAAGTCACATTGAAAAGCTCTTCACTGACAAACAGTCTTTTGACCGTCACTGGCAATGCCAGACACTCCTCTCTCTGTCTATCTCTGTTATGCTGACACTGGCCAATTTGGTGAAAGAGGGCATGGAAGGTATGGCCTCGACTCCCCCTGCAATAATAATTGCACTTTCCTCACCCTGTATATCTGATAAGAGGGTGCAGAGTAAAGGAAGAGCGGGTTACAAAGTGTGGCTATTACCGCGTCTCTAAGGAAATGACCCTCTGAACCCATCACAGACCTCCAGGTCAGACCTACTTTGTCCGGTCATCAGCTGGTGAGAAGCAGAAAACTTCATCAGTCTCTATGGTTGAGCTACAGCAGTAGGACTTAGGTGCACCTCAAGAACAGGTAAAAACCTTCAAGAACTGTTGATACAGTTACAGAAAGAAATGTTCCAGTACACGATGGTGGCCTTTTGCATTTCACACACCTTCTTTCTTTCTCCCCATGTTTGCTGCCTGTATCTACGCTGGTTCTCAGTCAAACTGCCAACAATATTGCGAAAAAGATTATCTCAAAAGGAAGAATCAATTTTTTAAATATTTTTTCTATGCAAACAAAAGATTTTTGTCCTGCTAACAGCAACTCTTTTAAATATGTCAGAGAAAATCTAAGTGATAAACAACTTTTCAACTGTTGTTTTGTATATACAACCTACTCAGTTTCAAGCAGCTGTAATGTTTTTATCCCTCTCTTCAGTGTTGATCAAACAGTATCAGGGGGTGGACACAATATAGTGAGCAGCTGTGAAATCTTTTGTAATTGAGCACAATAGCTGATTCCCTTAACAAATACTACCTTGTGATGCCTTTAAGGCTATTCCAAAGAGGTACTGGAACAATATACGACTAAAACTTTCCATTAAAATGCAATCTGGTATGAAAAACACATATTTCTGCCTGAAAACACACCACAGTACACACCATAAACATTTCTGACAGTTTGGGAAAAACTTTAAAATTAGAAGCTCACAAAGGTAGTAGTTGATGGAGGTCAACTGTAACTGGTTATACTGTAAGAGATGGCACAGGTGTGTCCATAAACTGTGCAGTGTTTGACCTGTGGAAAATTTTTATACACTAGTATATACATTATACATTATACTTTGCTGTGCTGTGGCCAGTAGCTCCTGTTACTTTTCTCCTTTAATCTGTCATTTTTTCCAGCTTTAATGCTTAAACACATATTACCTATGACATATATACATTTTTAGGCACTGGTAAAGAAGGTGTGAGGTTTGTATTAAAGGGCAGTGGACCTCTCAAACATGCAGTCAGATTTGCCATGGATCACCTCCGGAGGAGTGGAAGTGAGCAGGGATAAGAGCCATGATACAGCTCAGAAAATTCAGAGACTGGTCCTACAGGGACCCCCACCATCTGCGATGAAGGTGCTGACAGGTGGACCAGTTTCAATGGATGCAACACACAAGACTCCAGCAGGACCAGGGGAGGAGGGCCGCGTGTTTTTACATTTTACATGTGTATGCTGTGTTTTGCATGAAGGAACTACAACTCTAATTCTTTGTCCAACCCTGTGTTGTGCAATCATAATAAATTACCACGATCCCTTGATTGATATATGCAGTATACAGTTTTTAATTTTACAGCTTAATTGTGTTGTATGTATGCATGTTTGTGTTTGCCCCATCCGAACTTGCTAATAAAAACAGAGCTTCCTATACTTTGGTAAGGAAAAACTCCTTTAGTTGAGACTCAAGTGAATTGCACTTTGAGTTGACACAAATTGTGTTGACAATTCAAAGAATCTATTTGAGAAGAACCAACCTTCGCATCCTGTTTGATGATATCTCTTGCGTTTGATCGCCAGACATGAAACAACACAAACACACTGAACAGTAAAATAGGCACTTGAAAGGGACAATATTGTCAAAGAGTGGGGACATATTGAGTGACAGCTTTTCAGCTCTTTGAGGCTTCTTGCTGGGCAGCAGGCTGATGTCTCCTCACTTTAAATGTGAGCTCCTGTGATTGTGACAATAGTTCTGACCTTGAAATCACAGTTGTACCTTAATGGAAATGCAGGTTGACTGTTGTGTCATAGTGCTCAATAGAAAAGACATTATCAATGCATGGAAATCTGTGGAAAACATCTTTATTTCTAACAATACAGAGACTTCGGTATGCCATACTTGTGCATCCCAAGGCCTTTGGTTGTGATGGAAAACATGCTGGTATCCTTATTTGCATTTTACCTGAGAATACAGATGCAATCTGTGTTCAATTCAAATTTCACCATGTCTATCATTAGAGTCACTGTGATATTGGTGTTGAAATATATTTGATGTAATAAAAAAGTCTGGAAAAAACCTGCAGGAAAAAAAAAATTTAAGCAGTCCACAGATGATGTAAAATGAGCGGAAAAGTATTCCACTGTCATTCTGAATATTCTTCTCCTGCCTCAATTCCACACATACAAAAGGAGAAGAGCAAAAAAGCTTGAAGTAGTAGTGTTTTATTCATCTTTATGTAAATCCAGTCATTTACGGTTGCCTTAACAAATCAGGAATCAAGTGTGTCAACATCTAGCAGAGAAGAAAGTGCATATGGGGATTACAAAAGAACAGAAACAGAACAAAAACAGGCTGAGGGAGAAACTCTCCGTCGATTAAAGTCTACAAATCCTGACAAGGGTAGAATGAACATGTTTTTTTAATTGTCTGAAACCTCTATATGCTGTAGAAAGTTTACAGTTCTACTCGAACCCTAAGCTCAGTAAGCTATTGTTCATATCTGAGTGACAGTGTGTGGAGGCTGAGCCCAGAGCTGGTTCACACCATAGAAAAATACCCTGGTTATTTGCATTTTTAACTGTACACTACTGAGTTTCTATAGAATAGATGAAAAACGATCAACTCCCACCTACCAACTTCTACTGGCCTTGGTTATAGATCCAAGGCAGTTTTTTTCTTAACATCCTATACCACTAAGAAAGATAAATCCCTCATTGCATTGCTACATAGATACAAGTATATGCTCAAAATCAATATTAGGCTAAGTAAATCCCACACAGTATTTATTTATACGTATATATATATATATATCAGATCAAATAATGGGAATATGGTATCAGATAAACTCGGAGCAGATAAACATTTCTTTAGTAAATTCTGGGTCAAATTCATTAAATGACCCTGTCAAAGCCTTGCCCCCTTTCTGTCTGTGCTCCAATGACGGCTGAGCAAGCTCAGTACTCTGGACACTTTTTTCCCTTAGCTGGTTTTTGTACTTAAATATGCTATGTGCTAGGCTCGTCTATGTTGACAAGAAAACCAACTCTTGAAGATGGTTAAAAGTAGCTAGCTAGTTAGCTGGAGTTTTGCTAACATTAGCTAACTTTAAGCTACTACAAGGAACTTTCATATTGTGTTGATTTTGGAGCCCCCTGTGGGCAAAAGTGGTTGTGTTTCCACCATGTAACCACAAAATCTGACATCAAAAGTACAATTATCGAAATAAAATATCTTCCTGCTTCTTCTTAACTGAGTAACTGAGTAATGTAACCTTGCCTGGGAAAATGTAAACACAGACTAGTTAAAAATTCCTTGTTGTAGCTTTGATATGTGACCCCATGTGCTGCTTTTACAGGAAAAGTTGACCGAGGTACCAAGTTTGCTCAATGGTTATTGGAGCACTGAGCAAAAAGGGGTGGGACTTAGGAAGGGTTAATTGGATGGCAATTACCTATTAACCACTTAAGGCAACGTTTCCTCTTACCTGTCATCACGGTGGTTGTGGTTAATATGTTATGATAACATGACCCAGGTTTTTTAGGTAAAGGCAACTTCTTTTTCCAGCACGGTTTGACTGAGTCAAGGTGGTGCTCAGTTAACCCCTGAATCTATGCATGGCATCAAAAGCAGCATTGTTCCCAAGTCGTACAGAGGCTAATTTCAATGTCAGATCATGTGTAGATCTTATTTGAAAAAAAAAAAATAAGGTTAAGATCTTAATGTAAACATGCAGTTTTTGAGAAGTAATCAATGCTGTTTTCCTGCCATGCATTTGCCAGCGGTTTGACTGATTCTGGCTGAAACTTTCTTCTGTACCATGACGATGTGCATATTAAGTCACAGCAAAGAGCTCTGTCCTTCAAATGGAGCTTTGTCAACGATCTCAACACATATGTGTCCACAAATGCCTTTAACACTGTACTGAACATCCAAGAAAGGGAAAAAAAATCTTCTAATGGGACAAAATAAACATCACAGATTTCTCAAAAATGCCTCAAGCGAGGTCTGAAGCCCTGGCGG
The DNA here is from genome assembly GCF_056507025.1 of Lutjanus erythropterus. Taxonomy (NCBI): domain Eukaryota; kingdom Metazoa; phylum Chordata; class Actinopteri; order Lutjaniformes; family Lutjanidae; genus Lutjanus; species Lutjanus erythropterus. Next base: position 21,850,993 of record NC_139326.1, on the reverse strand, counting down.
TTCAGTTGTCCCCTGATCTCCAAGTCTCTGCTTTGTCTTGTGCGATCTCATTGCAGCAGTTGAGTTCAATTTGAGGGAAGTAAACACTGCAGAGCACTGAGATGGCAGCAGTGCTCAGGAACGCCGGTTCCAGTTGGGGCGACAAACCATTTTTAAACCATTATTCTCCTTAAAACATTTCTGGTCTGACCATCGCTAAATGTCGCTGATGTAAAGATGCGTTTGGGTCTTTTTCACACATTCAAGATCAGACCACCCCATCTTCCTCGTGCATCTTCAGCTTCACTCCATCCAAGGTGACGTGGGTGTGGGAGACTTAAAACTTCATACTCAACTGAGTAACACTCATTTAAAGTAGATGCCCAATAGCACTTGTTGGTGCACTGCTCTGCACTAAAACACACTGGTCACTGGAGATTCTGGACCAAGACAGTACACTCTATTGTTGGATGTAATCTGACTTGTAGCTGATGATGATGAGGACGAGTCAGTCAAGTTGCTGACTATAATGTATATGTGGTACAGTACAATAGGTGTATGAAGTCTCACTTAATTATAAAATACCACAAGGCCAATATTACTTAAATCATTAAAATGGGAGATTTGCTTCAAATGAAACAGTTGATGGACTGGACCTTTGTGTGTGAGTGTGTAGCTACATGTTCACATGCATGTTTGAACAGTGGATGAGAAGCAAACATGACTGGGCTGCAAATATTGTGTTTGTGTCTGTACACAAAAAGGGCCTCTGTGTAGCTGTGTGTTTGTGTGTTTATGCATGTGTGCGTGTTTGTGTGTGTGTATGCGTGTCTCTGTGTGTGTGTGTGTGTGTGTGTGTGTGTGTGTATGTGTGCCTGTGTCTGTGTGCAGTCCAGCAGCTACGAAGTGTTTGATGTGTTGGGGCTCCAGCCCATTTGATAAGCTCTCTCCAGGGTTCTCTTGCAGTCCTGCATCACCGTGCTGAAAACAATGTGAGGATACTGGACCACCAGCCTCTCCACCGTCTCCTCGTTCACCTGCAAAACACGCACACAAAGACACACACTATTAAGACAATGACCAAATGAGCAGTGTTACCTCAGTGACAGTACATTTCACAAGCCTCAGTGTTGGCTTTAAAAAAAATAGTGGAAAGGTTAAATATCTGCACTTTCATGGTGACTAAGGACACTACATCTGCTGATGAAGACCATGTGATAGAGCCAAAAGCTTCAAAACAAGTGGATCTAGGGTTCAGATTGTTCTGTTTTTTTTTTGTCAACTGCTGGTTTCAAAGTCAAGAATTAACCATCAAGCACAAATTAGTTAATGTATTTCTTTTCTCATGTTCCATCTTATGCCTGACATGTTTATCCTGCTTGATTTGAGTGTAATCAGTTTAAGGAGAGGTTAACTATTTTTAAAGTCTGTCTTAAAACAAGTCAGGTGTCTATATGTACATTGAAACAGGTTTTGCTTGATGTAATTACTCTTTGTTTTCATGCCTTTAAAAGATCCCTTTGAAATGTGTTTCCAATGTAAGTGTTGGGGAACAAAATCTACAGGACAAAAATATGATTTCAGGCTTAAGCATTAATTTAATTAAATAGTTATCTTAAGAAGATACTGAAGCCTCACATTAACTTTAAATAAACTTGTGGACTGTGGACTTTGTCCCCCATCAATTACATTGTCATTACAGTTTGAGAGGATCTTTTAATGGTCAGTATGAACAGAAGTGATTACATCATAACATGTTTTAATATTTCTGTAAAAATGTTTGACTTACCAACCTAGTAGGTGTAGCTATGCTACTTTATAGTCATTAATCAAGGTTGTCATGTAAGTAAATTGAGCTAGGACAAAGATTCGTAATAATGGCAGTTTGATGGTGTAACTGTCCAGTCCTATGTTAACACACTGAACACATCATTATTTGTGCAAGTCAACCAATAAAGCATTTTACTTGAGAATCATTCAAAAATCATTCACTCAGTATCAAAACAGATTTCCAGGAAGTCCTGGGTAGACACATTACAAAGCAAAAATCATCTTAAAAACATATAAACTTAACAGAAACGTTGCTTTAGGTCTAATAAATACAGATTTTTAAATGACTTCATTTAAATGGGGTAATTTAAGAATCTGTCACCGGTCGCTGCATCGCCCCATGATGCCTTATTAAGATAATCAGAAACACAGATTGAACTGAGTGCCCAGTCAAAATATGAGTGTGCTAAACTAATTTGTAGGAAAGGCAATTCTTTAAGAGCACACAGTGTATATACACACACAATTGGACTATGGCAATGGGCTTAGCACCAGAGGACAGCTGAGCTCACCAGGCTAATGAGGCCTTCTTGTTCTCAGAGGACTACAAAGACAAGCAGCTAATAGCCACTCCCGCACTTCTTTGCCAGTCTAACAGTCTATCAGCCCGTCACCAAGAGCAAAAAGTCAGAAAGCTTGAGTATCTGACAAAGAGCAGAGACAGAGCAACCCCGGAGACCTTGAGGGGTTAACCGCAACCCACCCAGAACCAACCCCCGCCCACCCGCGAGCATGACACTTTCCAGGGGAAATGATGTATAAACACTCACACACATGTTGAGCACACAGTCATCCGTTGTTGCCAAAGCAGTGACAAAGTGTTTCACAGTTTCCCCCGAGCTCATTGCCCGAGAGCCCTTAGGTTTCTGTGTTTTCTGGAAGAAAAGTCGTGCATGGTAAGAGTTCCCTGGCTCCTGCTCAGACTATGATCTGTTTTGGTTGTCATTTTCTGTCTAATTCCCTCTTTCTCTTCATTGAACACAATTTCTTTAAGTGGTGGGTATCAGCAATCCCTTGTCAAGTAAGAGAAACTGAGAAAACAAATGGAAAGACAGATGGACAAAAAAACAGACCGAGTCAGGATAAAACTAGCAGAATCAGAGAGAGAAATAAGTGTGCTTGAGCGAACAGACCACCGATGCCTCTCGGGTCACAGAGGGAAGATGGAAACTCTGCACAGCACAAGTGAATTCAATAAGACTAAAAGGCAACAACCGCCTGTTAGCTCTCCCTTTGATTGCCAAGGAAGAAACAGCGAGCTGGAGTTTCGGGTTCTTGACGCCAACACACAGAGGCTTAACAGACTCTTTCAGGATACCGTCAATAAAGGAAATATAAAGTAAAATCAAGACCATGGGGTCAAAGAGTCTTTCTTACTTTCATCTGTTTTTTGTTTTTCTGCTAAGAGAAAATTCTGAGAACAAGTGCCAAAAAAAAACAGTCCTGCCTCAGTTCTCTCTCCAGCCAGTGTTGAAGAGAAAGACAACAGACACTGGCAGAGGGCTTTTGAATTTTGAAATAATACTCCAACACCTCAAATGCTGGAAAGGTGCATTAAATCAAGAGTGGAAATGAGAAAATTCCAGCAACACATCCAGTGCTGTGATCAATGACTCATTAGCAAAGCTGATGCAGTAATAAAACTGTGTTTCGGGATACTGCCTTAAATAATTCACATTATTATTGTGGGATGATGTGAGTAGTCCAACTGCCAGATAGTTTTACAAAACAAACCATCACTTCCCTTCTTGTAATGAAAAGATCAGACTCAACAAGGCCAACTATAACGATGGCCTTTCCTATTCTCGTTACATGGCGGTTGATCTGGTCTTCTGCTTGGAGGGTAAGGAGCTCCTGACCTTGTTGTCCCCTCAATTTGCAGACATTCTCTGGTGCTGTTCTTCTTCTTTGAGTTAGCTGCTAACTGCTGCTTGCTGCTTTTTAAATTCCCCGATGGTTTACAGCAAGTGGTGCACACTGTTACATTAACCATGGAAGCATGTTTTTGTGCCACTTGTTTTGTGTGTGTGTGCGATCTGGTTGCTGAGTGACATAAATGAAGAGCTGATGGTGATGCTGCAATAATGCACTGTGGTGTGTGTCTGTGCCGTGTTGTTTTTTTAAGGTTGACTGTCTTGACTGTGTATATGCAGTAGTGGCTGATTTGCCTGTATCAGCACTCATACCACAACTTTATGCATGCATGTGCATCTGTGTGTGCAAATATCAGAAAAAAAGTTTTATGCTGAAAAAGTTAGTGCAAGTTTTCACCTACACTGAAGAAATTAAAAATGGCAAAAATCTGTACGGACCAATGAGGAGGCTTTAAAAAAAAAAAAATTATTTATTTTTTATTTTGCCATTATTGTACAATGATGTCCCATTAATATTCAAAATCTCTTTTAGAAGAGAGACCTGACCAAGGTAGCAGCCAATCACAACATATTTAAATGCATCCGTTACAAAATATATATGTATGTATATTAAAAAAAACAATAATAATAATACATGGTCTCCCTCCTTGTCACATTCCTGGAGAGAGTTTGTGAGAAATGGGGGCTCGTCCGGGATGAAACAAAGAGAAATGCAATATTTCCATCACATTTTCAACATTGTTTTTAGTCTTTTGAGGTTGTTGTTCTTAATTACATCATCTTGTTTGCTGATTTTCTGAATATTCTGTAAAGATTCCAATAAGCTGCTGAAACTTGGGACATTTAAGTTGTTTGTCATGTGAGGCTAAGACTGAGGTGGTTACACTTCAGCCTGCAAATTCTGACATTTTTATGGTTGACAAATTAGTTTTTTATATCCATCATTTTGAAAAGACTGTTAAATAAATGCTGGCAAAGGAAAAAAATCAAGTCAATTTTAATAATAAATAGTGGTACTCAGAGGCAAGGATTAATGCAGTCTCTTCTTTCCCTCTTTTAGGATTTGACCTGGATGTCTGACCACCTTCAATCATCAATCGAGAGCTTTTAATTGACTGTCTGGTCCGTCGACTCTTGGATCATTTTCAACAAATTTAGCAACTGGCTTCAAATAGCGATCATTAGCTTTTATGTCATGTTGGATCACCTTCACACCTGTTTTTTTTTTTTCTTTTTTCTTTCTTTTTCTTCTCATTTTTGGGAACATTTAATGCGTTCATTAGGTAGCGGCAGCAGAGAGATGACAGGAAACAAGAAAGAGGGACACGCAACAAAGGTGCTTGGCCAGATCTGAACCGGGGAACGTTGAGATTTATGTTCCGCATCTTAATCCCTTAACCACAGGGGCGACCCCACACCTGTTTTTTCCCAGACAAACACCTGCGGTTTGCCTACAAAGATGGCCGCATGCTGCCTTCACAGAGGACCAAAGCAGGAGCAGAGGAGCAGCTTAACCAAGGCCTCCAAAAGCTGCTGCTACAGAGACAAGTTAAGTTTGTTATGACATATGGCTGAGCCTCATTAGCAGATAAAATGACAAACCCCTGATTGCCTTCATAACATATTATGCTATATTCTTGAAAAGAGAATGAAACATCCCCCAGCTCGTTAATCAGGGCTTAATTACAATTAAAACAGATCTAAAGAATAGACCTGTCAAACTGATGGGAGGCCATAACATTCATTAATGTTAATTTAGTGCAGCTCCACTTGCTGAGCAAACACGACACACACAAAATGGCTCCCAATCAAAACGCTGAATCATTTCCTAATTGCTGGTTGCGGCAACGCTAAATGTTTGAGTTGCAACAGGATCACTTTGATGGAAATCATGAAAAGACTAACTATTGTGCTGACCTTTGGTGCTCTTGCTGATAATACTGTATGTGCAGGGAAAAAAAACATCTTTTCATGTTGTTTTCTAGTTTTGAAATGTAATTACTGTCACATAGAACAGAAATGATTGGAATTCAAACATCTTATTATTGCCAATGCAAAAGCCAATCAAGACTGAAGAGAAAAAATGATTTTACTATCAATCAAACCCAAGCCCATATGAATTTCAAATGATTACAACACAGCACAGAAACTCCTTGTACCTGGTTTGACATTTATATTTTAATTAATTGCCATCTTGGAATGACGAATGCCTTTGTTCAGTTTTAAAGCAACTTATTGCGGGTGGATAGAAAATCTTGTTGACAGAAAATCAGTTGACAGAGGCATTTATACATCATAGCATCCATTAACTCTTCTCCGCTGCACGAAACGACAAGCAGAGTTACTGTAAGTCCTTTCAGAACAAAAAACAACAGCCTCCTGTAAAAGAAACCCTCTCCTAGCAAGTTCCCAGAGTTCACAGCTACAATTCTTCTCTTTCCAGAAGAAGGCTGGGTGCCCTTTGCATGGCTCTGTGGTATGTTGAATGAGATGTGATGACATCACCACACCTGCTTGGTATTTGCGGCTCAGAGCTGATGTTAGACATGAAGGTCAGATTAATGCTGTGGGTAGCTGGCTGGCAGAGAGGGGAGTCCTCTGGTTACAGCAACCATGCCACCGACTTCTTCAAACTAGTGATTCAGCTGTTTTTTTTCTCCTTGAGAGAAATTTTGTTACTGGGCAAAGCTGTGCTTAACGATATTGTGTTGCTAGGCAACATAAGCTTAAAAATTACATCAGAAAATACTGGGGCCTCTGGTGACTGGATGGTGCCTCAGATATATGGCTCTGAGAGGGAGTTTTCTTCTTTTACACTCTTAGAAATAAAGATGCTGACTAAAATCATAAAGGGTTCTTCGGCTTATACCCATAGGACATTTTCCACCTGGAACCTACCTAGAACCCAACTTTTAGGGTTGTACCATATGTGTGAGAGTTTTCGCCCACAACCCTCTATAAGAGGTTCCACAGAGAACCCGTCTGTGGTGTAATGGTTCCACCCAGAACCCTCTCTGGGGATTCTATCCACCTTTCCACCTTCTAAGGGTGCCGACAAGAACCCACCCAGGGAGTCAGAACCAACCAAGGGGGTCCAGCTGAGAGCTTTTTTTATATTCCAAGAGTCTTATCAAGAACACACTCAGGGGGTTCTATCGAGAACCTTTATGTATTCCAAGGCCTTTATCCAGAACCCACCAAGGGGTTCTACCAAGAACTTTCTTATATTCCATAAGTCTTACCAAGAACCCCCCAAAGGATTTCTACCAAGGACCTTTTTATATTCCAGTTTTATCTAAAACCCTAAAAGGGGGTTTACTGAGAACCTTTTTATATTATGGTACAAAGAACCCTTAACAAAAGAAAAGATTTCAACAATCCCTATGGAACTCTCCTCCAAAAAAGGGTTCTTTGGTGGAAAAGGGCTTTCTAGTGGACCCTATAAAGAACCCTTGACAAACCCTTAAAAAGGCTTCTCCATAAGCAAATGGTTCTCAGCACAGAACATTGGCCCTTCAGGGAGAACCGTCATGGAACTCTTATTTCTAAGAGTGTAGCCCATACAGTCCTGATCCAGTATACTGTACTGCACAGGACCTCCTCTCAAAACCTGCTGCCAAGTCTGTAGGAGAGCCATATGATAGAGCAGATCGCTGCTCACTGATGATTCTAATCTTTGAGAAGCATCTGGGAGCGCAGCCACAGCTATCTGGAGCGAGGCCTATACTTATGATATTTTCCCCCATTTTAACTTCAAAGATGCTGCCCTGTAGATCTAAGTGCGGTGTAATGCATGCTGACGGGTAATGTGCCGCTGTCAAGGTTTACAAGCAGGCGAGAGCGAGGGATGAGGGGAAAACAAAAAGATGTATGTCTGATATGCTGTTTGGAAAATGCTGTTATATGAACATGCTGTACAGTAAACCTGAATAGCTTACAGGACTGTGCGTGTGTGAGAGCCTGTGACAACCACTCTTCTACTTTTACAAGTGACGGCTGAAGGTAAGTGACGGCAAGTTCCCGAGCTGACCTCTGCTCTTTCTTGGAGTGCTCACTTTCTTTACAGTGAGCCCTTTTTTTTAAGACTGATCCTCTGATGCAAATGCACTCTATCACCACGTAAAATATACATTTACCGCAAGCCCTATGCCTTCCCCCAGTAAGCAGTGCTGTAAAATATGTCGTAAAGATGACTAATGCTGCAGCAGTTCACATTCTCAGTGGGAAAACGGAGAACAGGGTCGTAAATCGATTATCAGATACACAAACACGAAGATGCATATCATATTAGAGCAGCGTGGTGAGAACACCCTCTGAGTGCTCCCACCAATCAACGGAGGGAAATGGAATAAAGAGACAGGGAGAGAGTTTAGGAAATAGAGGGCTAAAAAAAATATGGCCTCTGCTCCTTCAGAATATATCAAACCCACTGAGCGCTGTACTGTACGCAGCAACAAAGACCATGAAAAAAGCAATAAAACACTAAGGCTGGTCTGCACCAACGAGGATTCATTATTATATCCGATTAAATCATGATCTAACCTTAAATTATGTTGCACCAAACTTAAAAACTATCTTAAAATTAAGAAAGATTCAATTTGAACCTCTCTTTCAACCTCAGTTTAGTTTTCACTTTAAACCAAGATTAAATGTTGGGTGCACCAAAACTTTAAACTCCAACAATTTATCTTTAAACTTACAATTGAAGAAGTTTAATTTTTAAAATGACTTCCTTTTTGAGATGGATCGAGTAAAATTACAAAGTTCCTTGAAGAAAGTTAAGGGACACACTCAACTCAATTGAGTTTTATGATGCGTCTCTTCTTTCTTTCACTACAGTTGACAATTAGGCCAACAAATCTTTCTCACAGGATGCAGAATTTTACTGACTTTTCAGCTAGCTGGCAAACAATGTACCATTTTGTTAACTTCATAGTGAGCAAGCAAACAATATAACTTTTATCTTTTGATATTTTACTTTTACCTAGTTAGGAAACAATTTAACATTTTGTTATTTGTTTAGCTAGCTACAAACAATATGCTTTGTTAAGGAATACAGAACAGCCAAAAGTTAATGGTTCTACCCCTACTTTATATTTATAAAGTCCCAACATTTACTTATTTTTTATTCATTTTAATTTGGGTAAATAAGCATTTACATATTGAAACTCTCTGTATTTTCAGTTTACATCACTAAAGCTAGAATAGTTTTGAATTGTGCAACAGAGCTCTGCTCAATTTTACATCTGGATCTTCTCATTTGAACTCCAGTTGTGCTAAATCTGATTAAAGCTAATCAGGCTAACCCAGTCTAACTGTGATTTTGAACAAGTGCAGAACTCGATTTAACAGTATGCGCTTGCAGATATCAGAAAACAAAGATATGTTCACTTTATACAATTTAAATTACCCTATTTCTTTTTATTTCCTCTGTGTTTTCTTTAAATGCAGCACAGGTCTGCAGGGTTCTTTTTCTTTTCATTTTTTCCCTCTTCTACTTTCCTCCCATTTTGTTTGGCCATGTGGCAGCCATTGCCAGTCCCAGGCCCATAAAGAGAGACAAATACCCCCCGTTCCCTGTCCGCTCCCATGTACTGAGTGTATCAGTCAACCAGTAAATACATTTGGGGTAAATGTTTAAAAAGCCTGTTTAGGCAGCAGAAGAATGCAGTGCATCAGGTCTTAGTAAAAGGCAGCTTAAACAAGTCTGGATTTAAACAGGCCAGATTTATAGCTTTCTTTAAACTGCTCAGAGGAAAAGCCCCAGTTGTAAAGTTTCTAAATGACTGACTGGACAACTGAGAGATAGTTCTCAGTCTCAGAAGAGAGGAATGAATGGAATAGAAAGAAAGTAAGAGAGGATTTCAGAAGTGTAGAGACAGAAAAGAGGTCGCCACAAACTAATACTGAAGGATTCAATATTTCTAAATGAACTATTGATGCATTGGCTTGGAAGCTTAAGGAATAGGCCGCTCTTTACCAAGGAAAGCCTGAGCTCAAACAGTTTGATTTAGTCTCAGAAAGCCAAGCGACCCTCACAGAAATCTGCAGTGCATGGCTCCGAATGTGCTTTTAAAAACCAGGTCAGGCACCACTTGCGACAACTAAGGTCTGGTCCCGCTCACACGCCCTCATCCCTGCACAATATCAGACGCCGGCAGAACTGAAAAGCAGGGTGTCAGTGCACACACACACACACACAGACATGGAGGAATGGGGGCTCAGCTGAACAGGGTCAGAGAAAGAGGTTCTGGAGGCCAGGTTTGTAAACCCCACACTCCATCACGCGTGACAAAGGTAACTAAAGGAATGTGTACAAGGCTCAGCCCAATCCCTCTCTCGACGCTGGCCTTCTTATCTCTGCAGACTGCAGGAAAACATTCCATAACTCAAGAGGCTTTACACAATTTATTTGTTAGTCTCAGAAAAGAAAACATGGTAAAACACTATCTGAGCTAACATCTATTAGGTAGAGCTGAAATGAAGCTAATTAAAATGGGAGGCCTTGTGGTGACAAAGTGGACTAACATGCTCTCGAGGTACATTTGATGTTCTGGTCACAATCAGATAAGCGTCCATTTATTTTGCGTTTAACTCTTCAAATTAAGTGTGATGTAAATCATTCCCAATCTTAGCATGAATTTATGTTTTAATTAAGTGGAGTAAAGAAAAACAAAGAGTGCAACCACAATTAACTTTTGTCATATACTGTATATATGATACAGTAGTTATATTACATAATAATAATAATCATATGATCGATTTAGTCATATTTTTATTACAAACAGTACATCATACACATGACATCATCCGATAAATTACAGGACACAATGTTCCAAGATAGAGGTCCTCACATATCACCAAGACCAGAGACCCAATTCAGTCAGTTATAGTCAGTCTAATTGGCTCCAGGCAGGGTTTCATTCTATTACTACAGGTCTCGTCGTAGGTGTGTGGGTCAATATGTCTAATGCCCGAGAGGATCCATCTAACAGCTCTGATCACATGGTTCATCGTTATCATGGGAGGAGAAAAATACAGCTTTTGAGGCAAGAGGGAGAAAGTGAAAAGTAAAGTGCTCTGTTCAAATAGACCACATTTTGGATCGGTTCCAATCATCCTTGGGTCTCTTTTGGACAGACTCTGACTGTCCTCAGGTCCCTCTCAGATTATTTATATCTAATAATAAGAATTTAACCAAATCAATTTGGGCACAAGTGGGTATTCCATGTTTTTTTTTTTTGGTTTAAGTCCAACAATTGGACCAATAAAGACCTCTACTCCAAGATATGAAGATAACAAATCAAAGTAAAAATGAGGAGTTTGTTTGCAAAAACAAAAAAACATAATTCTTAAAAGTAAACCAACACCAGTTGATGCTGATATTCTTCTGAGTGCACAATAAAAAACATGATTTATGAAAACAGATATCTCATTAAAACAGCCTAAAATTTGTTTGATTGATATTCCTTGGACTGCGCCAAAATAAAAACATGATTTTGGAAAATTAATGTCTAAAAGCTGAGATACCTGTTGTTTCAAACTAACCCTTCAAATAAATTATTCAAGATGTAACCTTAGCAGCACTAAACTTTAAATGCGCTTATTCAAATTGATGGCATTGTTAAAAAACAAAGAGACCGAAGGAGAAAAAGAAAGAGTGCAGGAGGGAAAAAGTGACAGAGGTGTCTTGACAAATAGAAAAGAATGAGACAGAAATGGTGAGTTCATGTTCCTACTACAGGGACTAGCTGGGGTCATATATCGTTGTCACTGGGAGAAGTACAATAAGATAATAACAGACCTGAATGCCATGTTACCTAAGACCACTTCTTCCTCTTCAACCGGCAAACAGCACAATGCAGTGAGGTGGGTACACACACACACACACACACACACACACACACACACACACACACACACACACACACACACACACACACACCTCCAGAAACTATAGGAAATTCCAGAGCAGCTTACTGGAGGTCAGACACAAGCAGAATTCCTTAAAGATAATCACAACAGAGCTACTGTGTTTAATTTTTTGCCTCGCACGACTCCCTTGTTCTTCAGAATAAATAAGGAACAAGGACAGCTTGACCCCGTCCCTTCACAGAACACCATGATACAAAATTCATAGTGACTCTTTAGAGCGAGGACAGCGAGGATTAGATTTGTGGACCGGCCAAAGCCACAAATAAGGCCGTGAGCACCACTCTCTGATCTCATCTGTAAGCTTTAATGTGTGGACGCCACCTACTGTAGGGTGATTATCCTGAATTATGGGTTAATTCTGCATAGTCAAATGAGAACAGTGCAATTAAAGTCAAGCTTTTCTGTATTTAAAAGCTTGATGAAAAACACTGCATACACAGACTTCAACCTTTTGTTCTATTCACTGTCAGTACAAGCGCAAGTCTTGACAGCATGATAAATCTGGATCTTTGTTTTCTGAATTTTAGCCCTTGGGTGAAAATTGTTCTTTTTCTCAAATGTTCACAGAACAGCCACAGGTCATAGGAACGCTGTATCTGGCTACACACTTTTCCTCTGCAAAACAGAAAAACTTATTCAAAGCTTTTACATCCAATGGCGACTACTTTACAATAGATTAGAAAGCTGGAAATCAATCAGAGGCTTAAAGGGATAGTTCAGATCATTTGAAGTGGGGTTATATGAGGTATTTATCCATAGTCAGTGCATTACCTACAGTAGATGGAGGTCAACATGCCTCCAGTTTGAAGAGTACCAGCATGTTAAGCCATGTACTGCTGTGGACATGGTCAGCAGCTAAATGTATTTTAGACACCTGAAAATGGCCCATCTTAAAAATGAACGTCAGTTTAAGTGTGTGCTATATTTAGAATATTTTCACCTCTTTATCTTACCATCAGACAGCCTTTAACAACAGTAAACTGCCATCACACAAGCCAAATATTGTTCTCTCTCGTGCACTTAGACTCAAAAATTTTATCTTGTAGAACATGGGAGTTGCTGGTCTACCACTGCCTTGATTGGTTAGTTAGTTTGTGTTAATAATAAATAATCGAGGCAGCTTTAAACCAGCAACGTGCTCTGCAAGGTAAAATGACTGATTTCACCAGCGGAATCTGGTTGGTTTGGAGAGAGCGATATTTGGATATTATAATGGCAGTGCGCTTGTGGCGAGTAAACGAAACGAACCGGGTTACACAGTGTCCCTATAAGCATAGCAAAAGCTGTCACGGTCGTGGTGCGAGCAGAGACAGAGGGTGCTGGTGCCAGAGGAGTCCTGACTGTAATTACAGCACGCATGGGAATAAATTACAGAACAGCAGATTGGTGTATATTTCTCACTTCCTCCATGACGGTCTGAAGAACTGACTAGATTTGTTGCTAGTTGCTTAATTCATATATTCTGGCAGTAAAAAGAGAACCATAACTATAGGTAGGCAGTGGAACAAACCAATGCTTCGTATTATGAGGGGAAGTATGCAATCTTTCAAAACTTGAAAATGCACAGATTTGCATCTATAATTAGCGCAGCTACTTTGTCACAATACTGAATCTCACTGACTAACATTGACTATACAATAACAAACAACGGTGGTCGTATTTTAATCTTTTTATCAAAATCATTGCAAGGGACAATCCAGTAATCCCTGGATAGTAGAAGGGACATGTCCCTGCTGTTCCTACACAATTCTACGGCCTTCCATAATCTGATATAGATTTTTTTAGGTGGGTTGTTTGCTGCTGTCCCTGTCCACAGCAGTGTATTGCTTAGTTCTATACACCTGTACTGCTGCTGCGTGTCCACCTCTATCTACTGTAGGTAAGACAATGGCTTTGCATAAGTACCTCATACAACCCCACTTCAAATGATTTGAACTATCCCTTCAATCAAAACCTTCCAAAGCTTATTTGGTTATATAAAATTTGTACATTTGTACATTCAGTGAGGGAGCTACATTGTCATTAGCATTAAATAGCTCATTCATCACCAACTCAGTCAGACACTGTGCCTGCAGGCTAAAAAGGGTCTGCAACCACCTGCTGTCTCTCTCAATATTTGGGAGACGGGAAAAACATATTGAGCCAAACGTTAGTTATTGCCCCAAAACATATCAGGACCGGCAAGTGTGAGTATCCAGGGCACACTGAGTCTCGTCTACTGTCTGCCCATGACTCCATGAGATTATGTTGACCTCCGTTGTGATGAGTAAACAGCACTGGATGAGGGAGGAGGGGGGAGAAAAAGGGGGAAGGCTGAAAGACAAGACGGGGGGGGGGGGCAACCTGAATGAACTAATTGAATGAACAAAAGATGTGTGCAGCATCCAAAATTCAAACAACCTTGGCTGTCCTTGCTCAGAGGAGGGTAAGGGAGGGAGAAGCAGGGAGACAAAAAGAGGGAAGAGGGGTAAAAGTGAAGTAAGGACAAGGTGGAGGGAAGGCAAAGAAATGTGTATATGAGTGTATGTGAACCAGGTGAGGTCAGGTTTACGTGTGTGTCTGGTAAATTTTTTGTTGAAGGGCAATTCTGAGATTCCCTTCAGATACTCAGTGAACTCTGTCGGTGTCTCACTTTATTTCGCCCTCTCTCCTTCACTGTCCCTTGCTCCTGCCCTTTAGAAACAAGATGAAGGGATGATCAGGAGGCGGCTTCAGTTAAGACCGCCAATCAATACAGCTCTTCTGTGTGGGATGAGACTCCAAGATTACACTGAAAATCACAAATAGCAAATGACTCTTTCAAACTACTTTCTCGACTTTGAACGTTCAAGTCTGACCAAAGCATGGGAAGTACACTCCGGGAAGCAAGAAGTCCAAGAGGGTCCTTCTTGAAGGGCTGAGGTTCTACCCAGAACCATTTGCTTCTGAAGAACCCTTTTTTGACAGAAGGACTTGTCAAGTTCTTTATAAGACCATTAGGAACACTTTTCATCCAAAGAATCCCTTTCTGATGAAAAAGTTCTTCAGGGATGAAATACTTGAAGAACTCTTTCTTCAAGGGTTCTTTATACCATAATATAAAATACTTCTCAGTAGAACCCTTTGGGTGGGTTCCAGATAAAACCCTGGGAATACAAAAAAAGTTTTCAGTAAAACTTCCTGAGCGTGTTCTAGATAACACACTTGGAATATAGGTTCTCAGTAGAACCCCCTTGGTGGGTTATAGATAGAATCCTTGAAATATAAAAAGTTTCTTGGTAGAACCTCCTGGATGGTTTCTTGTTAGCACCTTTAAAAGGTGTAAAGGCCCTGAATAGAACCCCCATAGAGGATTTTCTCTGTTGAACTTCTTACATCGTGGTTCTGGGTGAAAACTCTTCTAAGGGAAAAGTTCTACCAGATACCAAAAAGGATCCTCCTACAGCGACAAGCCGAAGAACTGTTTTTGGTTCTAGTTAGCATCTTAATTTCTCAGAGTGTAGGAACCAGAGAACCTGTCTATCTCACATTTGATGCTGTGCATGCAGCATCTTTTCTCCTAATACTCTTCCACTTCCAAAGCCTTTAAACAGAGGATCCCCGCCGTTCACAATAACAACACTCATCAAAGAAAGTTTTGCTGAACTCCCAAACTCTCATTTCCTAAACGAGACTTAAAATGCCTCTTAACTCTTCACTATACTTCATCTTTGTTTTCCTCACTGCAAACCTCCAGGCCCTGAACAATTAGGCCCTTGTTTATGTCTGCAAATTGCTGTGCCGTGCCTATCTGTGTGTAGTCCCCGGCAGCTGGATGCACCCGTGGAACGACCATATTGATTGGGATGTCTGTTCTTTTAACAAGGTCTGTCTGCTTGCTCTACCTGGGGGGGGGGGGGGGGGGGTGCACTGCTCATACCTGTTCCCTAAACGCTGCTCCACCTCAGTTCAGGTAATGGGAGCACACTTCAAAAGTGCTTACACAAAACACTTTTTTTTGTAAAGGGAATAGCCAGCATTCACTCCATTGTTCATTGTTTCCTTTTATTTAATTTAACTTTTATTTTCTCTTGGTTTCTTGTCATTCGTTAAATCATTCTTTCATTATTTTTTTCCTCAAGGCCTCCCCTCATTTTACTCCTCCTCCATCTCCTCCATTACTATGATAACTCTTACTCTCTCCACCAGCTGTCCCTGAAGGGGCCAGTAGCAGTCAGTGTCATTATTTTCCCAGTCCGGCTTCATGCTGACTGTGTGAGTTTGCTCTCCTCTCTGTTTCACAACCTGGACTGCCCATTTGTTTTCACTCTAATGAAGTAGTGGAAAAGAAGTAGAGAGCAGAAAAAGAAGGTAGATGAGAAGAGAGGATAGGGGGAAAAGTGAAAAAGATGTCGAGAAAGGAGAGGAGGACGGAGACAAGCAGAGGGGGAATGGACGAGAGGATGGGAGGGAAAAAGAGGTACATTTGAACAAGCTGTGAAAGCGCTTCTAAAGAAAACATTCCACTGAGGCTGAATAAGATTAAAACCCCAGAAGTGATACATCAACACAGAATGAAGGCTCTAAATGTTCAGAGAGCGGCCAGGAGGGCCCATTATAGAGAACAGCAACTTAACACATATAGGAGACATATGAAAACAGTGTCAAGATAAGGAGTGCAATGAGTTACACTTTTTAGTGCTCAGCAGTACAGTGCATTTCTGCACAAATCAAAAAAGCTTAGCTCTGGACCCCTCTCCCTGTGATTGCACACTTTTCTTAATTTTGCACTTAGCCAAAACACAGCTATAAATGTTACAACTTTATCATTTGACAGAGGTGGGAGGTAAAAAAAAAAAAAAAACCTTGTTACTGAACTTTAGTAGAGTTTTTTTTTAAGTATCTGTACTTTACTTGAGTATTTATTGTTCTGACAACTTTTTACTTGTACTCCTATATTTTAACACAAATATCTATATTTTATACTCCTTATATCTTCTCGTCAAGGCCTTTCGTCATTTGCCACTTGTCTTTTACTAACTAGTGTGCCATATATAATGAGTTTGTATCTTAAAATAATGAGAAACTTTCTCAAAATATACATTAAATAATAATGAGAACGTTTCTCATTATTTTGAGATGATAACTCAATATTTTGAGAAAATAAGTCATTATTTTGATAAAGTTTATAATGAGAATGACTTGCAGAATCTATTTTTCATTGCATTGGCTGTAATGAGAGAGACAGTGCATCCAGTAGTGAAGAAGAGACGAGCAGATCTCTCTGTTTGTCACAGTTAACTGTCTCCAGTCTGCTGTATAGAGGAATATTATGTTTCATGATCAAGGTTTGTATCACGTCAACACATTACTGTAATTACACATTATTGTCCATTACACGGTTCCTTTCTTGTCCTGAGTGCTCTGTCTCTGCTGCCAGTTTGCATTACACTTCAATGGCCCAGTTTTCTAGCGGTTCATACCAGGCTCCAAATCTAACCCACCACTGCTTATGTGTGCACTATTTCACCTGATGTTGCCCAATTACAATCTGAACAAAAGACACTGGTGTCTAAAAAAAACGTAATGACAGGAAAGGAATGGCGAAAGCAGTTGGGGCAGCACGGGCGGGGCCTCAAGGCTGCTGTGGCTGCAGGGCATATTTTTTTGAGGGGCATGAAGCCAGACTGAGGGGAACGGTGGCCAAGGTCATTGTGGCCACTGTAAAATTCCTACCCTGGACATGTCAGTTGATTTTTACGGCATTTGAGAAGAATTATTGGTTATTTTTATTTTATATCATTGTGTGCCACATTCCCAATATCAAGACTGATTTCAACCTAAATAGATGGGACAATAATACATGGAAAAGACAATTCCTTGGTGTATCCATCAGTGCATATCACTCACGACATACATAACAAGAGGAAAAAGTTTGAAAGACATAAGACAAAACAGACAGGAGAGGAAGACTTGAACATAAATAAAAGGTGAGGTTCAGTTGCTTTACACAATAACAGCTGATAGAAATGTCCATCAGAGAGCTTTGACTTTTATACTTTGAGTGCATTTCAGAGCCTGTACCAAGTTGAAGTTAAATCAGTCTTACACAAGTATCTGTACTTCGGCCTCAGTAAGAAATTGTCTACTTTTGCCACCTTTGGCATTTGCTGAATTTGTGGGAGTTTGGCATGTTTATATGTGTTTGTGTTTCTGCCTCAGTGTCCAAAGAGCAGAATGTTGTTACAACATCACTATAATTTTAGTTGAAAATTACATCTGACACCAATGCACTCAGTTTCACCACTAGAATGCATAGTCTAGATTAATACATAATGTTCCATTGTGTTTGTGCAAGTGTAGAAAGATGAATTCCTCCCACAGAGAGACCTAACATTTAACAGTAGACTCACTGGGGAGCCGGGCTTCTCTGAGACACACGCATTGACATATGCGAGCAAAAAGGATCCGTTTTTCAGAAGATTAAGGCACTTTTTCCTTGAATCTTTCAGCTGAATACTTCAAAAGACTGGCACGGAGTCATAGCAGAAAGAGGGACAAAATGAATTGATTTGATTATTTTTGGGTGAGTCTGGATCAATCGCATTCTTTCTCCTCGTCAGAACGGGGGTCGTTTGGCCCCGGGGACAGAGGGGTGTAATCATTTGAGGCAGGCGGAGCATGCCATTTGCCCGGGCCTGGAGGGGTTCTGATTTCAATGCTCCATTATGAGCTGCGTTAACAGCAAATAACATAAATTCCTCTTGGAGAACACACACAGTTACACACAGACACGTATAAACACACTGGGACACAAAGGAAATCCTTCAGACAGACGTGCAGGGACGTAGAGAGGAACCAAAAAAAAAGTCAAACGCACACATTCCACACTATTACAAACGTATATCGCCCAGCTACTGAAAGGAGAGTCTAAATAAGAAAATATTCTGACAATCAAAGAGACTTCACACAGATCTGTGCCTGTGCTACGTCTGTGTTTGTACAGAGGTAAAAAAAAAAAAAATCATATCAGTCCAAATGGCAGTGGACACAAAATTCAGGCTGGCAGTAAAATGTATACAGTACGGAAGCACGTTTGTATAAACTGTGACGGAGGAAATCGATCCTTCACACAGCTCCACATGAGGAGAGCCAGATGGATCCTGTTAACAGTTCTTAAATGAATTCTACACTTTCTAAGTCCTGTGACATTCAGGGAAGCTGTTACATTAAAATTCCCTGCGTTTTGACAATTCCAAACAAATTTACACAGAGCCAAGCCGCGCTGCCGAGGGGGAGAGCTGACTGGGCTGTCCGCACTGTGTGTCAAGGTTATCACAAGACTGTATTTGTCTGAAACTGACAGGACCCGCTCTGAAACCTAACCCCACATCAGTTAGCATGGGAGGAAGCTTTAGGGGGCAGAGAGGAAAAACTGATGGAGGGAGGAAAGAAAAAATAGAGACAATCAAAGCATGATTTATTTTAAATAGCCAAATGTAGGCTGCAGAGGTTACCTGAACATCTGTAAGGCAGACAGGCTAAGGCTAACTCTAATAGTGATGAGGCTATGAACTGCTGAAGAGGACGTCTGTTTATTACTAATCCAAGCCTTTGCTCTTGGAAATAAGGGTTGAAGAAAGATTCTTCTTGAAGGATCGAGGCTCTACACAGAAGCATTTTCTTCCTTTTTTGAAAACAAGAGTTTTTCAAGGTTACTTTGTTTCAATTATGAACGGTCTTCATCCAAAGGAGAAGAGTTCTTTAAAGATTATTGAAATGTTTCATCAAGGCTTCGTCAATGGTTATTTGTAGTGTAGCATAAAAGGGTTCTGGGGACAACTGCCTGAGTGGGTTTTAAAAAAAAAAAAACCTTGTAATATAAAAGGCTGTTTTGTAGAACCCCTTCGTGTGTTCTAGATAAAATCCTTGTTATAAAAAAAATATTCTCAGTAGAACACCCCAAGTGTGTTCTAGATAAAATCCTTGGAATATAAAAGAGTTCTTAGAAACCCGTTGATGGGCGCTAGAGAAACCCCTTGAAATATAAAAAGGTTTTTGGTAGAACCCTTTGAGTGAGTTATAGATAAAACCTTGGAACCCCTGGAAATCTTGGAATATAAAAAGGTACTCAGTAGAAACCGCAGGGGTTCTTGTAAGCACCCTTAAAAGGAGAAAAGGCTCTGGGTGGAGGGTAAAACTAAATGGTTTCAAGTGGAACCTTTATAAAGGTTCTACCAGGAACTTTTAATTGTAAGAGTGTTGTTTTTTTCTACCTATGTGTTGCATTTATTTGTACTAAATTCCTGCAACATACACATCCTGAACATAAACCAAGCAAAGTCCTTGTAAGGGAAATATTAACTTTGGAGTATTTGCAGTACGACCAAAACACTGTCAACACAGTCCTCC
Organism: Lutjanus erythropterus; assembly: GCF_056507025.1. Classification (NCBI taxonomy): domain Eukaryota; kingdom Metazoa; phylum Chordata; class Actinopteri; order Lutjaniformes; family Lutjanidae; genus Lutjanus; species Lutjanus erythropterus. Next base: position 21,831,005 of record NC_139326.1, on the reverse strand, counting down.
TGAGAAATAACTACATGCCACAGCAGACCACTGAGTCTAAGTGTATATAACAATTTATTTTCACAATGCAAACATTCATGGTTGGTCGGCAAAGCAAAATTATTTCAGTTTGGGGGGTCGCTGTCAATGACCCCCTCAGCTACAGTATGCTGGCTCGGAGAGAAGTGGGTTGATGGGTAAATATTGAGATGGTTCCTCAAGTGTGTAGATCCTTGGGTTGAGCTAAATAAATGTGGGTTGTTACAGGTCAAGCTAAGACCAATTAAAATCTATCAAACTTACAAATGAAAATACTGTGGGAGCCACAGTATTTCCACCAGTAAAAGAAAAAAAAATCCTAATGGTAAATCAAAATTATGGGATTAAAAGTCTTAATTATGAGTTAAAATTTAACTATGAGTTAAAAAAGTAAGAATTATGAGATATATCATAATTATGAGTTAAAAAGTCAGAATTGTGAGATAAAAAGTCAGTTTCAATTGACTTTTTTCTCATAATTTCAACTTTTTACCTGGTAATCTTTACATTTTATCACCTAATTACGTCTTTTTTTAATCTCGTAATTATATATTCTTATCTAATCATTCTAACTTTTTTACTCATAATTCTGACCTTTTACCTAATAATTTTGACTTCTCATTTTTTAATTATGTCTTTCTTATCTTATCACTACGACTTTTTATCTCACAATTATGTATTTTTATGTGAATATTATATTTTTTTGTCTCATAATTATGACAGCATGGGGATATTATTTTCTCTTCTAGGTGGAAATGTTTTCTATAAAATACCATCTAAATCTAATAGAAAACACATTCTAATGCAGAGGAGTTTTGCCAGGAATCACCTCCATCTCTTGTGTTATGTTTCATCATAGACAGTAAGCTTCAATACAGTTTCTGAACAGTCTAAGAGTACAGAAGTAATCTGTGTTTCACTAGAGAAAGTACTGCTGATTTTACATGTTGGTCGTTCATGCTGTGAACAGTAGGCTGAAAAAAGAAAAAGACAAGCACATGCATGGAGAAAGTGCAGCTACATCTTTATTTTAAACAATGGAGAATTTAATAAAATGAGGAGAAAAATATTGAAATGGATTTGTCAACATAAAGAAGAGAAGCTGTGGCCGAGAGAAATCTAAAGTTAAGTAATTTGCACAAGACTTTCATTATGTGGGAACCTTGTGGAATTGAGAGTTATCCCCGAGCTTCTGCGTTTTCCCAGAACTGCATTAAGTGCAGAGATGAGATTAGTTTGCCCCGAGATTGAATTGGACATGCCTCCGGTTTTTACTGCTGTGATACACAAATAAAGCATGATACAACACTGCTAGAGGCTGAAATGTCAAATGCGAACCGGAAAAAAATTACGGCCAAATTGAATGCACTGCCCATACTAAAAGCAATTTTGCAAAGTACTTAAAAATATTGATTTGATTCATTTATGGAAACACGGCATGCAAGACAAACTACAACAAACATAAACTATTTCAAATTTTCCAACAAGCTGTGGTCAAAGGTACGGAAGCCCTGAGAGACGTGTGAGGAAAAAAAAGGTGGTGACTTGTTTTCTTGGTTATGTTCATGACTTAAGAACAAATGAAAAAAAAAGGTTTGGCCAAGATAATCTTAGTAAATTCCTTTAAAAAAAAATCATCTATGAAACAGGTACAAAAAAGTTTTGCCAAGATCATTTTTATGAGTTTACATGAAGCAGAAGGGATGCAACAATATATTGAATATCACAATAAAAAAAAGTCTAAATACCGTATCAGACTGTGATGATATCTCCCATCTGCTGCATTGTTTTTTTTTTTTTTGCATGTGCATAATTCAGACAAACACTGTCAAAGACATTTTTTGCACATGCTTAGGTCATAGCTGCTACTCTTATTATATTCTATTAAAGAAGGAAAGCAGAAGCACTTTAAGTTAAAAGGTTTAACAATTTCTTCATGAATAAAAAATACTGTACACATCAGATTAATCATTGAATTTTTTCAGGTAGTCATTTTGCAATTGAAACATATTGCAGTATTACAATAATTATTGTGAAGTGGACTTTAACTGCCATAAGTATTAAAATATTTTTTTATGAAAAGAAAGACAAATGTCTAATGTTAGATAACTTGTTAACACACAATATACAGTATAAACCTTGTGCTTAGAGTGCATTGAAAAAAATAAATCTCACCTGAATACTTTTAGTCCTTTTTAGGTAGTGGGGCACTTAGTTCAATGGATTTTTTTTGTATAAACCAGTGGGGGTATAGTTCCTCTTTCTTTTCCTTTTGCCCAGACCCCTTGGACTGGTTTTCATGCAGAAATAAAACATGAGGTTAAGCTGTGTCTTGCTGAAATGACGTCACTGTGAGACGCACAACTGGAGTAGTTCATTATGTGACAAGCATCAGGTGTGAGTGGGGAGTGCAGCAGCGTTACAGAGATGCCAGCTCCTGGAAAACTCCGCTGAGGACACACTACACCTGCACCACCTTCCAGCTCAAACGCTTTTGTATGAAAACCAGCTCTCTTATTTTGGGATCCATTCAACACCAACCTAAACCGAACTGATGAAACAAGATGGAGCTTGTTGCTCACCAGAGCAGCACCACCTGCTAGCCTCCTACTCAGTAAACTAAACCACCACCCAGCTGTTTTTCTCTGTTCTTGAAAACCAGTCCAGTTCCCTCTGGGACACACTCCAGGTACTTTTATATAAAACCCAAATACTTGACTAGTCCATAACAGTAACTTAATTGGATTTTTTTTAACTTAAGAATTCACTCCCTTAAGCAAGAAGAACCAGTGTAGCAGCAGTGTGGCCAAAGGGCTGAAGCACCAGTTTTACAACAGAAAAGTCACAGGTTGAAATCAGACAACAGCAGAGTCAAAGTGACCTTGATGAATACATCAAACAGCCCCAAAGTACAAGTTGTTTTGGAGGGCCTTGTCAGCTTTACTAAATATCTAAATGTAAAACACATAAAAAAAAATTCTAATTAACTGTCAGACAGAAAAACAGTAGCACTGATCTTTAGTTGAGGCGATTGAAGAATCCCGAGAGGAGAGCAGGAGGGGGCAGGAGGTGTGATGGATGGAGAGGAGTAGATAGAGGAGGAGTAGGAGGTGAGGATAAGGCAGAGCATGGTCACTGCTGCCTGTGGGCTGACTTGTACATAACCACAATTCCCCTGGTCCGTCTCTGCCTCTCACCTTTTTACCTCTTTAACTCGCTCTGTAGCTCTCATTTTCGCTGCGACCTCGGTAATAACAACCTATTTCTGTTTATTCGTTTCCCTCTGAGCGAACTTCGCATTACCCCTATTCCTCTCTCTGCCTGCTCCCGAAACCTGACCTTATCTACTGTAACTCCCTTTTCTCGCCTAACATAATGAAAAACAACATCAACAACAACAAAAGAAAGTAGCTGCTGTGAGCTGGTCTGTTTCCCACACGAGCCTAAACCAAACCCTCGCCAGTGCCCCAGCCTCATTTGCAATGCTAAACACAATTTTAGAGCGCGAAAGAGAGAAGACACAGAAACGGGTGAAAGGGGCAAGCATGCAGTGAATTAATTCTGTGATTCCAAGCTGGTAATGCACTGACCTTGGAAACTGTCAAAATCTTCTCTCTGCTCGATTCACACTCCATTACAACTCTAATAGCACCAATTACAGCTTTATTTAGCTGTGTCATCCCCAAATTCCCCCCTCAGAGCAGAGGGAGAATAATTATTTATCTTTCTATCCTCCAGGCTAAATTATGAGTATGAATATCACATCTGAAGAGAGAGATAGATAGATAAATAAGAGCAGAGGGATGGATGAATTTGTTCATAGCGAGGGCAGGAGCATGAAGGCATACAGTAGAGAGAAACTAAGAAAAATTGTTATTCCTGCAAAGATGTAGGTCATTCCAGAACAGATTTTTATTAGCATGGCTGTAGATATCGATTGTTGGGTCACCGAGTCGGTGAGGCAGGGGGGAACTAAATGAAAATGGAATCTAAGTGATCACCTGCTATGTAATGCAGTTACTCTTTATTACTCCTAGATAAATATGATAGATGCACATTCATGTCCGCAATAATGTGAATCGAGCACAGCGCTTCATCACCGAGACCTTACGTATGGGGTCAGTGTCAGACCCTCATATGTTTTAATTTTATTACAGTATAAATAGATAAATATGATACACCGATGTTCCTGTCGTGCTTAACGATCTCCGGGTAGGCATTTTTATCAGAGAAATCCATAAGGTCAACCTGGAGGCCGCGACACGCAGATATCACTGATTTTATAATGAAGAAATAAAAATGATGAGTTCCCAACCTGGTGAAAGGCCTTGACTATAAGTCAGAATCCCCCGCCTCCCTCCCCTCTGCTTCCCTGCCAACTTCTACTTGCACTTTTTACAGCACAGCGGAGAGCTTTTAAATTTGTTCAGCCCAAAACCCAAATGTAAAATCTAGCCTCAACCTGAAAACAAAAGGCTCATTAAAACATACTGTTACACTCACCATATGGAGGCCCACCAGCTCTGGGATTGTGGCCTGAGCTGTGTACAAGGCTACGGTACAAGACGCCAGGCTGTACGATATCAGTGTGAGCTAAAGTTTCTACACTCTGAAAAATAATGGGGCTAACTAGAACCATACAGCGTTCTTTGACTTGACCTTCAATAAAGGTTACACTTGCAGTTCTACCTACAACCCAACATGAAGGGCTCTAGGCAGAACTAGGTGCAATGGTTCCACCCAGAACCCTCTCTGAGGGTTCAATCCATAACCCTTCCACCCTCTAAAGCTGCTATCAAGAACCCATCCAGGGGTTTCTACCGAGAACCTTTTAATATTTCCAAGTGCTTATTTGGAATCCACCCAAGGCATTCTACTGAGAACCTTTTTATATTCCAAGAGTATTACTTAGAACATGTTCAGGCGGAACTTTTTTATATTGTTTGGGATTAATCTGGAAGCCATCTAGGGGGTTCTACTGAGAGCCTTTATATATCTGAAGGGTTTTTATCTAGAACACATTTAGTGTATTCTGCTAAGAACTTTTTTATATTCCAAGGGTGTTATCTTGACCCCACCAAGGGAGTTCTACTGAGAACCTTTTTATATTCAAAAGATTTTATCAAGAACACACACAGATGCTTCTACTGAGAACCTTTTTCTCTTCCAAGGACCTACCTATGGCTTTCAGAACCCTTTTTATTTGCAATTAGAATCTTATGGAACCAAAGAACCCTTGACGAACCCTTAACGAAAGACTTCTTCAAGGATTCTTCCATCCAAAAGGGGCTCTTTGGATGAAAATGGTTCTCAGTGGAACCCTTAGTCTTACAAAGAACCTTATGACAAACCCTTTCATCCAAAAGGGGCTCTTCAGAAGCAAATGGTCCCAGGAAGAATCCTTTTGGAAGTCTTAAGCCTAGGAGTGTCGGTTAAGCCAGCTGTTCACTTTGCCTTCCTTGTCTACCCTCATCCCACTCATGTCAGACTGAATGATCCCACACTAAGTGGAGGCATCTGTGTGGTAGGGGCTCCACTGAACCAATTGGAGAGGTGGGTGGAGTTGTTACCATGGCACTACAACTAAGTGTGCCTTCCATCAGGTCAGTGATTGGACGGGTAATAGACTAGATGAGAGTTTAAGGGTGACTTTGGAAAGCTCGTCCCTCAGACCCAGAGGAATCTCAGAGTATGCTTGACAGGGGTCATTATGTCACTTTACTTGTGTTATCACCCAACAAGCCGACTCCAACATGCATCACGCAGACATACTGGGCACAGACGGCAGTGGCTTAGCTACTCTACACGCTCTCGTCTGGATGATTTTTTATTTGGCCAGTTGCCCTAACCTGGGTCTTTTGAGGCTTCATGTGTATGTGTTAGTTATGTCTCTGCATTTACGTGTGTGCACTGGAGTTGGGAAATACATATATATATATAAACCTCAAAGTGATGATGAAGATGACAGAAATTTGTCAGACATTTTTATCTATCATTTATACCATGGTAACTATCCCCCAAAAGCAGAGGTTTCTCAGTTTTTTCTCAGCCAAGGACCCCCACATGTATGTCCCTTGCAATAATACATAATAATACACTTCTACTTAGTTATATAAAAGAACAACACAAGTGAAATGTAGAGAGCTAGTGTCCACCATTAATGAGTGACGTGTGGGTGACACATACTAGATTGGAACATTGAGAATTATTAAGGGTTTAAGATTGTGAGATTAAAATGTATTCAAAATGGGTTTTTTTTTAAATTTTTTAATTTATTTTAATATGTATTATTAATAATAAATGTATTTGTTCTGGTAACAAAAATATTGTACTATTGCCTAGTCCTACATACAATAGCAACAGGTGTGTAATCAGATATGTGCACATTCAGAGCACCAGTATGGAGGTTAGAGCTGTATTAAAGAAAATAAGGCAGCAACAAATAAAAATTGACAATGACAATAATTTTTCTTGAAAAGACAGTAATCGGAAATTAAAAAGACAATCCTTGACATAATAATATTGCCTGTAACAATTTTGTAAAACTGGGTGTTACATTTCTGACATCCAAAATTTTGATGCATAAAGATGCATCAAGCATTGAGCAAGCGTTTTATAATCATATCATAGTCCTTTGAATTGTAATCAAATCGTGAGGTGTGTAGAGATTCCCAATGCTACATAAAACGCCAGAAAATTGTGTTCATGCCCACTGCAGCTTTCAAGGGTCCAAGATGACGTCTTTAAATTGCTTATTTTGTATGATCAAGACCCAAAATCCCAAAAGGACATAAAACAGAGTAAGGAAAAAATGCTGAAATTAGAGGTGAAAGAAGAAAACATTATCATATAATTATCAGAATTTGTTGTGATTAATTTTTTTGTCAGCAAATCAGATAATTGGTTGAACTCTTAAAGTACAAAGATTTTCATCTACGTCTATGTTTTCCAGTTCATACTGCAAAAAAATCGGCTTTCCTACGTCTAAAAACATCTCCAGAAGCATCCTTGAGAGCGCACCACAGAAACCAGACAGCAGCAGACATTATGGGCTGAGCCTTGTTACCTTGTCACATCTCATGAGGCCCAGGTAGCGGAGGGACTTGCTGCTCTGAGCGATCTGTGTGGCTCCCTGGTCTGTGATGTCCTTACACCATCCAGCATCCACAGTCTCTATGGTGCTGCTGTACTGGCCTATGGCTATCAGAGCTGTGGACACGGGAGAAAGGCAGGGAGGGGGAGAAGGAGGAGGAGGGAGAGAAACAAGAAAAGGTGTTAGTCTGACAACCTTTCTCATGCAAATGTGGCGGCGGTGTCCTCCCAGAGAGACGCACAGAAAATCGACGTGAAACCAGGGCAAGTCATCTGGCCAGCTGTGACACATAATTCCAATGTTTACACAACACCTAGAGAATACACACACATGCACACATGATGAAACACATACACGCACACATCTCATACACACTCATGCTGCAGGATTCATCCATTAGAGCGCTGGCAGGAGTCACAGCACTGAAAGGCAATGACACTGTGCCAGGGTAAAGTGTGACTCCATGCCAATGTATGATTTAATTCTGCTTGTGTGTGTGTGTGTGTGTGTTTACTGCTGCCAGGGCACAAGCATAGTGCCAGGGTAAAGAGTATACACCAAAACAAATATCTGTCAGTGTCTGGGGGCTTTGTTACACCAGGGAGCATGTGTGCATACATACCTACACACACACACACACGCACACACCATAGATCACACATGTGTTGTTCGTTTAATACTCTCTTAATTTATTTATTTAACAGAGTACAAATTAAAATGTGCAGCTGACAAACAAGACGAGATTAAATCTTCTGTAATCTATCTCAAATAAAGACATACTCTGCTGCATTAACACACAAACGCACACGGAGACACAACAATCTCCCCCATCAATCTTTGACCCGTCAATCGTTGGGCAGATGGAGGAGACCTGCGCTCCGCCAGTCGATTGATAGTGCTGCTCTGTGATCGATTGGCAGGGCCTGCACTTTGTTGTCCACTCTCTCACAACCGGCACTAATGAGAGTGGGAAGGGAGGAGGAGGAGCGAGGGATGAGAGAAAGATGAAAGGAGGAGGGTAAAGACAGAGAAAGCCTTTGACAGCACCTTCAAATAGTTACTTAGCCCTGATGTTGTTTTCTCATTTGCAGAAATCCATTTCACTTCAAACTTTTTCACAAACAAGCCTGAGACTCAGACATCTCCGCTTCAATAAGGAGGGAAAAATTAATCTTTACATCCTTTTTCATGTTGAATCTCTCCCTGTCCCCCTTTTGCACTTTTATCACCAGCACTTTTCAAAATGCCTTCACATATTACTGTATTAAATAACATGCAATCGGCAGACTGTCATCGTTACTGCATATTGGGTAAAATTCACTCTCCAAGAGTGTGTATGTCTGTGTGTATGTGTGTACATATATATGAGTGTGTGCTCACACTGAGGAGCGGGAGCTTGTTCCCACAGGAGAAGGGAAATGAATAATCTTATGCTTTTTGAATCAACTGCATGTATTTAACCCTCTTTCCTCCTGTCCAGCTGGAAATATGTAATGTAGAGTCTCTGCTACACACGCACACACAGGCACACACGTGTACAGTATGTAACATATGTAATATATAGCTTTGGGCACTTGATGTGCTCCACATGTGGTTCCTTTTGTACTCCAGCATGCTCTGAGATGCCATGCATAATGGCACATTATGGCTAAACAGGCAGTAACTCGGCTTTGAAGTTACACAATGTTTCATGTAAAACAGCACCATGGGGAAGGAGCTCCATCAGGCCAGATGGGTGAACAGCACACGGAGAGGCCATGTTGTTTTTCAACATGTGATGACCTGGTAAAATATTCTAAAAATGGAGACACTCGTGTTTTTTAGGGCTGTCCCCGACCAGGATTTTTTTTTTCAGTTGAATCAGTATGGCCGTACAATACAAATAGTGGGGGGGGCTATAGCTCAGCTGGTGAGTGTGTGTGCCCCATGTACAGAGGCTATCAGTCCTCTACAGCAGCGTTCAGTTCCATTCTAGTCTACAGACCATCACGGCTTCCCCTTTCCTGTCATATATCCTGCATTATCAAATAAAGACATAAGTAGACAAGAACAAAATTACAGTTTTGCAAATGGAGTTAGTTTGGCAAGAGCAATACAACTGTTTCTAGTTAAACAAAATGTGCCTTACTCTTTAAAAAAAGGTCTGCCTCTATAGTGATCCTTTTCATAATTTTGTCTGACATTTATAATAACACTCTGAACCTGTCAGTGACGTAAACAAACAATCAAGTAAGCCTATCCTGTTCAGTCTGTAAAACTGACAACCTGCCATGCTGTTGCATTTTGCTGTCTACAATGATGCAGCTAAAAAAACAAGAGCTGCACTCCTTTACTTTAAACAGTTAACCATCAGTACGTCACAAGAATTTTTTAATAAGGTTGCCAGCTAATATAAAACTATATAAATCCTCAGTGAAATGTTACCCCTGTGCATTTTTGTCAACTTCTATCTGTTTATCCTGTTAAATGCACAGTGACTGACAAAAGAAAAGACTGCTCTACTGGGAGAATCTCAGTCGACTGATGATGATGATGATGATTCGAATCTTGGACTTTCAAGGGGCAGCCCTAGTGATTTTTTTAGCGTGTTTGAGCATGTGAGTCTGAAAGACGTCAAGCAGGTGAACGGCATCCCATCCTGCTCCCCTTGTCATGTCCAATCACATGATCCCAAATTCGATTACCTGGGCTCAGACCTCTCGTCTGATGTTAAGACACACATATTGCTGCTGTTAAAACCCCCTTGCAGAGCAATTGGGAGGAACAGCAAGATCAAATAAAAAAGGAGAGCTTCATAGTTAACCGAAGCGAACAACAGAACTCCCTCCACTTCCCCTTCACCAACTCACAGCCCTGTTTCTTCCCCTTCAACTTAACTTCTTTCAGCCTGACAAAGTAAGGGGATGGAAGCAGACAGGTGCCCACCACAGTGAATGTATAAGAAGCGCGAGTGAATACATTGTCCATGCATTTCCTGATTACTGTGCTGCACTCACCCAAGCACATAACCCTCCGAATCTGAATTACAGGCTCCAGACTTTATAAAGAAAACATATGGCAGTTTGAGATAGCTGCAAGGACAAAGAGAGGAGCAAATAACCATAAACATCATTTTGTTAAGCTCTCAAGTTGGTAAACTGGGGAGTCAGATAATGCCTTTGTCAGAATGAGCCAAGTGTTAGGCTGTTTAGACTTGTTTAGTGCTCTATCAACAAGTTCATCTGGTCGCCATTACAGTCTAATATCCGTGTGTGTGCTCTGCTTCTCCCCCTCTTGCTTTGATCCTTTATCAGGAGACTGTAAACTCCAGCTACTGCCAGTGGCAAATGGAAATCATTGGCTACTTCTGCAAAGGAGAGGAGCTTTCAGTGGAAACCTTTTAACTACAGTCAAACAGTTTTGTTCACATTGTCAGAAATGCAGAGCGCAGTTTGAGCTCAGTGCCTTTGTTTTGCAAGTTATTGGCAAATTGGCAAGTTATTTGAACAAACAAAAATGTGAAAAGAGGTGTTTTGTTTATGTGGAAAACATAAATCTTAAGTTTATAACGTTGAGTGAATGTGATTTGGCTCCTCCTTGCATGGCCAATGCTGTGCAATCATTGCAAATAGCAACTGTGCTGCCCGTTTCAGACCCTTAAAAAAAACCTCCAGACAGAAGACATATTCATGTCACATGTGCATAATTAAATCATCATCCTATCAGCAGAGATGTTTAATTTAGACTGATACCATACTGCAAAAGGACTCCAGCAAACTAACTTGCGACTAACAATTATTGTCAACCACTATTATACTTTCAGTCATATTCTTGAGTTATAGATTAGTTGTTTGGTCCATAAAATGTCAGCAAATGGTAAAAAATATTGATCACTGTTTTCCATAACACAAGGCAAAGTCCTTAATTTCTTGTTTTGTCCACAATCCGAAGACATACAGTTTACTTTTATAAAGGACTAAATAAACCAGAAAATGTATACATTTGAGAAGGTGAAATCAGAGATTTTGGACATTATTTACAGATTATTTTATTATTATGTTGATTATCAAAATAGTAGGCGATTAATCTAATACTTGATAACTAATTGATTAATCGACTAAACATGCAGTAGCGATTTAAATTGATTAATACTTACAGAACCTATTTAATTATATATACACAGTACATTATATCACAAAAGAACAAAATATTTCAAGTTGCTTTTTAGGGTACTTGCTAGTAACTGACAATTACATTGCTTGAAATTTAACCAAAAAATGTTAAAATATAGGGTTTTCAAAAACTTCTGACTGGCAGTGTATAAGGGACCATAGGAGCAGGAAATTGTCTTTCCTGACTGATAATGATTTTCTGTCTGAGAAATAGATGAAGCGATATGCAAGAGAAGTTAAGGTGAAAAAGAGGTGGAAGAGTCTGAGGAGAAGAGGGGAAAATCCCATTCTGGCAGCAGGAGCTGTGACTGAGTGGTGACTACACACTCACAGACGGTAATGAGGACACACTCTGCTGCCCTGCCTGAAAATGGCTTTAGGATCGGGCTCTTGCGTGTGTACGTGTGTGTGTGTGTGTGTGTGTGTGTGTGCATGTGTACACTTCCCCTTTAGTGTGAAAAGAAGCAGAAAGAGACAGAGATTGACCTTAAATCCTGGATATCACTCATTCTGAGCATGGCACATTTCATCTGTCTTTTACCAAGTCTGTCATTGGGGGATAAAACTATGTCATCATACGAGAAACAGGTGTGGATCACATTTAAAACCATTTGCCTCACTTTAGTTAAGCATCTCCTGGGAATCGGGCCAACATATCTTCCTGTCAATCAATCACTAAACAGCAAATCAATCAAGAGATCAATATAAAGAGAGTCACGGACCATTTAGTACCTTAAGGAATGGTATCCCTGTATCAAAACCAGTGCCTGCAACCACTCATGGCAGTATACCTTGCAATTTTTATTATTATCCCCAGCAGGGGATCATGCAGTCACTTCTGTGTGTCCATATGTGAGTGTGTGTGCATGATCAACGGACCTGCATCTTGTCCAGAGCAAATCTTGCATTCTACTCAACTGATAAGCCTATTTTTTGTGCACATTCATGACTGCATGCTGAAGGACTATGATTCAGAATTTTGGAAAAAAAAAAACTAAAACCTTTGTTAATGGCTCCATGCTGTTGCTGGAGGCATTCTCTTCTCAGGTCATGATATCTCAAGAACGCCTTGATGGAATTTCATCAAACTTAGTGAAAATCACCACTTGGAAGGAAGGATTAACTGATTAAATTTTAGTGGTCAAAGATCAAGGTCACAGTGACGTCACTAAACACATTTTTGGCCACAAGACAAGAAACCATACACTACTTAAGAAAAAATTACACACAAATGCTGACATAGTGACATATTATCTCCAAAAGTTCCCTGTGACATCATGATGTTCAGCTCTCTATCAGTTGTCTGTGCTCCTCTGTAGCACATGTATAGTGATAACTTTCATTTTGCCAAAAGTAGTTCTTAATACCTTTCATTAAATTCCTTTAAAGTTACAGGTCAATACAGTGGTAAATTCCATATTAAAAACCCTTCAAAGTCTTCACTACATACATTATACGAGTCTAAACAGACATGGATGTAAACTGTAACTTGATTGTTTGGGGGAGACAAACAACTTTGAGGCAGAAATTCTATTTTTTGACTGCTCTGTTTTATATGACCACTGACAGCGGACTTCTGACTCTTCTTAACTGGCCACTAGGGGCCACATCAACAACTGCTTCAGTATGAAACATTGTACTGTGTGTGGACATCATGTTAATGCTGGCAGAAGTTTGCAAATCTCTCCAGGTTGCATCTGGCAGTTGTGGCGGCATTGCAGTAGGTGCTTCATCATCTGTTGCCTGGCGGGGATCTGCACTCTACCGAGTGACATCTTCTAGTTTTTACTAGGACCTTCCCAAACATTAACAATTGTGGCATAAGACACTACTGAGGGCTTTCAGTTAGGAACCAAGATGACAAATGTCAAGCAAAGGTGAACAGCTGAGTAAAAACCCTAAATCTTTGGTGTTCCATTAACTCCTACATTATCTCCAGACTGAGATTCATAATCTATTCCTTTCCCATATCAGGCACAAGGCATTATCAAACACCATAAATAGCACATTTATCTAAACATAGAAGGGTTCTGGGTGAAGGTAACCGCACCCCTACCAGCGGGGTCAGGATTTGGTCAATCCTGTGATGACCGCAACGTGAGAAGAAACCCTCCTTAATCAGCTTATTCTCCTATCTCTATACCTGACCTCAGAGCATCAGGGGTTAAGCATCTTTTACAGGCTTATTAGATATTCACTTATTACATTCTCCTAAATGATGGTGTGCCATTACTGCTATCTTATTGCTCTGAAGCCATCCCCATGCCTGCCTGCTGTAACCCTATACACCATATTTTAGCCACTGATGAAGACAGAACGCTTACGAAAGAAGTGACGGTATAAGGTAAAGATTTACTGGGAGGCAGCGTGTGTGCATGTGTGCGCAGTGTGTGTGTGTATAAATATGGCAGCAGGGACAACAGAAAAAAAGCTTATTATAGCTGATGTATTCCAGAGAGCACAACTGTCATGTCTAATGTGAAAGACATTCACTCGCTTCTTTGTGCTGCATTTAAAAACTTGGCCTCAGCTTTGCCCTCTCCACTGTACTGCTGTACGCTGAAAGCCAAAAGAAAACCCCTTTTCACTTCTCATTCCTTCAACTTTGGGAAGTTCCAAGGGATGTGAAAACATTCTTTTAAGCGGATATCACAATTTGTATTTTTTCCTCCCATTTTAACCAACACTTTGACTGAGATCGCCTGATCTGACTGAGGCTTCACTTCTGCTGTATTTTGTAAAATTACACAAAAACCAACAGCGAGCGCAAGACTTATAGAAACTTATAAAGATACACTTTCATATTGTAACAAGGACTGGGCAGCAGAATCATATACACTGGTGTAGGGATGTTTATGATTAATTGCTGTTAAGAATTTAAGCAATTAACTACTTATTAACTGGCAATATATGTTTTGTGGACCACTTCTCTGAAGATCACAGGTTACAGGACAATAGAAATACCTCTGCCATGTGAGATTTTACAATACGGTTTATATATTATGACTGCTTTCCCTTTAATATTGCTTGACGTATTTGGAAAATCAGTTATCAGGATGGTTTTGCTTGCTTTGCTGCAGTTAAGAGTCAACTATTAAATAAATCACCAACCATCTGTTAATCGATTGAGTTTAAGTAATGTTTTAAGAAAAACAGTTAAAATTCTCTGTTTGCAGCTCCTTAAATGTGAATTATTTCTGGTTTCTTTACTGCTTTATGACAGTAAACGGTGTATCTTTGGGTTGTGGACAAAACAAGACATTTGAATATGTCTTCTTGGGCTTTGGGAAACACTGATTGATGTTTTTCATAATTTTCCAACATTTTATAGGCCAACCAACTAACTGATTAAATGAAAAAATAATCAACATTTTAATTGCCAATAAAAAATATTGTTAGTCGCAGCCCTTATTAAGATCAGTCAAAGATCAGTCAAAAAACATTCTTGTGAAATTATCAATTATCAATTACTCAAATGACCTTTACCCATAAAAAGTACATACATTGAAGTAAAGGATTATTTCCATATTACCCACTCCTAATAATAACCATGTAAGTTTATAGTTCGTGGATGAACTTAAAAAACACTGTGAGCTCCATTCTCTGTAAGCATGTATACACGTGCACATGTGCATGTGTTTCCTTGCATGTATTTAACGTGACGATTTGTTTACTGGTTGTAAACATAAGCAGAAACAGGAAAATGCTCTCACAGGACTGTGTTTACATGTGTGTAAATATACATGCATGATCACATGTACATCATACAAGAGTGTAAAAACTGTGAAAGGTGACCCGGTGACCTCAACAAGCACCATGTGGATGTCACTTAACTCCTTTGATGCCTGTCTGACCTGCCTGAGAGTTGGTCTCACTGTCTGATTGATTAACACACTGTGCTCATCTTCAAAGTAGCAGGCCTGACTGACCGGGGTCACACAGAGTGCCAAAACTAATGCAGTAAACAACATACTAAATAAAGCACTTGAAACACACACACTGGAGGCAGGAGACAAGAGAGGGACTGTTGCTTTAGCCTGTGGTGAGTCGAGAATTAACAAATTAAAAGCTGTGAGAACCAGAGGGAACTGGAGAAGGCATGCGGACAATCCCTCCATTTAGCTGGGAAAAAACTCGGATTCACATAGTCCAAGCCAGATAAAACTATGCAGATATAAAGATAAAGAAAGAGGAGAAAGAGAAAACGAGGGAGCAGAGGTTCTATGAGGTGGCGTTCTTTGCCCTGACATTTTGGGCCGATGCAATCAAAGGCCAAGGGAACTGAAATGAGCCGGGCTCGGCAGAGAGACACAGGAGAGAGGAGGAACAGATTGAGAGCAACACAAGAAGGGGGGAGAGCACTTTATGGTGGGACATGCTCGATCTGGGAAATTAATTAGCCAGAGGGCAGGGAAAAGGCAGTGTGCCTCCGTCTGTGTGTGTCTGTGTGTGAGCACTGAGGGCATTTGGGCATTTTCCCAATCAGTCTCTGATCTGATGTAAACCAGCTGACACATAGCATTTTGTAGCAGTGTGTGCTTGTATGGTTTTATGTACTTTAAGTGTGTGTGTGTGTGTGTGTGTGTGTGTGTGAAGGAGAGCGAGAGAGAGAGAGAGAGAGAGTAAGAGAGAGAGAGAGAGAGAAAGAGAGAGAGAGAGAGAGAGAGAGAGAGATGGATACCATTTTTAAAAAATTAGCACATATATGCAGATTTTGTTAAATGCAGCTAAACCCCTCCATAGGCAAGTGACCCTTCCTCCACTGCCAGAAGACTTGTTTGCCTTTCTGTTTTTTTTTTTCTGATCTGCAATGCAAAGCTGAGACTCAACTCATGTGTGCAGAAGAGAGCAGAAATAAAGACATTTCTAAAAGTCTCTGTGTTCAGTACTTTTGTAGGTTTTAACTGAATCTCTGTGCTTTAAAGTTTGTTTTAAAGTTTTTTCTCCTGTGTCGCTGTTTGTGCTTTCAGGTATCTGCATTATTTTACTATTTTATGTTGGCTTTTGAGCCGAATAGGAGTTAGATAGTTGAATGTTGAGTCTTATTCCTAGGACGTTAAATACTAATGTTTTGTGTGGGCATCTCAAGCACAACAAATTATTAAAAAAGAAAGAAAGAAAGAAATACAGGCAGACGGCAGGATCTCTATAGACACAGACAGTACCACAGTGGTGGGTAGGTCAAAAGTGAAGATTTAGAAGGACTACGTTTATGAGTCTACACATTGTTTTTTTTCACAGGAAAATGGTGCCTTTAAGTTAGTGCTGATGAACATTTTGCTGCTTCATAGTAAAAACTTTAATAAAAACAAATAATGGGGGGCTTTTGCTGTAAAGAATTTATAGGAAATATAACCTCTGCTTTGCTAGGCCAACACACCGATGTGTTTGAAAAAGAAGCAAAATAGGGGACAAACCTCTTGCTTCCACCGAAAAGGGGCAAAAATAACATGTCCACCCAGTTATCTTGTTTACATCAGTGCCAATTAAGTTTGCCAAAAGTAATGACAGTTCAATATTTTTCAATACCACATTGTTTAAAACAATGAAATGTTGAAAATTCAATAGTATCAAATATACCAAATCTATAAAAAGGAAAAGAAAAGTGCTTGTTTATGACTTCAGTTCAGTTCAGTCTTAATTGCTCTGCCTGAAATCTGTCTTGCAGTAAAACCACAGTATTCAGCAACTTTTTCTGTACCAGCAACCAAAATTTTGGTATTGTGACAACCCTATTGCCGATAACAGCTGGAGCCGATAAATACCCATGAGTCATTTGACCTGGGACTAAATGCCTATTGTACCCTTTTCCATTAAGACAAAAGCCAGATGTTAGTGGGTGATAGATTTTTTTTTTCCAGTGTAAAAGAGGGTAGAGAGAGAGACAAACAGAGGCAATCAGCAGATCCTGAAATGTTTAAGTGGTGAGGTAGAGACAGTACAACAAAAAAAGTGACTTTGATGTTTTATGGTAGTCTAGCATCTGAAAATAATACACTTAAGCACACACACAGAGGTAGACACACAGAGAGACTGTTTTAGTGGTTGATGTGCGATAACCTTGCAGAGGGGATGTGAAGTTTGGAAAGGAAGATTGGAAAGGTGAGTGAGTGACAGTGAGAGAGAGAGATAGAGAGGAAGAGTGATGGGCAAGGACAGATAGACAGAGTGAAGGGGTGATAAGGAGAGATGGAGCTATCACAGAGGTGACCTACAACAGGCTTTGCTTCATTGCTGAGAACAAGCACTCGTCACCAAATCGCACACACACACATGCGTGGGTCAATGGGACACTTAACAGGTCGGCATTATTCATCAGGACTTAATTAAGTTGGACGAACCATGGTCTAAGATAAGAGCAGTAAATTTTGCACAATTAAAAGAGAATTCAGTGAACAAGTTTTTGAGAATAAGTACTACTAAGTAAATACTTCAACCATTAATTATCATATATATGTCAGTGCAGGGAGTATCACGCCCTACTGTATGAGTAGCAAAGAGAAAAGAAAGGATGTGGAGGTCAAGGTGGTACAGTATACAATCATGTGGCACATCCATTAATTGTATATAAAGATGGATGACGTGTCTACACTTCCTCCCATAGTACAAAAATGAAGCCATATTACCTGAGATATGAGGGCTGGCATCTTGGTGATGTCATTTGGAGCCAAATTCTGCTCAGTAGTGGTCAGACATGGAACCATGAGTCCCACCCTTTTTGCTCTGTACAGTACAATAACAGCTGAGCAAACTTAGTACCTTGTTCAACTCTGCTTTTCCTGTAAAAGTACATATAGGGTCACATCTTAAGTTGGTGAATTTTAGCAAAATGGTAGCTAACTAGCCAGCTAGTTACCTACTGAACTACATAAAATTAGATAAACTATCTTAGGAAAAAAATGCATTTGATGTTTGGCCCATGTCCTTACTGTTAACAGTGAGGGGGTGGGATTTATGACCTATACTGCAGCCAGCCAGCAGGGAGAGATCAAGATGCTTTGGCTTCACTTTTGGTGACCTGTCATGTCGTCCACCCTTACATATGTCACTGAGCACTTCTCACTTTTCTGCAGGAGACTCTGTCACAGACAAACAATTCAGTTTTTTGTTTGTTCTTTTACTGTAAACTATCTTTAACTTTAACCAAGTGTTTCAGTTGCCTAACCATAAGTTAATCATATTTCATTTTCCATAACCACAGTATTTCCCTAACCATAATCATAGTGTAGATGCCATGCAGAGATATTGTCAAAAGAGAAAAATTTAAAAACATTGGCACTGGACTAGACAAATGCTGGTGCTGAACTAAATCCAGGGTTCTGCAGAATTGTCCAATATCGTTGTCTGGCAGTAGGATTGATGCTGGGAAAATAATTTACTGACTAAGAGCCGCCATGCAATTTTCTAGTATAAATGAGGGTAGCAGCCTATTTAGGCATGTCACAGTTTCAAGAATAAATTGAAAATTGATAGAAATTAGCTTTAATTTCAATAATCAAAATCAAAAGCAGGACTGATGATTCCTCCAGGATTTTTTGGATAAATATATGGAGACAATATTCTCACTGATGTTTTTTTTTTTTATGTAGGTCATATAGAGGCATCGGTACGAAACTGGTAAGAACTTAATACACTACTAGCTGTCAGTACTAAAAAATATTTACATCAAACATCAAATTGAATTGTGGAGTTTGAAACTCATGACAACCCTAGGTGTATTAAAGCTTAAGAGGCTGGCTTGGTGTCAGATTTTTAGTATAAATCTCGGGGGAGAAAGCTAGAGAGCAGCTCTTGCCCCTTCCACAGCACCACTGCTGACACTTGCCCCTCAACCCCCGGCTGTCCCAGTGAAGCTGCTCAGTGGTCAAAACATCAGACTCTGGTTGTACTAGGGCAGTTCCAGGTGTGAATGTGTAAATTTGAGAAACTTTTCTGGAAAAAGTAAGTAAATAAAAGTTTTAAAAAATGCAATATCTGAGCTTGTCAGGTATACTTACAGTGTAGACAGGTATAGTTCTATTTTTTGTGAGGGTGGCAAGGTTATGTGGTATTTTTGTGGCCTTGATAGTTTCACCAGAATGTATTTTGTGTTGACGTTGTAGATAGTTGTACAAATTTGTGCTGTTATACCTACTTCCATTATTGTCTTTGAATCTAAAAATGTTCCACAAAACAAAGAGGGATTTTTACTTTTTTGTCACAAGTGAGACTGGATTTTATTTTCCTTTTAGCCTCAGTCTCATTTTGTTTTTTATTTTGGAAGATTTTTCCTCCACTATTCAATCATTCCCTCACACACAAAGACATATTAGAGTCATTTTTGTGCATTGTTCAGTTGGTGATGTGGATTATGGGCTTGTCATTCACGGTTTGGAGTGCTTTGATTGATTAAAAAGATTTCCCGACTAATAAAAATGCAGCAGAATTGTTGGCATGTAAGAATGAGATTGCACAGAGGTAAGAATCAAAATCTTGATTTTGATTGAATTAACCAGGCAGCTCTGGTGTATGTGTATATAAATACAGAGAAATTCCTTTAAATGCTAATAATGACTTACTCGCAGGCCTACAGTGTTTTTTGTGTGTGTTTGTGCGTATTGTTATGTGTATGATCGGTGTGGAAACAGTGTGTTTTATACCTTCATCCTTCTTGTTCAAAGACAACATCAACAAGGAGAAAATAGACTCAACACACACACACACAGGTTCCCATTGCCATCAGCAGTAAAAGCAGGATATTAAGCTCTATTTCAAACCAACAGCACCTCTGCTCCTATGCACCTCTCCTTTGAGGATATTAATCCTCCCCACCTTTTCTCAGCCTTCCTCTTACTCTGTCTCGTTCTCCATCACTCTCACCCTCTCTGCTTCTGTCTCTCTGCTGCTCTATTTTGGATTGTGTACAAGAGGAAAACTGCTCTCCAATTCTGACATCACAGATGGAGGGACATAAAGCTTAACAACTTCAGTTTGAAATGAGAAGGTGAGAGAGGAGCGGGGAGGACGTGAAGAGGAGGATGAAGATGAAGACAGACAGACACCGTCCCAGTTACTGTACTGCATGTTGCATGCATCTGACTGGAATTAACGTAGCGTAGCAATAGTTATGGCTTTGGTTATGGATTACAGCTAATCCTGTAGCATAGGGAGCAGGTCTTAAAGGTAATTACACGCTACTATTGGATCCAGAGCCCAGAAATAGGCCTCTCTTACATCACGCTTATTAAGATCCAGAAGAAAACTGGCTGCTCTTACACACTGCTTAGACAGAGTACAGGTTAACACACCGTGGCATTCTCTGCCAATCTTAATACTATTTAAACTTGTCTGGTGGGTAAAAAAGAGCATTGTTTCTGAGAGCTCAGCTGTTAGGTTTGTGAGGAAAAGTATGGCTTCAGTACTAAAAAAACATCTTGGTTGCACTTTATTTTACAATACACTCATTAGATGCAACAAGCCGGACTTTGTATCGAATTAGACAAAAACTATATACTTTCTTTAAGGGTAATTAGAGACACATTACAACAGAAATGGAGAACTTAAGTGTATTGTTACTTTATTGGATGATAATTTGGGATGTATTACAACAAAACTGTACTGTTAACTAAAATGAAATCACATATCTGCTACTTCCCCTTTTAAAAACAATACATGAACCAGATCTACCAATGGCAAAAGTTATAGAGAGCTGGAGAAATATTTGTCTCTGGGTGACTGCACAGATTGTACAAGTGTAGGCAGATAATGTGATCTGATCAAAAAAGTAGACATCTGTCTCGGCTAATCTGCCAGTTGTATCAGACAAGCCAAAGAAGATGTGACTCAAGTTCGCAGATATGTGATTTCATGTTAGTTTACAGTACAGTTTTGTTTTAATTTGTCCCTAATTACCTTCTAATAAAGTCTAATAAGGGTTTAACGGTGGAAAATAATACACTTTAGTTGGCAATACAGTTCTGTTGTAATGTGTCCCTTATTACCTTCTAATAAAGCCTGAGGGTCTAATAAATGATCCAATACTAAGACTATCTAATTAAGACCACATTCTTTCTAGTTTTTACCTAATTTGATAAAACATACAGCTTCTTACATCTTATTAGTATACAGTTAGGTGAATGGTGACTAACTAAGGTATAGCTGTGCTTGTTTACTTATAAAGAACATATTATTTCTAGATTTATGTCTAATTTAATACCAAGTACAGCTTGTTACGTCTTTTAAGTATACTGTAAAATAAAGTGTGATCAAAGTCTTTATTTGTATTGATTATCACTGTGACCAGGACATAATTTGGTCATCATTATGAAACTTAATAGTGAGCAATTCTCCCACACAGTATAATGAGGTAATTAGCATCATCACTTAGTTCTCAATTCATTGAGTATTACACTGGCAGACAGGAAGGGGGTGACATCCAAACTGGACTTGTTCCTCTTTTTATTTTAGTCATTTGCCATGCCAACACTTTTTTTTTACCCTTTCCTGCTCAAAACACCACTCTGACTCTGTCTAATAAACACAGACGGCGTTCCAGGTCCCGCTAAGTCTGTTTCTGTGCCTTTTCTCAAGCTTTTAATAGTCTACTCTGTCCGCTTTAACCCAGCGGGAATCATTAACCAGACACACACTTCCTCTTCCCCCGTTCCCGACGAAAACCCTCCAAACTACTATGATCACAAGACTGTGTGTGTGTGTGGTTTTGTCTGTGTGTGAACTAGGGGTCTACTTATCCCCCTGAAACAACCCTAAAACAAATGACCCAATACCAATTAGTTGCAAAACAATTAGGTTAGTAGACCGTTGATAACAGGCAGACACAGCTGAGGAAAGGCTTGAGTTCCTTCCCTGAACCCTAAAACCAACAAGAATATCAATAAAAAATTTAAAGCCGGCAAAAATCCAAAGTGTGACCAACAACAGGCTGGACAACAACAGGAGGAACAGTGTGTTCCATTTGAACTGGAACGTTGGCATTTCCAAGTTTCTAGTTAAAATTTTCAACTGGAAAGATGGCTGCTCTGTGCATGAATGGTAGTGACAGCTGTAGTAATATACTGTGTTTTAGCACCTCTGTCTTTTGTGTTTCATTCAATCAGTCATTCACAGCACTGTCCAGCTTCTATGTGTAGACATGTTTCTACATGTTTTTCCTGGAGGTGCCCATCTTTGTTTTTCAATTTGATTTAGATTTTTCCGTCATTGTACTGGAACGTGGTCAACTTGGGCGCAACGTTTTTCCAAGCTCTCTTCTGTTTGACCAGTAAAAAGCCAAATTTAACCTTGACCTAAACCTCCAGCAAAGTCTGCACAAAGTGAAGCACAGGCAGAATTTCCTCAGCATAGAGGATTTTAACTCATCCTTCAGTTTTTTGTGGGATGATTAGGCTGAAACAAAGAAATCCATGATTAATAGACACAGTTCTTAATTTGAAGTGCATGATTCTGGTCATTTTCCTATTTTAACTGTCTGATTGGAAATTTAAAGACTGCAGGAATAATGATATAACGTGTTGGAAGGGCAAACTTTAGAAAAGAAAAGATGAAGGAAGAAAAGAATACAAAATGCTTGTAGTGCTTTCTGAGTGGGCGAGATGGCATGTGACTGGTAACCTGCATAAAGATTAGAAATAGATAATCTGCATCAAACACAGGTTTAATAATGCTGATATATGAGCAAGAACACCAGATAAAGAGAAAAGCAAACATTTCATTATGAAAAAGTTGAAGATCTTAAAGTAACAGAATATGCGAGGCCATAAAACAACAAGAGTATTAATATAAACCTGTCAGAGTGCTGAACATTGAACAGGTTTTACAGAGTTCGGAAGGAAAAACCTGACAGAGTGGCATTCGTAATGTTTAAAAAGATGAAAAAAGACAGAAGTCAAGTATTATCTCTGTTAGAAAGTGGCATTTGTTTCTGAAAAGAAAACTTCTGCCATTTCTTCTCTTATCGTTCTCTGTTTGTCCCACTTTTACACAAACTCCTAATGGCTCATGAGTCTGTAACAGCACTTAGTCAGGTCTCACCAAAAGCTCTTTAGCAAAGTTTAAAGCTCCTGTGATGTTTTCTGATCAATACCTGGCCACAACTCAAATCACACGTCAAGTGCCATTACTGTGCACAGCACACACTCTTAAGCAGAGTGCACAGATGCACACACACATTCACACATGTACATTTTCATGAGCTTAGACAGTATTTTTGATCAATACCTGGCTATAGATCAAACACCTTTCTCAGTTTATGGCTAACCTTTCCCAAGGCTCATTTCAGACGCACACCGAATAACTCATGTCTTACTCGAGACTGCTGCTTTGACTGCGTCTATGAAATTGATAAGTGCTCTTAAATGCAAAATGACAGTTTAAGAACCTTGTTTTTGTACCGCCATGCAGTCAGAATGTCTCATAAAAACACAAAGCACTTCTCTCCAGGAGGTAACTTCTTAGTCAGTGCCAGAGAGAGAAATGCACAACAGACCAAATGTGCAGCTAAAGACTTGAAACTGCGTGAGAGTTGAGTTCTTCTTTAAAGGATAATTTGTCCAAATGTAACAAGGGAAAAGGTGTGCTGAGAAACTATTTTCCCCTCATATTTTTCATTATATGTAGAATTCAAGAAATAGATGACTTTGTTTGCCAGAAATATTTCATCTACCGGAATATTACTGACTTTAAAATGTTCCTGAATGTTTTAGGACCCCACTGACAACTGCAGTGAGGGTATTTTAATTTAGCTTAAGTATAATCAGCTAAGAATCCAACTGAAGAAAACTTTTTAAAAAGGAAAAATAACTTTTTGTTACTCATATATCATCTCAAAGTCTCCCTCTGCAAACAGACAGGGGACTACATTTCTGCCTGTGTGCCTTTCAGCGCTTTCTCTAACATCATGTGGGCCAGTGGATTGTGTGCCTCATCACAATCACAGCAACTCAATCCCACAAACTGCTTAAGTATTGAGCCTCTCATCTACCCTGTATTGTCAACCTGAATACAACCATGGGTTTGCCTGATGGATGATGCCATTGTCCATCACCAATGGCTGACGGTCATCGACCACTGAGTCCTATACCATCATAACATTGTGATTTAAAAGCCTTCTGTATTTGAGGCAGTGTGTCCCCTTAGAGTTGCTGTAAGGGAGCAGCTGTTGGTGAAGTTAAGTTTTTGACATTTGGGAGAAAACAAAAAGGAGCTGTTGTTGCTTGAGATTGGTCTAATGTTACTTCTCGATGTCCCGTTTATTATTTTCTTATTAAACCTGCCCAATAAGGTGAACTCAAGACACTCAGTTATACTGGTGGCAGCACAGTTTGTTTTCTGCGGGCTGCTGTTGGTGTGTTTCTGTCAGTCATGCTTTTGTTATTCGTAGGGCTGTCCTGAATAGTTTTTTAAGGCTTCGAATCTTCAGCAGCAAATATTATTGTAACAAAGCTTTGCTTTGACAAAGTAAACATGGTAAGTGTGCCTTCTCCTTCTCATTGACCTGATGGCTGCCTCAGTGTCACTCGTGCTGCCTTTACTTCGACAGTCTGTGTGCAGCTGCGCTGAAGCTGCTGTCTCTCTCTCTGTTGGAGAGGCGTTGGTCCAAGAGTTGGTGCAGTGAGTCCAGCTCACACTGAAACTACTGCAGCAGCGCCTGGTGTCTCTCTCTGTTAGAGACAGAGAGAACGAGGCAGGCATGCTGCATGGGGACACACTGGAAGACACGAGAGCAGCAACTTCAGCGCTACACAAAAGTGGCCAGCGGGGAAAATATTTATGTATTTTCAAATACTAATTTTGCTGTTCAAATATCATGTCAATGAACAAAGCTTTGAAGAATTCAGTACAGCCCTAGTTGCTTGCGCCTTTCTTCGCTCAGCTTCCGCAGTATAGCTAGCCTTTAAAGGCTGAACACAACTAAAAGGGCTTCAGACACAGCAGTGCTGCACTCTGAAATTCATTATTTTCATGGCAGCTTGTTAAAACAGGTTAAACTTTGGGTGCAAGCTCACACTGAACCCAGCAGCAAGTGCAACTCAAATCGCATTGGGTCTGAAGGGGCCTTAACACTATGTTATGGACGTGTGGTGCAGAGACAAAGTTGCTTTTAAATCAGTGTGGGTTGTATGTCGGCTGCTCGTCTGGCAGGGATGTGAGTTAAGCTGCCTGCTTCCTTCAATGATGATGGGAGACAGAGTTTTCTCAGCCGAGAGCGACAGTTAAAGGTTGCCGTCATAGTGACAGTTGGAGTTTTGTTATGGTACAGACATGTGAGAAAGTGCTTTTTTCATGATCTTATTCATTATTTCATTTCATTGTTGTTCTTTTCCCTCTTCTCTGGCTTTGCTCATCATCTCATCTCTTTCATCTAATTCCCTTCTCTCATGCTGCAACCCCCCCTTTGTTCCTCTCTTACTGCCCGTTTTTCTTCCTGCCTCACTCTAATGTTTGCTTTACCCTCATCCTCTCACCCTCCCCCCTCTCTGTCTTCTCCTCCTCCTGATCCTCTCTAAAGGATGCTCCCGTGTTCAGGGTCACTGTCACCCCCTCAGTAGCTCTGTTGACCTTTAACCTCTTTACGACTGGGGTCAGCGCCTGTCGCCATGGTGTTTAACATCCCTGTGGGAGGCCATCCATGTGCATGGACATAGTGTACAATTCAAACATGCACATACACATTATTTATAAAGTCAGAAGCACACAGTGTTGACCTTTTACATTCACTTTAATTTTCCGCTCAGGTTACGAGCCAAGACAGACAATAGTCACAGTATCCGACAAACCTCCCCCACTGTTTGCTTCAACATCTTTTACTCATTCTTTTATCCAACCTCCCTCCATGAACGTTTCATTTTTGTCTTTCCTCCTCTGTTGCCTTCCCTTCCTTCCCATCTCCCTGTGGTCTAAACAGCTCTCTTTCTCTTTGGATGCTTTGCGTCTCTGTGACTTTCAACTGCAGGATATTGAGTTACACAACCCCAATAGAAAGACATCCCACAATGACAATTATCCTGTGTAGTGATGGCTGTAACCTGTGCCTGGGAACCAAAGAAGACCATTTATGAAAACTGCTCCTCCTGCCGAAATGAAGAGCTCACCGGCAGCATAAAGCAAACAGACTCAATTTCAGGTTTTGCAGTTTTCCTCCGGGTTAACAGCCTCAATTTTAAATCAAGTGAACATGTGGTAATTTTCTTTTTTACCTCCTGAGGGTAATGTTTAGATACATTTCCTTTTTGGAATATATAGACTCTAATGAAGAAATTACCACAAACGGCAAAGCTGTACAATTATGTTTTTGTAACAAAGCACATATCACACACATTAAATTTACTTTTCATGCACAGACAGTTTCTGATTAATTGGGCAAAGCGACAGGGTCTGAAATTAATAACCACCAAGCATCAAATGTGGGTAAGTTTTCTGTTTAGTGAGTAAATAGGCCAAGCACCATTAGTCCCATTATATTCAAAAGAAGGCAGACATCTCTATGGCCAATAGCTCCAAAACTTTGCAACTCACACCCAAACAACCTAGATGGATAAATAACACTGCAGGTAAGAGAAAAAAATATGTGTTTTTTTTTATTTTGGGGTGAAAATGGGAAAGTTTCTATTTTTTTTTTTTACATAGGCCTACATATTTCATTACTTTTTTGTTCATTCACTACAGCATTTTTGATGAGGGGATGGTAAAATCATAATAATATCCCATTCATGTCTACATCAGCAGATTGTAAACATTTCTTTTTAAAAGGATCTTATCAAATTCTTCTCAGCAAACTGAACCACATTCTTCTACAACGGGTCCCCAAGTACCTCTGTTTTCTATTTATACTCAATATACAATGTTGTTAAGAATACTAAATAAATCAGTCATGCTACATGATAAGTAGAAAGCTTCATAAAGACCCTGGAATCAATATCTTCTGATACTGCGTCCAGCAATCAGGGATCAGCCCCAAATATCCTGATCAGAGCACCCTTAATGTTTAACCAAGCAGGTTGTATACAAAATGCTCATTGGGGTTATAAAGTGTTATGCCAGTTTAATAAAATCATCCCCCAGGTGGGTCATCTGTTTGTCTTAAACACATCTAACAGAGATATGCTTCAGTCTTAATCAGTGCAGTAGCAGTTGTCTACAGCTGTTGCTTCATGCCCTGGCTTTTCCACACCTAAGTAAAAGCAGTATTATTTTAAATCATAAGACTTTCTTCTAAAGGGAGGGCTTTCATTGTATTTTATTTACCATGCTGCAACCCATATCATATATTTCCATCACTAAATACCCCCATGTAAAATGCTAACACACACAGAACCTAAGGACAAAGTAATCTCAATTTCAAAATGCTAATAGACTTCATTAGAGTCTTCTTCTGATTATTGTACATAACTATAAATATATAATTGTGTGCAGGAGTGTGTGTCTGTTAGTGCACACTGTACTGTGGCTAAACGGATCCAGTGTATAGACTGATGAAGAACTTATGGCTGTTGTTGTTGTGCTGCTGTCACTGGGTGGCTGAAATACACAAGATGTTCCTCTTGAGTGTCTCATCACATGCACTTATAGTATATGTGTGTATGTGTGTGCGTTTGCAAAACTGTATGTCCCTTGTTACTTTTGGACAGTGTATGTGTGTATTTACACTTAGCTCTGTGAGTGTGTGCATGTGTTTCCAGAGGGAGTGGGTAGGCTTGGGGAGGCCAAACACTAAATGGGCAAATGATACAAATCCTGCACTCCTCCTCCATAAATTACCAGCTCATTACAGTAATGCAGCCCATTTAGCATAGGAGGAGCGGGGAGGAAAAGAGGGAGATGTAAGAAAGGATGGCAGAAAAGAAGTGTTTGGGGGCTGCAAAATTGACAGGTGAAGCATAAATGTTGTGAAAGAAAATGGGGTGAGGACAGGGGGAGGAAGCGGGGAGTAAAACAAGGAGGGAGGAAAAAGGAGTGAGGGGAGCAGGATGGGAGAAAGAGACAGAGGGTTTGCTGTGATGTGTTTAAGGAGCTTTTCAATCTCAACAGAAGTGCTTTTCATTAGGTTAAAATCTATCATCTATGCCGCAGCAGGAAAAAAAAACAATGGGGAAATATTAATATAGATAGTGGCTACAGTAGGAGACAGAGATATAGACCTGGACAGAGCGAGAGGAGAGTGGAGGAGAGGAGGGGAGGAGGGAGGAGAGAGAGAGGGAGAGAGGGAGAGAATGGGATGAGATGTAACAGTTGTAATTGAATAGTGAACTAGAGAGGGCCTGAGTGCAAGCACTGATTAATACAATTCAAATTGATTGTCTCCTAGTAGCTGTGAGAACATCTCATTCTGACTTTCATATTTGAATGTTCAGCATGTTCTCTGTGTGCATGAGTGCATGTGAGTGTGTGTGTGTGTGGGTGTGTGTGTGTGTAACAGGGAGCAAGGGAGAGGGGTAGGGAGACAGAGAGTGCCCTCTAGTGCTCGCTGCTTCTTTTACCCCACCTTTATACGCTCATACTGGATGGTTTCGTGTATTTTTTAAGTTTGTGGCAAGTTTCCCATGTCCATTATATTGTTTTCGGCAGCTGTTTACACACAGCAAGCAATGTTGGGTACATCTTACGAGTAAGAAAAGCCATCTGCTGCTTTTTAAAAACTTCCACAGACTTGAACGTCCCATCACGGTAAACATGAAGCTTTAATTAGGTTTTGTCTGTTACTACACTGTACATAGTAGTGTGGCACGCTCTACTTACTGTCAGTCATCAAGAGATGCACGTCTCCACTGGGAAATAATCTCTCAAAAATGTATTTTATGGTCTTCATTGTCAAATCAACTACTTTCTTATTTTGCATGTCTTTTATGTATAGAGCAGTAGTTAATTTGACACTGCAAACAACTAAAAATGCATAATTGTTGAGAATCTTAAGACATTTAGAGCACTTAAAGGAACAAGTCACACCAAAATCAAAACTACATATTGGCCCATAGCAGTGTTTAATTCTTGCCTGGTTGGGCAGTTGGGTCAGAAATCTATTTACCTATAGTCAATTCTTACTTGCCCCTGTATAAATTGGCTTATTTATTACCAGTAATCAAATAACAAAGACTAAAGTTAATTGTCATGCATAATCTGCAATGTTTATTACATTTCAGGAAATAGTAAATAATGTTCATCCCAGTTTTTCCAAGTCCAAAATGATGTCTTTAAATGTTTTGTTTTGACAGTCCATAACCAAAGATATTCAGTTTAATATAAAAATAAATGAAAAAGCAGGAAATTTTGAGAACAGCATTTTCTGCCTGCTACTTTAACAAGTACTTGACCATCAAAATAGTTTTTAGTTGTTAAATTTACCCAAAATGGCATTTTATATTTTAGAGTTACCCTGGGCGAGTGGGCCATTCTTATTACTGATCCCTGCATAGTACCATTTATCCATCCAGACTGTTTTGGTGTGAGTTGCTGAGTTTTGGCAATACTGGTCATAGGGGTGTCTGCCTTCTCTTGAATATAATGGAACAAGATGGCACTCTGCTTGTGGTTTTCACAGTGGCACTTGAAACAGAAATGTTTCTTTTTAGAAATCATGACCCAGTTGCTCAAGGTAATTATAGACCTTGTTATGAGCATTTTCGCATTTTCGTCATAAGACCTATTTTGTTTACCGTAACAAAGAAAGTAGGATTACAGGCCAGAGGAAAAATAAGTATTTTTGATTTTGGAGTGAACTCTTCCTTTAAAATAGCGGGTAAAAATGTACACAGAGTAATAAATGTGTTTTCCATTTACACCATTTTCCTCCTAACTTTATCTTTCTGTCAATTTTTCTAAAAAAAGAAAAAAAAACAGAAGGAAGGACGCAGCACACAGTCATACAGAGAAGAGTGAAGATCACTGAAGGAGATGAGTCGAGTTCTATTTGCACCTCAGGAGTAACGGAGAAGGATTTATGGTCGGGGTGTGAAACAATCATTCATGTTAGCGAGTAAGGCCCTGCGTTCAATTAGCAGTCGCTTGTGTCTCACACTGATTCCCCTCTGCCTGTGAGCCAGAAAATCTAGTCAGCATTGTGTACAAAGAAAGCTTGAGCGTCTCTACCAAGACCCCCCACAATTCATTGCTATTCCACCTGCTTGCCAACAGTGGGCGGCCATTTAGACATCTGCCTGCGCCACACTTCTCAGAAACTGTACTAATTCTGCCCAGTAAGGCATGTCCCTGAAACACCTCGGGAGAGGAGGAAGGTTAGTGGAAAGGGAGAAAAGAATAGAGAAACTATAGGAAGAAAAGTTTCCTCCTCCTCCTCCTCCGCACCTCTGTCTCCCTCTGTCAGCCCATCCTCTTTTTAATCAATCATGAATTTCTTTTTTTTTCTCACAAAATGATACATGCTCTGCAGACATACTCTATCAAAAAGTCTCTAATGTTCTAAACTAGTTTAAACTATGTACTTTGATTTGACATCTCATTGTCCTCATCATAAAAAAAATGTGGTAAGCACTAACAACTCTTCATCCTTGTCTTCCTTTAATTTCCTTCATTACTTTCAAAAACAGGCACATGAGATGTGGCCACATAAGTGCACTTCACGATTGTTTAGGCTATTGAATTCAGTGGCATAGCCTGAAGATGCCCTGGGAGATGAGTACCTTCTAATTTCTTTTGAAATGAGCAAAGTTTAAAAAGTGGCAAAATTATTTTACTTTTAATTACCTTAAAAAAAAGGTTAAGGTGCCCCTAGGAGTCTGAAAACTCGGTTAGTTTGGCTATATCCATGCTGAGGTACTGGAGGAAGTGGCCAGGAGGTCTAGTGCAGTAAAATAAAGCCATGTTCACTGCTCTAAATCATAAGATGCATTATAAAAAGAAATAATATTATTTTATTATATATCCTCTAGGGCTGTGCCCAACTAAGAATTTTCCCAGTCAAGTCAGCTGTGGCCTTATAATATGAATATTCAGCATTCTTTCTTTTCTACCTCAGTGTAGCCTGCCTCACTAAATTCCTATGAACGTGTTTTTCCACTAAGACTTTTAACACCTTTCTTTGTCATCTGTGATGTGAAAACATTAGATTTTCACACAGTCAGACAAACTAAAAGTGTGCGACCTGTGGTTCAGGTATAAAATGAGCACACTGTGGAGCGCAAGCAATCTGCCCTGTGCAGTCCTTCACACAGTGAATTAGTAATTTATTTCGATCAAACCAAAGCTGATGATCGTTGGAACAATGGAAAGACTAACCAAGACATTTTTAGTGAGTTCTTTTTTGTTTCTGTTGAGTTTGAATGAAACAACAAGAACGATGACGTTAAAAATACAGTTTCGCAAATAGAGTCTGGTCAGTTTGGCAAGAGCAATAAAACAGTGGTTTCTGGTTAAACAACACATATTTTACTCTTTAAAGAAGGTCTCACACTGTTCCAATACTTTTCATAAAGTTGTCAGACACTTAGATTAACAATCTGAGCCTGTCAGTGGCATAAACGAGCGCAAGCAAGCATCACCTGCCCTGAATGCTCCACCTGTGGACTCCGATGAAGTGGCTGACAGCACGTCACCTGCAGACTGTTTGTATCATTCTTTTCCACTCACATTATTGTTAGTTTTGTGGTTTGTGGTGATTTTGAGACTTGATTTGTAAAGTTTACAGCCTGCCATGCTGTTACATTGCTCTGTGCACAACGGCACAGCTTAAAAACAAATGCTTTTAAGTGCACCAGCTAGTATAAAATACATTTATGATTCCCATGTTTATAAATCTGACTTGCAGGGGGCAGCCCTAATATCTACACTTCACCTGAGAGATTTTGGTCATTGGTTCCCCTTTGACATGATTACATGTTATGCATACATCTACTCTTTTTTTGTTCACTGATTATCAATCAATGCCTTTAAATGTGTAAGAAAAAAAATCAAATTAACCCAGAAAACACTGAAATTTCCTCTTTTCTTACTTCATTCCTTTCTTCCTCTTTCTCTCTCTCTCTCTCTGTCACACACACACACACACACACACACACTATTGCCCCTTTACTTTTCTGTCTCTCATGCCAGCACATTATTTTGTAAGAAAAGATGCAATTACTCTCTTATTTCTAAAGCGAGGGAGGGGTCAGGTGGAGAGAAAAGGATGGACAGGCCAGGGGCAATCACTGTATTTTGCAGCCACTTCAGACAAGAGGTGGGGACAAAGCAGTCTGTTGAGCTGGACAATAGGAATCTATTTTTCCAACAGTCTTGCTACTCCCTCAGAATGTAGTATGCACTTTAATTCCCCTTTCCTGGAAAACACTCCCTGCTCCTTGTTTGAAAATGCAACTATTATTAATATTCTTATTATTCCTATTCTTTTTATTTTTACCATTATGTACTGAATTGTAAAAAGTGCACTGACAACAAAACCGCACAAACAACTGTGACAGAAGATACAGCTTCTGCAAAACACTGTGTATGTAAATAAAAAGTAGTCCAAAATTTTCCAAAATGGATTTCTACTCATAACCTCCCTTTTACCCCACAAGAGACCCCTACAGGCAAGAATGAACAGCTACATGTTAAATATATGAGAATATTTGGAGGTTAGGTGTCAAGTAGGTACAAACTGTGAGAGTGTGCAAGGTATTGATCTAGGCAGCTGATCAAACCCTTCATTTATTATGGAGAAACAGAGGAGAGGCCAATATTCCATACACATGAATGATTTAGAGACTCCCCCAGAGTAAAGTATGTGTGAAATGTGTGTCTGCGAGCGTGTGTGTATGTGTGCCTGTAGAATAAAAGCAACAAAGAAGAAGAAGAAGGAACCAACCACCTACACAACTTAAGCAACACTGAGAAACTTGGACAAACAATAAAAAATGAAAGTGTGTACGTGTGTGTGTCCAAACCAACTTTTACAATGAAACGGAGAGAAAAGAGCTCTTTCAGTACGCCTCAACTGTTCCTTTTTGTCTTTAATTTCTTTGATGCTGAAATCAGGCCCTTGCTTTTTCCACAGCAGCTTTTGTGCATAGCTTAACTAGTCATACAACAAGCAATATATATTGCTGAACACTGGATTTGATGGTTTAACCACCAAACATTTTGTAAATTATAAAACAGATAAATCTTGTAATTAATGACTACAGCCTTCCTGACTGTGTTTAAGCCCTTAAACCCTCAAAACTCCCATCCTCCAATTAACTACTCTTAACTCTCCTGAAGCTGAAAAAAAGAAAAAGCTTAGCTAATGTAATGTGTGTACTCCGGACCAGTCGGTGCTCAATAGAACATAATAGCCAATTATCCTGCATGTTCGCTAATGGCCCACATTAACTGTGTGGAATATGAGGATAGGAAGTGGATTATTTAGTAAGACAATGTTTTCTACCCGTCTGGAGTTGCGTTGTTCAGACGCAGGCAGTGTGGGGAATTGGCAAACTGCAGCCTGCTCAGGTATGGTTGAATCATTCATCAAACCAAAGTTGCAGACATTTTCAAGAGCAAGGTCTGCTCGTATTTTGCAGCATCATGCCTCACAGCCCCAAAATGCAGGAGAGAAAATTTGCAACATGCTGAAATCGCTCACAATCTACAGCCACACCTTGCTGTACATTCCTAATTTATTTCTATACTTACACTTTAGTTATACTGTTGGTAGGGCTGGGGATATTGATACAAATTGATTTTGTTCTTGGGGACACAATTTTATTTGAAACCAGTTCTCAATTTAAAATAAATCCTTGGTTCTATACAGCTGCTAGATGAGTCTGTGCACACGTTTTTTTATTTTACTCTGGCAAAAAATATAATCTGATGCAGAACCGCCACATTATTGTGCAAGGCTGCTTCATTTTTTTTTTCAAATGACTGCACTGACCTCAACTTTTTGGATGATAAAAAAGCCATATTCAGTGGGACTTCTCTTTGCTTTATTCATTAGACAGAACCTTGATCAGGACCCGTTAGCCAGCGGTTACCTAGACCACATTAGTCCCTTTTATCCTCCACACGCAATGGACTGGCATAAAGAGTAAATTCATGTATTAGCATGAAACACACTTCCAGAGTCTGCAAAAGCTTACAGATGATATGAGTAGTGTTATATGAGTAGCATGCTTTCTCCCATTTGGGATGGTTAAATTTAATTTGTTCCTCCTTCAGGACATCATAGTTTGCAGGTATTAGAAGTGTTCAATATGGTATCATTCACAACATATCATTATAAATTCTCTCATGAAAAAAGTCACATCTTAATTATGGCAGTATTACAATTTGTTAACAGAATGACGTCATGCCTCTCTGGAGAACTTACTTTCCAAAATGGGAGCGACTTCAGTAGTGTGGAGTCGTCTGGTCACAAAAAATCAGGCATAAAAAAAAGGGGACAGAACTACAAACTAATTTCACCACCACATGTAGACACACCTGGTTAAGTTTGAGGAGACGCAAAAATCCTATGAGGAGAGCTCAATAGCTATTGTCTTTCTATACCAAAAATATTTTTCCATATTTTCTCATATCATCAAGACTGTTGCTACCACAGAATACCCTGAAATATCGTGATATTATTTTAAGGTCATATCTCCCACCTCTAGCAGGTATGGTGTACTCGGTTCTTTCAAATTAAAGTAATTTAATATCAGGCCATTAACCTCCTGTGATGTCTTTCTTTCTACGAGGCTTCTAGTAGTAAACAGTCGTCCGATTATCTGGTATGTTGAGCTAATCACCATCAACATCCAATCTACAGCATAACCCAATGTATGTTTATATTTCATTAATAAATTAAAATTCCAACTAAAACACCACATTACTGGATGTACATTAGAATGTGATGGGCATTGGAAAACAGTGTATGTAGATCAGTGGTCACCCTGTTCTCTAAATAGCAGCCAATGAAAAACATGGGCCTCTAATGATGAAACCTTTAAATGACCACCGTCACCAGTCTGCAGTGCTGCTTTGATGAAAAGACAATTAAAGCAGACAAAACTTCCCCTAAATATTTAGGGATTCTTTTTTTTCCAAATTGAAGGTCTAAGGGTAGAAGGTGTTGAAATGCTTTAAAATTTGTGATTTGTGATATTGAGCTATATATAAAAAATGTCCTGAATACATTCACCAACCTGCACCTGTTATTTTACATTTAAACTTACATGTCAAGAGTCAAGTGTTGGCAACACTTAACTCTTGACTCCAGGCTGAGTTCTGATTTTTTTTTTCCTAACATAGACTAAGAAAAGAAGAAACCATAGCATTAGAAGAAGGCGGAGAAAAAAAATTCTCAGTAATATTTTTGGTGCCTGCTTGGAGAAACATTCTGGCAAAAGCAGCCCAAACTCTGAATATAGCTATTATTTATTCTGCTGGTTGACGCCTCCTCCCACATATTGTTTATACCTGCACACCACTGCAGCTGATACCTGCTCGCATGTAAACACAAACACAAACGTGCCAACACCACCTACACATACACACCTACTGTAGAACCTGTTCACCCTCGCCATCTCCCTTCACAATCACCTCCGCTGCAATTAATCAAAGCTTGTTCTTTTTCTTCCACGAGTTAAGCCTGTCACACTTACCTCTCACTCTTTCATCATCCCTCGCTTCTTAAAGAGCCGCGTGGCGGACAATATGAGCCCTGCGGGGGCGGCGATATGACACAACGTCGACAGAAAGTAGCGGCCGTGGTTTAAATCATACTGACATGCAGATTTATCACTGTTTAACTTGTCCAAAGTGTCTCCTCTAGTTGGTGCAGATCTGACTGTGTGAGCTGGTTGACTTTCCTCTGGGAGGGCCCAAAGTCCCAGCCAAGCTCAGCTCAGTTCTGTTCTGTTTTGTTCAGCTCAGTTCAGCACACAGTCGCTGCTACAACGGACCAATAATGTCAGCCACAACGTACACAGACACAGAGCAAAGTCTCAGTAACTGTACCGTATATATGACACGTGACAAATAAACTTGATTGACTGATTGATTTCACTTCAAGAAGATTCATTTCCACTGTCAGCTTTTGAAGGTTCTTGAACTGGACCCTAGCTGTGTCACAATCATGATCATAAATAAGTTAACTTAATTAAAAAAAAAGAAATGCTGGATAGTCTTTCTTACCCAATTTAACAAAATATAAAAAACATGAGCTAATAATTCTTTTAGAAGTTAGAAATGGTGGTAAATTGAGTATGTACAGCAAAGTGATTATACTTAACTAAACCTAAAAAAACACATTATGTTTGAAAAACTTAGCTGAGATAAAATCAAAAACTAGACTGAAAAGATAATGTGTAAAAAGTACCTGAAATAAAATATATACAGGAAATGTCCTCGGTTTTAGTTTGAATCAATTTGGTCAACACAACAAGTAAGAAGAGGCACTGGTGCATGTTTATTCAGACTGAGATGTACACATGACTACGAGTGGGTTACCTTTATAAAGTGTTGTGTTTGCATTGCAATACCTTTTCTGAATTTCTTAAATCTCACCCCTGACAGACGGGCCCACACTGATTAAAAAAAGTGAAGGAAACTAAAATTAAGACTCTGGAAAATAACGGAAACCAAAATTATCTGAAAACAAAACTGAGAATAAAAAAAAAAAAACAATTAAGAACACAAAACTATAATAAATCAGATGCACAGTGAGTATGTACAGAAATATGGTTTCATACTGATCCAGCACTCCTCTCAGCTATTCAAAATACAAGATTACACATGTCCTTTGGGGGTTTGTCCAAAGGCAATCTGGGAAATGCAGGCAATCAAAAACTTGAATCTCGGCAGACAAGTACATTTTAAAGAAACTGGATACGACAAATGTTTAATTCCAACACTTCATCATAAAATAAGAGCTGGATTGCACCAATCATCTCAGGCCTGTGATACAGAACAGTATAAGAAAACCCCAGGATCAAAAAAAAAAAAAGCATTTTTTTTCCCATGATATCTCCTGCTCATAATTTCCTATACTTATTTCTTTCCTGCCCTTTGACCTTACAGAAACTATGTTAAAAAATATTTACTGTAACTGTCATTTAACATGTTACTCAATAAACAGTTGGATGGAAAATATGGTTGGTGTTTGCGATCCCCAAAACTCATATTATATCAATAGTTTAAGTGATGTAATGTAATGTAAATGGTGTCCTGACCCCCAGGTTGAGAACCACTCCTGGGCTTACTTTTTTTGTTTTGTCTTTATCCTTTCAAACATACTGCGTCTATAATGACCTGGTTCATTACTGTTTTTCTGCAGTGTATTAATGGCAGTATAATGCGGTGACTTTTATGCTTCAGTGTCTCGCTGCAAAGAGTTCCAGATACCATTGTTCTACGTCCCCTGACAATCATGCATAATTCATCAAGAATGCAGAGCACCTCCTACAAACACACACACACACACATTTACAGTACAAGTGAGCTCACACGCACCCTCAGGTACCGCCCGCTCCAGTGTGATTGTGCATGATGGATGTGATGTTAAACCTGATCACACAGGACCACTGTGGAAGGAGTTGTAGGAAAGAAAGCAGGAAAAGAAGACTGAAATGAAAGAAGGCAAAGTCCGACTGGTGAGGGACAAAAGGCAGGACTGATACCGAGTCACGATGGATACAGTTTAGGGTAAAGGTTATATGGTAAATGCCAAATAAGGCCAGGGTAGTCTTGATTGAGAAGATTTATAAAGAGCAAAAAATATATTTTGAATCAAAGTGAAGACGTGTCATTCTGTCACGTTTAATCAAACACCAGTAAATGGTGTCTAAGATATTGCAAGTGACGGATGGATAAACAAACAACCAGATGGAGACCAATTGACAGTCCAAGACAGAAAGGGCCATTTGCCCACAGATACAGAGAGAAATGTGCATGTTAGGCACAGTGAACCTTACAGCAGTGAGCGAGCAATTCAGTGATGGAAGACAGCAGTGGAGGGAGGGGGAGAAGGTAAGCAGCCTTGTTGCGTGAGGCGACAGGGGGTCTGCCTTTAGATGGATGGGTCCCGGCTATTGATAAGGTCAGACCTCATTTGCGCCAGACCTTTTACATTTTGCGAAATGTTGGTCTAGCCATTGGGCTGTCAGGAGCAATTCGTCCCAGTGAAAAATGAACTGGCTCATTGAAAACTGTGACTCTATCATAAAAGCATGAGGCCCTGGCGATGTGCTGCTACTGTAACTCGTCATATACAACCCTCCCAGCCAAACCCCTGCCTATTTCAAATCTCCACTGTGCTGCTGTCTGCAATCTGGCTAACTTTCTTTCCCCTTCCACGTCATAGCAACAGAAACCCATTGTCTTCATGTCAGGATTTTCTTGCCCCTATTTTCCCCAACATCACAGGTTGTCATTCTGCCTTTTTTTTTTTTTTTCAAAATCTATTCTCAGTTGCAACTCACCAGTTTTTTTTCCCAGCTCATCTCCCCTATCTATTGCCTTCTATTCTCTGATTTTAGCACAGAAAAGGTGTGACAATCCCAGATGACAGTATGAACACAGTATACAAAAAAGAAACTTACTTTTCATGAAAAAAAAAAATCCACACGGCTAATCTAATTCTATATATAATATGATTCTATGGGCTATGTCATGGTCAAGGTCAGACACGGCAGAGAGCATCTGATGTGTAGCTACATGTGAGCACATTCATGTGGGTATTTATGTGTGTGACACAGTCAGTAGGGGCACATATTAACCTAACAAGTGGTAAAGAACAAGCGGTAAGAGAAAATGGTGTGCAATCAGAGAAATGGGGTGTCTGGTCAGAGGGATGGCATCAACCTACTCCTCATTTAACCCTTACTGACCCAAACACTCTCATCATCCCCGTGTAAAACTAAGGTCAGATACACCATCAGCGAAATGCTGCACTTACAAAATGTCCTGTACGACTACTACACAGACATGTAACACTGTGTGTATTTTACAGTATGCACACAACACGCATATCACACATTTTAATAAGATTAACATCACACATTATTCTTGCATTTTCCAATTATATGAATTAAGGCAACTATGAAAATGGGGCTTTAGTGAATTTCCAATCTATTTCTTTCACAGAGCATGTGTGGCCCATATGACAAGGCTATGCCTAAGTGGTAATTCATTTACTTGTGGAGGGAAACATTCAGGGCCCATTAATTTATGCAGTAGATGCTTATACCAGCGTAAAGCACATTTCCTGGACTGTCCAGCACACATTTCAAATGAGCCCAGCATCTAATTTGTTTAAAAACCAGCCGATCCATGTCAGCTTTTAATGTAAAATACAACCACTTTTGATTAAATTGGACTTTGTGCATCACAAACAACCACATAAATCAAAGGGTACAGGAATTCACTTGATTTCACTTTTTTTTGTCCGTTAATCATTACAGTACATAAAAAGCTGACCCCCCTACTCCTTTGAACAAGGACATATAACTTGAATCCAGAGAACTGTAACTGCCTACATTAAGGCACCAAACTGGCAAAACTCCAAGGCACAGTAAAAACAGTGTCCATAAAATAACGCTACCATCAGTGTTAGAGATATGCAATCCAATTGCATCTCATCAGCCCACTGGTCACTTCCATAAATGAGTGCTGTCTGCACTGCCTGCCTGCCTGAGTTCAGGGTTTATATTCAACAGCATTTCTGAAGCATCAGACCAACTGGCTGATAATTACCGTCTTGAAGTCATATATCTCCACCAGCCAGTCAAGTTGCTGTTTACATCCGTGTCTATCCAAACTCACATCTGCAGTTTAAACTTTGAAGGAATTTAATAAGTGAGTGTATTTTGAGGTTATCACTATTCTGACATGTATAATTCCAGTGAAAAAATTCCAGTGAGAAACGTCACGGTGGACTATTTTTACAGAGGAGAACAGAAGACAGAGACAGACAGAGAGCTCAACATTATATTATCACACTGAAGTTTACCTTTGACCTTTTGGATATAAAATGTCAACACCTCATCATGTCAGAGTCGTGTGAAAATGTCATAATTAACATATGAATTCTTGAGTTATAGCCAAAAGCATTTTGGTGAGGTCACGGTGACCATGACCTTTGAGCACCAAATTTTGATCAGTTCATCCTTAAGTCCAAGTGGACCTTTGTGCCAAATTTGAAGAAATTCTGTCAAGGTGTTCTTGACATATCATGTTTACAGACAATGGGATGGACGGACAGATGGACAACTCAGTAAACATAATACCTCTGGCCATGGCTGTTTCCAGCACACAGGCATAAAAATCCACCAGTGATGTGTGTGGCGAGCATCCACTCACTAACAAGGTGAGTAAGGGGTTGGCCTGGCTTTGAGTGGAGGACATTTCAACCATATCCACCTTAATCAAAACTACAGATGTACTTTCAGCTCTAATATGCCTATTTAAAGAGCATGCTGCTGCAGGAGCACAGAGCGGTAACGGTACATTGTCACAGATCAAAGCAGCAGTGGCCAAGTGAAAGTAATGAGAGGGCTGCATGTTAAAAAACACAAGGCACTATAATGAGCTCTACAAAACAGATGAAAACGCAAAGGGCACCAGTGTTGTCTTTGATGCTGGATAGAGCGAGGTGTCTTGCCAGGTAGAGGAAAGAAAGTCCTGTAATCCCATCCACCATATAGGCTGCAGACAGCTAGCGTGACTGAGACTGATACAGACCTCAGACTAATTGACATAACAGGCCAGATTGTTGTGTCGGCATGGTCCGGCCCCCCCATGTTTACTTTGGAACTCACTCACCATTAGTCATTAGGGGCGCAAAGGAAGAACCAAATCGAGCGAGACGACACTGTCATGGATCCATGCAAACATCATATATACATGTAAAAACATATTTGTTAAATTCCTTGTCAAAATCTCATTCCTAACATGAGCCAAAACACAAAATAGAGTCTCAGTGTTAGACATTCAGGGGTTTGCTGTCACCACCACACCGGTAACAGGCACATGTTTACACCCAGTTAAACAAAACCACAGTATGTTTGTTGTAGTTAACTGTGGCAAAATTTTATCACTGTGTTAAGGTAGTAACTGCAAGCCAAA
Source organism: Lutjanus erythropterus (assembly GCF_056507025.1). Taxonomy (NCBI): domain Eukaryota; kingdom Metazoa; phylum Chordata; class Actinopteri; order Lutjaniformes; family Lutjanidae; genus Lutjanus; species Lutjanus erythropterus. The sequence goes on along the minus strand of NC_139326.1, from coordinate 21,789,731 downwards.
TAAAGTACCAGGTTGGGCAGGAAAGAAGAAAGAGGCCTTATCATACAGAGGGCCAGCTAACCCCTCTGGTTTTGACACTCTGCCTCAGCTCTACCCTTTGGCATTTAGCTCACACTTTTCATAAAAAAAAATGAACAGAAGAATGATGGGAAAGAAAATTAAATCCAGAAAAACTGCTGCCATCTAGGAAACCACATACGGTTGTTCTTGCTGGCACCATGTGAAGTTAATCGTGCAGGAAAATGAGGGAGACAGTCACGGAACAAAGTCCTGCAGTGTAAGGTTTCCAATCACATTACTGTAAACTAGATTCTACCTGTTTTAATGTGAAATTTTAAATCTATTCTATCATCGGGATTCTTAAGCAACAGGAGCTGAATTCAAGTAGTACAATCAAGTTTCCATTCAGAGTTCAAAATGTTGTGAGAGAAGTTCAATAGCTTTAAAAAAAATGTGCCAGAGGACACAAAATCGCAGTCAGTAAGAATTACGGGTAAAACCCAGTGAAATTTCCTCTTTGCCTTCTGCACTGTTTCCTGTGGGCATGATATCATAAAACTTGCAGTGCACGTATCATATCCCTGATTCTGACTGGCTGTGACGATAATATTGTCTTCTCTTGCATCTCCCTTTCCAGGCTAATAGCCTGCTAGCTCGGGCTTTGGTGGCTGGTCGACCCTGACTGCTGCCATATCAGGCAGAGACCTCTGAGCTGAAATCAATAGCCGGTGCAGAGGATAGAGCTTGTTTGTCACCCTGTCCCTGGTCTGTCAGTCACCACCCTCCATGTCCTCCATCTGCTGCAGCCATGTAACCTGGCTGATGGGGTGTCCACGAAAGAGCCCTTGGAAAGACAAAATGTCAGATGATTTTCGATCAGGATGCTGCTAATTGCATCCATTTACTAAAATGTTTGTTAAATCAGGTTGGCTGTTAGCATGTTAGATGTGAATCTTTGTTTATGATGTAGAGACTATAATATTGTTACTGAGGCCTATCAAGAACGCTTATTTGTAATATGCATTACTGCTTATGTTGATAATTGTATTAATTACAAAATAGGTTTTAGCACTACTTAAAGGTCCAGTGTCTGCAGGTCCAAAGATCCACACTGAGACGTGCTGAAACTTATTATCTTCATTACATTTACTCTGTACTTCAGCTGTAACTGCCAGCTGTTCAGGCCTTTTTTTAGTTGGCTATAATTTGTAGCGTCTGAAAACATAAATGAGCACAGCGAGTTACTGCTAAAGTTGCATTTCTAGTGTCTAGGCTAGTGTTTATGCACAAGAAAAGCTACGGTGCTATTGTTAAGAGGAACACTACCCAGCAATTTCTGAATTTGAGTCAGTCAGACGTTTCCAAACCAGCGGAGCATTCTGAGAGGAAACGAAGGCTGATCCTTGTGGCCTTACTCATAATCTGAGGTAACACTTCACCACATGAGTCATGCACAACACAAGAAAGAAAATTTCACATGAGAAAAAACTACTTTGTCTTAAATGTAAAGATTTAGACATTTAATTGTACTAAATACTGACCACCTGGAAATTCCATCCATTATTCTTCATCGGAAACAAAATATGGTTATTTACTGTAACCTAATTCTATGAGCACAGGTATAGCCACTGAATGGGGCTCTATAGGATTAGCCACTAATCTTTGCACAGTCCCTCCATGAGCTAAAATTTTGTGTTCACATGCTCTAGTGACCACAATGAGCCTATAGAGGCTCTTATTAAAGGACAAGGATCATCTCACTTCTCATCGAAAATGTCTTACTCATTACAGGGTTCTCCGTGCGATGGTTATATAACACACACATGTAACACACCAACATGGCAAGTCTCTACCACAACACACATCTCAAACCCACAGATGGTGCTCACAGGAGATGGGTAAGATGCACAAACTTTTGCCAGCATGTTGTTTATCCAGCAATCTCACCAGAGAGAAATATGCAAATATAAAAACCTATACTAACAAAAAGTTACCAGGTAGATTCAACTGCCAGATAATGTGGCTTTACAAAGTAGTTTCTTTTTGAGTTCTTTCTAAAACTCTCTCCTCTGTAATTGGTCAGTTCAAGAAAAGTAAGAGAGTAAAGTTAATTTAGATAAAGACAAGTGTAGCACTTCAAAGTGTTGAGGTGGTTGCACAAGAAGGGCAACAGGTTGTTTAGAAAAGTCGCTGGTGCTCAGAGGTATTTGGAAGTGGCTATAGGCACTTTGAAAAGAATTGATGAAAGCTAAAAAAAAAAAAAAAAAAAAAAAAAAAAAAAAGACACTGCCCAGCAGCTTTAACAGCTCGTTTGAAGGGGTGTCAAGAACCACCAGTAACTCCACTTATCACTGGATGCTGGCACCTCACTCCCTGTAGGAAATGTTTCAGCAGAGGGTGGTGGAAACCAATCTCTCCTCGAACCCCACATTAGAGCGGATTTCTGGCACATGGCAATTGATAGTAGAACTTGACAGACTCCTGTTTAATAGAAGCCACACAAAAGAGAGCACAGATCTAACGGAATCAACTCCTCTCTCCTTCTGGAACCACCGAAACCTCTCTGTAGGCAGTACTGCATTCAGTTGCCTTGGATTAACTCAGTGGGGGACCGTCCTTGATGAAGCTGCCAGCCACTCTCAGGGTCCGAACCTTGAGGAGCTGCCCCAGGTAAGGCAGCGCACCTTTATCACAGCTCACCTGAGAAAATCTTCTTGATATTTGGAGATTGATCGAGGAAGTCGGCAGCAGCTCAGTCCACTGTGGCTCTCACATTGGAGGCAAAGGCCGAGGGCAAATGGTGTGAGCGTTACAGTATGTTCTTTTGTGACTTCTGAAGGTCAACCCAGCAATGAAAACTCATTCTTTGGAAACAGGCAGGGATTTTAGTATTCTAACACAACAGTGGGAAAGTTCTTCTTGACCATTTACAGCAGGAATCGTCAACTGATGGGCCACATCCAAAGCCAAACCTTCCTATCTGGTTTGCTGACTGGCCACTGATGAAAGTATTGCAATATTTGCAGTATTACAAAGTTAGTGTCTCTACCGAAAAACGGGGGGGAAAATCCTACTGCTGTAGCTTCACAAAACAAGCATTTAACTGGTGAAAGTCAAACTGACTTTTATTTTAAAGTAGTCACAAGAAATACAATGTGGTTATCAGTGAGTTTGACTGCCTCTATGGTGGAGCTCTGAGAGCTAGCTCTAGTTAATTATCTAGTCATAATTATGAATTTCCCATGTTTTTTAGGGCTAATTAGGCTAAAATAAATCTAATCTCTTTTCTTTGAAAGTCTCCAGAGTGTCTGCTTAGAAAAATGTTGTCCTCAAATAGAAGCAAGACAGAGCATGGACCTCTTTCTCAGGCAGCACGAGAATGACATTAGCATCCATAAGTGAGTTTGTTGTCTCAATTGCAGGAATTTGACCAGTGGAAATTTCTGCAGTGCGCACTGATTAGCTCTCAACAGCCAATGTACAAACTGTGCAGACGTGCTAGCTTGTAACTGAAGCATTGACCATGTGTGTGGGAGTGTGTTTGTGCGGCAGCTCAGCCTCTGACTCTGTATGTATATGAAAAACATCAAGTGTCGGAATAAGCACAAATTCTTCACTCGCATTTAATCGCGCCCACTCATGTCTGTCCACTGACTTCGTATGCATCGCACCGCTTCTAAAATTTGTCTCGCGCTCTGTCTGAACAAACCCCTCAGAGAAGCCTCAAGCCTCAAATGAGTTACAAAGGCCTAACATGATCTGTGGAGATGTGTGGGACGAGTGGAAAAACATACAGAGCCACTTTAGATGGCAAAGCTCAAGTGAAATAAAACCGTAATGTCAAGTTTGTTGATAATTTTACAATAGAGCATCTGGCTCTAACAGAAGAGACTTGACCTCAAAGTATGTGGCGTTACAGTGGATTTCACTTGACATTGCACGCACGTCTTAAATCATAACCCTTAACCCCCGCTATTGCATAACGTAATAGTAGACCGTCATATACATTTTATGAATTTGTTAAAAAGTTTTATGGAACCCGAATGCTGAAGACAGAAAAACTGTGAGAACTGCAGAGGAATGTTCATTAAAATGTGACTTTGAATACTCCCAACACTGAATCATCTTAGTCATTTCTGTGTTTGCGTTTCTATCTGAGAGCACATGTGCAAACACTCAAATGACATGCACGCTCATACACACAAACACACACAGAACTTGCCATGTTGCCTCGACTCAGAGCATATGGTGGATATTTAATATATTTTCCGAATGTCAGTGAAGCCTGTTCACAAGTGTCACCACCAAATCCCTGCTGGGATTTTAAAAAAAGCAGACTGAGCCAAATGAAATCAAATGCAGAGCTCACTCAGATACTAAACCACTTTGGACCTCGCCATTTGGAGGAGACTATTAAGGGAAACAAGTCTGCAAGAGGTGGAGAAAAAATGCATGAGGAAATATTGATATGAACAACAAATGTGCATCAAGTGGAGCCTTTAAGGGTTTTTCCTTATTGCTAGACACTTCCCTGCACACACACACACACACGCAAGCAGGTCTTACTGCCCCTGAACATTTCATTCATTAGGCCTCCAATTTCTCCAGTCACAAGAAACATTTCAATAAAGTATCTTAATTAACATGCACACCGATTAGAATGTCATGTTTCAGAATGGGCAGCAATCTGTCTTCCTGTCACTCTGTCCCTCATACACACACACACACACACACATACACGCAAGCCTCCCAGCCAGTGACTTAATGGCTTTTTTCACCTGCACTTAGCAATGGACTATGGTCTGTGAATAATAAGTGGGAAGAAAGACTAAAAAACAGGAGAGGGGGAGACGGAGTAGGAGTGAGAGCAGGAAAGAGATGTATTTCATGGTTTGACTGTCAATGTAAATGCCATATTCTATTGAGCATTTCATATTTCTAACCCTATTTCCACTAATTCCACTTTATTGATGCATGCACTGGGAGTATTCTCTGCACTCGTAGAAATAAGAGTTCCAAAAGGGTGCTTCCTGAAGGGCCGAGGTTCTACCCAGAGCCATTTGCCTCTGAGGAACACTTTTTTTGTAAAGTGGAACCTTTACAGAAGGGTCTAACAGGAACTAAAAAGGGTTCTCCTATGGGGACATGCTGAAGAATCCTTTGTGGTTATCGTTGGCACCTTTATTTCTACAAGCGTAGAAACAGTGAGGACTGATATTAATGGATATGCTGTCTATGTAGGCCTACTTTATTACTGACTGGAAAGCAGGAAAAAATGGAGGCAGACACCAAGAACCTCATTACAACCTGTCTGACTCCACAATAGAGACATAAACACAACCCACTTTCAAGGTACTCTTCCAATACACGATACAGTTGGCTTCACTACAATGCAACATAATGCATTTTCTCTAGCCAAATTTAAAGGTGTTGAAGAAAGAAGGGTGGTGTACATCTGTATATATTTGTGAGTATGTCTACATTCATTGTATTAGCCAGGAACCAAGGCCACTCAGATACCTCTGATTGTACTCGGAGGAGGAGAGAAATAGGGTGTCGATAAAATGCGTCTTACGCCACAATGGAGGCGCGTTTGCTGCATTCCAATGGGGCTGCTTTGTTGAGCACCTGCGGCACAGTGCAGTCATACAGAGTGGAGAGGCACTCAAAACAATCGGCACGCCCGTGGGTCTCACAAACCTAATCTTTAGAGACAAAGGGGGAAAATACACATCCACAATTACAGCTACGAGTTTCATTCTCATTAGTGCGAGAAATACACTGCTAATGTCTGTGCTCGTGTGCGGCTGGGCGCCTGTACGTGCAGGCATGGTCACGTATGTCTTGCAGATGCTAGAGCTGAAAACACATGACAGCATTTTCATGCGAGAGCTAAAATTTTCATCCCATAAACTGTGTTGAGACTGCAGATGGGGAAAAAAAAATCGACTATGTCATAGCCTATAACCAAACAATAAACAGAAAAACACAGAGCCAGTGTTTACCTGAGCTCCCCAGGGCATGTCTATTGGCATAAGGCAGGATCCCAACTGCCATTTCAGTGCGCTTATAGCTCTGTAAGGCTGCGTATCTGTGTGGGTGTGTGTTTATGTAAAATCTCCTGTGAGGTATAACGCAGACTAATAAGAAGTAATAAAGGTACTGTTGACCTTGTAATAGCTGGTTTCCTGCCAACCCCAGGAGCCTGAAAGGCTGTCTTTGTGTGATACAGGGTGCTGTTCAGGCCGATCACTAGAAGGGTTAACTAAACCAAGACCAAAGAAGACTTTTCTATATCAAAGCAGTCAGACATGATTTTTTAATGAAGCACACAAACACAAAATTACATGTTTTAATGTCTGGACTGTGAATCAGTCAGATGTACTATAATGTTTAAGCCCAATCTGGTATGTGGACAGTTGTTTAGTCATGCCATCATATCATATCAGTTTAGATCATTTTAATGTGGATGCTACATCATCTGACTTTTACAATATAAAGCCACAAAAAAGACAAAGAAATCTAGAAATAATGCATGCATTTCTCTTCTTGCCATTCACTAATCATTCGACAGTCATGCTGCACTGTGATGGCTGTAAATGGACGTTAATAACCTAAGAGTTTGTCCCGAGAGAAATAATTTACCACTACCTTGTTTGTAGTTGTTCTCGAATTGCGAACAGAAGACAGCTGCATGTTTATTGCTGCATGTTGAGGCAAAAACTAATAAAGTTGCTGTCTTATCAAAGTAGATTACATGAAGGGATTACTTTATTTGGTTTTGTTTTATTTGCTCTAAAATGCATATGAGACATTCTCATAAACAGATTTTTGAGATAACTTTATGTTCTCTGTCATGTTAGTGTACTCAGTCATGCTAATGAGGTTCTAACATTAAGTGCAGATGGTGATGTTTTCTGTACAGACTGTAAAACCACCTGAGCAAAATTGTAATTTGTAATTCTGGGATTTATAAATAAGTAAAATTTGACTTAACTTGCTTGTTAGTTTGGGTTACTAGCTACCTAATGAGCTCAGCCAAATTGCTGATGTCTACTGTTAATTGGCCACAAATAGGATCCACTTATTCAACACATAATTCATGTTATATTCTTTTGGCATGTGTGACGTGCAACAGAACAAAAAGCCTCTTCTGGTGTCTCTGGACAATGGACGCTATATGTCTTATATTGACATCATGTGCAATTTCATGCTGAAACAGAATATTTCCAAATGCCTTCCATACCCTGGATAGGCAAAAATATTATGAATCTGAAGAAGAGAAATTGTGGCTTTTCAAGTCTTTTCAAGAAAAAAAGGAAATAAAAATTAGCAGTGCATGTCCAAAAAAATGTCAGGGGCAGTTGCTTTTTCTGGTGTTAACAGCTGATAGTGCTCATATTGACACACTATTGTGTCATGAAAACATCACCTGGCGCTCAATAAAGACACTTGTATGACTGGCTTTGACCACATCAAGTCACTTTATTCAGCCATTATTGGGTGATTTAGGGCAAAAGCAGCCAAATAATGATCCATCCTTAGCAGCGACATCACCTTGTGGATTTGAAAGCTGGGAGTTCATTGCATCAAGTTCAGCAAAAGTAATCAACTCTTGAGACAAAAAATAATTCACTAAATATTACATACTAGTAATTACTATCAGAAAAAGAATTCGAGGAATGATGAGATGATACAGGTCAAGAAAAAAAAACATTAATATTTGTATCAAATAAAGCTTTGCTATTTGTACTGGAGGCTGCATGATAACGAAGCAGAAAAGCAAGGTCGAGCTGCGCTGTGATTTTTCGCTAAAGGTTACACGCCTCTACGGGACAATACAGCAGATGAATATTCTATCTGCAGAGGTAGGCAGCCTTGAAGCACTGAACTCCAGCAGCAGAAATGTTCAAACACAATTCATTGTTTGCTCTCCCAAGCTCACCTTTTCATGCTTCATCTGATTCCACCGTGGCGTCTCTGTGGGCCCAACGCCACAGAGCCTAAACACAAGCTTTGAATGGCCTTGAAAGTAGAATGGAAAATGATTGGATCCACACAGCCCCTCCATGCCCTCCACAGTGCACTTGAAGATAAAACTTGTGGATAGAAGTTTTAGAAAAAATCCTCTTTCAGTCATTATCGTTATATTATATTGTTATATATCATGTTTAACTTATTGACTTCAAACTGACCCTGGCTTGCCACAGTAGTCACATGCGCATACACCGATTACATTACTCGCCCACCACTCCAACCATCTAAGTGTGTTATTAATACTTATACAGACGACTAATTAGAAACTGAAAAGTGTCTGCTCTGTGCAACAGCAGAGTCACAGCACGGGGAGTCATAATTCAAACATAAAGCTATACGGCATGGGTTTTTTAAAGTCTGAGGCTGTGGGCCTCCCGTCAGGCAAAGGAAAAAGGCTTTGTTTCACCTGTGGATTTTAAAAAGTGATAAGACGCAGTAATATTGATGGTGGTAAGCGCAATGTAAGGGACAAGGTTTTTGCGGCAAGAAGAGAGTGAGGCTGCCCAGCTTGCTCAGAAAGAAGACACACAACCACCACATTGCTCGCACACAAGCACAACACACAAACAGCACCAGAATCATTCACACACATCTCTGGGAAAGGTCACAAAGCTAAAAGTTTAAAATGAGATGTTAAAAGTTTTAAAACATGTTATAATTCATTCCATTCAAACTAATCACATGCCCTTTCAGTCTTTTATTCTAAGGGGGTTTGTGAGGCTCCAGTTAGAGGACACTTTTAATTCTACTGTAGTAGCATTGGGAACCTTTTAATAAGACATCTGCTAAGGCCTGTACTTGTCAAGGTTTAAGAGGATTAAGGAACACATCAGACAACAAAATGGATCCAGAAATACAAGGTGAATCACCAACGTTTTTTAAAAATTATGTTGAAGGGTTTTACAGTGGATGTTTTTCAATAAAACAGGAACATATGTGTATGTTCCTTCATCTGACAGTCGGCCACATGCGCTATACAACACAACATAATGATAACACAGACGCAAGGACAAGAAAGTCCAAGCACCTGTTCATCTTCAAATAAAGCAGCTGCTCTCAGCTATTTAACAATCACTGATTCTTCCCAAAAGGGTTGCTCCTAAAATGTAAAACAAACCAGCCACTCGGAAGAGAGACAGAGAGATCTGTAGGTATAGACGTGTTTCTTACAGGAAAACAATGAGATAGTATTGCCACTGTTAGTCAAATACAGCCTAGCTGAAACTTAAGATACAGTACTTTTAAAAGTATGTACTAACTCACTCCTCTGTTTTTCAATCTGTGCGGCAAACACTGAGAATAAGCATATAAAGCCATGCTCACACAACCAAACACACTTAAGGATGACACTCAGATACATGAGCAAAAGCACAAACAGGCCTCCCCAAGTGTCTCTTCCCTTAGTCAGGGTGTCGAGAATATAATTGAGGGCTTACAATGTGCTCCCCTTCTGCTAAGCCTTGCTATCTATCAGGCCACACACTGCTCTCACAAACTGCCCTCCGCTGGTACATATCTGATTAGGGCGCCTCTGTAAATGAAGCTTTACAGGACAGGACGATAACAGAATGAGAGAGGAGAGGGAAAAAGAAAGATTACAATATGTAAAGAGGAGGTGAGGCACGGAAGGACTTGAGTACCAAACAGGAGCACCAACGTGGAGACAAGTGTGGGAGGAATGTGATACTTTGATGAGGTAGAATAAGGTCATGAAATGTAGCCATAACAGGGACCATTCAGCCCAACATTAAAAATACATATTGCTGTGAGCAGTAGGAACTGATTTATTGATAGATTGTTATCAGCGCTAACTTCAAAAGCCAGCATGGGGTGTGTTAGCGTTCATGGCGTTGCTAACTGTCACATCTGTGAAGGCACCTTGAATGCAACATATGTATATATATACATAACCATCTGACATCCCTGTTTACTTCAGCAAGAAGACACCAAGACACATTCTTACAACAACACGGCTTCATAGTAAGAGAGTTCAGGTATTAGACTGACCTGCCTGCAGGCCAGACCTGCCTCCCACTGAAAATGTGTGGTGCATTATGAAGCTCAAAATACAACAACAGAGATCCCTGACTGTTGAGCACCTAAAGTTGTGTTTCAAACAATCAGATAAAATTTTACTTTCAGAACTTCAACAATTAGTGTCCTCAGTTTCCCAGATGCTTACAGAGCGCTGTTAAAAGAAAAGGTGATGTTACACAGTGGTAAACATGCCCCTGTGCCGACCTTTTTGGAAAGTGTTGCAGGCATCCAATTCAGAATTGATCAGTTTCAACTTTAATTTTCTTGTCTTTCTACCATATTTAATTTAATATAGGTTTAAAAAATTGCATTCTGTTTTTATTTATTATTGTACACAGCATTCCAACTTTTTGGGAACTGGGGATGCAGTTCCAAATGCTCATAACAAGGAGCATCACAAGCCAAGTGCCTTTTAGTTTCTATATTCAAGAAAAGGTAGACACACCTGCAACATCTGCAAATCTCTGCAACTCACATGACATCACTCTAGATGGTTAAATAGCATTACATGCTAGAAGAAAAATATGTATTTTTGATTTTGCGGTGAACTGTCCCTTTAAGGGATGACTTCCAGTATTTATAATTAATGCAGTAATGTTTTACAGTAGTTTTCACCTCAGGTTAAAATGGCCTTAGCCAATCACAATATCAGAGCAGCTTCTTAATACAGATTCTTTCAAGTACAGTCAGCATATTGAAGAGGAAATATGCCACATCAAGAAGCAATATTTCATTCTGATAGAGCATTTCAAAATTTCAATTAACTTTGACTGAATTCACATAGTTAATCATTTATTTTATATCACCCTCAGGTGATTAATTAATCGCTTTTCACCTGTTCTTTCATTCATTAACACAAACTCATAAGCCAGGGCTACTCAAGTGCTAGCCTTAAGTCAAACAGTTCCTTTGATTTGTTTTGAGCACATAATTGAAAACAAAATTAATTTACGCTATAAAAATGTAAGTGTCTTGAGATACTGCCCTGTCAAACAATGGATTTAAGAACTTGCTATACACAGGTAGCTTTCTAACAAAACCTAACCTTGTTCCCAGAAAAGCATTTGTCTGTCAGTGAGAGACTGAGCAGTTCAAGACAACATACTCAACCTATGACACGGCTTTTTGGAGCAAACCTCATACAATTATTGTTAATTTTACTGTATATGTATAATGAGCTTTACAATGTCATGAAAAATAACTGGCTGCATATGCTTTTATGGCCATTAGCCACAACTGATTCACCATCATGACCTGGCAAACCAAACATACATCACTTGTAAAATGTAGTAATAATTTGTAAAATGGTTAAAAGAATGGAAACTAACATCATAAATATAAAAGACGTATGCCCTTCAACAAATTTCATTTTTATAATCTGGCCTCATTATAAAATTAGAAGCCTTTATGTGGGCTATGCCGTATATGGTAAAAATGGAAAATTTAATCCTGGATGCTATTTTTTCCAAGGGTATCCATAATAAGTCTTCTTACTTCTTTTTCTACAGAGAGTTATGTTTTTAAGGTGCGGGCAACAACCTTCCTGCCAATCGAACGATCCTACACATTATACAATACAGACACATGCCAAATGAAGCACATATGCCGTGTTGCACTAAATCAGGTCTGTGCCAAGACAGCAAACCCCTGCTCCCTTTTATGTTTCAAGCGCAGTGATTTACACGTGCCTTTTATCATGCAATCATGTACGTACACAGAAAAACACACTACGTATAATGGCAGGGGTTTTGCTCTGTTCTATCAGTGTCATTGATCAAATGATGAGAGAGAATAGCTAGCACCCTGTGTGACACTGTGGCCATTTGCCAGAGAGCTGCTGCTGAAACACGTTTAAGAGTCGTGAGCTGAGCCATTTAAACATAGCCAATGCATTATGTATAATAGTTATTCCCTGTCAATGGAATGATGTACAGCACTTATGTCAAACAATGGGGCAACAGCAGGAAAAGACATCAGAGAGACAGAGAGAGGAAAAAAGGAACGAGAGAGAAGAAGTCAAAGAAACTGACTTCAGAGGCCAATGAAAAGTGAGGAGTGAGAAAACAAGATGAAAGATGATATTAGGAATCCAAATGAAAAGTGACCTTTAAGTACAAATAGATTTTGCATTTAGATACTTCAGTAACCTTCCTGTAAGCAGAGGAATCCGGCAGAGATAAAGATGGGGATGTTCTCTTGGACAGCGGCCACCAAGGTGGACTAAACCATCGTAACGATGGGAGGTAAATGACAGGTCAAAAGTCAACGCCAGCAGGAGGAAATGACATCAGCGGGAAGTATGAATAAACAGTGGGGAACAATCATCCAATACAAGCACTGACCTTGCAAGGGATTAGCAGCGGCATTATCTCTCAAATATACAGATGTAGAAAAATGAGTGAGGGGGGTGACCTTCCAAAAAGAAAGTTTGTAATTTCAAGGTTTATGTTTAACTGAAAGGTAAACACACAATCTAAATGATTGTTACAATGAAGGATTGAACAAAATGATTGTTATAACTGGAAATGTAACATTCATAATTAAATCTAATTGTTCAATCAGAGAAAAAAGACTTAATTTGATCGCAGTCTTTTGGAAATGATGTCAAGCTTTTTGCTATTCATATTTTACTGAACTTCTTCTTCTTCTTCTTTTATAAAAATGACATGTTTACAAGTTTGTCAGATTTATTTGTTTTGAGAGTAATTGTCATAGAATGCTTATTTCCCAAAAAAAATTGACACTGGGTAAAACGCAAATAAAAATGAAACGCAATGATTTGCAAATCTATTTCAACCTCACCTCAGTTGGATGTAGTACAAGGAGAAGATATTTAATGTTCAAACTGATAAACTTTATTGTTTTTTGTAAATATACACTCATTCTAAATTTGATGGTTGCAGCACGTTCCAAAAAAAAAAAAAAAAAGAGACGGGGAAACAAAAAACTGGGAATGTTCTGGAATGGTAAAAAAAACACCTGTTTGGAATATTCCACAGGTAAACAGGATAACTGGTAAGAGATGACGGGATCATGATTGGGTATGAAAGGGTTCCGCCTCTTTGTGAAAAACAAATGAAAATGGTTCATGGTTAAGGACACAATTAATGCCGAAACGTACATACAGATTTTTAAGCAACATATGCTGCCGTCCAGACAATGTCCTTTTCAGGGACGTCCCTGCTTATTTCAGCAAGACAACGCCGAGACACATTCTGCATGTGTTACAACAACGTGACTTCAAAGTAAAATAGTTCAGATACTAGACTTGCCGGCCTTCAGTCCAGATCTGTCTCCCATTGAAAACGTTTGGCGCATGATAAAGGACAAAATAGGACAATTTAGACCCTGGACAGTCATATATAGTTAATCAGTTAATTAAATATCTTGTCTTTGCACTGTATTCAAGTGAATAAAGGTCAATAAGGATTTGCAAATAATTCCATTCTGGTTTTATTTACATTTTACACAATTTCCAAATTTTTGGGAATTGGGGTCGTAATCTTGATGAGAAAAGAATCCAGACTCATTGAATGAACTGTCACCTAAAAACCTGTTACATTAAAGCAGGCTTATGGATGGATAACTTCACGTGTTTTCACTTTACAGAATGTTCATTTATCTTCACTCCAACAACTGTTTTGTTGTTATCATTGGGTGTGTGGTTGCAATTAGCTTAGAAATCGCTAGCTAATGTAGTTGAAACCTTGGCTCAACGAGAGTACAAAAACAGCACAGAAAGAAGGAAACCCACTGCCGAAGAAGCGGTTATTTAAAGTTCAAGTAGTTACACAGAAACCTCTTCAGACATTATAAGAAGGTAACTGCCAGCTTAAAAAATAAGACCATTGAAGAAGAAATCTCAACTGAAGAGCATACAGTGAAAATATCCCCTGGCTTTGTAGTACTATTACATGATCATTCTGCTTTGTCTCTTTTTAAAAATCTAAAACTACAATATCTTACTACAACAGCTAAACTGAATATTTAGTTACTTGATGGGCTTTGACTCACATTAGATTACTGTGGTTTTAAGCTTTTCACACTCCATTGTTAGATAAACCTGAGATATCAGAAAAATATTAAAGGCCTTTGATGATTACCAATTGGTTATTGATGTGAACTCTATCTACAAATCAAAGTGTGTACTCATTATAACTTTTATATGACGTGAATGTGGCATTAGTCACACATACTGACATTTACAGCAGTAATATCAGATTTTCTACGTGGTCATTCAGCTTAACGGTTTAGCTGACTTTCCAACAGCTTTGTTGCCTCGGAGACTTGGAGAGGCTATAATCAACTGAAATGATTTCTTTTACATCTATACTTAGTCGCATGTATTCCAGCAAAGTTCAGCAGTAGAGGGACAGTGTGCTTAGGTGTTTTTCTGCTGGCTGGTGTGTAGAAAACAAGCTTCATTAAAAGCAATGAAAAGTAAAAGAAAAAATGCACACACATTAACGATTCTTTTTCAAGTCATCATCTACTTTTTACTTTGTGGGAATAATTTTGCGGGAATAGACGCTAATATTTTTAACCACTGGCCCCACAGGCCACCAAGCCCTTAAATTTGGAGGCCAAAGTACATTTTTGGTGGCCCAAATGTAAATTTATATAAAAGCAATACAGAAAATGCAATTTAACACAGACTTGGATACTTGTGCTATCCACTCTTCCCATGAATTGTGATGTGGTGTTCTCTGTGGTATTCCAATGAAAAACAAGCTCATCTTCTCGGCTGAGGACGCTGACAGCACACGACACAGTGTTACGCCCAAAAATGTGTCATATTCTAGCCACTTAAGCTTCTGCTTTGACTTGCCATTTTGATAGTGAGACTTTTGTGTTTCTGGTTCTTCTGTGATTCTGACTTTACATTACAGAAGTTTCAGGCAAGAATGAGAGGAGAAATCTGGTCCAAACCTTGGGTTGGTAGCAAAGTTCGGCTCAGATTATCTGGTAATGTGTGAAGTTTGAAGATCTAATCTCAACACAAAATGTGGATGATTACATCAGTATGGAACTGGAAAGAGAGGTGTTGCCAAACAACATTAAACTTTCCAGCACCTCTTAACAGATATTAAAACTGACAGTTAAAATCTCACCTCCAGTTCTCAGCGAATAATGCACAGCCTGTGTTGAATTCATCTCCCCAAACAATTTCTCATCCAGACTCGTTTAACTTCTGCTTTTGTTTTTTTCTCAGCGTAAAGCATTAATATTATTACAGCAACTGGTTCCGCTAAGTCCGTCTCAATTGTTTACATCTTGTTGTTTACATCTTGTACATCGTACTCTCTCCTCTGGCACAATAAACTTCAGTCATATTATTTAATTATATTTGTCTTGAGAACTTAAAGTAAGCCCTCGCCTGGCGTATAAAAATCTTTTTCATATAAATTTCCCTTGTGCTTCACTTTACTGTAACATCTTTCAAAAAAGGTTTTTGTGAGAGCATGTAATACTACAGTAATGATACAGAGTCACACAAATATCAAACCCAAACAAAAATATTATGCAGACAAAATAAGAAGAAAAGGACCAAACAGATAGCAAAGAAGTTCTCTCTCATGTACAGTAGGTGAGCATCTCCCTAAAGAGCTCAGCTAAACATTATCAGAGTGAACCAGAAGTAACTATAGAACCCAGCAGGGTGCTTTAACTATTAAACACTCCCGAATCTGGTCACCAACACACATCAACACCCACGTAACCTACAGGACAGCTCCATTCACACCTGAGAGAGACGAGGAGGTGGAAGATGAGCAGAGTGGGACAGAGTAAGCAAGGAAGACTGTGAGAGGGAAGAGGGAAGGAGGGAGGCAGTGCAGAAGAAAATAAAAAGAGATAACCACAGAGAGAAAGAGAAGCCTCCAAGTCATTATAGCAGTACTGAGCATTTTACACCTGTCCACGGGCTGTATCAGTGCTACTCGGAGGCAAGGGTACCGTAGATGTGCTGCTGCCCCTGGAGAAATACTTGTCATATTTAGACTCACACACAATGGAACTAATAAGAAGAATAAGAAAATGCAGTGTTTCACTTCTATAAACAAAAACCTTATAGCCAGCAATAACAGGGACATCTTCTACAACTTACACAGCTTGGTGTTATTGAGTCCCATGGGCACACTTAAAGCAAGCTGTTATTGGGAACTACAGGGCTGGGATGATGGTGAGAGAAAGAGAGGAAGAGGAGGAAATAGAGAGACGAGAGATAAAACAAATGGACCATTTATATCAAAGCTTCATAAACACACATGGGGCCTCTTGTTACGAAAGCTACCTCTATCACAAACAGACGCATTATGGTCGTCCAGCAGCTCATGGATACATGATTATAGCACCACATCTTCGTACTCGAGTCGGACTGATGTATCAGTTGGTTGATATTGGCCTTTTACAGCTATATCGGTTTATTATCAGTTTTGGTATATATGTTGTCCAGTATGCGCTGATATGAAAAAATATAATGTACAATCATCACTCATCTTAAATTGGTATAAGTTTATAAGTTTGGCTTGTATTTATTTGTACTTTGCCCTGTGTACTAAATTATGAGTTTTTACATGTGCATGCTTATCTATATCTACCATAACACATTTTTATATATTTTATATATGTCTTTTGATATGTATCCATTTATATATGTACGAGAGTTTTTCTAGGTATTTATTGTGTATTGTATTTTATTTACATTTTTTAAATTTTTTTTATATTTAAAATATTTTGTAGTTTATGTCACTGCTCTATATCTTTATATATTTTGATAATGTTGTTTAATGATTCATTTTATGTACAAACCTTTGAAACATGCTTTGTGATATCGAGCTATAATAAACTGATTTAACTTTGACTATTGAAAAAGTCCAGGTGTTACAAGTAATGATGAAATGTAATGTCATATTTGAATATCATTTATGATCATTTTCCCCCTTTTTTTTTATATCACATTAGTGTTAAAGACATTTATGGCACAGTTCAGTGAAAATATTACAAAAAAAAAAAAAAAGTGAAAGAAAGTTAGTGACCCTTATATTCTCTCGAGTTTCAGTTTTAAAAAACATAAATATGTGTTTTTCCTTCAAAAATGGTATGTTACAAAAAACTACATTGGCTAACATATTATATTTGATTTTTTTTTTTAACTCCCCAATATCAGTATCGTCCTCAGAAATCCAGTATCTGTTGGGCCCTACACTGGGACACATCTGTGTGCACAGAGACAAACACACATTTACATATAAATCTGTATATAAACACATACACCCGAGTCACTTCAATCCTTCTTCTCCATAGACTTAAGCCTAAAATAGCAGAGGCTTAAGATATTTTTTCCCCAAAAGTTACAACAAAGTATGTGTGCTGAAATTTGATAGTTTAAGAGTGAAGAAAGATATTAGCATGAGCTCAAAAGTGCATCTATAATATGTGTGTACTGCCTGTGTGATTGCGTTAGCGTCTGTGTGTGTAAATGCAAGCGGGACTTGCCTGGCTGTAATCCCCAAGGCAAAAGTGTGTGTATGTGTGTGTGAGAGAGAGTAAGTGTGTGAGTGTGTTTGTGTGTGACCAGTAAAGATGGTAGACAGCGTAAGCCTCAGCCTTCACAGCTTAAGCCCCCCTCACTTTTCTCCCCCATAAGGCAAACAGTGGATAGACCACAGGGCTTAGCTGGAGAAAGAGGAGGAGAGGACAATATATGGAAACTAATTCAATTTCAGCCTCTTTGCGCGGCTCCCCAATCTGCAAATACTGCCACAGGCTGATGTAAGGAAATGGAAATCTCGATTTATATACTCAACTACACACTATGCAGAATCTGTAGATTGGAACCCTATGGAAGTGTACTTACGCACTTGAGCAGTGGTCATCCAGTTAAATGCCTCCCCTCTGTGGAGGTTCAAGTCCAGCCTCTCGAGCTATTTCTGCTCCCTCCTTGCCTGTCACCCTCTCAATTTTCCTGTATATCACCTAATGAACTTTCCAAACTTGCAAATGGTGGGAAAATGGTCATCCCTCTTATTCTCTACAGAGAGGCGGCTTTGCAGTTTCCATGGCTGAAGCCAAAGGCTGATAGACACATTCTTTACTTGCTTTTAGGGTTTAACTTACTGTATTTTTAAAGTGGAAATAGACAAGTGAAGTAAATGCTGGCTGCACAGTTGAATGGCTATAGAATAATGACACCATTCACATCTGAGCCTCGCTGTCACTATGAAATGTATGTGTGTGCCACCAGGCACAATTTCTCTCAATTATGTCTCCATTACAGACTACATAAATGAACATATTCACACTTTTTCTCCTGCTGCTTTCTTCTGACATTACTCTCCGTCCCACCCCAACACCGATCCTTACTTTAGTTTCTTGTTTGTGTGAAATAATAACATTACTCAACCTATCTTATCACAGGAAACATTTAGAAGATTGATGCAAAAACACTGGATTATACGGACTGAGGCAACAAAACTTATCTTTAATTCCTTTTTTAAAATTATTACCAATAATAATAATAAAAAAGTTTTGTTGCCTCAGTCTGTGTGTTTCAGTGTTTTGGAATCAATCTTCCAAATTTTTCCTTTGACAAGAGTATCTCTCCCTTGAGAGCACTAGACAGGCCTGCAGCCCTAGTGAGTCGGTCTGAAGGGCACTTAACCTCTTTCTTCAAACTATGTTGTCATTACTATGTAGCTTATGCCTGTTCCCACATTCAATATAAAATCGTGACAATTTCAATTTACCCCTTCAGTGAACCTGCCTCTTTCTTATTACGTTAGTGGGAAGGTGGCTTCAACCATTACTGTCACTGTGAATTTTAGTTGATTCCAGAATTCACATGGATCATTTTGTCATTGGGGACATTTGTCTCTGTAGGATGTACATTTTCAATTTTTAGTGATGGCCAAGATGGCTTCAAAGATGACTGCCAAACGGGCCCTGGGGGACAATATTTTGAGTTGAGTTTTTTTTAACTGGACAAAAGTTTGAAAAATATATCATGGGGGACCCCATCTTCTTATCCAGTTATATCTATTATCACCAAAGTAGTGTTGATTATTTCTTCACAGAGTTAGACTCTGAGGAAAGTGATCCGGTGCTGAAGTGATAGAAGATTGTGTTCCTAATAGGAATGTCCTCTGTGCTTGACGGGTTATGGTTATGGTTAACTGTTGTCTATGGCGCAGCGATAAACATTAATGCTACTTGAAAACACTCATGGTCTCGAAAGTTGTCTGTTTCCACTTTTAAACATAGAAGTTTAAACAGAAGATAATTCAGAAAATGACTTGAACAAAGGAAATAAGCATTTTTTATTATTCTCTGCATCTCATGGTTACTTGCATTTTGTTAAATTTAGCTGACAAAACCAAATCATTTGTCAATGGATTGGCAGCTATTTTACTAACCAATTAACTGTTTCAGGCATGTGATAAGCATACATATCAAATTCTGTGGTTTCATTTTTGCAAATGTGAGAATTTGTTGCTTATACCTGTTTTATATCATTGTAAACTGAACATCTTTGGTTTCTGGACTGCTGATTGGTCTAAACCAGACATCTGAAGATGTCACTTGAGTAAACTGTGGTGCTTTTCCCCCCACTTTTCCTTGACCATCCTTAGACTAAATGATTATTGATTAATCAAGAAAAAAAACATGTATTACTTTATAATGACAGCCCCTGATTGTGGCATCTTATGCTTGAGCATCAAGGTGGTTCTGCAGTAGCAGCTCTGAGCTCGGTGTAATGCTGGTTGTTTTCCCCGCGGCTCAGGCACTCTCATTGATTTGCAGAGATAATAACCCACTTTATGAGTCTTTGCCCTCACCATGTCCAGTAGCACTCTGCAACATATGTTCCTCTCTCGCTCTCTCCGTCCCACCATCTCTCCCACCCCCCGAGGAAAAAACACACAGCTTATGAATTTTCCTAGTAGGTGCTATTTCTGTGTACAACTGCTCCATTGGTTTTTAGGGTCTTGACGTGATATGGAAAAGGGTCACGGGAGCTGGCCTGTGGGCTTGGTTTCTTCCGGATCCATTGTTTTACGCTTAATGTAACTGATGTCAGGAGGACCGCGCCTGGGTAGTTCTGCTGTCAAGCTGTGCTGCGATGGTTACACTCTTCTACATTTAAGTTGCCCGGTGAATGAAAAATTGTTTAACTCTCAAAAACCAAGGAACTCTACAGATTTATGCTGATAGTCACGAGAGCTGAGAGACGACACACTTAAAGTCAGTTCCTATATCTGTGTCATGTGGCATTCACCACTGCCCCGCCTCTTTAGGAGACAAGCAGCAGGTACTGAGTCTATTCAAACCAATGGGAGAAGTGAACGTGAGCACACCAAGTCACTGAAGAAATACTGAACCCATTTTTTTACAAATCTTCTGATTATTCTAACACTAAAATGATATTTACAGACAGACAAATCAGGAGAAAACTGACTTTGTTCGAGACCTGTCTCTGTCTCATCAACACAGAGTATCTTTGGTGCTCTTACCCAGACACACTTTAATACTTATAGATGTATCTTTTAGTTCCTAAGATATAGATCCTAAACATCAGTCCCCACAACAGTGGTAACTTGAATTCTGGTGGTCCATGAGCTAGTTTGAAAAACACCAAAGTAGTCAAAAATGATTCTCAGGGCAAAAAGCACTATTGTATACTAGTATCCATGAACATTAATGGTCCTGCTTATACATAACTGCAAATGCAGCATGTATACACACACAACCGCAGTCACAGTGGTGATACAGACAGACAGAGATTGTCTGGTGACTTGCTCCCCTTTGCAGCCCACATAAATCTGCTGCACCACTCTGCGCATTTTAATCGACTACTTTAAGAGTTACATTATTTACCTACTGAATGCCAGACAGAGAGGAGCAAACAAGCTATTACACTATCTAAGTTTACATCACATTATGTTTCACAGCACTTAGACTGTAGGTGGTGAATAACTGCTTAGTAAACAAATGAGATGGAGGGGAAAAAACACACGAGAGCGCAAAGAGAAATAGAGACATGAGAAAGAAAAAGACAGAAAGAGATAGAACCAACAAAGCTGCAGCCTTTTACATCATTACCATATCATAATGAGGTTTTATCAAACTACATGTAAATATAACAAAGGATCATCTTTTATAAGTCCTCCTCACTTTTTTTTTACTGCAATGATTCCAATATTGTGTGACATTTCAAAAATGGCACCATGCCACGCAGCCACGGCTTGCAAGAACAGATATTGTGTTGAAGGGTTTGACATGTACATCAATCCCACAAATAGTGCAGAATAATAAAAAGTGAATACTGGCTTAAGGTTAAAAGCGAGCAAAGTAACTCTCGAGCTTGGAGTATACCCTAATGGCCTCATCATCATATTGTATATGAGAGCACAACGATCACATGTCATTTTTCGTAGTATAGTCTCTGTGCTTTTTCAGCTGCTTTTATGCTAAGTAACCTCACCTTGTAAAAAGCACCATGATACTCTGGGGAGTGAGTGTGTATCAAAATTTCCCCAGTGGCAAAGAAAACCTGTTCAAGAGCACAAAAACTCACACAAAGGCGTGTAAACAAGCACACAGTCACGCAAACACACATCAGCAAAGACGCACACATAAAGCCATACTTCATTCGTGAGGTTCTGCCCAAGGGGAGGGGCAGGGAAGCCCCATCTATCAACGTTCAGTACATTTAGAGTAAAGCGCCGCAGATGAAAGCAGGAGCTGAAAGATGAATGGAAGGAGGGATGAGAGCGGAAAAGAGAAGAGGAAGGGGTTTGGTGATGGAACAGGGTTCATAACAGGAGAAAAAACAGGGAAAAAGGGAGAAAAATGTGGATGTATGTTAACTATGTGAGAGCTATGAAGAGGGTGATCAAATAAGAGAATAAGACACAAAAGATTGAATGACAACAATAATCTCACAAGCTGACACATGGGTAAATACAGATGGACATAACAATGAAACGCACAATCTGAGAAGCTCAGTCCTCCTTATACAACAACGCAACACAATCACAACAGTCTGGTAGATGGGCTGTCATTGTCGAGATTTCTTATTAGGCAAAATATATTTTGTGGAGTTGCCTGTTCAGAAAGTATTTTTCCCACTTTTAATTCCAATGTTCCCACCAACTATATCTAGAGCTGCAGCGATTAGTCGATTAATCTATTAATCATTTAGATGTGAACTATTAAATGAATTGCCAGCTAATTTGATAATCGAATAATCATTTGAAATTTCAAATGTGAAAATTTTCTGATTTCAGCTTCTCAAATTTGAATATTTTCTGGTTTCTTTATTCCTCCATGGCAGTAAACTGAATATCTTTGTGTTATGGACAAAATGAGACATCTGAGGCTTTGAGAAATATCTTTTACTATTTTATGGCATTTAATGGACCACATAACTAATCAATTACTCGAGAAAATGATCAACAGATTAATCAATAATGAAAGTAATCATTACTTGCAGCCCTGATTACAAACCCCAATTCCAAAAAAAAAAAAAATCTTTTTTTTTTTTTTTCAGTTTGTTTGGTATGGTGGATAGTAACCTGGCTGCACTTATATGTTGCTTTTCTAACTTAACAGATAAAATGCTTTACTATTTGGCCTCTCATTCACCAATTCACACACATACACTCACACACACACTCATTCACCAATTCACACACACACACACGCAAAGAGCTGTCATGTGAAGCAACAACACCTTGACAAGTGAACAGGTTACGCCAGAGATCAAACCCCAAAAACTTGTTATATGTAAACAACCCGCATTATCTCCTGAGGCACAGCCACCCAATACCAATGAGCCTCAGCTGCAGCAATCTCAACAAATGCTTCATAGTTGCCATTGGAAACTACAGACGTCATCAATGTGACACTTATCCAAAACTGACACAGATCCCGAAGGTAAAATCACTGTGTTTAAACTGCTGAATGTATTATCAGGTTTGCAGTAGTTTGAATTCCACTCGCTGTTTGCAAAAAAACACACCAGGATTTGCTGTTTGTTTGAAAGCGCTCATATTCTGTACTGATGATGATGATCCAGGAGAGTTTCGTGTCCATCTAACACCCTGAAGTGTTCAAAATGTCAGTCACCCAACACTGTCTATGCTGGAAAGTGAATAGGACTTTGACTTCCATCAGTCTTGAAACCTTAAATAATCCCTCCCACTTAGCCACTCTATAGCAGCTCTGCTCGAAGTCCTCTAAAAGCAGACCAAAGCTGCTCCTTTTCTTCCCTCCTGCTCACACACAGTCTCCCTCAGGTGTCTCCCCCGATCTTGTATTCGCACAGATGTACACAGGAGGCCATGACTGACAAGGCAAGGGATCGTGAGGAGGCGTGCGGGTGAAAGAGGAGAATTACCATATGTAAAGAATGGAGGTGCCAAGGTCTCTCTTTTTGTCTCTGGATACAGCAGGTGGACTACAAGGGACAAGATAAGCCCAGGTAGATGTACACAGTCACAGTGCAGACACACAAATGGATGTATGTGAATGCAAAACACACACTTAAGAACAAAAAATGAACACAGGCAATGAGTGTTAGAGTGAGAGGAGACAAGGAGGTATCACTGTCTATCCAGGCGATACAGTACGGTCCAGTGTCTATGTATGGTTCGGTCAGTGAGGATGACAGTGGTAGTGTAGAGATCTGATTAGCACTGGGAGCGAGGCTGAGTAGGGTTTCTCATCAGGATCAGCTTTCAAACCAATGTTATAGTAGCACTTCTATTTCTGCTGGGGAGATGGGCAAACTGAGACCACACTCTCTGTACGCCTTTGGGAATAAAGACCTAGGTGGTAATCCTTTTTATTTTGCTATACAATGTGTGAATAGTTTAAAAAGTTGCAATTGTGGTTTCGTGTGACTGTGAAGTAACTGCATCATGTTATGCATGCATTCACAAAATACTCGTATCCTGTCCCAATCCAATGACAAAATAAAAAAATAAAAAAATCCTGTACCCTCCCTATCTCAGAAGAATGACTCCCGTCTCATCCCGCTCTCATGTTGTGTTGTTTTAGGGACAGTCTTTATGTAATACTAGTCAAAAGTTTGGACACATCTTCTCATTTAATGTTTTTTTCTTTATTTGTTTTATTTTGTACATTGTTGATTAACGCTGGAGACATCCAAACCATGAAATATGTAAGTACATGGAATTATGTAGTAAGAAATGTGAAAACAGGCCAAATGTTTTTATTTTGGATTCTTAAGAAGCAAAAGCTCACTGTCTTCTGTACTTGCAATCAAAGATATAATAATATTGTAAATCTGTTATTATTAAATCTTATTTTAACAATATCTGACAATATCTGAACTACATATTTAAATATAAAAACTGACCTATTGTTATTATGATTCCCACCCCACCTGTTTGACATCTTTTCCTGTCCTGTCCCAATCACGTGTCAAATAGTAAAACTGATTCCCATCCAGCGCCAAAACCACAAAAATCCTGAAAAAAAGCCAGTGTCTACTTGGAACCTCCATTCTTTACATTTACATAATTATCCACTTTCAACCACAATCATCAGCACAATCCCTTACCTTGTCCAGGCAGCTCAGGATTTAGAGCCTGAGCGCTGGAAGCGGCAACCTCCGGGGATGAAAAATGAAGCCAATGTGATTAGCCAGGAGTTAGTTGAGTCAGGCACTGCCAAGATGGCAATGGCCAGAGCCACCACACTGAAAGCTTCACAATAAAACCTATGGGTGGCGTCTGGAGGCTCTGTCCACTATTTATTATACAGTCTACGGGTAGAGCGGGTCACAGGGTTGGCAGTTTCATCCCCAGTTTCTTCTGTCCCACAAGTGTCCTTGGGGAAAGGACTGAACCCCAGATTGCTCCTGATGTTCAGGTCTGATGCACAGTAGCTCGCTGCCAACAGTGTGTGAATGTAAAGAGGTGAATGAGAGGCAAACTGTAAAATGCTGTGGACAAAAACACCACATAAATGCAACTATTTACTATTTGTGTTGAGTCACCGCTTGGTA
This sequence comes from Lutjanus erythropterus, assembly GCF_056507025.1. Lineage (NCBI taxonomy): Eukaryota > Metazoa > Chordata > Actinopteri > Lutjaniformes > Lutjanidae > Lutjanus > Lutjanus erythropterus. The sequence continues at coordinate 21,764,623 of NC_139326.1, read as the reverse complement.
TCTTCTCAGAAACTGGAAGTTTTTAAATCTTATTAACTTCATCAAGATATTATCTCAAACTATTTCAACTGGCCCCTCTAACCCAGGGGACTTTTCTGGGCCTGTTTTTTTTTTACTTTTTTTAAATCTTTTGAAAAGAGATAAGCATGTCACATGGGAGTTTTGAATTTTACAAAATTAAAAACACACTCAATTTGTTTCTGGACTGCAACATCTCTGACTCAGACTAGCGCCACTTTAACTACTGTGACAGGACATTTAAATATATAATTACTGAATGTGCTGGAAAGTGTCTCTGCAGCCCTGGAAGCCTGGAAGTGGCAGTGATAAGTGGGCACTCTGAAGATTAGGGGTTCTTACACAAAGGGTCGGGACTTGAAATTGCTCAAACGCCTGCAGCTGGAGGGTCCCCATATGAAAAGATGAGTTGTATTATCTAAATAACCTTGGGTCTCAGGGTAATATTAAATGTATTCCATATGGAGTCCAAGAACTACAGAGTACTCCTGGTGTCTGATTAGTGAGGGTGTACTTCCACCTGACCACACTTCTGCAGAGTCAATAGTTGCAGAAATATCATTAACTACATAATTAACAGATATAAAATGACAATTAAATTTAATGTTTTCCTTTATTAAATGAGCCACAGCTTAGAACAAACTAATGTTGTAGTTTAATGTATTTATTGATTTTCACTTTTCTTAATCTTTCTTCATTGTGGGAAGGTACTAGACCGTCTGCACTTACATTTTCCACCTCTTTTGTTGATCTTGGTTTATGAGCACATACTACAGTGCTCATATGTGTGTATGCATGTGAACTTGTGTGAAGTGGGTGTTAATAACTTTCAAAAAATGTCACGGGGACCAAAAATGCCTGAAAAGTTAGAAAGCACAATGTGTGCAAAAAAGATTAAGTAGCACAAAGAAAATAGTGTGGAATGAAAGACAGAGGAAATCTGGAACAAATGCTTTAGAGTTTTGACAAAATCTTTCAGTAGCATGACCATTATTCATCATAACTCATTAGTTACAGGTGTGAAAAACTAGTTAGCGAAATGCATAAATCTTATGAAATATGTGAATTTAACAGCTAGATTAAGGAATCCAGGTGTTTAACAAGTCTTGCTGCTGCCTTGAATACAACCAAAATGTTATTTCAGCTAATTAGTTTTCATGTTTTTGATGAATGAGAGAGAAGTCTGGGAAGTTTTTTTTCTCTTCACGGCACTAATAGGGCTTTCAGTAAGATCATTACGCCAAAACAGCTCTATCCTCGCTTTTTCCATTTGTTTCCTCTTCCTCGCAAAATAATCTCCAAAACCATCTGCACTGGGAGTAAAATTACATGTTGCCTCGCTCTCTCTGTCTGTCATCTAAACCTGTCTTTATGTCAGTCCTCAAAGCTCCTATAAAATCACACAGGAAGCGAAAGCTGGGAGGAAAAAACAGAACACTCAAACGTAAGAGGCTTGTGGACATCTCAAATGCACTCAGAGAGGCCATTAATAAAAATAATTAGCACAGGAGATGGGCGGAAAAAATGGGGGCCAGCTTGGCTGATGTAAAATCTCATTTCTGTTATTTAATTTATCAGAGACCGAAGCAGGAAATCCACCAATCATTTCGTTAGAGCACAGAGCTCCTGCAACAGGCATCTCTATCCTAGCTGGACACACACACACACACACACACACACACACACACACACACACACACACACACACACACACACACACACACATAAATACACACCGATCCCATCATCAGCCAAAGGGGACCAGAGGGGTCATTAGTGAAGGAAGAAGATCAGATATCACCAATTCATCTTGGTCAAAATGATTAGAGAGACACAGAGATCGAGGGGGATATATAAGGGGGTGGTTGTGTGCATTCCTGGTTTAATGTACTATTGTGATCTTGGAGTCATTAATCAAACACCAGCGGACACACGCCCACGAAACGTTTCGCACACAGTTAAGGTTCAAGTTCAGAGAGGTCAAGGTGATTATTGTCACTGTAACTCACAGAAGTCAGCAGCAAGCTGCAGCTCGTCTTAGAGAGTTATCATTAAAGTCGACAATCTGTGGCAGCACACATGACATAATGACAGCTTCGTTGGGGAAACCTCTGACAATTAGCGCCTGGCATCGAACCTTTTTCCATCTGTTGTCATTACTTAGTAAAACCACTACAGGATCGGCAAAAAAGTGGTAGCATACAGAAGGAAAAACGATAAGAGTCCTCAAAATTTTGTAGCTACATAGCTAATAACTGGAGCTGTAAATTTCTGCCTAAACTGTCTAATACCCATCTTAGACAAATAAAATGATGGTTACTGATGAATGAATGATGGATGGTGATAAATCTGAATGGATCAACATTAGAAAAAGTGTATACGGCGTTCCAAGATGTTCCCGCCCAAGTCACTTCTCACTCACTGGCCGCCAAAACCAATTTCAGGCTTCCACTCGAGTCCTTCTCCAGCCGAGCCAGTACAGACAGCACGCATAAGAGACTTCCTCCGGCCAAGCCAGCTGACTTCCTGTTGGCTTCCCACACTCATGAATGGGATGAGAGACTCTTCAGGCTTTGCGAACTTTATTTGACGAAATGGATCAAACTCTGGTCACACAAAGAGAGTCACATGCCTCTCAAGGTGTTAATGACCTCACGGAGGTTAAATACCTGAAACTCCTACGACAACCCTTTCTATGAATGCCATGACTTGGATGACTAAGAATCTTCATAGACATTACATTAAGTTGTTTCTTCCTTGTAAAATACATGAGTTCTCATCCACTAACCATGCTCATGTTAATGAATCAGAATAAGTCTAAACTGACACTGACTTGTGGACAATGTCTGCAATCTGCACATTACCATACCCCAGTTTCTCTATGTGAGGAAAGGCTTTTGCATAGAAAAGTATCACGGACAAAGTGGTGAAGTTGTTGTAACGTAACACACAGACAGAATCAGGCATTGTTGTGGTGTGTGGAGGTATTCATAACCGATGTGAAAGAATCAGGAAAAAGCATTTTAGTTCTCTAATTCACCAGCTTTCTACCAGCAATGAGCACCGCCTCTCCCCGTTCAGTCTGTGCCGCGGACACACAGATGCACAGCCCGTGTTTGAGGAAGAAGTCTGAAAAGCACACTGCGACTCATAAAAATATTTCCTTGGGCTGCAATAATCGAAGCGGTGCATGTTGTGTCTCAGGTGAAAAAGAAACGGTTTGACATTAAAGTTTATGTGGAAAAAAGCATAACAGATGAGAGGAAAAATATGGAAACAGGTGGAGAACAAGGACCACCTGATCTGTCAGCCCAAAGTAATATATTTACCACAATTACTGAAAATATACATAGGATAGGACAAGAAATGAGGGTGAAAGGGATGACACCCAGCAAGGATTTTCATGAAACAATAATAACAATAACAATAATAATGTAGTACAATAGATTCATAAAAAGCAACACAAAGTGCTCAACATAAAAACAAATGATAATGATTTTTATGATAAAACCCTAAAAACAAGGAACATAAAACAAGATCAATCAACCATAAAAACACTTACAAGACTTCTATAAAAGCCTGATTTAATGAATGTGGTTTTGAGATCCTCTGCAGTTAGTCAAAAGGTGTTTCAGCATTTCTAAGACCACCAGACTGTCATCATTTGTGCATGTGCATCGTCTGAAGCAGTTCTAGATTTGATCCCAGAGCACAAACAAATTCAGGTCAAGAAAATATTGATGAATCCCAGATTTGTGTGTAACATGTTCATGTGCGTGGTTTAGGCACAAATTTGTGCAAACACACTGTTTCTGAATGAGGCCCAGTTTGTCAGTTTGTCACACCATCACTGCACCATAAGTATAGCTATTCTGAGGACTGTGTCAAAAGTGTCGTTTCAACACCGTTTCAACTGATGTTTGAACTAAACTGAACCGCCTCAAATTTTATAATTACAGTCAACAGTAACCAATATATGCAATGTCTTTGTCACCTGTGGAGAAAATCTCCACACTTTCTTAAAGAACAGCACAATTTTGTGAGTTAACTTAAGAGAAGCTTTATAAACTTTGTGAAACGTTCTATACATCAAATTCTTAATTATGTAGGCCTTCTTGAAAATTTGTGAAAGTCTTTACACCAAGTTTTTTCTTACAATGATGCACTTGGTCTTTGCAAAGAGAAATTATGTAGTTTTGTGTTTGTTTGCATAAAGAGCAGGAAAGTGAGATCCAATGACAAGCAGTGACTTGAGATGCATGTGGACACACAATGTAATGCCAGGTGTGAACATATGTACTTAGAGCTGTTCACTTGTGATCAGATTACCCAGGCTGCATGTTAATACCAGGCATGGAGAAAATACTTTTTTTTTTTAAATTAATTTAGCAAGACTCCAATGTTTGTCACCAACCAATATCCCACTATCACATACCATGCTTTAATGAGGTTTCTAGGCCCATGAAAAAACAGCTCCCAACCAGTCTAAGCTCTCTAAACTCTCAAACAAATACAATGGGACTAACAAGCAGATGGCTCTCTTATCTAAGTACTTCTTTTGTGCAGTTTTCAATAGGCTAATCATTCAGACAACAGCAAGTAAAAAAACCAAACAAACAGAGGCAATATTATCGATAACAGAACACAGGTATAAAGCCTTTCTTACGTCCAGCATAAAATAACCACCTTAAAATAATTACCTTAAGTAGCCTACTTAAGAAAACTCAACAGGAGGCCCAATAGTTTGTTATCCATTAGTCCCTTTGTGCAAGTTTTAATAGGCAATTTTGAATAGATTCATTCTGACAATGGTGAGCTAACACTATAAAAACAAGAGAAAACAGGCACAAACCCTCACTATTGAAAGTACATGGGACTTATTTAAATCAAACCGCAATTTAAACTTACTTTAACAATCAAACTCCATCTAAGTTCGATTGGCCTTTTGAGCACAATGCTGATTGCGGGTATTTTGATTTGCAAAGATGATTGGAAATGCAATAAGTGACAAAAAAGAACTTCAGATTGTGTTATATTGAATAGCTCTTGAAAAAAAAATAGCCACCCAGAAGCAGCGGTTGGCTACACGTTGTAATTTGTGGAACTCTCTCAGGGTACGCACACACACAAACAACTGCACACGTACGCACATAAAACGGCACTGCAACAACTGAAAAAGACAAACACCGCCACACAAGGAATCAAATAATTCATGCAAGCAGCGTTAGTCAGCATTGCACTCTTGATGCTTCTGCACTGAAGTGCTCCAACTGTTCATTGTACTGTAGCTGATAAAAGACTCCAATATTCTTCAAAACCCAGTGCCAAATATGTTGCTGCCGACTTGGTTCAGTTTAGAAAATTTCTACTTCAAGTTAGAGTTCTAAGTACAATGTGAACTGCACCGAGGAGATCCAGCGAACATTACTTTATTCTGTGTGAAACTTTTCAATAATATTTTTACTGTTTGCGAGTCTCAGAAGGGGCCGAGTCGTAAAATCAAATGAGTCCTGAATCATGGTAGTGACTGTGGGTAATAATGGTTATGATAATAATGTTGGCGGATGACTGCAACAAAGGGACAGTGATTGAAAGTATCCTACCGTGGTCTGTGATTTTACAAGACACAAGATAGAGCTCCTTCAGACTTCTCCCCTCCTTGGCGATGATTTCCACACACCTACAGAGAGACAAAGAGAGAGAACAAATGTTTAAAGTGTCACCTGAGGCATCCCCATTCTGTATATTGTGTTTCGCTTTAGCTTGAAGGCAATTTCGCCCCGTCAAAAACGCAGAAATGCATGCAGCTTTCTTTCTCTCAAACTACCTCACACATACACACACACAAACACGCGGTAGAGGTTAAACAGTACTGCTGCAGGGTCATAACTGTTCACATATCCTGCCTCTGCTTCTTTTAACACACACATTAATAATTAAACACCTGATCTGATTAAAGGAGCATGCACCAACACAGCGGGAGTCTATGTGTGTGTGTATTTGTGCATGTGAGCACGTGAGTGCGTGCATAGACACATATATTGTAAGCTTACTCACTTCAAAGGGGGATATCTGCATTCAGCCCAGTGCCTGAGCCCAAAGGACCTACAGAGTGTGTGTGTGCATGCGTGTGTGTGCGAGAGAGAGTGTATACACTGGGGAGGGCTAAGGGGAAGATCAGAGTATCTGTATCAAATGATTCTCTTTAAATGCCTCTAATGAGAGGAGTGTGTGCAACAACGAGATTTTGATCAACGCATTTGACCTATTAACCTTCAGGAGAAAATGTTTTGATCTTTATGCTGGTGTTCTATCATGAATATTTATGAGACAAAAAAGACAAGCTAACACACACACGCAGTACGGCTCTTGCGTTAATGTGAAAACGGAGGTGGGGGAAAAAGTGATGTTGAACTGTCTTCTATCATTGAGCTTCATGTCAAAGTGAAACAGAGAACAATACTGCAGAGGTTCTCAGTTTTTTTCAGCCAAGGACCCCTTACGAGGTCCCTCAAGCATGTCCCTTGAAACAATTTGACATAGCTTATTTTTTTTAGACTTAGACACTTATATCATCTTTATGAATGTACATGACTGGTGTCATTAAGTGTTATTCACTCAATTGTTATGACAACTTGACATTAATTCAAGACGATAATGTCTGAACACAGCCTACAAGACCAACGGTGGACAATTTGACAGCAAGGAATACACTGCTGTAGTGGTTTTCTTGCCAGGTTTGGCTCCTGGCAAACTAAATAACTAAATAAAATGCAATTTGGTAGGCTTCATCGCCGCACCGGGAAGACATGATAACAAGTTTCCATGATAACGAGTTTCCATGATAACAAGTTTCCATGATAACGAGTTTCCATGATAACAAGATTCCTTGATAACGAGTGGTTGACTGGTTTTCAAATATGTTATGCTTTGCTTCAAAATCATCCCTGAGTATGCACAGCATTTGTTTATGCTGTTGCTATTATGTAGAAAAGCCTGTCAATCCCAAAATCCCGATAGCAGTCCACTTCCTTGTTTTAGTATCGTTAGCCATCACATCTGATGTGAATCGTACCCGATAACACATGAGTGTTCATACTAATCAAACAACCTGGACTTTGGAGTCAAGTGTGCATGAATCCTGGTGTGTGTCCCTGAGGTGCAAACCACCTAAGAGTAGAACTAGGACCCAACCGATACTGGATTTTTATAAAAAACAAAACAGTGCCACAGACAACACTTCAAGAATCACTGCAATATTGAATTCGGGTGCTCACTAAGAGCTGCGCACACACTTTCATGCAATATGACTGACAACTGAGGTTATTCTGAAATGCATTGCTCATATTCACCCACTATCTGCTGGCTTATCTCACCATAGGCCAAGCATGATGCGTGAGGACTTGTTGAGAGAATCTGAGCTTCTTTTCTTTCATGTTTTTTTTATACCTCATGCTCACTGTCTAGCAAACGGAAGTGAAAATAGGATGCAGATCAACAGGGAATTCAGTACGGCGAAATTTCTTCCCTCAACAAAGCATTATTTGTACTATAAGCTAGTGTGGTTTTTCTCCAGGATTCATTTAAAATGACACAAGTCATGGATTTCACTTGATGTGTGACATATCACACTGTAGGATCACAGAGGAGAAGGTGCAGGTGAGAGAAAAGTTAAAATGTGTGTCATATTTCTAAAATCCTTATTTCTGATTGAAGCCAAAGCTGTTAAAATGTGCATTGGCCTGTCTGCTTTGGTTCACTGGACTGCATCTTCATATTTCACATTTTCTATTAAATCCTGTTGTCTTGTGAGACTCCATGTTATCAAGTTGTACTTTTCCTGCCTTTTCATTGTCCTGCCACGTCTCCCTGTTTATGTTTCTCCCTGTCTCTCACTCTATCACCTTTTCCTTCTTATATCTTCCACTTTTTTTCTCTCCCAGTGGCCCGAATGGATAAGAAAAACTCCAGTCTTAAACAGACCTGTTGCAAGTGGTCATTCCTGACCCAACTCTGTGCTGTGGCCGGCCCGAGATTACTTTCAGTTAAGCCAGCGGGATCACAAATCACAATCTCATGCTGGGTGTCTTGGGGCTCCAGCATTAGAGCTGCTAATGAATGAATGCACTGGGAAGAGTCAGTGAGGAAAGAAAAAAAAAGAAAGTACAGCAGCGACGAAGGCCGAGGCAGAGTGCATCCTCTGGGAGCTTGTTACACTGTGCCCAGGGTCAGAGCAAAAGCAATTAGATTAGACATCAATGAATGAGGGAGGGAGTGAAGAAGGATGGAAAGCGAGTGAAAGAGAGTGAGTAGAAATCTCTATACAGTAGCTGGAGGTTGGACAAAGACATAGGGGGTACATCACGGGAGACTGACAGAGCTAAGGAAACAAGGGAGAAAAAGAAGAAAGAGTAAGAGGCCGTAATAAGGCCGAAGCGAGGTGGAACAAGAGGACTGAGGAGATGAGGGGAGGACTGAGCAGAGGTGTGGGATGTGATGGCTAAGGCATGGTTCACGCCACATGAAAGGCCTTCAAGAAGCAACATGCTCCCACCCACCTCCACTCAAACCCCACAAGGCTCAGCTGGCATGAATTAGTGATCTGCTCTCTTTCAATAATGTACAGAGCCCGTGACAAAAGCCCCTGTTGGACGTGGTGTGCATACTGAACATTCAGACAGAGGCGATGCTACAGGAGATAACATGGAGAGGAGAACATTAGGATGCAGAGTGGAGGGAGCAAGTCAACAGTGTGACATGGTGTTTGAGTTGGAGAATGTGCCGGTGGTGCTGCAAAAAAAGGGAAGAATACGCAGTGAAAGGTGCGATGAGGAGAGCGACGAGGGACTTTGTTAAAAGAGGAAGGAAGAAATTAGAAGAGGAGGATGAAAATAGAGATGATGCAGGCTGATGAAGGGAGGGCTTGAACTTTTTTCTTCAGTGTCCAGCAACTTTCCTGAATTCTACTTTCAACTTTCCCAGACTTTACAACCATTGTCAAACAACGAAGTTATTATTTTCATTCTGAAGCTGCTGATCATTGAACCTTTCCTTAGGATGAGTGCAATAGGCTGTACATAATCACATATATTTTAACAGTGCAATAATTATTTAAACACTTACATACAGAGTAGATTAGACGGCATGTAAGAAAACATGTATTGACAATGACGTGCAGCTTTTCTGGCACAGATATTACAACAAAGCAACACTGCATATTAATTTAAAGTGTTCAATTTTCAAGACTAAAATGATGTTTTGTGATAGCACAGATACAGATGGCTGACAAATTAAAGGAAAGCACAACAAAGTCTCAAGTTTCAAAATGGGACATCTGTCTATAGGTAAACCTGGCATCCAATATAACCTGGCTGAATCAACATCTGGCTTATTTTATGCAATTTATTGTGAAAGCAATGCAACTGTAATTTCAAGCAGTTTCACGCACTTTATCTGAAATCCAAGCAGTTTTCAAACCTTAAAAGTTTTTTTTAGCGTTTTAGTGTTTAGTGTTTTTAATTTCCAGTATGCCATGAATGATTGAATGAGCTAGCAGTTATTTAGATTCACTTTAAGACGGTTAATGTGTTTCTTTATTAAGTTTTAACATTTTTTTCAGCTGAGGAAGTAACCATTTAGATTCACAATATGTGGTTAGTTTAATGCCTATTTGCAAAATTGCTGTGATGTTTTTTAATAAGTTGCTGTACTGTCTCAGAATTGTCCCAGACACCATATCTTTGTGCCCCAGGTGTTATTTTTAATTGTCCCCAGGACAAAGAGGATACGCTTAATTTTGACCACTGAATGCAGGTATGTGGGATCGCGGATTAGGAAAAGGGAATAGAAGAAGGACCTGATGAGGTGTCAAAGAGAAAATGTGTAGGATCATGATAAAAAGGATACAAAGTGAGATGCAGTAATAGAAAGAAGGTTGAGAAAAAAAAACAAGGCTGGAAGATGTGTCACAAAATGGGAGAGCAGAGATTAGGGGAAAAAAAGAAGTGAAGTGATGAGGGGATAAGTGGAGGAGGAGGAAAGGAGGCAGACGGCACGAGATGACAGAAATGAAGTTGAAGTTGAGTGGAAGGTTAATTAGGATGATTTGGAACAATAACAGAAAAATGAGCGAGACGAAGGAGTGCGGGAAGATGAGGAGTAAAATGATGATGACAAGTGAAAAAGGCGAGAAAGTCGAGCAAGTTGTCTCTGCTACCACAGAGGGCAAAAGATGCTCTCACAAATATTATTAATGCATAAAAAAAGTCCAGAGAAAGCGTTCTGTTATAGTTATGTAGCGAGCTAATATACAGCTCAAGGCCACTTTTTCCAATAAAATGACAATAAAACAGTTTCCATGACAACTAAGGGACTGCATTTTTAAGCGATTAGTGCAACCAGCAAGCAGGAGGGAAAGAAAGGACCGAGAGAGCGAGCCACATCAGGGGTCAGTGTGTGTTTGGCTCACTGTCACGGCGCTGTCGGCACAAACAGCTAGAGGTAAACAATAAAACTGTCACTCCTCGCTCTATCTCATTCTTTCAGTCACATGCAAACAAAATCAAACTTCGGGTTGGTTCTTGGCATGTCTGGGTTTTGGGGGAATTTCCTTCTTCCTTAAAGTCACAAACACATTTTCTATCTAAATTGAATTACTGGACAAACGCAACTGGACCTTAAGGACTTTGCTTAACCCTAAAACATCAACATTTATATTTAATTTTGTTTTCTTCCCAGACAGATAAGGCTGCCTGCAAAAGTCTGGACACTCTTAGAAATAAAGGTGCTGACTGGAATATTACAGAGACATTTGATTTGACCCTATTAGGAGAACGGTTTCTGGTTCCTGGTAGAACCAGAAAGGGCTCTACAAAAGATCCTACATAAAGGATTACATCTAGAGCCATCACTTCCATCCAGAACCCTGAATGAGAAGCTCTACAGAGAACCCTTCAATGCATAATGGCGCCACCCAGAACTGCCTCTGGGGGTTATATCCAGAAACTTTCCACCTGAGGGTTTAAACAACCAGGTTATACATAGAACATTTCTATATTCCTATAGGGTTTCATCTTGAACCCACCAGGGCATTCTGCCAAGAACCCATCAAGGTTTTATGTAGAACCCACCAAAACTTTAAAACTCTTGGAAAAATTGTTGTTCTCCTGGTTTCAACAATCTTGAACAATATTTCTTCCAAAACAATGGCTGGTTCTTCAGATGAAAAGGGTTCTTAATGGAACATTTAGTCTTACAAAGACCCTTTGATTAACCCTGTCTCCAAAAAAAGGGTTCTTTAGAAGCAAATGGTTTTGGGTAGAACCTCATCCCTTAAGACGGAACCCTTTTGGGACACTGATTTCTAAGAGTGTAGTCTTTGTTAGACTCCACAATCAAGGATAAGAGGCTGAATTATTGTGAAAAAAGAGATAACTGATAACGAACTGATACAACACATGTTCTACTTAAAAGAGAGGAAAGGTTTGTTACTCACTAATATTGTGTAGAGTAATCGTACCAGCAAGTAATAATTAAATAAACTCTGAAACACCTTAAAGAGATGCAAAGGTGCACAAGCAGCGATATATTTCCACAGCATCGGGAGAAAACATAAAGTCATTTGCATTGCTGATACATAATTGGTCTTCCCTGAGAGTTTTTGAGAAGAAAATTTAATTATGTTACACTGAAACCATGGTAACGACATCACCACTAATTTATCTTGTAATTAACAAAAGCATTTTCCTGGGTCTTTACATGTAAATGAGGCTCAAAGGTATGACAAGCTAAGTAGTGTAGATTAAGGCGGAGCTGCCATTCACTGAGGGGCCTAGTTGTTGTTTTTTTCTTTAACATCAATTTTTATTTCCCAGCATTAAATTTGCTCTCGGGCCATATTTGCCCAACCTCTGCTCACTGCCACTGCAAGGCTCCGCATAAGTATATTTACTGAAAATTATATTAAGTTTAAAAAATTCCAGTACTGTGGCCTCATTACAAGCCACTTCTATAAAGTTGCAAATAAAATGAGTATAGTTCATCTTATTAAAATGTTATTTATATGCACTGAAAAGCATTATTGTGGAGAGTTTTTTTTTTTTTTTTTTAATAATTCTGAGAAGCTCTTGAATAATAAAAGGAAAATGGTAGACCAGCTTTATCAGTGGGATTAAATCGTATTTGTAGCAAAATGGAATTTGAAGCCAAGGCCTACATAGTAATGTAGGTTGCTCTTCACCTTCATCCTTACAACATGGAGCCCGAGTGAGTCATCAACACCTCAGAAAAAAAAAGCAAAGCCGTAAAAAAAAATATCTCTGTACATGTCCTGCAATATGGGCACTTTTACAGCCTTGACCAGTGTTTGAAAGAAAGAAAGAAAAGGAGGATTAGCACTCAGAAAATCATTGAGCGACCAGCAGATTACCTCTTCTTTCTGAGCTCTATACTGTGTCCCCTTATAGGACAACTGGCCTTTGACTGTCTTTTATTCCTGTGAGTGTGCACTAGTGTGTTTTGTTGTACGACCACAGGTTAAACCTTGACAAAGCCCAGTGATCAGCCTTTAATCCCAGCTCACTCTTTGATCAAACTAAATCTCTTGCTTGTTGCAGTGGTTATACTTTAAGTTAGAAACTGTTAATGATTATTTAGAGGTCAGATTTATTTAAGGATTTATTGGCAGAATATAACATTCATAAGCAAACCTTTCATTAGTGTATAATCACCTAAAAATAGGAATCGCTGGTTTTGTTACCTCAGAATGACCCATTAATAGCTACAGCGGGTGCGGGTCCTCTTCCTCAAAGTCCACCATGTTGCACCACCACAGTCGCCCAGAATGGAGAAACCAAACACTGCCTCTTAAAGCTGCATTTTGTGCAAATCTCCATATTTTTATGGCTGAAAACAGCATTCTCTGTCATTTTTGCATGAAAAATAACTTTAACAATGAATTGATTATCAAAATAGTTCTTTTCTGCCACCTGCCTGCTCGAGCAACATTGCCCCAGGCGAGCAGGCAAGCCTTATTGTTAAGCCCAGTGGGAGTTGTTGTCTTCACCATTAAACAACTACAATTACCAGTGAAAATCTATCTGACATGACTAAGGCAGGAATCCTGTTCATGCAAGGAGACGGTAATATTAAAGTACTATTCACGTTAAGTTTATGCATGTTGCTGACCTCCCTCTTCACTCTTTGATGCATCCTGTGTTTTTCTGGAAGTCATAGCAGTGAGCGGCAAGTAGGTAACACACCATTATTATGAATAAATTATGGATTCTTCGGAATTTGACCATGGTGGGAATCATTTGGGTTTATTATTGCGTAATTAAGCACAACTCCAGAGTACTGCTCGGCGTTTTCAGTATCAAATCTGCTGTCAGCGTCACTTCCGTCTAGAGAAAACAATCGAGATATTGTGGATTCATTCTTGTGCCATCTTTTCACTTCAACTGCAGAACACAGGACACTTCCTAACATACAAGTCCAACCAATTTATTGAACAATGTCCTTACACAGCAGACTGGACAGAGTCTACAGCGGGTCTCAACAAGGAAACGTGGGACAAGAAAGGAGGGACAAAAGCAGTGAGGGAAAACCCAGTGTTTGTGTGTGTGAGTGTGTGTGTGTGTGTGTGTCACTGGGCAGAGTGTGTAGTTTGTGTTTGTGCAAATGTGTCTCTCAGAGGTGAAGCTAATCTTCTTTTATGCAGCACAGCCAGAGGTATCCAAACAGACAGGCAGCAAGAGGAAGAATAGTAACAATACTTGAGAGAAACTGAGGTCCATATTTATCACAAAGACTGCAGACCGTCTTCTAGCCAAACAACATGTGTAGCGCTTCTCTTTAGCTAGCCGATCACAATGGAACAGGAACAAAGACGCTGCTGGGAGAATGGCTGTAGGTAGGTACACTAGCACGGTGCTCATCCTGCTCCTCACACGGCCCACAATTACACGGCTGTCTAGCCACACAAAAGGAGCAGGGAAATAGAAATGGATGATTTTTGAGGGAAGAGGGCGAAGGAGAAAGAAAGTAAGCATGAAATGTATAAAGAAAAGCGGTTGAAGGTCTAGGGAGAGGTTGAAAACATAAAAGGAGGAGGAGGAGGAGGAGGCAGCAGCAGCGGTGACAGACGAGACTTCAGACTTCCATGGCTGTCTTTAGACTTAATGAAATGGAAGGGCGGAGCAGCAAAGAGGAGGAGAGGCAAGGCAAGACGGGGGTTTATACTTCTGAGGAGAACGCTCTTGCAAAATGATTCTTGCTGTAAATTTTCTTTATATCGTCCATAAATCCATACACAAGTGTACGGAAGCACGGTTCTGCTTCCTCAGACGATGTGCAACACTGAGTTTCTGGAATCCCCTGGACAAAAAAACTTTAAGACTTTTTTTCATTGGGCTAATATAAAGGGATATAAAAATATCCAATACCTCAAAAGAGCCCTTCAGTAAGCAAATACTTCATACCGAAGAAAAGCAACAATCTTAAAATGGAGCAATACAGCTTTTATTGAATGAGAGGGAACATCATTCATCACTTCATTGCTTTTGGAATTGCTGACCCTCTGATAATAAGTGTAGACTTGGACCGTTCTTCTGCTGCTTATTTGAGATATAATTAAAATTGTGTTCTCAACAAAATATCAGCAAGGCGATCGTTGAGTATCGGATTTTATTTTCTTATCTTGAAAAGAAGCCATTTGCTGCCAAAATTATTTTATACAACAGAAAGAGGAACAACTTTAACAGAAGGGAAAATTGCCTGAGATAGGCAGTAATCATCAAGTCTTTTTTTTTCTTGGTTTTGTCAAATTTTGCTTCAAATGGATGTTTTAGAAATTAAAAATGAAAGAAAAAAGTCTATCAAAAACATGTTTCTTTACAGCCTCATCTCTATCTTTTTGTGTCTTTTGTATAACATTTATTTCACGACGGCTTTCACTGTAAAATACGTAACAAAATGATGAAAAACTAAGTGAATACGACTTACAATAGATCTCTGAGAACATTCACACACTGAAAAAAAGCTTCCACTTACTATTCTAGCCTCCTGATTGTAACCATGACATAAAGTTCACAGACATATCCCATATTTGTTTATTGTTATGATAAAATTACCAAATTATAAATCCAGACGCCAAGGCTGTAAGATACACTTTTTATCCATTATTTTTTATCTGTTTGAGTGTGTGTATCTGTGTGTGCGTGTGTGTGTGTATGTGTGTGTGTGTGCAAGTTCCAGCCGTCTGAATCAGGGTCTGCTTCAGCAATTAGGGCCTGGATGATTTCCCAGGCCAGGCTGCTGTACCCACCGCTCAAATGAGAATCACATTCCTATTGTGTTCCACCACCGTTAATCATGTTTTCAAACGACTCTGCAAAACGGCAGGGCATTCCAGCAGCTTGTCATCAGCCCGCTCAAAAATGTGCCGATGGGGTCATAACTGGAGCCATAAATGCCCATCATGCTCAGCTTTCCTGTCCAACCTGTGCTTTTTTTTGTTTGTCTGGGAAAACGAGAGGGGAGCACCGAATGAGCGCCCTTTTCAGGCCAACACAGTTAACGGAAAGCAGAACCGCCAGAGTCCTTATATGTGTTGCTGTCTCCTCTCATCCTCAGTGAAGGTTGGGTTCTTTAATGGTTTAAGCACTTTTCCTCAGCGGTACTGTAGTAATACTGTACTGACAGAGTAAAACACTTGCAGTGCTGAACAAATGGCAAAAGTTTATACACACACACACACACACACACACACACACACACACATACACACACACACACACACACACACACACAGAGCGGGGGTTCTATTCTGGGCAAATGGCCATTTAGCAATTCTAGAGGTACATTTATTAATATTGAGGTCAAAAGTACATCAGGGCCGACCCAGAATAAGATTTTTTTCAGTTGAATCAGATTTAGGCATATGATACACATCTTCTATGATTAGTTCTTTGTTTTTTAGTAGCCACACTAAATTCCTACATCAGCCTACATGGCACCGTTCACCAGGAAGACTCTAGTTTTAACACCTTTCTTCATCAACTGTGCTGCGAAAACAGACTGACGGCTGTCAGGCGTCACCTGCCCTGCACGCTCCGTGCTCCTTCACGATGTGAATTAAGGGTATACTTCAACAAAACCAGACATTTTTTGGTGAGATTTATTTTGTTTCTGTCTAGTTTGAATGAAGCTGATAGTGTTCTTAAAATGACAGTTTTGCGAACTGAGCCTGGCGAGAGCAATGAAACAGCTGTTTCTGGATAAACAAAACATATCTTACTTTTTAAAAAAGGTGTCTTACTGTAGCAGTCATTTCCATAATGTCAGACACTTACAAGAATAATTTGAGGCTGTCAGTAGCAAAAACAACAAAAGCAAACAAGCAAACAACACCTGCCCTCTACACTCCACTGTCACTCTTCTCTGCTTCCATAACAATTGTAAAGTTTACAGCCTGTTATGCCGTAGTTATGCCGTAATTCCTCGCTGAAATGTTATCTCTGTGCATTTGTCTGTTTTATCCCATTATTGGGATGCACACTGACTGACAAAGGGAAACAAAAACAACAACTCGACTGGAAGAATCTCAGTCGACTAAAGGGTCTGCGAATGACGATTCAAATCTTCCGACTTTCAGGGGGCAGCCCCAGTAAATTCGTGGCTGCTATTAGATTCAACATCAACAAATTCAACTTCTCCAAAAATCAAGTGTCACTCACAAACCAGAAAATTTGTCCATCAAAAACCAGAGGGAAAAGCCAGCTAAGCACTTTGTGAGGTTAAGTGGCAGTTACTCACTTCAAGCTCATCCAAATGGACAGCCTGTTGCCTTGCCAACGCTGGCGGGCCTCCGTGATGCACATGCACAAACAGCATTTTGAAGCAGCTTCTCACTCGCCAGCGAAAACTAAACCGACCCGACATCGCTCACGCAACATGGATTTCTGATAGCTCTTCAGTCTGCCTCTGCAGTTCCTACCTCTGGTGCACCTCAGCAGTTTCTCCCCCGAGGGCATGCAAGTGAGATACTCACCTGTAAATGAACAAGTGGGTTCGGTAAAGCACTGCCATGCCCATATCTACCTCCATGGTCAGCCCACTGCAGCCATAACACAATAAATAACTCAGGAGAAGATGAGCACTGCCCTGTGGCAGATGGCGATAACACTTACAGCCTCAGGTCTGAGTTGACACAGTGGTGTTTGTGCCCCTGTGAGAGTGTGTGTGTGTGAGTGTGTGTGTGCAGAAGAGAAGGTTAGTGGAGCTCTGCCCATGTGAGACGAACAGTTAGGTTAGAGATGGTTGCCCATGATAGATGTCACTGTGGGGAATAAAAGAAATGGACGCATCTGCTTTCTTGGTGCCTCTTGTATTTCTGAAACATGCAGTCAGGTAGAAAAAGTGCAGAAAACCTCTCAGTACACTATTTTAGGCATATAGGTGTTTTTTTTTATTTTGCAGAAAAGTTACAATTTACAGGACACAGTAAAAACTAAGGCTACTCCTTAGTGATGACTTGGACGATATCGATCACTGATCATGGGGTCTATTCAAAGCTCTCTATTTATTGCGTAGCCTTATTGGTACATTGAGTATAAGTATAAAACAACTGGAAAATGATCCCAGAGGTATTCAGGAAGCTGTTGTTAAAAAAAAAAAATGTTGGATGGCTGAGTTTGCTGATAACAATTTGAAAAGGTTCTTGATATGATTTTCAAAATTTGCCAATGTACAGATTAATGGGATATTGTTATGATTTTAGTATCAAATTATTAAAACTTCTGTAGTGAAAGAACAAGACAGTCATGATGGATGTATGCAAATGTATTTCAGCAAGCAAAAAAAAAAAAGAAACTTTTCCAGTTTCAAACAACCTTCATGGCCATTCGAGTAAAGATTTCTGAGTTTACATTGCGCACCTGAATGCATCATGAAGTCCCTATCAGCACCAAGCAGAAAATCTACAAGCATTTGACACTTGCCATTCGCAGATATTAACTTTGGACCCTGACGCTTCATCAACTGGTCAGCTCTTCTGATCAGCCTTTGTAGTGACCACTGGTCAAATTATTGAGAATGAATATCAGCCAATAATGACTGGTTGCAGATCAGATCAATCAAAGCACACTTAGCCTAATAAAATCACACAAACGATGACCTCTATATTGGTTTCCCCATGAAATAATGTTCTTATGAATATTACCCTTTTCCCAATCAAAATCAACTTAATCAAGTATTTCCTGCTTTTGTAACTCTTTGGCATCGGCCTTTAGTAGGCAGTGACAGGAAAGTTACAGACAGGAAAAATGGGACATGAGAAAGGGATGTGACATGCAACAAACATCTCCAGCTGGAAACAATGCAGACAACGTGATCAGATGGTATGCATGTTAACCACAAGGCCCAGATGCAGTATACTCTTAAAGCAGTGTTTCCCAAACTTAGGGTTTGGACCCAAAATGGACCACGGAACAGTTTTTATTGACATTATCACCTGCTGGCAGCGAACAATTCATACCGCATTTCCTCAAATACTGACAGGGAACCTGGACAACAAAACCTTTATAACGAAACATATATACATTTTAAATTCATGGTTTATTGTGTTCTTTATCAATTTCTAAATGTAGATGCTATGGCATCAACTCTTGATGTATCTTTGTAAGTTTGGGTCCTGGAGAGAGACAAAATTTCTCTTTTGGGTCTTTTGGGAACCACTTAAAGGGACAGTTTACCCCAGAATCCTCTGACCTGTAGTGCTATTTATCTCATTCATCTCCATTATGTGTGTGAGTTGTAGACTTTTAAAGATATTGGCTGCAGAGATATTCCTTTTAAAAATTTTAGGACTAAGACACTATTTAAAAAAAAAAAATATTGAAAGAAAGTGATCACTTGCAGATCTTTAATTTTTGTCAGGACTCAATTATTAACAAAAATAGGTAGATAAGAAAATGTTTTTTTGCTTTTTGTTTTTTTTGTAAGGACACTGAAATAGACCCCTATTTCTCTGTAATCTGGGGGAAAAATGCTATAATATTTCACTCTGATTAAATGTGATTTCTCCAGAGCAGATAATACAACCAATAACTAACAGCTAATAAGAGAATCTTGTTTCAGGCACTAAAGAAAACAGCCAGTCTGACTGTGATAAATTGAGGTGAGCGTGCCCCTCAGGGCTGCATATCGTAACTCTTCTGCTCCGTGTCCGCATGCAGAGCGAGGTGAACTATCATGATGTTTACCAATAGACCTGACACAGTGGCACACGGTAACACACAGTGTACACCCTCCGCCCACTCAGCCATGGCTAATTGCTCTGCACTTTGATTACCGCCATCTATTTTAATGAGAGCTTACCAAACGCGTTCTCTCCTGCCTGCTCTCTCTGTCAAACGCACATGCAAACATGCAGGAGTGTGTGTGTTGTGTATGCCACTTAGACACACATAAATGCAGAGAAAAGGGAAGAGAACAATACTGTGAACCATGTTTGTCCCGGTGGCAGGAAATTGGAGGGTGTTCATTAGGCTAATGGATATGAAGAGAAAGGGAGAAGGGGGATGAAGACAGAACGGGGGAGGACAGGAGGAAGTGAGGATGGGAGGAGGGTGGGAGGCCGCTGAATTACACCACAACAAATTCTGTACAATGGCCCAACAAGTCATATTGCAGCGTGTAATTTCCCTGCTACCATGATAGAGAGAGGAATACTTCAATTACACAGGCTGGCTTTAATTACGCTGAATTTGTCTCGTATGTCGGCTCCTGTTGGGAACGAATGAGCTGTTGCATTTTTGGTGCTGCTGCTCGCCGCTCCTGCAGCTCGGCTGGATGGACTCGGCTTCATTAAGATCGCTGGTTTACCAGCACACACACCAGGATGACAAAGCCTAATCAATGGACTCACACTGTTCTAAAGACTCGGGGAGAGCAGGCACAGTAGATACCGAGCTGGACAGGGTTGCTGATCGATGGAGAAAATGTGTGCTTTCCAGTGTGGCTTCAGTCATCCTTTATTTACCTCTGCACACACTGTAGCTTCCATCACTGAGGATGTACACTGCTTTTCCTCAAAAGTTACAAAACTTTAGCTTTCCCTCCTGAGAATGAAACCCTTGACTAAAAGTGTACTTCACAAAAAACACATGGGCAGAATGTACACAAAGAGCAAAAGAAAGCAAACCAGAACAGAAAAAAACACAAAAAAAGGGGAGAAGGAGGAGTGTGAAAGGAAAGAGAGGATGGAGCGCGACAACCGCATTACGACCACAGCTATGCCAGATCACATCGTCACACTCTGTCTCATCACTTTACGAGACGTTAGGTCGTCCATGAAACTAGTTCAACATGTCTCGTATAACAATCATCAATACCACAATACCACACATGCATACACACAGAGTGCTGCATACAATTGCTAAGTTGGAAAATGTTGTTCCAGGAAAACAGAGCTCCAAACGATGCCAGGATGAGGTCACAGCACAGGACAGAAAATCAACTCGAAAAGATGAATCAATGTGCAACTTTTGGGCAAAATCTGCGTGTATTCAAGGTTTAAAAATTCTCCTTCAAATGGAATGAAAACTCTAATGTTTACGGCTTGAATGAACTTGGGGCTGCTTCTCACCCCTGCATCAACCATCTCTGACTCCTGACCACTGACTGGATGTCTGGAGACCCTACATTGACCTGACTGTGACCCCTGTCTGCCACTGTCTCCACGGCAAAATGAGTGAACGGTAGAAATTGAACATTTTACAGAATGGGTAAAGGAAATTCAAAGATTTGCTTCTAGACTCTTTTTCCACTTTCCTCGTTAAGGCAAGTGGGTCAGAAATCAACTTGCTTTTTACTTGCCCCTTTACAAATTGTTTTATTTATTAGTAGTTATCAAATAACAAGGGCTAAAGTTTATTATTGTGTTTAATCCAGGGATGCAACGTCTATAAGTCAGAAAATCATAAATAACCTGTCTGTGTCTGTGTCTATCACCACAGTGCAAGGTGGTGTATTTAAATGTCAGTAATGTAAATGTTTAAATATTTTGTCAGTCTAAAACCCAAAGATGTTCAGTTTACTATGATTAATGGAGAAAAGCGGGAAATCTCCATTTTTGACAGTCTGAAAACAGAATTTTCTCCCATTTTGCTGCCAAGCTGCCAAATTTGCAAGCCTGACATGGCATTTTACTCACTGGTTACTGTCAATTTAAAGTCAGCTTTACTAAAGTTAACTGGTAATAAATCATTTAGAGTTATACACACGTTATTTTTTGCTTTTATGGCCAAAAGCAGAAAAGAGCTTCTTGTGTAACTGACTGTGTTAAACGGGCATAGTAAATCATCTCATATTGATCAAAGGGCCCTGAACTGACTCAAATCGAAATCAAATCCTGGAAGACTTTGTGACATCAGGAAATATTGTATCATTATCCAAAGAATCAATATAATATCATGTCATGCCCTACTGTCTAGGAAACTATCATTACACAAAACACTAACTTGCTAACAGTTTCTATAACAATACAGTTTAATGAAAGCCCTCCTAGCATTTCTCTCATCTCATTTCTATACCCCAACACCTTCTCCTAGTGGATATTATCACTGTATTGTCCTGTTTGATTAACAGCACATAATGCCTTCTTATTCCCTTGATGGTGTTATCATAGTATTAAAGTCTCACACATTAGCAAGTAAGGACACAAGGGACACTACAAATAAATAAAAAAAGAACGGTAGTATAGGCAGAGGGCTTAAACATATAGTGTAAAAACTAGCTGCTAATCCAATTGTTCCCTCCATGGGGACAGAGGAGAGAAAGATCCTAATGAGAAACTGGTGGCTAAATAACCATGATGGTAATAACAGTGGGAGCGTCTCTCGGAGCAGGCGTTTGACTCTGGTGACACACACCCATTAGGTATTCATGAAAACAGATGTTGCTTGGCTCGCAAGCTCATTGGCCCAAACGCCCCTCGAAAAAGCCAGAATCCTAAATGAATCTCCCAATGGAACGCGATGTTTGATCCCACGCCAAGAAAAAGTGAGGAGATTTTCATGCTATAGAAAAGGGGGAGAGATTGCAGGAGAAGGACAAGGAGAAGGAGGAGGAGGAGGGGGGGAGGGGAAGGAAGACGAGACAGGGGGGAAAGAAAGCAAGAGAGAAGCGTGGATTAACCCCCTTGAAGTTGCTGTCTTCTCTTGGAACGCCTCTTCAGCAGCGAACCTCATCTCTGTCGCCTCATGTCCAAAGATGGCATCTTTAACATGGGCTGAAGAAACAAAATCCTATTAGCTTGATAGCAAAGTGAATTTGTTGAAGCAGTCTCAACCAGGCGACGCTCCAGTGGCTTATCACTGGCTACGCAGACAGAGCTTAGGCAAGAGGAGGACAGAGGAGACTGGGTGAGGAGACAGAGGGCAGAGGGGGGACCAGGGCAGTTTAAATGCTTTTATATATAATGCTGAATAAGAAGTACAGTATAAGTAGGGCTCATTATAATATATTTTTTTTAAGTTAGCAGTTAATTTTGATCTTTAACAAGAGGACAATTATCATTATTATTATCACTGTAATTATGATTGTTATTTTTAATGATTTGTGTCACAAAAACTTCACACACTTTTTAATTATGTTTATTAATCATATTTATTACCCTCCTACTTAGATTCTGGGGGAAAATCAACAAAAAAATTGTACTTCTTCCACATTCTGTTCTTTATTCTGTCTTACTGGAAATATCTTCTGAACCATTAATATGAAAAGAGAAGCAGTTTTACTGCCCAGCATCC